>NW_026599507.1:12500-628409 GCF_023634085.1 Falco cherrug | reverse complement strand
TTCTTTCAGATGCCTACCGGAGCAATGTAAAAAACTACCAGGAGAACTCCTGTCTGGCACCTTCCCCGGTGGAGTTGTGCAGGGGGTGTGTTTGGAACATTTTGTCACCAGCCGACTCCAAAATTCAGCGGTTTCCCCATCTCAGCCCACAAAGCAGGTACAACAACTTTTCTTGTGCCTTTCAGCTGCCTACCAAGGTAGTGTAAATCTACCAAAAGAATTCGTTCCTGGCACCTTCCCCGGTGGAGTTGTGCATGGGGTGTCTGTGGAACATTTTGTCACCGGCCGAGTCCAAAATTCAGCGGTTCCCCATCTCAGCCCACAAAGCAGGTAGAACAACTTTTGTGGTGTCTTTCAGATGCCTACCGGAGCAATGTAAAAACTACCAGGAGAACTCCTGTCTGGCACCTTCCCCGGTGGAGTTGGGCATGGGGTGTGGTTTGGAACATTTTGTCACCAGCCGACTCCAAAATTCAGCTGTTCCCCATCTCAGCCCAGAAAGCAGGTAGAACAACTTTTGTGGTGTCTTTCAGATGCCTACCAAGGTAGTGTAAAAACTACCAGGAGAACTCCTGTCTGGCACCTTCCCCGGTGGAGTTGTGCAGGGGGTGTGTTTGGAACATTTTGTCACCAGCCGACTCCAAAATTCAGCGTTTCCCCATCTCAGCCCAGAAAGCAGGTAGAACAACTTTTGTGGTGCCTTTCAGATGCCTACCAAGGTAGTGTAAAAACTACCAAGAGAACTCCTGTCTGGCACCTTCCGTGGTGGAGTTGTGCAGGGGGTGTGTTTGGAACATTTTGTCACCGGCCGAGTCCAAAATTCAGCGATTCCCCATCTCAGCCCAGAAAGCAGGTAGAACAACTTTTGTGGTGCCTTTCAGCTGCCTACCGGGGTAGTGTAAAAACTACCAACAGAACTCGTTTCTGGCACCTTCCACGGTGGAGTTGTGCATGGGGTGTGTTTGGAACATTTTGTCACCAGCCGACTCCAAAATTCAGCGTTTCCCCATCTCAGCCCAGAAAGCAGGTAGAACAACTTTTGTGGTGTCTTTCAGATGCCTACCAAGGTAGTGTAAAAACTACGAAGAGAACTCCTGTCTGGCACCTTCCCCGGTGGAGTTGTGCAGGGGGGGTGTTTGGAACATTTTGTCACCAGCCGAGTCCAAAATTCAGCGTTTCCCCATCTCAGCCCAGAAAGCAGGTAGAACAACTTTTGTGGTGCCTTTCAGCTGCCTACCAAGGTAGTGTAAAAACTACCAAGGGAACTCCTTTCTGGCACCTTCCCCGGTGGAGTTGTGCATGGGGTGTGTTTGGAACATTTTGTCACCGGCCGAGTCCAAAATTCAGCTGTTCCCCATCTCAGCCCAGAAAGCAGGTACAACAACTTTTGTGGTGCCTTTCAGCTGCCTACCAAGGTAGTGTAAAAACTACCAGGAGAACTCCTGTCTGGCACCTTCCCCGGTGGAGTTGTGCATGGGGTGTGTTTGGAACATTTTGTCACCGGCCGAGTCCAAAATTCAGCGGTTCCCCATCTCAGCCCAGAAAGCAGGTAGAACAACTTTTGTGGTGTCTTTCAGATGCCTACCGGAGCAATGTAAAAACTACCAGGAGAACTCCTGTCTGGCACCTTCCCCGGTGGAGTTGTGCATGGGGTGTGTTTGGAACATTTTGTCACCGGCCGAGTCCAAAATTCAGCGGTTCCCCATCTCAGCCCAGAAAGCAGGTAGAACAACTTTTGTGGTGTCTTTCAGATGCCTACAAAGGCAGTGTAAAAACTACCAGGAGAACTCCTGTCTGGCACCTTCCCCGGTGGAGTTGTGCATGGGGTGTGTTTGGAACATTTTGTCACCGGCCGAGTCCAAAATTCAGCTGTTCCCCATCTCAGCCCAGAAAGCAGGTAGAACAACTTTTGTGGTGTCTTTCAGATGCCTATCGGAGCAATGTAAAAACTACCAGGAGAACTCCTGTCTGGCACCTTCCCCGGTGGAGTTGTGCAGGGGGTGTGTTTGGAACATTTTGTCACCGGCCGAGTCCAAAATTCAGCGGTTCCCCATCTCAGCCCAGAAAGCAGGTAGAACAACTTTTGTGGTGCCTTTCAGCTGCCTACCGGAGCAATGTAAAAACTACCAGGAGAACTCCTGTCTGGCACCTTCCCCGGTGGAGTTGTGCATGGGGTGTGTTTGGAACATTTTGTCACCGGCGGAGTCCAAAATTCAGCTGTTCCCCATCTCAGCCCACAAAGCAGGTACAACAACTTTTGTGGTGCCTTTCAGCTGCCTACCAAGGTAGTGTAAAAACTACCAACAGAATTCGTTCCTGGCACCTTCCCCGGTGGAGTTGTGCATGGGGTGTGTTTGGAACATTTTGTCACCGGCCGAGTCCAAAATTCAGCTGTTCCCCATCTCAGCCCAGAAAGCAGGTACAACAACTTTTGTGGTGCCTTTCAGCTGCCTACCAAGGTAGTGTAAAAACTACCAACAGAATTCGTTCCTGGCACCTTCCCCGGTGGAGTTGTGCATGGGGTGTGTTTGGAACATTTTGTCACCAGCCGACTCCAAAATTCAGCGGTTCCCCATCTCAGCCCAGAAAGCAGGTAGAACAACTTTTGTGGTGTCTTTCAGATGCCTACGAAGGTAGTGTAAAAACTACCAAGAGAACTCCTGTCTGGCACCTTCCCCGGTGGAGTTGTGCATGGGGTGTGTTTGGAACATTTTGTCACCAGCCGACTCCAAAATTCAGCGTTTCCCCATCTCAGCCCAGAAAGCAGGTAGAACAACTTTTGTGGTGTCTTTCAGATGCCTACCAAGGTAGTGTAAAAACTACCAGGAGAACTCCTGTCTGGCACCTTCCCCGGTGGAGTTGTGCATGGGGTGTGTTTGGAACATTTTGTCACCGGCCCGAGTCCAAAATTCAGCGATTCCCCATCTCAGCCCAGAAAGCAGGGTAGAACAACTTTTGTGGTGTCTTTCAGATGCCTACCAAGGTAGTGTAAAAACTACCAGGAGAACTCCTGTCTGGCACCTTCCCCGGTGGAGTTGTGCAGGGGGTGTGTTTGGAACATTTTGTCACCAGCCGAGTCCAAAATTCAGCGTTTCCCCATCTCAGCCCAGAAAGCAGGTAGAACAACTTTTGTGGTGTCTTTCAGCTGCCTACCAAGGTAGTGTAAAAACTACCAGGAGAACTCCTTTCTGGCACCTTCCCCGGTGGAGTTGTGCATGGGGTGTGTTTGGAACATTTTGTCACCGGCCGAGTCCAAAATTCAGCTGTTCCCCATCTCAGCCCAGAAAGCAGGTACAACAACTTTTGTGGTGCCTTTCAGCTGCCTACCAAGGTAGTGTAAAAACTACCAACAGAATTCGTTCCTGGCACCTTCCCCGGTGGAGTTGTGCATGGGGTGTGTTTGGAACATTTTGTCACCAGCCGACTCCAAAATTCAGCGGTTCCCCATCTCAGCCCAGAAAAGCAGGTAGAACAACTTTTGTGGTGTCTTTCAGATGCCTACGAAGGTAGTGTAAAAACTACCAGGAGAACTCCTGTCTGGCACCTTCCCCGGTTGAGTTTTGCATGGGGTGTGTTTGGAACATTTTGTCACCAGCCGACTCCAAAATTCAGCGGTTCCCCATCTCAGCCCAGAAAGCAGGTAGAACAACTTCTGTGGTGTCTTTCAGATGCCTACCAAGGTAGTGTAAAAACTACCAGGAGAACTCCTGTCTGGCACCTTCCCCGGTGGAGTTGTGCATGGGGTGTGTTTGGAACATTTTGTCACCAGCCGACTCCAAAATTCAGCTGTTCCCCATCTCAGCCCAGAAAGCAGGTAGAACAACTTTTGTGGTGTCTTTCAGATGCCTACCGGAGCAATGTAAAAACTACCAGGAGAACTCCTGTCTGGCACCTTCCGTGGTGGAGTTGTGCATGGGGTGTGTTTGGAACATTTTGTCACCGGCCGAGTCCAAAATTCAGCGATTCCCCCATCTCAGCCCAGAAAGCAGGTAGAACAACTTTTGTGGTGTCTTTCAGATGCCTACCAAGGTAGTGTAAAAACTACCAGGAGAACTCCTGTCTGGCACCTTCCCCGGTGGAGTTGTGCATGGGGTGTGTTTGGAACATTTTGTCACCAGCCGACTCCAAAATTCAGCGTTTCCCCATCTCAGCCCAGAAAGCAGGTAGAACAACTTTTGTGGTGCCTTTCAGCTGCCTACCAAGGTAGTGTAAAAACTACCAAGAGAACTCTTTTCTGGCACCTTCCCCGGTGGAGTTGTGCATGGGGTGTGTTTGGAACATTTTGTCACCAGCCGAGTCCAAAATTCAGCGGTTCCCTATCTCAGCCCAGAAAGCAGGGTAGAACAACTTTTGTGGTGCCTTTCAGCTGCCTACCAAGGTAGTGTAAAAACTACCAAGAGAACTCCTGTCTGGCACCTTCCCCGGTGGAGTTGTGCATGGGGTGTGTTTGGAACATTTTGTCACCGGCCGACTCCAAAATTCAGCGGTTCCCCATCTCAGCCCAGAAAGCAGGTAGAACAACTTTTGTGGTGTCTTTCAGAGGCCTACCGGAGCAATGTAAAAACTACCAGGAGAACTCCTGTCTGGCACCTTCCCCGGTGGAGTTGTGCATGGGGTGTGTTTGGAACATTTTGTCACCAGCCGAGTCCAAAATTCAGCGTTTCCCCATCTCAGCCCAGAAAGCAGGTAGAACAACTTTTGTGGTGTCTTTCAGATGCCTACCGGAGCAATGTAAAAACTACCAGGAGAACTCCTGTCTGGCACCTTCCCCGGTGGAGTTGTGCATGGGGTGTGTTTCGAACATTTTGTCACCGGCCGACTCCAAAATTCAGCGATTCCCCATCTCAGCCCAGAAAGCAGGTAGAACAACTTTTGTGGTGTCTTTCAGATGCCTACAAAGGCAGTGTAAAAACTACCAGGAGAACTCCTGTCTGGCACCTTCCCCGGTGGAGTTGTGCATGGGGTGTGTTTGGAACATTTTGTCACCAGCCGAGTCCAAAATTCAGCGGTTCCCCATCTCAGCCCAGAAAGCAGGTAGAACAACTTTTGTGGTGTCTTTCAGATGCCTACCGGAGCAATGTAAAAACTACCAGGAGAACTCCTGTCTGGCACCTTCCCCGGTGGAGTTGTGCATGGGGTGTGTTTGGAACATTTTGTCACCGGCCGACTCCAAAATTCAGCGATTCCCATCTCAGCCCAGAAAGCAGGTAGAACAACTTTTGTGGTGTCTTTCAGATGCCTACAAAGGCAGTGTAAAAACTACCAGGAGAACTCCTGTCTGGCACCTTCCCCGGTGGAGTTGTGCATTGGGGTGTGTTTGGAACATTTTGTCACCAGCCGAGTCCAAAATTCAGCGGTTCCCCATCTCAGCCCAGAAAGCAAGTAGAACAAACTTTGTGGTGTCTTTCAGATGCCTACCCGGAGCAATGTAAAAACTACCAGGAGAACTCCTGTCTGGCACCTTCCTCGGTGGAGTTGTGCATGGGGTGTGTTTGGAACATTTTGTCACCAGCCGAGTCCAAAATTCAGCGGTTCCTTATCTCAGCCCAGAAAGCAGGTAGAACAACTTTTGTGGTACCTTTCAGCTGCCTACCAAGGTAGTGTAAAAACTACCAGGAGAACTCCTGTCTGGCACCTTCCCCCGGTGGAGTTGTGCATGGGATGTCTTTGGAACATTTTGTCACCGGCCGAGTCCAAAATTCAGCGATTCCCCATCTCAGCCCAGAAAGCAGGTAGAACAACTTTTGTGGTGTCCTTTTGATGCCTACCGGAGCAATGTAAAAAACTACCAACAGAGCTCGTCCCTGGCACCTTCGCTAGTGGAGTTGTGCATGGGGTGTGTTTGGAACATTTTGTCACCGGCCGAGTCCAAAATTCAGCGGTTCCCCATCTCAGCCCAGAAAGCAGGTAGAACAACTTTTGTGGTGCCTTTCAGCTGCCTACCGGAGCAATGTAAAAACTACCAGGAGAACTCCTGTCTGGCACCTTCCCCGGTGGAGTTGTGCAGGGGGTGTGTTTGGAACATTTTGTCACCAGCCGAGTCCAAAATTCAGCGGTTCCCCATCTCAGCCCACAAAGCAGGTACAACAACTTTTCTTGTGCCTTTCAGCTGCCTACCAAGGTAGTGTAAATCTACCAAAAGAATTCGTTCCTGGCACCTTCCCCGGTGGAGTTGTGCATGGGGTGTCTGTGGAACATTTTGTCACCGGCCGAGTCCAAAATTCAGCGGTTCCCCCATCTCAGCCCACAAAGCAGGTAGAACAACTTTTGTGGTGTCTTTCAGATGCCTACCGGAGCAATGTAAAAACTACCAGGAGAACTCCTGTCTGGCACCTTCCCCGGTGGAGTTGTGCATGGGGTGTGTTTGGAACATTTTGTCACCAGCCGACTCCAAAATTCAGCTGTTCCCCATCTCAGCCCAGAAAGCAGGTAGAACAACTTTTGTGGTGTCTTTCAGATGCCTACCAAGGTAGTGTAAAAATTACCAGGAGAACTCCTGTCTGGCACCTTCCCCGGTGGAGTTGTGCATGGGGTGTGTTTGGAACATTTTGTCACCGGCCGACTCCAAAATTCAGCGTTTCCCCATCTCAGCCCAGAAAGCAGGTAGAACAACTTTTGTGGTGTCTTTCAGATGCCTACCAAGGTATTGTAAAAACTACCAGGAGAACTCCTGTCTGGCACCTTCCGTGGTGGAGTTGTGCATGGGGTGTGTTTGGAACATTTTGTCACCGGCCGAGTCCAAAATTCAGCGATTCCCCATCTCAGCCCAGAAAGCAGGTAGAACAACTTTTGTGGTGTCTTTCAGATGCCTACCAAGGTAGTGTAAAAAACTACCAGGAGAACTCCTGTCTGGCACCTTCCGTGGTGGAGTTGTGCATGGGGTGTGTTTGGAACATTTTGTCACCAGCCGAGTCCAAAATTCAGCGGTTCCCTATCTCAGCCCAGAAAGCAGGTAGAACAACTTTTGTGGTGCCTTTCAGCTGCCTACCAAGGTAGTGTAAAAACTACCAAGAGAACTCCTGTCTGGCACCTTCCCCGGTGGAGTTGTGCATGGGGTGTGTTTGGAACATTTTGTCAACGGCCGACTCCAAAATTCAGCGGTTCCCCATCTCAGCCCAGAAAGCAGGTAGAACAACTTTGTGGTGTCTTTCAGATGCCTACCGGAGCAATGTAAAAACTACCAGGAGAACTCCTGTCTGGCACCTTCCCCGGTGGAGTTGTGCAGGGGTGTGTTTGGAACATTTTGTCACCAGCCGAGTCCAAAATTCAGCGTTTCCCCATCTCAGCCCAGAAAGCAGGTAGAACAACTTTTGTGGTGTCTTTCAGATGCCTACCGGAGCAATGTAAAAACTACCAGGAGAACTCCTGTCTGGCACCTTCCCCGGTGGAGTTGTGCATGGGGTGTGTTTGGAACATTTTGTCACCGGCCGAGTCCAAAATTCAGCGATTCCCCATCTCAGCCCAGAAAGCAGGTAGAACAACTTTTGTGGTGTCTTTCAGATGCCTACCGGAGCAATGTAAAAACTACCAGGAGAACTCCTGTCTGGCACCTTCCCCGGTGGAGTTGTGCATGGGGTGTGTTTGGAACATTTTGTCACCGGCCGAGTCCAAAATTCAGCGGTTCCCCATCTCAGCCCAGAAAGCAGGTAGAACAACTTTTGTGGTGTCTTTCAGATGCCTACAAAGGCAGTGTAAAAACTACCAGGAGAACTCCTGTCTGGCACCTTCCCCGGTGGAGTTGTGCATGGGGTGTGTTTGGAACATTTTGTCACCAGCCGAGTCCAAAATTCAGCGGTTCCCCATCTCAGCCCAGAAAGCAGGTAGAACAACTTTTGTGGTGTCTTTCAGATGCCTACCGGAGCAATGTAAAAACTACCAGGAGAACTCCTGTCTGGCACCTTCCCCGGTGGAGTTGTGCAGGGGGTGTGTTTGGAACATTTTGTCACCAGCCGAGTCCAAAATTCAGCGGTTCCCTATCTCAGCCCAGAAAGCAGGTAGAACAACTTTTGTGGTACCTTTCAGCTGCCTACCAAGGTAGTGTAAAAACTACCAAGAGAACTCCTGTCTGGCACCTTCCCCGGTGGTGTTGTGCATGGGGTGTGTTTGGAACATTTTGTCACCGGCCGAGTCCAAAATTCAGCTGTTCCCCATCTCAGCCCAGAAAGCAGGTAGAACAACTTTTGTGGTGTCTTTCAGATGCCTACCGGAGCAATGTAAAAACTACCAGGAGAACTCCTGTCTGGCACCTTCCCCGGTGGAGTTGTGCAGGGGATGTGTTTGGAACATTTTGTCACCAGCCGAGTCCAAAATTCAGCGTTTCCCCATCTCAGCCCAGAAAGCAGGTAGAACAACTTTTGTGGTGTCTTTCAGATGCCTGCCGGAGCAATGTAAAAACTACCAGGAGAACTCCTGTCTGGCACCTTCCCCGGTGGAGTTGTGCATGGGGTGTGTTTGGAACATTTTGTCACCGGCCGAGTCCAAAATTCAGCGATTCCCCATCTCAGCCCAGAAAGCAGGTAGAACAACTTTTGTGGTGTCTTTCAGATGCCTACCAAGGCAGTGTAAAAACTACCAGGAGAACTCCTGTCTGGCACCTTCCCCGGTGGAGTTGTGCATGGGGTGTGTTTGGAACATTTTGTCACCAGCCGAGTCCAAAATTCAGCGTTTCCCCATCTCAGCCCAGAAAGCAGGTAGAACAACTTTTGTGGTGTCTTTCAGATGCCTACCGGAGCAATGTAAAAACTACCAGGAGAACTCCTGTCTGGCACCTTCCCCGGTGGAGTTGTGCATGGGGTGTGTTTGGAACATTTTGTCACCAGCCGAGTCCAAAATTCAGCGATTCCCCATCTCAGCCCAGAAAGCAGGTAGAACAACTTTTGTGGTGTCTTTCAGATGCCTACCGGAGCAATGTAAAAACTACCAGGAGAACTCCTGTCTGGCACCTTCCCCGGTGGAGTTGTGCATGGGGTGTGTTTGGAACATTTTGTCACCAGCCGAGTCCAAAATTCAGCGTTTCCCCATCTCAGCCCACAAAGCAGGTAGAACAACTTTTGTGGTGTCTTTCAGATGCCTACCGGAGCAATGTAAAAACTACCAGGAGAACTCCTGTCTGGCACCTTCCCCGGTGGAGTTGTGCATGGGGTGTGTTTGGAACATTTTGTCACCGGCCGAGTCCAAAATTCAGCGATTCCCCATCTCAGCCCAGAAAGCAGGTAGAACAACTTTTGTGGTGTCTTTCAGATGCCTACCGGAGCAATGTAAAAACTACCAGGAGAACTCCTGTCTGGCACCTTCCCCGGTGGAGTTGTGCAGGGGGTGTGTTTGGAACATTTTGTCACCAGCCGACTCCAAAATTCAGCGGTTCCTTATCTCAGCCCAGAAAGCAGGTAGAACAACTTTTGTGGTACCTTTCAGCTGCCTACCAAGGTAGTGTAAAAACTACCAGGAGAACTCCTGTCTGGCACCTTCCCCGGTGGTGTTGTGCATGGGGTGTGTTTGGAACATTTTGTCACCGGCCGAGTCCAAAATTCAGCTGTTCCCCATCTCAGCCCAGAAAGCAGGTAGAACAACTTTTGTGGTGTCTTTCAGATGCCTACCGGAGCACTGTAAAAACTACCAGGAGAACTCCTGTCTGGCACCTTCCCCGGTGGAGTTGTGCAGGGGGTGTGTTTGGAACATTTTGTCACCAGCCGACTCCAAAATTCAGCGGTTCCCCATCTCAGCCCACAAAGCAGGTACAACAACTTTTCTTGTGCCTTTCAGCTGCCTACCAAGGTAGTGTAAATCTACCAAAAGAATTCGTTCCTGGCACCTTCCCCGGTGGAGTTGTGCATGGGGTGTGTTTGGAACATTTTGTCAACGGCCGACTCCAAAATTCAGCGGTTCCCCATCTCAGCCCACAAAGCAGGTAGAACAACTTTTGTGGTGTCTTTCAGATGCCTACCGGAGCAATGTAAAAACTACCAGGAGAACTCCTGTCTGGCACCTTCCCCGGTGGAGTTGTGCATGGGGTGTGTTTGGAACATTTTGTCACCAGCCGAGTCCAAAATTCAGCTGTTCCCCATCTCAGCCCAGAAAGCAGGTAGAACAACTTTTGTGGTATCTTTCAGATGCCTACCAAGGTAGTGTAAAAACTACCAGGAGAACTCCTGTCTGGCACCTTCCCCGGTGGAGTTGTGCATGGGGTGTGTTTGGAACATTTTGTCACCGGCCGAGTCCAAAATTCAGCGATTCCCCATCTCAGCCCAGAAAGCAGGTAGAACAACTTTTGTGGTGTCTTTCAGATGCCTACCAAGGTAGTGTAAAAACTACCAGGAGAACTCCTGTCTGGCACCTTCCGTGGTGGAGTTGTGCATGGGGTGTGTTTGGAACATTTTGTCACCAGCCGAGTCCAAAATTCAGCGGTTCCCCATCTCAGCCCAGAAAGCAGGTAGAACAACTTTTGTGGTGCCTTTCAGCTGCCTACCAAGGTAGTGTAAAAACTACCAAGAGAACTCCTTTCTGGCACCTTCCCCGGTGGAGTTGTGCATGGGGTGTGTTTGGAACATTTTGTCACCAGCCGAGTCCAAAATTCAGCGGTTCCCTATCTCAGCCCAGAAAGCAGGTAGAACAACTTTTGTGGTGCCTTTCAGCTGCCTACCAAGGTAGTGTAAAAACTACCAAGAGAACTCCTGTCTGGCACCTTCCCCGGTGGAGTTGTGCATGGGGTGTGTTTGGAACATTTTGTCACCGGCCGAGTCCAAAATTCAGCGGTTCCCCATCTCAGCCCAGAAAGCAGGTAGAACAACTTTTGTGGTGTCTTTCAGATGCCTACCGGAGCAATGTAAAAACTACCAGGAGAACTCCTGTCTGGCACCTTCCGTGGTGGAGTTGTGCAGGGGGTGTGTTTGGAACATTTTGTCACCGGCCGAGTCCAAAATTCAGCGGTTCCCCATCTCAGCCCAGAAAGCAGGTAGAACAACTTTTGTGTTGCCTTTCAGCTGCCTACCAAGGTAGTGTAAAAACTAACAACAGAATTCGTTCCTGGCACCTTCCCCGGTGGAGTTGTGCAGGGGGTGTGTTTGGAACATTTTGTCACCAGCCGACTCCAAAATTCAGCGGTTCCCCATCTCAGCCCACAAAGCAGGTACAACAACTTTTCTTGTGCCTTTCCGCTGCCTACCAAGGTAGTGTAAATCTACCAACAGAATTCGTTCCTGGCACCTTCCCCGGTGGAGTTGTGCATGGGGTGTGTTTGGAACATTTTGTCACCGGCCGAGTCCAAAATTCAGCGGTTCCCCATCTCAGCCCAGAAAGCAGGTAGAACAACTTTTGTGGTGTCTTTCAGATGCCTACCGGAGCAATGTAAAAACTACCAGGAGGACTCCTGTCTGGCACCTTCCCCGGTGGAGTTGTGCATGGGGTGTGTTTGGAACATTTTGTCACCGGCCGAGTCCAAAATTCAGCGATTCCCCATCTCAGCCCAGAAAGCAGGTAGAACAACTTTTGTGGTGTCTTTCAGATGCCTACCGGAGCAATGTAAAAACTACCAGGAGAACTCCTGTCTGGCACCTTCCCCGGTGGAGTTGTGCATGGGGTGTGTTTGGAACATTTTGTCACCAGCCGACTCCAAAATTCAGCGTTTCCCCATCTCAGCCCAGAAAGCAGGTAGAACAACTTTTGTGGTGTCTTTCAGATGCCTACCGGAGCAATGTAAAAACTACCAGGAGAACTCCTGTCTGGCACCTTCCCCGGTGGAGTTGTGCATGGGGTGTGTTTGGAACATTTTGTCACCGGCCGAGTCCAAAATTCAGCGATTCCCCATCTCAGCCCAGAAAGCAGGTAGAACAACTTTTGTGGTGTCTTTCAGATGCCTACAAAGGCAGTGTAAAAACTACCAGGAGAACTCCTGTCTGGCACCTTCCCCGGTGGAGTTGTGCATGGGGTGTGTTTGGAACATTTTGTCACCAGCCGAGTCCAAAATTCAGCGGTTCCCCATCTCAGCCCAGAAAGCAGGTAGAACAACTTTTGTGGTGTCTTTCAGATGCCTACCGGAGCAATGTAAAAACTACCAGGAGAACTCCTGTCTGGCACCTTCCCCGGTGGAGTTGTGCATGGGGTGTGTTTGGAACATTTTGTCACCAGCCGAGTCCAAAATTCAGCGGTTCCCCATCTCAGCCCAGAAAGCAGGTAGAACAACTTTTGTGGTACCTTTCAGCTGCCTACCAAGGTAGTGTAAAAACTACCAAGAGAACTCCTGTCTGGCACCTTCCCCGGTGGTGTTGTGCATGGGGTGTGTTTGGAACATTTTGTCACCGGCCGAGTCCAAAATTCAGCTGTTCCCCATCTCAGCCCAGAAAGCAGGTAGAACAACTTTTGTGGTGTCTTTCAGATGCCTACCGGAGCAATGTAAAAACTACCAGGAGAACTCCTGTCTGGCACCTTCCCCGGTGGAGTTGTGCAGGGGGTGTGTTTGGAACATTTTGTCACCAGCCGAGTCCAAAATTCAGCGGTTCCCCATCTCAGCCCAGAAAGCAGGTAGAACAACTTTTGTGGTGTCTTTCAGATGCCTACCGGAGCAGTGTAAAAACTACCAAGAGAACTCCTGTCTGGCACCTTCCCCGGTGGAGTTGTGCATGGGGTGTGTTTGGAACATTTTGTCACCGGCCGAGTCCAAAATTCAGCGATTCCCCATCTCAGCCCAGAAAGCAGGTAGAACAACTTTTGTGGTGTCTTTCAGATGCCTACAAAGGCAGTGTAAAAACTACCAGGAGAACTCCTGTCTGGCACCTTCCCCGGTGGAGTTGTGCATGGGGTGTGTTTGGAACATTTTGTCACCAGCCGAGTCCAAAATTCAGCGGTTCCCCATCTCAGCCCAGAAAGCAGGTAGAACAACTTTTGTGGTGTCTTTCAGATGCCTACCGGAGCAATGTAAAAACTACCAGGAGAACTCGTTTCTTGCACCTTCCCCGGTGGAGTTGTGCAGGGGGTGTGTTTGGAACATTTTGTCACCAGCCGAGTCCAAAATTCAGCGGTTCCCCATCTCAGCCCAGAAAGCAGGTAGAACAACTTTTGTGGTACCTTTCAGCTGCCTACCAAGGTAGTGTAAAAACTACCAAGAGAACTCCTGTCTGGCACCTTCCCCGGTGGTGTTGTGCATGGGGTGTGTTTGGAACATTTTGTCACCGGCCGAGTCCAAAATTCAGCGATTCCCCATCTCAGCCCAGAAAGCAGGTAGAACAACTTTTGTGGTGTCTTTCAGATGCCTACAAAGGCAGTGTAAAAACTACCAGGAGAACTCCTGTCTGGCACCTTCCCCGGTGGAGTTGTGCATGGGGTGTGTTTGGAACATTTTGTCACCAGCCGAGTCCAAAATTCAGCGGTTCCCCATCTCAGCCCAGAAAGCAGGTAGAACAACTTTTGTGGTGTCTTTCAGATGCCTACCGGAGCAATGTAAAAACTACCAGGAGAACTCCTGTCTGGCACCTTCCCCGGTGGAGTTGTGCAGGGGGTGTGTTTGGAACATTTTGTCACCGGCCGAGTCCAATATTCAGCGGTTCCCCATCTCAGCCCAGAAAGCAGGTAGAACAACTTTTGTGGTGCCTTTCAGCTGCCTACCGGAGCAATGTAAAAACTACCAGGAGAACTCCTGTCTGGCACCTTCCCCGGTGGAGTTGTGCAGGGGGTGTGTTTGGAACATTTTGTCACCAGCCGACTCCAAAATTCAGCGGTTCCCCATCTCAGCCCACAAAGCAGGTACAACAACTTTTGTGGTGCCTTTCAGCTGCCTAGCAAGGTAGTGTAAATCTACCAACAGAATTCGTTCCTGGCACCTTCCCCGGTGGAGTTGTGCATGGGGTGTGTTTGGAACATTTTGTCACCGGCCGACTCCAAAATTCAGCGTTTCCCCATCTCAGCCCACAAAGCAGGTAGAACAACTTTTGTGGTGTCTTTCAGATGCCTACCAAGGTAGTGTAAAAACTACCAGGAGAACTCCTGTCTGGCACCTTCCCCGGTGGAGTTGTGCATGGGGTGTGTTTGGAACATTTTGTCACCGGCCGAGTCCAAAATTCAGCGGTTCCCCATCTCAGCCCAGAAAGCAGGTAGAACAACTTTTGTGGTGTCTTTCAGATGCCTACCGGAGCAATGTAAAAACTACCAGGAGAACTCCTGTCTGGCACCTTCCCCGGTGGAGTTGTGCAGGGGGTGTGTTTGGAACATTTTGTCACCAGCCGACTCCAAAATTCAGCGGTTCCCCATCTCAGCCCAGAAAGCAGGTAGAACAACTTTTGTGGTGTCTTTCAGATGCCTACCAAGGTAGTGTAAAAACTACCAGGAGAACTCCTGTCTGGCACCTTCCGTGGTGGAGTTGTGCATGGGGTGTGTTTGGAACATTTTGTCACCGGCCGACTCCAAAATTCAGCGGTTCCCCATCTCAGCCCAGAAAGCAGGTAGAAGATCTTTTGTGGTATCTTTCAGATGCCTACCGGAGCAATGTAAAAACTACCAGGAGAACTCCTGTCTGGCACCTTCCCCGGTGGAGTTGTGCATGGGGTGTGTTTGGAACATTTTGTCACCAGCCGACTCCAAAATTCAGCATTTCCCCATCTCAGCCCAGAAAGCAGGTAGAACAACTTTTGTGGTGTCTTTCAGATGCCTACCAAGGTAGTGTAAAAACTACCAGGAGAACTCCTGTCTGGCACCTTCCCCGGTGGAGTTGTGCATGGGGTGTGTTTGGAACATTTTGTCACCGGCCGAGTCCAAAATTCAGCGATTCCCCATCTCAGCCCAGAAAGCAGGTAGAACAACTTTTGTGGTGCCTTTCAGCTGCCTACCAAGGTACTGTAAAAACTACCAACAGAATTCGTTCCTGGCACCTTCCCCGGTGGAGTTGTGCATGGGGTGTGTTTGGAACATTTTGTCACCAGCCGAGTCCAAAATTCAGCGGTTCCCCATCTCAGCCCAGAAAGCAGGTAGAACAACTTTTGTGGTGTCTTTCAGATGCCTACCAAGGTAGTGTAAAAACTACCAGGAGAACTCCTGTCTGGCACCTTCCGTGGTGGAGTTGTGCATGGGGTGTGTTTGGAACATTTTGTCACCGGCCGAGTCCAAAATTCAGCGATTCCCCATCTCAGCCCAGAAAGCAGGTAGAACAACTTTTGTGGTGTCTTTCAGATGCCTACCAAGGTAGTGTAAAAACTACCAGGAGAACTCCTGTCTGGCACCTTCCCCGGTGGAGTTGTGCAGGGGGTGTGTTTGGAACATTTTGTCACCAGCCGACTCCAAAATTCAGCGGTTCCCCATCTCAGCCCACAAAGCAGGTACAACAACTTTTCTTCTGCCTTTCAGCTGCCTACCAAGGTAGTGTAAAAACTACCAACAGAATTCGTTCCTGGCACCTTCCCCGGTGGAGTTGTGCATGGGGTGTCTGTGGAACATTTTGTCACCGGCCGAGTCCAAAATTCAGCGATTCCCCATCTCAGCCCAGAAAGCAGGTAGAACAACTTTTGTGGTGTCTTTCAGATGCCTACCAAGGTAGTGTAAAAACTACCAGGAGAACTCCTGTCTGGCACCTTCCTCGGTGGAGTTGTGCATGGGGTGTGTTTGGAACATTTTGTCACCGGCCGACTCCAAAATTCAGCGTTTCCCCATCTCAGCCCAGAAAGCAGGTAGAACAACTTTTGTGGTGTCTTTCAGATGCCTACCAAGGTAGTGTAAAAACTACCAGGAGAACTCCTGTCTGGCACCTTCCCCGGTGGAGTTGTGCAGGGGGTGTGTTTGGAACATTTTGTCACCCGCCAAGTCCAAAATTCAGCGTTTCCCCATCTCAGCCCAGAAAGCAGGTAGAACAACTTTTGTGGTGCCTTTCAGCTGCCTACCAAGGTAGTGTAAAAACTACCAGGAGAACTCCTTTCTGGCACCTTCCGTGGTGGAGTTGTGCAGGGGGTGTGTTTGGAACATTTTGTCACCGGCCGACTCCAAAGTTCAGCGGTTCCCCATCTCAGCCCACAAAGCAGGTAGAACAACTTTTGTGGTGCCTTTCAGCTGCCTACCAAGGTAGTGTAAAAACTACCAACAGAATTCGTTCCTGGCACCTTCCCCGGTGGAGTTGTGCATGGGGTGTGTTTGGAACATTTTGTCACCGGCCGAGTCCAAAATTCAGCTGTTCCCCATCTCAGCCCAGAAAGCAGGTAGAACAAGTTTTGTGGTGTCTTTCAAATGCCTACCAAGGTAGTGTAAAAACTACCAGGAGAACTCCTGTCTGGCACCTTCCCCGGTGGAGTTGTGCATGGGGTGTGTTTGGAACATTTTGTCACCAGCCGACTCCAAAATTCAGCGTTTCCCCATCTCAGCCCAGAAAGCAGGTAGAACAACTTTTGTGGTGCCTTTCAGCTGCCTACCAAGGTAGTGTAAAAACTACCAAGAGAACTCCTGTCTGGCACCTTCCGTGGTGGAGTTGTGCAGGGGGTGTGTTTGGAACATTTTGTCACCGGCCGACTCCAAAATTCAGCGGTTCCTTATCTCAGCCCAGAAAGCAGGTAGAACAACTTTTGTGGTGCCTTTCAGCTGCCTACCGGGGTAGTGTAAAAACTACCAACAGAACTCGTTTCTGGCACCTTCCTCGGTGGAGTTGTGCATGGGGTGTGTTTGGAACATTTTGTCACCAGCCGACTCCAAAATTCAGCGTTTCCCCATCTCAGCCCAGAAAGCAGGTAGAACAACTTTTGTGGTGCCTTTCAGCTGCCTACCAAGGTAGTGTAAAAACTACCAAGAGAACTCCTGTCTGGCACCTTCCGTGGTGGAGTTGTGCAGGGGGTGTGTTTGGAACATTTTGTCACCGGCCGAGTCCAAAATTCAGCGATTCCCCATCTCAGCCCAGAAAGCAGGTAGAACAACTTTTGTGGTGCCTTTCAGCTGCCTACCGGGGTAGTGTAAAAACTACCAACAGAACTCGTTTCTGGCACCTTCCTCGGTGGAGTTGTGCATGGGGTGTGTTTGGAACATTTTGTCACCAGCCGAGTCCAAAATTCAGCGTTTCCCCATCTCAGCCCAGAAAGCAGGTAGAACAACTTTTGTGGTGCCTTTCAGCTGCGTACCAAGGTAGTGTAAAAACTACCAAGAGAACTCCTGTCTGGCACCTTCCGTGGTGGAGTTGTGCAGGGGGTGTGTTTGGAACATTTTGTCACCGGCCGACTCCAAAATTCAGCGATTCCCCATCTCAGCCCAGAAAGCAGGTAGAACAACTTTTGTGGTGCCTTTCAGCTGCCTACCGGGGTAGTGTAAAAACTACCAACAGAACTCGTTTCTGGCACCTTCCTCGGTGGAGTTGTGCATGGGGTGTGTTTGGAACATTTTGTCACCAGCCGACTCCAAAATTCAGCGTTTCCCCATCTCAGCCCAGAAAGCAGGTAGAACAACTTTTGTGGTGCCTTTCAGCTGCCTACCGGAGCAATGTAAAAACTACCAGGAGAACTCCTGTCTGGCACCTTCCCCGGTGGAGTTGTGCAGGGGGTGTGTTTGGAACATTTTGTCACCAGCCGACTCCAAAATTCAGCGGTTCCCCATCTCAGCCCACAAAGCAGGTACAACAACTTTTGTGGTGCCTTTCAGCTGCCTAGCAAGGTAGTGTAAATCTACCAACAGAATTCGTTCCTGGCACCTTCCCCGGTGGAGTTGTGCATGGGGTGTGTTTGGAACATTTTGTCACCGGCCGACTCCAAAATTCAGCGTTTCCCCATCTCAGCCCACAAAGCAGGTAGAACAACTTTTGTGGTGTCTTTCAGATGCCTACCAAGGTAGTGTAAAAACTACCAGGAGAACTCCTGTCTGGCACCTTCCCCGGTGGAGTTGTGCATGGGGTGTGTTTGGAACATTTTGTCACCGGCCGACTCCAAAATTCAGCGGTTCCCCATCTCAGCCCAGAAAGCAGGTAGAACAACTTTTGTGGTGTCTTTCAGATGCCTACCGGAGCAATGTAAAAACTACCAGGAGAACTCCTGTCTGGCACCTTCCCCGGTGGAGTTGTGCAGGGGGTGTGTTTGGAACATTTTGTCACCAGCCGACTCCAAAATTCAGCGGTTCCCCATCTCAGCCCAGAAAGCAGGTAGAACAACTTTTGTGGTGTCTTTCAGATGCCTACCAAGGTAGTGTAAAAACTACCAGGAGAACTCCTGTCTGGCACCTTCCGTGGTGGAGTTGTGCATGGGGTGTGTTTGGAACATTTTGTCACCGGCCGACTCCAAAATTCAGCGGTTCCCCATCTCAGCCCAGAAAGCAGGTAGAAGATCTTTTGTGGTATCTTTCAGATGCCTACCGGAGCAATGTAAAAACTACCAGGAGAACTCCTGTCTGGCACCTTCCCCGGTGGAGTTGTGCATGGGGTGTGTTTGGAACATTTTGTCACCAGCCGACTCCAAAATTCAGCATTTCCCCATCTCAGCCCAGAAAGCAGGTAGAACAACTTTTGTGGTGTCTTTCAGATGCCTACCAAGGTAGTGTAAAAACTACCAGGAGAACTCCTGTCTGGCACCTTCCCCGGTGGAGTTGTGCATGGGGTGTGTTTGGAACATTTTGTCACCGGCCGAGTCCAAAATTCAGCGATTCCCCATCTCAGCCCAGAAAGCAGGTAGAACAACTTTTGTGGTGCCTTTCAGCTGCCTACCAAGGTACTGTAAAAACTACCAACAGAATTCGTTCCTGGCACCTTCCCCGGTGGAGTTGTGCATGGGGTGTGTTTGGAACATTTTGTCACCAGCCGAGTCCAAAATTCAGCGGTTCCCCATCTCAGCCCAGAAAGCAGGTAGAACAACTTTTGTGGTGTCTTTCAGATGCCTACCAAGGTAGTGTAAAAACTACCAGGAGAACTCCTGTCTGGCACCTTCCGTGGTGGAGTTGTGCATGGGGTGTGTTTGGAACATTTTGTCACCGGCCGAGTCCAAAATTCAGTGATTCCCCATCTCAGCCCAGAAAGCAGGTAGAACAACTTTTGTGGTGTCTTTCAGATGCCTACCAAGGTAGTGTAAAAACTACCAGGAGAACTCCTGTCTGGCACCTTCCCCGGTGGAGTTGTGCATGGGGTGTGTTTGGAACATTTTGTCACCAGCCGACTCCAAAATTCAGCGGTTCCCCATCTCAGCCCACAAAGCAGGTACAACAACTTTTCTTCTGCCTTTCAGCTGCCTACCAAGGTAGTGTAAAAACTACCAACAGAATTCGTTCCTGGCACCTTCCCCGGTGGAGTTGTGCATGGGGTGTCTGTGGAACATTTTGTCACCGGCCGAGTCCAAAATTCAGCGATTCCCCATCTCAGCCCAGAAAGCAGGTAGAACAACTTTTGTGGTGTCTTTCAGATGCCTACCAAGGTAGTGTAAAAACTACCAGGAGAACTCCTGTCTGGCACCTTCCTCGGTGGAGTTGTGCATGGGGTGTGTTTGGAACATTTTGTCACCAGCCGACTCCAAAATTCAGCGTTTCCCCATCTCAGCCCAGAAAGCAGGTAGAACAACTTTTGTGGTGTCTTTCAGATGCCTACCAAGGTAGTGTAAAAACTACCAGGAGAACTCCTGTCTGGCACCTTCCCCGGTGGAGTTGTGCAGGGGGTGTGTTTGGAACATTTTGTCACCCGCCAAGTCCAAAATTCAGCGTTTCCCCATCTCAGCCCAGAAAGCAGGTAGAACAACTTTTGTGGTGCCTTTCAGCTGCCTACCAAGGTAGTGTAAAAACTACCAGGAGAACTCCTTTCTGGCACCTTCCGTGGTGGAGTTGTGCAGGGGGTGTGTTTGGAACATTTTGTCACCGGCCGACTCCAAAGTTCAGCGGTTCCCCATCTCAGCCCACAAAGCAGGTAGAACAACTTTTGTGGTGCCTTTCAGCTGCCTACCAAGGTAGTGTAAAAACTACCAACAGAATTCGTTCCTGGCACCTTCCCCGGTGGAGTTGTGCATGGGGTGTGTTTGGAACATTTTGTCACCGGCCGAGTCCAAAATTCAGCTGTTCCCCATCTCAGCCCAGAAAGCAGGTAGAACAAGTTTTGTGGTGTCTTTCAAATGCCTACCAAGGTAGTGTAAAAACTACCAGGAGAACTCCTGTCTGGCACCTTCCCCGGTGGAGTTGTGCATGGGGTGTGTTTGGAACATTTTGTCCCCAGCCGAGTCCAAAATTCAGCGTTTCCCCATCTCAGCCCAGAAAGCAGGTAGAACAACTTTTGTGGTGCCTTTCAGCTGCCTACCAAGGTAGTGTAAAAACTACCAAGAGAACTCCTGTCTGGCACCTTCCGTGGTGGAGTTGTGCAGGGGGTGTGTTTGGAACATTTTGTCACCGGCCGACTCCAAAATTCAGCGGTTCCTTATCTCAGCCCAGAAAGCAGGTAGAACAACTTTTGTGGTGCCTTTCAGCTGCCTACCGGGGTAGTGTAAAAACTACCAACAGAACTCGTTTCTGGCACCTTCCTCGGTGGAGTTGTGCATGGGGTGTGTTTGGAACATTTTGTCACCAGCCGACTCCAAAATTCAGCGTTTCCCCATCTCAGCCCAGAAAGCAGGTAGAACAACTTTTGTGGTGCCTTTCAGCTGCCTACCAAGGTAGTGTAAAAACTACCAAGAGAACTCCTGTCTGGCACCTTCCGTGGTGGAGTTGTGCAGGGGGTGTGTTTGGAACATTTTGTCACCGGCCGAGTCCAAAATTCAGCGATTCCCCATCTCAGCCCAGAAAGCAGGTAGAACAACTTTTGTGGTGCCTTTCAGCTGCCTACCGGGGTAGTGTAAAAACTACCAACAGAACTCGTTTCTGGCACCTTCCTCGGTGGAGTTGTGCATGGGGTGTGTTTGGAACATTTTGTCACCAGCCGAGTCCAAAATTCAGCGTTTCCCCATCTCAGCCCAGAAAGCAGGTAGAACAACTTTTGTGGTGCCTTTCAGCTGCGTACCAAGGTAGTGTAAAAACTACCAAGAGAACTCCTGTCTGGCACCTTCCGTGGTGGAGTTGTGCAGGGGGTGTGTTTGGAACATTTTGTCACCGGCCGACTCCAAAATTCAGCGATTCCCCATCTCAGCCCAGAAAGCAGGTAGAACAACTTTTGTGGTGCCTTTCAGCTGCCTACCGGGGTAGTGTAAAAACTACCAACAGAACTCGTTTCTGGCACCTTCCTCGGTGGAGTTGTGCATGGGGTGTGTTTGGAACATTTTGTCACCAGCCGACTCCAAAATTCAGCGTTTCCCCATCTCAGCCCAGAAAGCAGGTAGAACAACTTTTGTGGTGTCTTTCAGATGCCTACCAAGGTAGTGTAAAAACTACCAGGAGAACTCCTGTCTGGCACCTTCCCCGGTGGAGTTGTGCAGGGGGTGTGTTTGGAACATTTTGTCACCCGCCAAGTCCAAAATTCAGCGTTTCCCCATCTCAGCCCAGAAAGCAGGTAGAACAACTTTTGTGGTTCCTTTCAGCTGCCTACCAAGGTAGTGTAAAAACTACCAGGAGAACTCCTTTCTGGCACCTTCCGTGGTGGAGTTGTGCAGGGGGTGTGTTTGGAACATTTTGTCACCAGCCGACTCCAAAATTCAGCGGTTCCCCATCTCAGCCCACAAAGCAGGTACAACAACTTTTCTTCTGCCTTTCAGCTGCCTACCAAGGTAGTGTAAAAACTACCAACAGAATTCGTTCCTGGCACCTTCCCCGGTGGAGTTGTGCATGGGGTGTCTGTGGAACATTTTGTCACCGGCCGAGTCCAAAATTCAGCGATTCCCCATCTCAGCCCAGAAAGCAGGTAGAACAACTTTTGTGGTGTCTTTCAGATGCCTACCAAGGTAGTGTAAAAACTACCAGGAGAACTCCTGTCTGGCACCTTCCTCGGTGGAGTTGTGCATGGGGTGTGTTTGGAACATTTTGTCACCAGCCGACTCCAAAATTCAGCGTTTCCCCATCTCAGCCCAGAAAGCAGGTAGAACAACTTTTGTGGTGTCTTTCAGATGCCTACCAAGGTAGTGTAAAAACTACCAGGAGAACTCCTGTCTGGCACCTTCCCCGGTGGAGTTGTGCAGGGGGTGTGTTTGGAACATTTTGTCACCCGCCAAGTCCAAAATTCAGCGTTTCCCCATCTCAGCCCAGAAAGCAGGTAGAACAACTTTTGTGGTGCCTTTCAGCTGCCTACCAAGGTAGTGTAAAAACTACCAGGAGAACTCCTTTCTGGCACCTTCCGTGGTGGAGTTGTGCAGGGGGTGTGTTTGGAACATTTTGTCACCGGCCGACTCCAAAGTTCAGCGGTTCCCCATCTCAGCCCACAAAGCAGGTAGAACAACTTTTGTGGTGCCTTTCAGCTGCCTACCAAGGTAGTGTAAAAACTACCAACAGAATTCGTTCCTGGCACCTTCCCCGGTGGAGTTGTGCATGGGGTGTGTTTGGAACATTTTGTCACCGGCCGAGTCCAAAATTCAGCTGTTCCCCATCTCAGCCCAGAAAGCAGGTAGAACAAGTTTTGTGGTGTCTTTCAAATGCCTACCAAGGTAGTGTAAAAACTACCAGGAGAACTCCTGTCTGGCACCTTCCCCGGTGGAGTTGTGCATGGGGTGTGTTTGGAACATTTTGTCCCCAGCCGAGTCCAAAATTCAGCGTTTCCCCATCTCAGCCCAGAAAGCAGGTAGAACAACTTTTGTGGTGCCTTTCAGCTGCCTACCAAGGTAGTGTAAAAACTACCAAGAGAACTCCTGTCTGGCACCTTCCGTGGTGGAGTTGTGCAGGGGGTGTGTTTGGAACATTTTGTCACCGGCCGACTCCAAAATTCAGCGGTTCCTTATCTCAGCCCAGAAAGCAGGTAGAACAACTTTTGTGGTGCCTTTCAGCTGCCTACCGGGGTAGTGTAAAAACTACCAACAGAACTCGTTTCTGGCACCTTCCTCGGTGGAGTTGTGCATGGGGTGTGTTTGGAACATTTTGTCACCAGCCGACTCCAAAATTCAGCGTTTCCCCATCTCAGCCCAGAAAGCAGGTAGAACAACTTTTGTGGTGCCTTTCAGCTGCCTACCAAGGTAGTGTAAAAACTACCAAGAGAACTCCTGTCTGGCACCTTCCGTGGTGGAGTTGTGCAGGGGGTGTGTTTGGAACATTTTGTCACCGGCCGAGTCCAAAATTCAGCGATTCCCCATCTCAGCCCAGAAAGCAGGTAGAACAACTTTTGTGGTGCCTTTCAGCTGCCTACCGGGGTAGTGTAAAAACTACCAACAGAACTCGTTTCTGGCACCTTCCTCGGTGGAGTTGTGCATGGGGTGTGTTTGGAACATTTTGTCACCAGCCGAGTCCAAAATTCAGCGTTTCCCCATCTCAGCCCAGAAAGCAGGTAGAACAACTTTTGTGGTGCCTTTCAGCTGCGTACCAAGGTAGTGTAAAAACTACCAAGAGAACTCCTGTCTGGCACCTTCCGTGGTGGAGTTGTGCAGGGGGTGTGTTTGGAACATTTTGTCACCGGCCGACTCCAAAATTCAGCGATTCCCCATCTCAGCCCAGAAAGCAGGTAGAACAACTTTTGTGGTGCCTTTCAGCTGCCTACCGGGGTAGTGTAAAAACTACCAACAGAACTCGTTTCTGGCACCTTCCTCGGTGGAGTTGTGCATGGGGTGTGTTTGGAACATTTTGTCACCAGCCGACTCCAAAATTCAGCGTTTCCCCATCTCAGCCCAGAAAGCAGGTAGAACAACTTTTGTGGTGTCTTTCAGATGCCTACCAAGGTAGTGTAAAAACTACCAGGAGAACTCCTGTCTGGCACCTTCCCCGGTGGAGTTGTGCAGGGGGTGTGTTTGGAACATTTTGTCACCCGCCAAGTCCAAAATTCAGCGTTTCCCCATCTCAGCCCAGAAAGCAGGTAGAACAACTTTTGTGGTTCCTTTCAGCTGCCTACCAAGGTAGTGTAAAAACTACCAGGAGAACTCCTTTCTGGCACCTTCCGTGGTGGAGTTGTGCAGGGGGTGTGTTTGGAACATTTTGTCACCGGCCGACTCCAAAATTCAGCGGTTCCCCATCTCAGCCCACAAAGCAGGTAGAACAACTTTTCTTGTGCCTTTCAGCTGCCTACCAAGGTAGTGTAAAAACTACCAAAAGAATTCGTTCCTGGCACCTTCCCCGGTGGAGTTGTGCATGGGGTGTGTTTGGAACATTTTGTCACCGGCCGAGTCCAAAATTCAGCGGTTCCCCATCTCAGCCCAGAAAGCAGGTAGAACAACTTTTGTGGTGTCTTTCAAATGCCTACCAAGGTAGTGTAAAAACTACCAGGAGAACTCCTGTCTGGCACCTTCCCCGGTGGAGTTGTGCATGGGGTGTGTTTGGAACATTTTGTCACCAGCCGAGTCCAAAATTCAGCCGTTCCCCATCTCAGCCCAGAAAGCAGGTAGAACAACTTTTGTGGTGTCTTTCAGATGCCTACCAAGGTAGTGTAAAAACTACCAGGAGAACTCCTGTCTGGCACCTTCCCCGGTGGAGTTGTGCAGGGGGTGTGTTTGGAACATTTTGTCACCAGCCGAGTCCAAAATTCAGCGTTTCCCCATCTCAGCCCAGAAAGCAGGTAGAACAACTTTTGTGGTGTCTTTCAGATGCCTACCAAGGTAGTGTAAAAACTACCAGGAGAACTCCTGTCTGGCACCTTCCGTGGTGGAGTTGTGCAGGGGGTGTGTTTGGAACATTTTGTCACCGGCCGAGTCCAAAATTCAGCGTTTCCCCATCTCAGCCCAGAAAGCAGGTAGAACAACTTTTGTGGTGTCTTTCAGATGCCTACCAAGGTAGTGTAAAAACTACCAGGAGAACTCCTGTCTGGCACCTTCCCCGGTGGAGTTGTGCATGGGGTGTGTTTGGAACATTTTGTCACCGGCCGACTCCAAAATTCAGCGTTTCCCCATCTCAGCCCAGAAAGCAGGTAGAACAACTTTTGTGTTGCCTTTCAGCTGCCTACCAAGGTAGTGTAAAAACTACCAAGGGAACTCCTTTCTGGCACCTTCCCCGGTGGAGTTGTGCATGGGGTGTCTGTGGAACATTTTGTCACCGGCCGAGTCCAAAATTCAGCTGTTCCCCATCTCAGCCCAGAAAGCAGGTACAACAACTTTTGTGGTGCCTTTCAGCTGCCTACCAAGGTAGTGTAAAAACTACCAACAGAATTCGTTCCTGGCACCTTCCCCGGTGGAGTTGTGCATGGGGTGTGTTTGGAACATTTTGTCACCAGCCGACTCCAAAATTCAGCGGTTCCCCATCTCAGCCCAGAAAGCAGGTAGAACAACTTTTGTGGTGTCTTTCAGATGCCTACCGGAGCAATGTAAAAACTACCAGGAGAACTCCTGTCTGGCACCTTCCCCGGTGGAGTTGTGCATGGGGTGTGTTTGGAACATTTTGTCACCGGCCGACTCCAAAATTCAGCGGTTCCCCATCTCAGCCCAGAAAGCAGGAAGAACAACTTTTGTGGTGCCTTTCAAATGCCTACCAAGGTAGTGTAAAAACTACCAGGAGAACTCCTGTCTGGCACCTTCCGTGGTGGAGTTGTGCAGGGGGTGTGTTTGGAACATTTTGTCACCAGCCGACTACCAAAATTCAGCGGTTCCCTATCTCAGCCCAGAAAGCAGGTAGAACAACTTTTGTGGTGTCTTTCAGATGCCTACCAAGGTAGTGTAAAATCTACCAAGACAACTCCTGTCTGGCACCTTCCGCGGTGGAGATGTGCATGGGGTGTGTTTGGAACATTTTGTCACCGGCCGAGTCCAAAATTCAGCGTTTCCCCATCTCAGCCCAGAAAGCAGGTAGAACAACTTTTGTGGTGCCTTTCAGATGCCTACCAAGGTAGTGTAAAAACTACCTGGAGAACTCCTGTCTGGCACCTTCCCCGGTGGAGTTGTGCATGGGGTGTGTTTGGAACATTTTGTCACCGGCCGAGTCCAAAATTCAGCGGTTCCCCATCTCAGCCCAGAAAGCAGGTAGAACAACTTTTGTGGTGCCTTTCAGCTGCCTACCAAGGTAGTGTAAAAACTACCAACAGAACTCGTTTCTGGCACCTTCCCCGGTGGAGTTGTGCATGGGGTGTGTTTGGAACATTTTGTCACCGGCCGAGTCCAAAATTCAGCGATTCCCCATCTCAGCCCAGAAAGCAGGTAGAACAACTTTTGTGGTGTCTTTCAGATGCCTACCAAGGTAGTGTAAAAACTACCAGGAGAACTCCTGTCTGGCACCTTCCCCGGTGGAGTTGTGCATGGGGTGTGTTATGAACATTTTGTCACCAGCCGACTCCAAAATTCAGCGTTTCCCCATCTCAGCCCACAAAGCAGGTAGAACAACTTTTGTGGTGTCTTTCAGATGCCTACCAAGGTAGTGTAAAAACTACCAGGAGAACTCCTGTCTGGCACCTTCCCCGGTGGAGTTGTGCATGGGGTGTGTTTGGAACATTTTGTCACCCGCCAAGTCCAAAATTCAGCGTTTCCCCATCTCAGCCCAGAAAGCAGGTAGAACAACTTTTGTGGTGCCTTTCAGCTGCCTACCAAGGTAGTGTAAAAACTACCAGGAGAACTCCTGTCTGGCACCTTCCCCGGTGGAGTTGTGCATGGGGTGTCTTTGGAACATTTTGTCACCGGCCGAGTCCAAAATTCAGCGATTCCCCATCTCAGCCCAGAAAGCAGGTAGAACAACTTCTGTGGTGTCTTTCAAATGCCTACCAAGGTAGTGTAAAAACTACCAACAGAACTCGTTTCTGGCACCTTCCCCGGTGGAGTTGTGCATGGGGTGTGTTTTGAACATTTTGTCACCAGCCGAGTCCAAAATTCAGCGATTCCCCATCTCAGCCCAGAAAGCAGGTAGAACAACTTTTGTGGTGCCTTTCAGCTGCCTACCAAGGTAGTGTAAAAACTACTAAGAGAACTCCTTTCTGGCACCTTCCGTGGTGGAGTTGTGCATGGGGTGTGTTTGGAACATTCTGTCACCAGCCGACTCCAAAATTCAGCGGTTCCCCATCTCAGCCCACAAAGCAGGTACAACAACTTTTCTTGTGCCTTTCAGCTGCCTACCAAGGTAGTGTAAAAACTACCAAAAGAATTCGTTCCTGGCACCTTCCCCGGTGGAGTTGTGCATGGGGTGTGTTTGGAACATTTTGTCACCGGCCGAGTCCAAAATTCAGCGGTTCCCCATCTCAGCCCAGAAAGCAGGTAGAACAAGTTTTGTGGTGTCTTTCAAATGCCTACCAAGGTAGTGTAAAAACTACCAGGAGAACTCCTGTCTGGCACCTTCCCCGGTGGAGTTGTGCATGGGGTGTGTTTTGAACATTTTGTCACCAGCCGAGTCCAAAATTCAGCGTTTCCCCATCTCAGCCCAGAAAGCAGGTAGAACAACTTTTGTGGTGTCTTTCAGATGCCTACCGGAGCAATGTAAAAACTACCAGGAGGACTCCTGTCTGGCACCTTCCCCGGTGGAGTTGTGCATGGGGTGTGTTTGGAACATTTTGTCACCAGCCGAGTCCAAAATTCAGCGATTCCCCATCTCAGCCCAGAAAGCAGGTAGAACAACTTTTGTGGTGTCTTTCAGATGCCTACCGGAGCAATGTAAAAACTACCAGGAGAACTCCTGTCTGGCACCTTCCCCGGTGGAGTTGTGCAGGGGGTGTGTTTGGAACATTTTGTCACCAGCCGAGTCCAAAATTCAGCGTTTCCCCATCTCAGCCCAGAAAGCAGGTAGAACAACTTTTGTGGTGTCTTTCAGATGCCTACCGGAGCAATGTAAAAACTACCAGGAGAACTCCTGTCTGGCACCTTCCCCGGTGGAGTTGTGCATGGGGTGTGTTTGGAACATTTTGTCACCGGCCGAGTCCAAAATTCAGCGATTCCCCATCTCAGCCCAGAAAGCAGGTAGAACAACTTTTGTGGTGTCTTTCAGATGCCTACAAAGGCAGTGTAAAAACTACCAGGAGAACTCCTGTCTGGCACCTTCCCCGGTGGAGTTGTGCATGGGGTGTGTTTGGAACATTTTGTCACCAGCCGAGTCCAAAATTCAGCGGTTCCCCATCTCAGCCCAGAAAGCAGGTAGAACAACTTTTGTGGTGTCTTTCAGATGCCTACCGGAGCAATGTAAAAACTACCAGGAGAACTCCTGTCTGGCACCTTCCCCGGTGGAGTTGTGCAGGGGGTGTGTTTGGAACATTTTGTCACCAGCCGAGTCCAAAATTCAGCGGTTCCCCATCTCAGCCCAGAAAGCAGGTAGAACAACTTTTGTGGTACCTTTCAGCTGCCTACCAAGGTAGTGTAAAAACTACCAAGAGAACTCCTGTCTGGCACCTTCCCCGGTGGTGTTGTGCATGGGGTGTGTTTGGAACATTTTGTCACCGGCCAAGTCCAAAATTCAGCTGTTCCCCATCTCAGCCCAGAAAGCAGGTAGAACAACTTTTGTGGTGTCTTTCAGATGCCTACCGGAGCAATGTAAAAACTACCAGGAGAACTCCTGTCTGGCACCTTCCCCGGTGGAGTTGTGCAGGGGGTGTGTTTGGAACATTTTGTCACCGGCCGAGTCCAATATTCAGCGGTTCCCCATCTCAGCCCAGAAAGCAGGTAGAACAACTTTTGTGGTGCCTTTCAGCTGCCTACCGGAGCAATGTAAAAACTACCAGGAGAACTCCTGTCTGGCACCTTCCCCGGTGGAGTTGTGCAGGGGGTGTGTTTGGAACATTTTGTCACCAGCCGACTCCAAAATTCAGCGGTTCCCCATCTCAGCCCACAAAGCAGGTACAACAACTTTTGTGGTGCCTTTCAGCTGCCTAGCAAGGTAGTGTAAATCTACCAACAGAATTCGTTCCTGGCACCTTCCCCGGTGGAGTTGTGCATGGGGTGTGTTTGGAACATTTTGTCACCGGCCGACTCCAAAATTCAGCGTTTCCCCATCTCAGCCCACAAAGCAGGTAGAACAACTTTTGTGGTGTCTTTCAGATGCCTACCAAGGTAGTGTAAAAACTACCAGGAGAACTCCTGTCTGGCACCTTCCCCGGTGGAGTTGTGCATGGGGTGTGTTTGGAACATTTTGTCACCGGCCGAGTCCAAAATTCAGCGGTTCCCCATCTCAGCCCAGAAAGCAGGTAGAACAACTTTTGTGGTGTCTTTCAGATGCCTACCGGAGCAATGTAAAAACTACCAGGAGAACTCCTGTCTGGCACCTTCCCCGGTGGAGTTGTGCAGGGGGTGTGTTTGGAACATTTTGTCACCAGCCGACTCCAAAATTCAGCGGTTCCCCATCTCAGCCCAGAAAGCAGGTAGAACAACTTTTGTGGTGTCTTTCAGATGCCTACCAAGGTAGTGTAAAAACTACCAGGAGAACTCCTGTCTGGCACCTTCCGTGGTGGAGTTGTGCATGGGGTGTGTTTGGAACATTTTGTCACCGGCCGACTCCAAAATTCAGCGGTTCCCCATCTCAGCCCAGAAAGCAGGTAGAAGATCTTTTGTGGTATCTTTCAGATGCCTACCGGAGCAATGTAAAAACTACCAGGAGAACTCCTGTCTGGCACCTTCCCCGGTGGAGTTGTGCATGGGGTGTGTTTGGAACATTTTGTCACCAGCCGACTCCAAAATTCAGCATTTCCCCATCTCAGCCCAGAAAGCAGGTAGAACAACTTTTGTGGTGTCTTTCAGATGCCTACCAAGGTAGTGTAAAAACTACCAGGAGAACTCCTGTCTGGCACCTTCCCCGGTGGAGTTGTGCATGGGGTGTGTTTGGAACATTTTGTCACCGGCCGAGTCCAAAATTCAGCGATTCCCCATCTCAGCCCAGAAAGCAGGTAGAACAACTTTTGTGGTGCCTTTCAGCTGCCTACCAAGGTACTGTAAAAACTACCAACAGAATTCGTTCCTGGCACCTTCCCCGGTGGAGTTGTGCATGGGGTGTGTTTGGAACATTTTGTCACCAGCCGAGTCCAAAATTCAGCGGTTCCCCATCTCAGCCCAGAAAGCAGGTAGAACAACTTTTGTGGTGTCTTTCAGATGCCTACCAAGGTAGTGTAAAAACTACCAGGAGAACTCCTGTCTGGCACCTTCCGTGGTGGAGTTGTGCATGGGGTGTGTTTGGAACATTTTGTCACCGGCCGAGTCCAAAATTCAGCGATTCCCCATCTCAGCCCAGAAAGCAGGTAGAACAACTTTTGTGGTGTCTTTCAGATGCCTACCAAGGTAGTGTAAAAACTACCAGGAGAACTCCTGTCTGGCACCTTCCCCGGTGGAGTTGTGCAGGGGGTGTGTTTGGAACATTTTGTCACCGGCCGACTCCAAAATTCAGCGGTTCCCCATCTCAGCCCACAAAGCAGGTACAACAACTTTTCTTCTGCCTTTCAGCTGCCTACCAAGGTAGTGTAAAAACTACCAACAGAATTCGTTCCTGGCACCTTCCCCGGTGGAGTTGTGCATGGGGTGTCTGTGGAACATTTTGTCACCGGCCGAGTCCAAAATTCAGCGATTCCCCATCTCAGCCCAGAAAGCAGGTAGAACAACTTTTGTGGTGTCTTTCAGATGCCTACCAAGGTAGTGTAAAAACTACCAGGAGAACTCCTGTCTGGCACCTTCCTCGGTGGAGTTGTGCATGGGGTGTGTTTGGAACATTTTGTCACCGGCCGACTCCAAAATTCAGCGTTTCCCCATCTCAGCCCAGAAAGCAGGTAGAACAACTTTTGTGGTGTCTTTCAGATGCCTACCAAGGTAGTGTAAAAACTACCAGGAGAACTCCTGTCTGGCACCTTCCCCGGTGGAGTTGTGCAGGGGGTGTGTTTGGAACATTTTGTCACCCGCCAAGTCCAAAATTCAGCGTTTCCCCATCTCAGCCCAGAAAGCAGGTAGAACAACTTTTGTGGTGCCTTTCAGCTGCCTACCAAGGTAGTGTAAAAACTACCAGGAGAACTCCTGTCTGGCACCTTCCGTGGTGGAGTTGTGCAGGGGGTGTGTTTGGAACATTTTGTCACCGGCCGACTCCAAAGTTCAGCGGTTCCCCATCTCAGCCCACAAAGCAGGTAGAACAACTTTTGTGGTGCCTTTCAGCTGCCTACCAAGGTAGTGTAAAAACTACCAACAGAATTCGTTCCTGGCACCTTCCCCGGTGGAGTTGTGCATGGGGTGTGTTTGGAACATTTTGTCACCGGCCGAGTCCAAAATTCAGCTGTTCCCCATCTCAGCCCAGAAAGCAGGTAGAACAAGTTTTGTGGTGTCTTTCAAATGCCTACCAAGGTAGTGTAAAAACTACCAGGAGAACTCCTGTCTGGCACCTTCCCCGGTGGAGTTGTGCATGGGGTGTGTTTGGAACATTTTGTCCCCAGCCGAGTCCAAAATTCAGCGTTTCCCCATCTCAGCCCAGAAAGCAGGTAGAACAACTTTTGTGGTGCCTTTCAGCTGCCTACCAAGGTAGTGTAAAAACTACCAAGAGAACTCCTGTCTGGCACCTTCCGTGGTGGAGTTGTGCAGGGGGTGTGTTTGGAACATTTTGTCACCGGCCGACTCCAAAATTCAGCGGTTCCTTATCTCAGCCCAGAAAGCAGGTAGAACAACTTTTGTGGTGCCTTTCAGCTGCCTACCGGGGTAGTGTAAAAACTACCAACAGAACTCGTTTCTGGCACCTTCCTCGGTGGAGTTGTGCATGGGGTGTGTTTGGAACATTTTGTCACCAGCCGACTCCAAAATTCAGCGTTTCCCCATCTCAGCCCAGAAAGCAGGTAGAACAACTTTTGTGGTGCCTTTCAGCTGCCTACCAAGGTAGTGTAAAAACTACCAAGAGAACTCCTGTCTGGCACCTTCCGTGGTGGAGTTGTGCAGGGGGTGTGTTTGGAACATTTTGTCACCGGCCGAGTCCAAAATTCAGCGATTCCCCATCTCAGCCCAGAAAGCAGGTAGAACAACTTTTGTGGTGCCTTTCAGCTGCCTACCGGGGTAGTGTAAAAACTACCAACAGAACTCGTTTCTGGCACCTTCCTCGGTGGAGTTGTGCATGGGGTGTGTTTGGAACATTTTGTCACCAGCCGAGTCCAAAATTCAGCGTTTCCCCATCTCAGCCCAGAAAGCAGGTAGAACAACTTTTGTGGTGCCTTTCAGCTGCGTACCAAGGTAGTGTAAAAACTACCAAGAGAACTCCTGTCTGGCACCTTCCGTGGTGGAGTTGTGCAGGGGGTGTGTTTGGAACATTTTGTCACCGGCCGACTCCAAAATTCAGCGATTCCCCATCTCAGCCCAGAAAGCAGGTAGAACAACTTTTGTGGTGCCTTTCAGCTGCCTACCGGGGTAGTGTAAAAACTACCAACAGAACTCGTTTCTGGCACCTTCCTCGGTGGAGTTGTGCATGGGGTGTGTTTGGAACATTTTGTCACCAGCCGACTCCAAAATTCAGCGTTTCCCCATCTCAGCCCAGAAAGCAGGTAGAACAACTTTTGTGGTGTCTTTCAGATGCCTACCAAGGTAGTGTAAAAACTACCAGGAGAACTCCTGTCTGGCACCTTCCCCGGTGGAGTTGTGCAGGGGGTGTGTTTGGAACATTTTGTCACCCGCCAAGTCCAAAATTCAGCGTTTCCCCATCTCAGCCCAGAAAGCAGGTAGAACAACTTTTGTGGTTCCTTTCAGCTGCCTACCAAGGTAGTGTAAAAACTACCAGGAGAACTCCTTTCTGGCACCTTCCGTGGTGGAGTTGTGCAGGGGGTGTGTTTGGAACATTTTGTCACCGGCCGACTCCAAAATTCAGCGGTTCCCCATCTCAGCCCACAAAGCAGGTAGAACAACTTTTCTTGTGCCTTTCAGCTGCCTACCAAGGTAGTGTAAAAACTACCAAAAGAATTCGTTCCTGGCACCTTCCCCGGTGGAGTTGTGCATGGGGTGTGTTTGGAACATTTTGTCACCGGCCGAGTCCAAAATTCAGCGGTTCCCCATCTCAGCCCAGAAAGCAGGTAGAACAACTTTTGTGGTGTCTTTCAAATGCCTACCAAGGTAGTGTAAAAACTACCAGGAGAACTCCTGTCTGGCACCTTCCCCGGTGGAGTTGTGCATGGGGTGTGTTTGGAACATTTTGTCACCAGCCGAGTCCAAAATTCAGCCGTTCCCCATCTCAGCCCAGAAAGCAGGTAGAACAACTTTTGTGGTGTCTTTCAGATGCCTACCAAGGTAGTGTAAAAACTACCAGGAGAACTCCTGTCTGGCACCTTCCCCGGTGGAGTTGTGCAGGGGGTGTGTTTGGAACATTTTGTCACCAGCCGAGTCCAAAATTCAGCGTTTCCCCATCTCAGCCCAGAAAGCAGGTAGAACAACTTTTGTGGTGTCTTTCAGATGCCTACCAAGGTAGTGTAAAAACTACCAGGAGAACTCCTGTCTGGCACCTTCCGTGGTGGAGTTGTGCAGGGGGTGTGTTTGGAACATTTTGTCACCGGCCGAGTCCAAAATTCAGCGTTTCCCCATCTCAGCCCAGAAAGCAGGTAGAACAACTTTTGTGGTGTCTTTCAGATGCCTACCAAGGTAGTGTAAAAACTACCAGGAGAACTCCTGTCTGGCACCTTCCCCGGTGGAGTTGTGCATGGGGTGTGTTTGGAACATTTTGTCACCGGCCGACTCCAAAATTCAGCGTTTCCCCATCTCAGCCCAGAAAGCAGGTAGAACAACTTTTGTGTTGCCTTTCAGCTGCCTACCAAGGTAGTGTAAAAACTACCAAGGGAACTCCTTTCTGGCACCTTCCCCGGTGGAGTTGTGCATGGGGTGTCTGTGGAACATTTTGTCACCGGCCGAGTCCAAAATTCAGCTGTTCCCCATCTCAGCCCAGAAAGCAGGTACAACAACTTTTGTGGTGCCTTTCAGCTGCCTACCAAGGTAGTGTAAAAACTACCAACAGAATTCGTTCCTGGCACCTTCCCCGGTGGAGTTGTGCATGGGGTGTGTTTGGAACATTTTGTCACCAGCCGACTCCAAAATTCAGCGGTTCCCCATCTCAGCCCAGAAAGCAGGTAGAACAACTTTTGTGGTGTCTTTCAGATGCCTACCGGAGCAATGTAAAAACTACCAGGAGAACTCCTGTCTGGCACCTTCCCCGGTGGAGTTGTGCATGGGGTGTGTTTGGAACATTTTGTCACCGGCCGACTCCAAAATTCAGCGGTTCCCCATCTCAGCCCAGAAAGCAGGAAGAACAACTTTTGTGGTGCCTTTCAAATGCCTACCAAGGTAGTGTAAAAACTACCAGGAGAACTCCTGTCTGGCACCTTCCGTGGTGGAGTTGTGCAGGGGGTGTGTTTGGAACATTTTGTCACCAGCCGACTACCAAAATTCAGCGGTTCCCTATCTCAGCCCAGAAAGCAGGTAGAACAACTTTTGTGGTGTCTTTCAGATGCCTACCAAGGTAGTGTAAAATCTACCAAGACAACTCCTGTCTGGCACCTTCCGCGGTGGAGATGTGCATGGGGTGTGTTTGGAACATTTTGTCACCGGCCGAGTCCAAAATTCAGCGTTTCCCCATCTCAGCCCAGAAAGCAGGTAGAACAACTTTTGTGGTGCCTTTCAGATGCCTACCAAGGTAGTGTAAAAACTACCTGGAGAACTCCTGTCTGGCACCTTCCCCGGTGGAGTTGTGCATGGGGTGTGTTTGGAACATTTTGTCACCGGCCGAGTCCAAAATTCAGCGGTTCCCCATCTCAGCCCAGAAAGCAGGTAGAACAACTTTTGTGGTGCCTTTCAGCTGCCTACCAAGGTAGTGTAAAAACTACCAACAGAACTCGTTTCTGGCACCTTCCCCGGTGGAGTTGTGCATGGGGTGTGTTTGGAACATTTTGTCACCGGCCGAGTCCAAAATTCAGCGATTCCCCATCTCAGCCCAGAAAGCAGGTAGAACAACTTTTGTGGTGTCTTTCAGATGCCTACCAAGGTAGTGTAAAAACTACCAGGAGAACTCCTGTCTGGCACCTTCCCCGGTGGAGTTGTGCATGGGGTGTGTTATGAACATTTTGTCACCAGCCGACTCCAAAATTCAGCGTTTCCCCATCTCAGCCCACAAAGCAGGTAGAACAACTTTTGTGGTGTCTTTCAGATGCCTACCAAGGTAGTGTAAAAACTACCAGGAGAACTCCTGTCTGGCACCTTCCCCGGTGGAGTTGTGCATGGGGTGTGTTTGGAACATTTTGTCACCCGCCAAGTCCAAAATTCAGCGGTTCCCCATCTCAGCCCAGAAAGCAGGTAGAACAACTTTTGTGGTGCCTTTCAGCTGCCTACCAAGGTAGTGTAAAAACTACCAGGAGAACTCCTGTCTGGCACCTTCCCCGGTGGAGTTGTGCATGGGGTGTCTTTGGAACATTTTGTCACCGGCCGAGTCCAAAATTCAGCGATTCCCCATCTCAGCCCAGAAAGCAGGTAGAACAACTTCTGTGGTGTCTTTCAAATGCCTACCAAGGTAGTGTAAAAACTACCAACAGAACTCGTTTCTGGCACCTTCCCCGGTGGAGTTGTGCATGGGGTGTGTTTTGAACATTTTGTCACCAGCCGAGTCCAAAATTCAGCGATTCCCCATCTCAGCCCAGAAAGCAGGTAGAACAACTTTTGTGGTGCCTTTCAGCTGCCTACCAAGGTAGTGTAAAAACTACTAAGAGAACTCCTTTCTGGCACCTTCCGTGGTGGAGTTGTGCATGGGGTATGTTTGGAACATTTTGCCACCAGCCGACTCCAAAATTCAGCGGTTCCCCATCTCAGCCCAGAAAGCAGGTAGAACAACTTTTGTGGTGTCTTTCAGATGCCTACCGGAGCAATGTAAAAACTACCAGGAGAACTCCTGTCTGGCACCTTCCCCGGTGGAGTTGTGCAGGGGGTGTGTTTGGAACATTTTATCACCAGCCGAGTCCAAAATTCAACTGTTCCCCATCTCAGCCCAGAAAGCAGGTAGAACAACTTTTGTGGTGTCTTTCAGATGCCTACCAAGGTAGTGTAAAAACTACCAAGAGAACTCCTGTCTGGCACCTTCCCCGGTGGAGTTGTGCATGGGGTGTGTTTGGAACATTTTGTCACCGGCCGAGTCCAAAATTCAGCGATTCCCCATCTCAGCCCAGAAAGCAGGTAGAACAACTTTTGTGGTGTCTTTCAGATGCCTACCAAGGTAGTGTAAAAACTACCAGGAGAACTCCTGTCTGGCACCTTCCCCGGTGGAGTTGTGCATGGGGTGTGTTTGGAACATTTTGTCACCAGCCGAGTCCAAAATTCAGCGTTTCCCCATCTCAGCCCAGAAAGCAGGTAGAACAACTTTTGTGGTGTCTTTCAGCTGCCTACCAAGGTAGTGTAAAAACTACCAGGAGAACTCCTTTCTGGCACCTTCCGTGGTGGAGTTGTGCAGGGGGTGTGTTTGGAACATTTTGTCACCGGCCGAGTCCAAAATTCAGCGGTTCCCCATCTCAGCCCAGAAAGCAGGTAGAACATCTTTTGTGGTATCTTTCAGATGCCTACCGGAGCAATGTAAAAACTACCAGGAGAACTCCTGTCTGGCACCTTCCCCGGTGGAGTTGTGCATGGGGTGTGTTTGGAACATTTTGTCACCAGCCGAGTCCAAAATTCAGCTGTTCCCCATCTCAGCCCAGAAAGCAGGTAGAACAACTTTTGTGGTGCCTTTCAGCTGCCTACCAAGGTAGTGTAAAAACTACCAGGAGAACTCCTGTCTGGCACCTTCCGTGGTGGAGTTGTGCAGGGGGTGTGTTTGGAACATTTTGTCACCGGCCGACTCCAAAGTTCAGCGGTTCCCCATCTCAGCCCACAAAGCAGGTAGAACAACTTTTGTGGTGCCTTTCAGCTGCCTACCAAGGTAGTGTAAAAACTACCAACAGAATTCGTTCCTGGCACCTTCCCCGGTGGAGTTGTGCATGGGGTGTGTTTGGAACATTTTGTCACCGGCCGAGTCCAAAATTCAGCTGTTCCCCATCTCAGCCCAGAAAGCAGGTAGAACAAGTTTTGTGGTGTCTTTCAAATGCCTACCAAGGTAGTGTAAAAACTACCAGGAGAACTCCTGTCTGGCACCTTCCCCGGTGGAGTTGTGCATGGGGTGTGTTTGGAACATTTTGTCCCCAGCCGAGTCCAAAATTCAGCGTTTCCCCATCTCAGCCCAGAAAGCAGGTAGAACAACTTTTGTGGTGCCTTTCAGCTGCCTACCAAGGTAGTGTAAAAACTACCAAGAGAACTCCTGTCTGGCACCTTCCGTGGTGGAGTTGTGCAGGGGGTGTGTTTGGAACATTTTGTCACCGGCCGACTCCAAAATTCAGCGGTTCCTTATCTCAGCCCAGAAAGCAGGTAGAACAACTTTTGTGGTGCCTTTCAGCTGCCTACCGGGGTAGTGTAAAAACTACCAACAGAACTCGTTTCTGGCACCTTCCTCGGTGGAGTTGTGCATGGGGTGTGTTTGGAACATTTTGTCACCAGCCGACTCCAAAATTCAGCGTTTCCCCATCTCAGCCCAGAAAGCAGGTAGAACAACTTTTGTGGTGCCTTTCAGCTGCCTACCAAGGTAGTGTAAAAACTACCAAGAGAACTCCTGTCTGGCACCTTCCGTGGTGGAGTTGTGCAGGGGGTGTGTTTGGAACATTTTGTCACCGGCCGAGTCCAAAATTCAGCGATTCCCCATCTCAGCCCAGAAAGCAGGTAGAACAACTTTTGTGGTGCCTTTCAGCTGCCTACCGGGGTAGTGTAAAAACTACCAACAGAACTCGTTTCTGGCACCTTCCTCGGTGGAGTTGTGCATGGGGTGTGTTTGGAACATTTTGTCACCAGCCGAGTCCAAAATTCAGCGTTTCCCCATCTCAGCCCAGAAAGCAGGTAGAACAACTTTTGTGGTGCCTTTCAGCTGCGTACCAAGGTAGTGTAAAAACTACCAAGAGAACTCCTGTCTGGCACCTTCCGTGGTGGAGTTGTGCAGGGGGTGTGTTTGGAACATTTTGTCACCGGCCGACTCCAAAATTCAGCGATTCCCCATCTCAGCCCAGAAAGCAGGTAGAACAACTTTTGTGGTGCCTTTCAGCTGCCTACCGGGGTAGTGTAAAAACTACCAACAGAACTCGTTTCTGGCACCTTCCTCGGTGGAGTTGTGCATGGGGTGTGTTTGGAACATTTTGTCACCAGCCGACTCCAAAATTCAGCGTTTCCCCATCTCAGCCCAGAAAGCAGGTAGAACAACTTTTGTGGTGTCTTTCAGATGCCTACCAAGGTAGTGTAAAAACTACCAGGAGAACTCCTGTCTGGCACCTTCCCCGGTGGAGTTGTGCAGGGGGTGTGTTTGGAACATTTTGTCACCCGCCAAGTCCAAAATTCAGCGTTTCCCCATCTCAGCCCAGAAAGCAGGTAGAACAACTTTTGTGGTTCCTTTCAGCTGCCTACCAAGGTAGTGTAAAAACTACCAGGAGAACTCCTTTCTGGCACCTTCCGTGGTGGAGTTGTGCAGGGGGTGTGTTTGGAACATTTTGTCACCGGCCGACTCCAAAATTCAGCGGTTCCCCATCTCAGCCCACAAAGCAGGTAGAACAACTTTTCTTGTGCCTTTCAGCTGCCTACCAAGGTAGTGTAAAAACTACCAAAAGAATTCGTTCCTGGCACCTTCCCCGGTGGAGTTGTGCATGGGGTGTGTTTGGAACATTTTGTCACCGGCCGAGTCCAAAATTCAGCGGTTCCCCATCTCAGCCCAGAAAGCAGGTAGAACAACTTTTGTGGTGTCTTTCAAATGCCTACCAAGGTAGTGTAAAAACTACCAGGAGAACTCCTGTCTGGCACCTTCCCCGGTGGAGTTGTGCATGGGGTGTGTTTGGAACATTTTGTCACCAGCCGAGTCCAAAATTCAGCCGTTCCCCATCTCAGCCCAGAAAGCAGGTAGAACAACTTTTGTGGTGTCTTTCAGATGCCTACCAAGGTAGTGTAAAAACTACCAGGAGAACTCCTGTCTGGCACCTTCCCCGGTGGAGTTGTGCAGGGGGTGTGTTTGGAACATTTTGTCACCAGCCGAGTCCAAAATTCAGCGTTTCCCCATCTCAGCCCAGAAAGCAGGTAGAACAACTTTTGTGGTGTCTTTCAGATGCCTACCAAGGTAGTGTAAAAACTACCAGGAGAACTCCTGTCTGGCACCTTCCGTGGTGGAGTTGTGCAGGGGGTGTGTTTGGAACATTTTGTCACCGGCCGAGTCCAAAATTCAGCGTTTCCCCATCTCAGCCCAGAAAGCAGGTAGAACAACTTTTGTGGTGTCTTTCAGATGCCTACCAAGGTAGTGTAAAAACTACCAGGAGAACTCCTGTCTGGCACCTTCCCCGGTGGAGTTGTGCATGGGGTGTGTTTGGAACATTTTGTCACCGGCCGACTCCAAAATTCAGCGGTTCCCCATCTCAGCCCAGAAAGCAGGTAGAACAACTTTTGTGTTGCCTTTCAGCTGCCTACCAAGGTAGTGTAAAAACTACCAAGGGAACTCCTTTCTGGCACCTTCCCCGGTGGAGTTGTGCATGGGGTGTCTGTGGAACATTTTGTCACCGGCCGAGTCCAAAATTCAGCTGTTCCCCATCTCAGCCCAGAAAGCAGGTACAACAACTTTTGTGGTGCCTTTCAGCTGCCTACCAAGGTAGTGTAAAAACTACCAACAGAATTCGTTCCTGGCACCTTCCCCGGTGGAGTTGTGCATGGGGTGTGTTTGGAACATTTTGTCACCAGCCGACTCCAAAATTCAGCGGTTCCCCATCTCAGCCCAGAAAGCAGGTAGAACAACTTTTGTGGTGTCTTTCAGATGCCTACCGGAGCAATGTAAAAACTACCAGGAGAACTCCTGTCTGGCACCTTCCCCGGTGGAGTTGTGCATGGGGTGTGTTTGGAACATTTTGTCACCGGCCGACTCCAAAATTCAGCGGTTCCCCATCTCAGCCCAGAAAGCAGGAAGAACAACTTTTGTGGTGCCTTTCAAATGCCTACCAAGGTAGTGTAAAAACTACCAGGAGAACTCCTGTCTGGCACCTTCCGTGGTGGAGTTGTGCAGGGGGTGTGTTTGGAACATTTTGTCACCAGCCGACTACCAAAATTCAGCGGTTCCCTATCTCAGCCCAGAAAGCAGGTAGAACAACTTTTGTGGTGTCTTTCAGATGCCTACCAAGGTAGTGTAAAATCTACCAAGACAACTCCTGTCTGGCACCTTCCGCGGTGGAGATGTGCATGGGGTGTGTTTGGAACATTTTGTCACCGGCCGAGTCCAAAATTCAGCGTTTCCCCATCTCAGCCCAGAAAGCAGGTAGAACAACTTTTGTGGTGCCTTTCAGATGCCTACCAAGGTAGTGTAAAAACTACCTGGAGAACTCCTGTCTGGCACCTTCCCCGGTGGAGTTGTGCATGGGGTGTGTTTGGAACATTTTGTCACCGGCCGAGTCCAAAATTCAGCGGTTCCCCATCTCAGCCCAGAAAGCAGGTAGAACAACTTTTGTGGTGCCTTTCAGCTGCCTACCAAGGTAGTGTAAAAACTACCAACAGAACTCGTTTCTGGCACCTTCCCCGGTGGAGTTGTGCATGGGGTGTGTTTGGAACATTTTGTCACCGGCCGAGTCCAAAATTCAGCGATTCCCCATCTCAGCCCAGAAAGCAGGTAGAACAACTTTTGTGGTGTCTTTCAGATGCCTACCAAGGTAGTGTAAAAACTACCAGGAGAACTCCTGTCTGGCACCTTCCCCGGTGGAGTTGTGCATGGGGTGTGTTATGAACATTTTGTCACCAGCCGACTCCAAAATTCAGCGTTTCCCCATCTCAGCCCACAAAGCAGGTAGAACAACTTTTGTGGTGTCTTTCAGATGCCTACCAAGGTAGTGTAAAAACTACCAGGAGAACTCCTGTCTGGCACCTTCCCCGGTGGAGTTGTGCATGGGGTGTGTTTGGAACATTTTGTCACCCGCCAAGTCCAAAATTCAGCGGTTCCCCATCTCAGCCCAGAAAGCAGGTAGAACAACTTTTGTGGTGCCTTTCAGCTGCCTACCAAGGTAGTGTAAAAACTACCAGGAGAACTCCTGTCTGGCACCTTCCCCGGTGGAGTTGTGCATGGGGTGTCTTTGGAACATTTTGTCACCGGCCGAGTCCAAAATTCAGCGATTCCCCATCTCAGCCCAGAAAGCAGGTAGAACAACTTCTGTGGTGTCTTTCAAATGCCTACCAAGGTAGTGTAAAAACTACCAACAGAACTCGTTTCTGGCACCTTCCCCGGTGGAGTTGTGCATGGGGTGTGTTTTGAACATTTTGTCACCAGCCGAGTCCAAAATTCAGCGATTCCCCATCTCAGCCCAGAAAGCAGGTAGAACAACTTTTGTGGTGCCTTTCAGCTGCCTACCAAGGTAGTGTAAAAACTACTAAGAGAACTCCTTTCTGGCACCTTCCGTGGTGGAGTTGTGCATGGGGTATGTTTGGAACATTTTGCCACCAGCCGACTCCAAAATTCAGCGGTTCCCCATCTCAGCCCAGAAAGCAGGTAGAACAACTTTTGTGGTGTCTTTCAGATGCCTACCGGAGCAATGTAAAAACTACCAGGAGAACTCCTGTCTGGCACCTTCCCCGGTGGAGTTGTGCAGGGGGTGTGTTTGGAACATTTTATCACCAGCCGAGTCCAAAATTCAACTGTTCCCCATCTCAGCCCAGAAAGCAGGTAGAACAACTTTTGTGGTGTCTTTCAGATGCCTACCAAGGTAGTGTAAAAACTACCAAGAGAACTCCTGTCTGGCACCTTCCCCGGTGGAGTTGTGCATGGGGTGTGTTTGGAACATTTTGTCACCGGCCGAGTCCAAAATTCAGCGATTCCCCATCTCAGCCCAGAAAGCAGGTAGAACAACTTTTGTGGTGTCTTTCAGATGCCTACCAAGGTAGTGTAAAAACTACCAGGAGAACTCCTGTCTGGCACCTTCCCCGGTGGAGTTGTGCATGGGGTGTGTTTGGAACATTTTGTCACCAGCCGAGTCCAAAATTCAGCGTTTCCCCATCTCAGCCCAGAAAGCAGGTAGAACAACTTTTGTGGTGTCTTTCAGCTGCCTACCAAGGTAGTGTAAAAACTACCAGGAGAACTCCTTTCTGGCACCTTCCGTGGTGGAGTTGTGCAGGGGGTGTGTTTGGAACATTTTGTCACCAGCCGAGTCCAAAATTCAGCTGTTCCCCATCTCAGCCCAGAAAGCAGGTAGAACAACTTTTGTGGTGTCTTTCAGATGCCTACCTGAGCAATGTAAAAACTACCAGGAGAACTCCTGTCTGGCACCTTCCGTGGTGGAGTTGTGCATGGGGTGTGTTTGGAACATTTTGTCACCAGCCGAGTCCAAAATTCAGCTGTTCCCCATCTCAGCCCAGAAAGCAGGTAGAACAACTTTTGTGGTGTCTTTCAGATGCCTACCTGAGCAATGTAAAAACTACCAGGAGAACTCCTGTCTGGCACCTTCCCCGGTGGAGTTGTGCAGGGGGTGTGTTTGGAACATTTTGCCACCAGCCGACTCCAAAATTCAGCGGTTCCCTATCTCAGCCCAGAAAGCAGGTAGAACAACTTTTGTGGTGTCTTTCAGCTGCCTACCAAGGTAGTGTAAAAACTACCAAGAGAACTCCTGTCTGGCACCTTCCCCGGTGGAGTTGTGCATGGGGTGTGTTTGGAACATTTTGTCACCGGCCGAGTCCAAAATTCAGCGGTTCCCCATCTCAGCCCAGAAAGCAGGTAGAACAACTTTTGTGGTGTCTTTCAGATGCCTACCGGAGCAATGTAAAAACTACCAGGAGAACTCCTGTCTGGCACCTTCCCCGGTGGAGTTGTGCAGGGGGTGTGTTTGGAACATTTTGTCACCAGCCGAGTCCAAAATTCAGCTGTTCCCCATCTCAGCCCAGAAAGCAGGTAGAACAACTTTTGTGGTGTCTTTCAGATGCCTACCTGAGCAATGTAAAAACTACCAGGAGAACTCCTGTCTGGCACCTTCCCCGGTGGAGTTGTGCAGGGGGTGTGTTTGGAACATTTTGTCACCAGCCGACTCCAAAATTCAGCGGTTCCCTATCTCAGCCCAGAAAGCAGGTAGAACAACTTTTGTGGTGTCTTTCAGATGCCTACCAAGGTAGTGTAAAAACTACCAAGAGAACTCCTGTCTGGCACCTTCCCCGGTGGAGTTGTGCATGGGGTGTGTTTGGAACATTTTGTCAACGGCCGACTCCAAAATTCAGCGGTTCCCCATCTCAGCCCACAAAGCAGGTACAACTTTTTTTTCTTGTGCCTTTCAGCTGCCTACCTAGGTAGTGTAAAAACTACCAACAGAATTCGTTCCTGGCACCTTCCCTGGTGGAGTTGTGCATGGGGTGTCTGTGAAACATTTTGTCACCGGCCGACTCCAAAATTCAGCGGTTCCCCATCTCAGCCCAGAAAGCAGGTAGAACAACTTTTGTGGTGTCTTTCAGATGCCTACCAAGGTAGTGTAAAAACTACCAAGAGAACTCCTGTCTGGCACCTTCCCCGGTGGAGTTGTGCATGGGGTGTGTTTGGAACATTTTGTCACCGGCCGAGTCCAAAATTCAGCGATTCCCCATCTCAGCCCAGAAAGCAGGTAGAACAACTTTTGTGGTGTCTTTCAGATGCCTACCAAGGTAGTGTAAAAACTACCAGGAGAACTCCTGTCTGGCACCTTCCCCGGTGGAGTTGTGCATGGGGTGTGTTTGGAACATTTTGTCACCAGCCGAGTCCAAAATTCAGCGTTTCCCCATCTCAGCCCAGAAAGCAGGTAGAACAACTTCTGTGGTGTCTTTCAAATGCCTACCAAGGTAGTGTAAAAACTACCAGGAGAACTCCTGTCTGGCACCTTCCCCGGTGGAGTTGTGCATGGGGTGTGTTTTGAACATTTTGTCACCAGCCGAGTCCAAAATTCAGCGTTTCCCCATCTCAGCCCAGAAAGCAGGTAGAACAACTTTTGTGGTGTCTTTCAGATGCCTACCGGAGCAATGTAAAAACTACCAGGAGAACTCCTGTCTGGCACCTTCCCCGGTGGAGTTGTGCATGGGGTGTGTTTGGAACATTTTGTCACCGGCCGACTCCAAAATTCAGCGATTCCCCATCTCAGCCCAGAAAGCAGGTAGAACAACTTTTGTGGTGTCTTTCAGATGCCTACCGGAGCAATGTAAAAACTACCAGGAGAACTCCTGTCTGGCACCTTCCCCGGTGGAGTTGTGCATGGGGTGTGTTTGGAACATTTTGTCACCAGCCGACTCCAAAATTCAGCGTTTCCCCATCTCAGCCCAGAAAGCAGGTAGAACAACTTTTGTGGTGTCTTTCAGATGCCTACCAAGGTAGTGTAAAAACTACCTGGAGGACTCCTTTCTGGCACCTTCCCCGGTGGAGTTGTGCAGGGGGTGTGTTTGGAACATTTTGTCACCAGCCGACTCCAAAATTCAGCGGTTCCCTATCTCAGCCCAGAAAGCAGGTAGAACAACTTTTGTGGTGTCTTTCAGATGCCTACCAAGGTAGTGTAAAAACTACCAAGAGAACTCCTGTCTGGCACCTTCCCCGGTGGAGTTGTGCATGGGGTGTGTTTGGAACATTTTGTCAACGGCCGACTCCAAAATTCAGCGGTTCCCCATCTCAGCCCACAAAGCAGGTACAACTTTTTTTTCTTGTGCCTTTCAGCTGCCTACCTAGGTAGTGTAAAAACTACCAACAGAATTCGTTCCTGGCACCTTCCCTGGTGGAGTTGTGCATGGGGTGTCTGTGAAACATTTTGTCACCGGCCGACTCCAAAATTCAGCGGTTCCCCATCTCAGCCCAGAAAGCAGGTAGAACAACTTTTGTGGTGTCTTTCAGATGCCTACCAAGGTAGTGTAAAAACTACCAAGAGAACTCCTGTCTGGCACCTTCCCCGGTGGAGTTGTGCATGGGGTGTGTTTGGAACATTTTGTCACCGGCCGAGTCCAAAATTCAGCGATTCCCCATCTCAGCCCAGAAAGCAGGTAGAACAACTTTTGTGGTGTCTTTCAGATGCCTACCAAGGTAGTGTAAAAACTACCAGGAGAACTCCTGTCTGGCACCTTCCCCGGTGGAGTTGTGCATGGGGTGTGTTTGGAACATTTTGTCACCAGCCGAGTCCAAAATTCAGCGTTTCCCCATCTCAGCCCAGAAAGCAGGTAGAACAACTTCTGTGGTGTCTTTCAAATGCCTACCAAGGTAGTGTAAAAACTACCAGGAGAACTCCTGTCTGGCACCTTCCCCGGTGGAGTTGTGCATGGGGTGTGTTTTGAACATTTTGTCACCAGCCGAGTCCAAAATTCAGCGTTTCCCCATCTCAGCCCAGAAAGCAGGTAGAACAACTTTTGTGGTGTCTTTCAGATGCCTACCGGAGCAATGTAAAAACTACCAGGAGAACTCCTGTCTGGCACCTTCCCCGGTGGAGTTGTGCATGGGGTGTGTTTGGAACATTTTGTCACCAGCCGAGTCCAAAATTCAGCGTTTCCCCATCTCAGCCCAGAAAGCAGGTAGAACAACTTCTGTGGTGTCTTTCAAATGCCTACCAAGGTAGTGTAAAAACTACCAGGAGAACTCCTGTCTGGCACCTTCCCCGGTGGAGTTGTGCATGGGGTGTGTTTTGAACATTTTGTCACCAGCCGAGTCCAAAATTCAGCGTTTCCCCATCTCAGCCCAGAAAGCAGGTAGAACAACTTTTGTGGTGTCTTTCAGATGCCTACCGGAGCAATGTAAAAACTACCAGGAGAACTCCTGTCTGGCACCTTCCCCGGTGGAGTTGTGCATGGGGTGTGTTTGGAACATTTTGTCACCGGCCGACTCCAAAATTCAGCGATTCCCCATCTCAGCCCAGAAAGCAGGTAGAACAACTTTTGTGGTGTCTTTCAGATGCCTACCGGAGCAATGTAAAAACTACCAGGAGAACTCCTGTCTGGCACCTTCCCCGGTGGAGTTGTGCATGGGGTGTGTTTGGAACATTTTGTCACCAGCCGACTCCAAAATTCAGCGTTTCCCCATCTCAGCCCAGAAAGCAGGTAGAACAACTTTTGTGGTGTCTTTCAGATGCCTACCAAGGTAGTGTAAAAACTACCTGGAGGACTCCTTTCTGGCACCTTCCCCGGTGGAGTTGTGCAGGGGGTGTGTTTGGAACATTTTGTCACCGGCCGAGTCCAAAATTCAGCGATTCCCCATCTCAGCCCAGAAAGCAGGTAGAACAACTTTTGTGGTGCCTTTCAGCTGCCTACCAAGGTAGTGTAAAAACTACCAAGAGAACTCCTTTCTGGCACCTTCCGTGGTGGAGTTGTGCATGGGGTGTGTTTGGAACATTCTGTCACCAGCCGACTCCAAAATTCAGCGGTTCCCCATCTCAGCCCACAAAGCAGGTACAACAACTTTTCTTGTGCCTTTCAGCTGCCTACCAAGGTAGTGTAAAAACTACCAAAAGAATTCGTTCCTGGCACCTTCCCCGGTGGAGTTGTGCATGGGGTGTGTTTGGAACATTTTGTCACCGGCCGACTCCAAAATTCAGCGGTTCCCCATCTCAGCCCAGAAAGCAGGTAGAACAACTTTTGTGGTGTCTTTCAGATGCCTACCGGAGCAATGTAAAAACTACCAGGAGGACTCCTGTCTGGCACCTTCCCCGGTGGAGTTGTGCATGGGGTGTGTTTGGAACATTTTGTCACCAGCCGAGTCCAAAATTCAGCGGTTCCCTATCTCAGCCCAGAAAGCAGGTAGAACAAGTTTTGTGGTGTCTTTCAGCTGCCTACCAAGGTAGTGTAAAAACTACCAAGAGAACTCCTGTCTGGCACCTTCCCCGGTGGAGTTGTGCATGGGGTGTGTTTGGAACATTTTGTCAACGGCCGAGTCCAAAATTCAGCGGTTCCCCATCTCAGCCCAGAAAGCAGGTAGAACAACTTTTGTGGTGTCTTTCAGATGCCTACCGGAGCAATGTAAAAACTACCAGGAGAACTCCTGTCTGGCACCTTCCCCGGTGGAGTTGTGCATGGGGTGTGTTTGGAACATTTTGTCACCGGCCGAGTCCAAAATTCAGCTGTTCCCCATCTCAGCCCAGAAAGCAGGTAGAACAACTTTTGTGGTGTCTTTCAGATGCCTACCGGAGCAATGTAAAAACTACCAGGAGAACTCCTGTCTGGCACCTTCCCCGGTGGAGTTGTGCATGGGGTGTGTTTGGAACATTTTGTCACCGGCCGAGTCCAAAATTCAGCGGTTCCCCATCTCAGCCCAGAAAGCAGGTAGAACATCTTTTGTGGTGTCTTTTAGATGCCTACCAAGGTAGTGTAAAAACTACCAGGAGAACTCCTGTCTGGCACCTTCCGTGGTGGAGTTGTGCATGGGGTGTGTTTGGAACATTTTGTCACCGGCCGACTCCAAAATTCAGCGGTTCCCCATCTCAGCCCAGAAAGCAGGAAGAACAACTTTTGTGGTGTCTTTCAGCTGCCTACCAAGGTAGTGTAAAAACTACCAAGAGAACTCCTGTCTGGCACCTTCCCCGGTGGAGTTGTGCATGGGGTGTGTTTGGAACATTTTGTCAACGGCCGAGTCCAAAATTCAGCGGTTCCCCATCTCAGCCCAGAAAGCAGGTAGAACAACTTTTGTGGTGTCTTTCAGATGCCTACCGGAGCAATGTAAAAACTACCAGGAGAACTCCTGTCTGGCACCTTCCCCGGTGGAGTTGTGCATGGGGTGTGTTTGGAACATTTTGTCACCGGCCGAGTCCAAAATTCAGCTGTTCCCCATCTCAGCCCAGAAAGCAGGTAGAACAACTTTTGTGGTGTCTTTCAGATGCCTACCGGAGCAATGTAAAAACTACCAGGAGAACTCCTGTCTGGCACCTTCCCCGGTGGAGTTGTGCATGGGGTGTGTTTGGAACATTTTGTCACCGGCCGAGTCCAAAATTCAGCGGTTCCCCATCTCAGCCCAGAAAGCAGGTAGAACATCTTTTGTGGTGTCTTTTAGATGCCTACCAAGGTAGTGTAAAAACTACCAGGAGAACTCCTGTCTGGCACCTTCCGTGGTGGAGTTGTGCATGGGGTGTGTTTGGAACATTTTGTCACCGGCCGACTCCAAAATTCAGCGGTTCCCCATCTCAGCCCAGAAAGCAGGAAGAACAACTTTTGTGGTGTCTTTCAGATGCCTACCAAGGTAGTGTAAAAACTACCAGGAGAACTCCTGTCTGGCACCTTCCCCGGTGGAGTTGTGCATGGGGTGTCTGTGAAACATTTTGTCACCGGCCGACTCCAAAATTCAGCGGTTCCCCATCTCAGCCCAGAAAGCAGGTAGAACAACTTTTGTGGTGTCTTTCAGATGCCTACCGGAGCAATGTAAAAACTACCAGGAGAACTCCTGTCTGGCACCTTCCCCGGTGGAGTTGTGCAGGGGGTGTGTTTGGAACATTTTATCACCAGCCGAGTCCAAAATTCAACTGTTCCCCATCTCAGCCCAGAAAGCAGGTAGAATAACTTTTGTGGTGTCTTTCAGATGCCTACCAAGGTAGTGTAAAAACTACCAAGAGAACTCCTGTCTGGCACCTTCCCCGGTGGAGTTGTGCATGGGGTGTGTTTGGAACATTTTGTCACCGGCCGAGTCCAAAATTCAGCGATTCCCCATCTCAGCCCAGAAAGCAGGTAGAACAACTTTTGTGGTGTCTTTCAGATGCCTACCAAGGTAGTGTAAAAACTACCAGGAGAACTCCTGTCTGGCACCTTCCCCGGTGGAGTTGTGCATGGGGTGTGTTTGGAACATTTTGTCACCGGCCGAGTCCAAAATTCAGCGATTCCCCATCTCAGCCCAGAAAGCAGGTAGAACAACTTTTGTGGTGTCTTTCAGATGCCTACCTGAGCAATGTAAAAACTACCAGGAGAACTCCTGTCTGGCACCTTCCCCGGTGGAGTTGTGCAGGGGGTGTGTTTGGAACATTTTGTCACCAGCCGACTCCAAAATTCAGCGGTTCCCTATCTCAGCCCAGAAAGCAGGTAGAACAACTTTTGTGGTGTCTTTCAGCTGCCTACCAAGGTAGTGTAAAAACTACCAAGAGAACTCCTGTCTGGCACCTTCCCCGGTGGAGTTGTGCATGGGGTGTGTTTGGAACATTTTGTCAACGGCCGAGTCCAAAATTCAGCGGTTCCCCATCTCAGCCCAGAAAGCAGGTAGAACAACTTTTGTGGTGTCTTTCAGATGCCTACCGGAGCAATGTAAAAACTACCAGGAGAACTCCTGTCTGGCACCTTCCCCGGTGGAGTTGTGCATGGGGTGTGTTTGGAACATTTTGTCAACGGCCGACTCCAAAATTCAGCGTTTCCCCATCTCAGCCCAGAAAGCAGGTAGAACAACTTTTGTGGTGTCTTTCAGATGCCTACCGGAGCAATGTAAAAACTACCAGGAGAACTCCTGTCTGGCACCTTCCCCGGTGGAGTTGTGCATGGGGTGTGTTTGGAACATTTTGTCACCCGCCAAGTCCAAAATTCAGCGTTTCCCCATCTCAGCCCAGAAAGCAGGTAGAACAACGTTTGTGGTGCCTTTCAGCTGCCTACCAAGGTAGTGTAAAAACTACTAAGAGAACTCCTGTCTGGCACCTTCCCCGGTGGAGTTGTGCAGGGGGTGTCTTTGGAACATTTTGTCACCGGCCGAGTCCAAAATTCAGCGATTCCCCATCTCAGCCCAGAAAGCAGGTAGAACAACTTCTGTGGTGTCTTTCAAATGCCTACCAAGGTAGTGTAAAAACTACCAGGAGAACTCCTGTCTGGCACCTTCCCCGGTGGAGTTGTGCATGGGGTGTGTTTGGAACATTTTGTCACCGGCCGACTCCAAAATTCAGCGTTTCCCCATCTCAGCCCAGAAAGCAGGTAGAACAACTTTTGTGGTGTCTTTCAGATGCCTACCGGAGCAATGTAAAAACTACCAGGAGAACTCCTGTCTGGCACCTTCCCCGGTGGAGTTGTGCATGGGGTGTGTTTGGAACATTTTGTCACCGGCCGACTCCAAAATTCAGCGATTCCCCATCTCAGCCCAGAAAGCAGGTAGAACAACTTTTGTGGTGTCTTTCAGATGCCTACCGGAGCAATGTAAAAACTACCAGGAGAACTCCTGTCTGGCACCTTCCCCGGTGGAGTTGTGCATGGGGTGTGTTTGGAACATTTTGTCACCAGCCGACTCCAAAATTCAGCGTTTCCCCATCTCAGCCCAGAAAGCAGGTAGAACAACTTTTGTGGTGTCTTTCAGATGCCTACCAAGGTAGTGTAAAAACTACCAGGAGGACTCCTTTCTGGCACCTTCCCCGGTGGAGTTGTGCAGGGGGTGTGTTTGGAACATTTTGTCACCGGCCGAGTCCAAAATTCAGCGATTCCCCATCTCAGCCCAGAAAGCAGGTAGAACAACTTTTGTGGTGTCTTTCAGATGCCTACCAAGGTAGTGTAAAAACTACCAACAGAACTCGTTTCTGGCACCTTCCGTGGTGGAGTTGTGCATGGGGTGTGTTTGGAACATTTTGTCACCAGCCGAGTCCAAAATTCAGCGATTCCCCATCTCAGCCCAGAAAGCAGGTAGAACAACTTTTGTGGTGCCTTTCAGCTGCCTACCAAGGTAGTGTAAAAACTACCAAGAGAACTCCTTTCTGGCACCTTCCGTGGTGGAGTTGTGCATGGGGTGTGTTTGGAACATTCTGTCACCAGCCGACTCCAAAATTCAGCGGTTCCCCTTCTCAGCCCACAAAGCAGGTACAACAACTTTTCTTGTGCCTTTCAGCTGCCTACCAAGGTAGTGTAAAAACTACCAAAAGAATTCGTTCCTGGCACCTTCCCCGGTGGAGTTGTGCATGGGGTGTGTTTGGAACATTTTGTCACCGGCCGACTCCAAAATTCAGCGGTTCCCCATCTCAGCCCAGAAAGCAGGTAGAACAACTTTTGTGGTGTCTTTCAGATGCCTACCTGAGCAATGTAAAAACTACCAGGAGAACTCCTGTCTGGCACCTTCCCCGGTGGAGTTGTGCAGGGGGTGTGTTTGGAACATTTTGTCACCAGCCGACTCCAAAATTCAGCGGTTCCCTATCTCAGCCCAGAAAGCAGGTAGAACAAGTTTTGTGGTGTCTTTCAGCTGCCTACCAAGGTAGTGTAAAAACTACCAAGAGAACTCCTGTCTGGCACCTTCCCCGGTGGAGTTGTGCATGGGGTGTGTTTGGAACATTTTGTCAACGGCCGAGTCCAAAATTCAGCGGTTCCCCATCTCAGCCCAGAAAGCAGGTAGAACAACTTTTGTGGTGTCTTTCAGATGCCTACCGGAGCAATGTAAAAACTACCAGGAGAACTCCTGTCTGGCACCTTCCCCGGTGGAGTTGTGCATGGGGTGTGTTTGGAACATTTTGTCACCGGCCGAGTCCAAAATTCAGCTGTTCCCCATCTCAGCCCAGAAAGCAGGTAGAACAACTTTTGTGGTGTCTTTCAGATGCCTACCGGAGCAATGTAAAAACTACCAGGAGAACTCCTGTCTGGCACCTTCCCCGGTGGAGTTGTGCATGGGGTGTGTTTGGAACATTTTGTCACCGGCCGAGTCCAAAATTCAGCGGTTCCCCATCTCAGCCCAGAAAGCAGGTAGAACATCTTTTGTGGTGTCTTTTAGATGCCTACCAAGGTAGTGTAAAAACTACCAAGAGAACTCCTGTCTGGCACCTTCCCCGGTGGAGTTGTGCATGGGGTGTGTTTGGAACATTTTGTCACCGGCCGAGTCCAAAATTCAGCGGTTCCCCATCTCAGCCCAGAAAGCAGGAAGAACAACTTTTGTGGTGTCTTTCAGATGCCTACCAAGGTAGTGTAAAAACTACCAACAGAACTCCTGTCTGGCACCTTCCCCGGTGGAGTTGTGCATGGGGTGTGTTTGGAACATTTTGTCACCAGCCGACTCCAAAATTCAGCGGTTCCCCATCTCAGCCCAGAAAGCAGGTAGAACAACTTTTGTGGTGTCTTTCAGATGCCTACCAAGGTAGTGTAAAAACTACCAAGAGAACTCCTGTCTGGCACCTTCCCCGGTGGAGTTGTGCATGGGGTGTGTTTGGAACATTTTGTCACCGGCCGAGTCCAAAATTCAGCGGTTCCCCATCTCAGCCCAGAAAGCAGGTAGAACAACTTTTGTGGTGTCTTTCAGATGCCTACCAAGGTAGTGTAAAAACTACCAGGAGAACTCCTGTCTGGCACCTTCCCCGGTGGAGTTGTGCAGGGGGTGTGTTTGGAACATTTTGCCACCAGCCGAGTCCAAAATTCAGCGGTTCCCCATCTCAGCCCAGAAAGCAGGTAGAACAACTTTTGTGGTGTCTTTCAGATGCCTACCAAGGTAGTGTAAAAACTACCAAGAGAACTCCTGTCTGGCACCTTCCCCGGTGGAGTTGTGCAGGGGGTGTGTTTGGAACACTTTGTCACCGGCCGAGTCCAAAATTTAGCGATTCCCCATCTCAGCCCAGAAAGCAGGTAGAACAACTTTTGTGGTGTCTTTCAGATGCCTACCAAGGTAGTGTAAAAACTACCAGGAGAACTCCTGTCTGGCACCTTCCCCGGTGGAGTTGTGCATGGGGTGTGTTTGGAACATTTTGTCACCAGCCGAGTCCAAAATTCAGCTGTTCCCCATCTCAGCCCAGAAAGCAGGTAGAACAACTTTTGTGGTGTCTTTCAGATGCCTACCGGAGCAATGTAAAAACTACCAGGAGAACTCCTGTCTGGCACCTTCCCCGGTGGAGTTGTGCAGGGGGTGTGTTTGGAACATTTTGTCACCAGCCGAGTCCAAAATTCAGCGGTTCCCCATCTCAGCCCAGAAAGCAGGTAGAACAACTTTTGTGGTGTCTTTCAGATGCCTACCGGAGCAATGTAAAAACTACCAGGAGAACTCCTGTCTGGCACCTTCCCCGGTGGAGTTGTGCAGGGGGTGTGTTTGGAACATTTTGTCACCAGCCGAGTCCAAAATTCAGCGGTTCCCCATCTCAGCCCAGAAAGCAGGTAGAACAACTTTTGTGGTGTCTTTCAGATGCCTACCAAGGTAGTGTAAAAACTACTAAGAGAACTCCTGTCTGGCACCTTCCCCGGTGGAGTTGTGCAGGGGGTGTGTTTGGAACACTTTGTCACCGGCCGAGTCCAAAATTTAGCGATTCCCCATCTCAGCCCAGAAAGCAGGTAGAACAACTTTTGTGGTGTCTTTCAGATGCCTACCAAGGTAGTGTAAAAACTACCAGGAGAACTCCTGTCTGGCACCTTCCCCGGTGGAGTTGTGCAGGGGGTGTGTTTGGAACATTTTGCCACCAGCCGAGTCCAAAATTCAGCGGTTCCCCATCTCAGCCCAGAAAGCAGGTAGAACAACTTTTGTGGTGCCTTTCAGATGCCTACCAAGGTAGTGTAAAAACTACTAAGAGAACTCCTGTCTGGCACCTTCCCCGGTGGAGTTGTGCATGGGGTGTGTTTGGAACATTTTGTCACCAGCCGAGTCCAAAATTCAGCGGTTCCCCATCTCAGCCCAGAAAGCAGGTAGAACAACTTTTGTGGTGTCTTTCAGATGCCTACCAAGGTAGTGTAAAAACTACTAAGAGAACTCCTGTCTGGCACCTTCCCCGGTGGAGTTGTGCAGGGGGTGTGTTTGGAACATTTTGTCACCGGCCGAGTCCAAAATTTAGCGATTCCCCATCTCAGCCCAGAAAGCAGGTAGAACAACTTTTGTGGTGTCTTTCAGATGCCTACCAAGGTAGTGTAAAAACTACCAGGAGAACTCCTGTCTGGCACCTTCCCCGGTGGAGTTGTGCATGGGGTGTGTTTGGAACATTTTGTCACCAGCCGAGTCCAAAATTCAGCTGTTCCCCATCTCAGCCCAGAAAGCAGGTAGAACAACTTTTGTGGTGTCTTTCAGATGCCTACCGGAGCAATGTAAAAACTACCAGGAGAACTCCTGTCTGGCACCTTCCCCGGTGGAGTTGTGCAGGGGGTGTGTTTGGAACATTTTGTCACCAGCCGAGTCCAAAATTCAGCGGTTCCCCATCTCAGCCCAGAAAGCAGGTAGAACAACTTTTGTGGTGTCTTTCAGATGCCTACCGGAGCAATGTAAAAACTACCAGGAGAACTCCTGTCTGGCACCTTCCCCGGTGGAGTTGTGCAGGGGGTGTGTTTGGAACATTTTGTCACCAGCCGAGTCCAAAATTCAGCGGTTCCCCATCTCAGCCCAGAAAGCAGGTAGAACAACTTTTGTGGTGTCTTTCAGATGCCTACCAAGGTAGTGTAAAAACTACCAGGAGAACTCCTGTCTGGCACCTTCCCCGGTGGAGTTGTGCAGGGGGTGTGTTTGGAACATTTTGCCACCAGCCGAGTCCAAAATTCAGCGGTTCCCCATCTCAGCCCAGAAAGCAGGTAGAACAACTTTTGTGGTGTCTTTCAGATGCCTACCAAGGTAGTGTAAAAACTACTAAGAGAACTCCTGTCTGGCACCTTCCCCGGTGGAGTTGTGCAGGGGGTGTGTTTGGAACACTTTGTCACCGGCCGAGTCCAAAATTTAGCGATTCCCCATCTCAGCCCAGAAAGCAGGTAGAACAACTTTTGTGGTGTCTTTCAGATGCCTACCAAGGTAGTGTAAAAACTACCAGGAGAACTCCTGTCTGGCACCTTCCCCGGTGGAGTTGTGCATGGGGTGTGTTTGGAACATTTTGTCACCAGCCGAGTCCAAAATTCAGCTGTTCCCCATCTCAGCCCAGAAAGCAGGTAGAACAACTTTTGTGGTGTCTTTCAGATGCCTACCGGAGCAATGTAAAAACTACCAGGAGAACTCCTGTCTGGCACCTTCCCCGGTGGAGTTGTGCAGGGGGTGTGTTTGGAACATTTTGTCAACGGCCGACTCCAAAATTCAGCGTTTCCCCATCTCAGCCCAGAAAGCAGGTAGAACAACTTTTGTGGTGTCTTTCAGATGCCTACCGGAGCAATGTAAAAACTACCAGGAGAACTCCTGTCTGGCACCTTCCCCGGTGGAGTTGTGCAGGGGGTGTGTTTGGAACATTTTGTCACCAGCCGAGTCCAAAATTCAGCGGTTCCCCATCTCAGCCCAGAAAGCAGGTAGAACAACTTTTGTGGTGTCTTTCAGATGCCTACCAAGGTAGTGTAAAAACTACTAAGAGAACTCCTGTCTGGCACCTTCCCCGGTGGAGTTGTGCAGGGGGTGTGTTTGGAACACTTTGTCACCAGCCGAGTCCAAAATTTAGCGATTCCCAATCTCAGCCCAGAAAGCAGGTAGAACAACTTTTGTGGTGTCTTTCAGATGCCTACCAAGGTAGTGTAAAAACTACCAGGAGAACTCCTGTCTGGCACCTTCCCCGGTGGAGTTGTGCAGGGGGTGTGTTTGGAACATTTTGCCACCAGCCGACTCCAAAATTCAGCGGTTCCCCATCTCAGCCCAGAAAGCAGGTAGAACAACTTTTGTGGTGCCTTTCAGATGCCTACCAAGGTAGTGTAAAAACTACTAAGAGAACTCCTGTCTGGCACCTTCCCCGGTGGAGTTGTGCATGGGGTGTGTTTGGAACATTTTGTCACCAGCCGAGTCCAAAATTCAGCGGTTCCCCATCTCAGCCCAGAAAGCAGGTAGAACAACTTTTGTGGTGTCTTTCAGATGCCTACCAAGGTAGTGTAAAAACTACTAAGAGAACTCCTGTCTGGCACCTTCCCCGGTGGAGTTGTGCAGGGGGTGTGTTTGGAACACTTTGTCACCAGCCGAGTCCAAAATTTAGCGATTCCCCATCTCAGCCCAGAAAGCAGGTAGAACAACTTTTGTGGTGTCTTTCAGATGCCTACCAAGGTAGTGTAAAAACTACCAGGAGAACTCCTGTCTGGCACCTGCCGTGGTGGAGTTGTGCATGGGGTGTGTTTGGAACATTTTGTCACCAGCCGAGTCCAAAATTCAGCTGTTCCCCATCTCAGCCCAGAAAGCAGGTAGAACAACTTTTGTGGTGTCTTTCAGATGCCTACCGGAGCAATGTAAAAACTACCAGGAGAACTCCTGTCTGGCACCTTCCCCGGTGGAGTTGTGCAGGGGGTGTGTTTGGAACATTTTGTCACCAGCCGACTCCAAAATTCAGCGGTTCCCCATCTCAGCCCAGAAAGCAGGTAGAACAACTTTTGTGGTGTCTTTCAGATGCCTACCGGAGCAATGTAAAAACTACCAGGAGAACTCCTGTCTGGCACCTTCCCCGGTGGAGTTGTGCAGGGGGTGTGTTTGGAACATTTTGTCACCGGCCGAGTCCAAAATTCAGCGGTTCCCCATCTCAGCCCAGAAAGCAGGTAGAACATCTTTTGTGGTGTCTTTCAGATGCCTACCGGAGCAATGTAAAAACTACCAGGAGAACTCCTGTCTGGCACCTTCCCCGGTGGAGTTGTGCAGGGGGTGTGTTTGGAACATTTTGTCACCAGCCGAGTCCAAAATTCAGCGGTTCCCCATCTCAGCCCAGAAAGCAGGTAGAACAACTTTTGTGGTGTCTTTTAGATGCCTACCAAGGTAGTGTAAAAACTACCAAGAGAACTCCTGTCTGGCACCTTCCCCGGTGGAGTTGTGCATGGGGTGTGTTTGGAACATTTTGTCACCGGCCGACTCCAAAATTCAGCGGTTCCCCATCTCAGCCCAGAAAGCAGGTAGAACAACTTTTGTGGTGTCTTTCAGATGCCTACCGGAGCAATGTAAAAACTACCAGGAGAACTCCTGTCTGGCACCTTCCCCGGTGGAGTTGTGCAGGGGGTGTGTTTGGAACATTTTGTCACCAGCCGAGTCCAAAATTCAGCGGTTCCCCATCTCAGCCCAGAAAGCAGGTAGAACAACTTTTGTGGTGTCTTTCAGATGCCTACCAAGGTAGTGTAAAAACTACTAAGAGAACTCCTGTCTGGCACCTTCCCCGGTGGAGTTGTGCAGGGGGTGTGTTTGGAACACTTTGTCACCGGCCGAGTCCAAAATTTAGCGATTCCCCATCTCAGCCCAGAAAGCAGGTAGAACAACTTTTGTGGTGTCTTTCAGATGCCTACCAAGGTAGTGTAAAAACTACCAGGAGAACTCCTGTCTGGCACCTTCCCCGGTGGAGTTGTGCAGGGGGTGTGTTTGGAACATTTTGCCACCAGCCGAGTCCAAAATTCAGCGGTTCCCCATCTCAGCCCAGAAAGCAGGTAGAACAACTTTTGTGGTGCCTTTCAGATGCCTACCAAGGTAGTGTAAAAACTACTAAGAGAACTCCTGTCTGGCACCTTCCCCGGTGGAGTTGTGCATGGGGTGTGTTTGGAACATTTTGTCACCAGCCGAGTCCAAAATTCAGCGGTTCCCCATCTCAGCCCAGAAAGCAGGTAGAACAACTTTTGTGGTGTCTTTCAGATGCCTACCAAGGTAGTGTAAAAACTACTAAGAGAACTCCTGTCTGGCACCTTCCCCGGTGGAGTTGTGCAGGGGGTGTGTTTGGAACATTTTGTCACCGGCCGAGTCCAAAATTTAGCGATTCCCCATCTCAGCCCAGAAAGCAGGTAGAACAACTTTTGTGGTGTCTTTCAGATGCCTACCAAGGTAGTGTAAAAACTACCAGGAGAACTCCTGTCTGGCACCTTCCCCGGTGGAGTTGTGCATGGGGTGTGTTTGGAACATTTTGTCACCAGCCGAGTCCAAAATTCAGCTGTTCCCCATCTCAGCCCAGAAAGCAGGTAGAACAACTTTTGTGGTGTCTTTCAGATGCCTACCGGAGCAATGTAAAAACTACCAGGAGAACTCCTGTCTGGCACCTTCCCCGGTGGAGTTGTGCAGGGGGTGTCTTTGGAACATTTTGTCACCAGCCGAGTCCAAAATTCAGCGGTTCCCCATCTCAGCCCAGAAAGCAGGTAGAACAACTTTTGTGGTGTCTTTCAGATGCCTACCGGAGCAATGTAAAAACTACCAGGAGAACTCCTGTCTGGCACCTTCCCCGGTGGAGTTGTGCAGGGGGTGTGTTTGGAAAATTTTGTCACCAGCCGAGTCCAAAATTCAGCGGTTCCCCATCTCAGCCCAGAAAGCAGGTAGAACAACTTTTGTGGTGTCTTTCAGATGCCTACCAAGGTAGTGTAAAAACTACCAGGAGAACTCCTGTCTGGCACCTTCCCCGGTGGAGTTGTGCAGGGGGTGTGTTTGGAACATTTTGCCACCAGCCGAGTCCAAAATTCAGCGGTTCCCCATCTCAGCCCAGAAAGCAGGTAGAACAACTTTTGTGGTGTCTTTCAGATGCCTACCAAGGTAGTGTAAAAACTACCAAGAGAACTCCTGTCTGGCACCTTCCCCGGTGGAGTTGTGCATGGGGTGTGTTTGGAACATTTTGTCACCGGCCGAGTCCAAAATTCAGCGATTCCCCATCTCAGCCCAGAAAGCAGGTAGAACAACTTTTGTGGTGTCTTTCAGATGCCTACCAAGGTAGTGTAAAAACTACCAGGAGAACTCCTGTCTGGCACCTTCCCCGGTGGAGTTGTGCATGGGGTGTGTTTGGAACATTTTGTCACCAGCCGAGTCCAAAATTCAGCTGTTCCCCATCTCAGCCCAGAAAGCAGGTAGAACAACTTTTGTGGTGTCTTTCAGATGCCTACCGGAGCAATGTAAAAACTACCAGGAGAACTCCTGTCTGGCACCTTCCCCGGTGGAGTTGTGCAGGGGGTGTGTTTGGAACATTTTGTCACCAGCCGAGTCCAAAATTCAGCGGTTCCCCATCTCAGCCCAGAAAGCAGGTAGAACAACTTTTGTGGTGTCTTTCAGATGCCTACCGGAGCAATGTAAAAACTACCAGGAGAACTCCTGTCTGGCACCTTCCCCGGTGGAGTTGTGCAGGGGGTGTGTTTGGAACATTTTGTCACCAGCCGAGTCCAAAATTCAGCGGTTCCCCATCTCAGCCCAGAAAGCAGGTAGAACAACTTTTGTGGTGTCTTTCAGATGCCTACCAAGGTAGTGTAAAAACTACTAAGAGAACTCCTGTCTGGCACCTTCCCCGGTGGAGTTGTGCAGGGGGTGTGTTTGGAACACTTTGTCACCAGCCGAGTCCAAAATTTAGCGATTCCCAATCTCAGCCCAGAAAGCAGGTAGAACAACTTTTGTGGTGTCTTTCAGATGCCTACCAAGGTAGTGTAAAAACTACCAGGAGAACTCCTGTCTGGCACCTTCCCCGGTGGAGTTGTGCAGGGGGTGTGTTTGGAACATTTTGCCACCAGCCGACTCCAAAATTCAGCGGTTCCCCATCTCAGCCCAGAAAGCAGGTAGAACAACTTTTGTGGTGCCTTTCAGATGCCTACCAAGGTAGTGTAAAAACTACTAAGAGAACTCCTGTCTGGCACCTTCCCCGGTGGAGTTGTGCATGGGGTGTGTTTGGAACATTTTGTCACCAGCCGAGTCCAAAATTCAGCGGTTCCCCATCTCAGCCCAGAAAGCAGGTAGAACAACTTTTGTGGTGTCTTTCAGATGCCTACCAAGGTAGTGTAAAAACTACTAAGAGAACTCCTGTCTGGCACCTTCCCCGGTGGAGTTGTGCAGGGGGTGTGTTTGGAACACTTTGTCACCGGCCGAGTCCAAAATTTAGCGATTCCCCATCTCAGCCCAGAAAGCAGGTAGAACAACTTTTGTGGTGTCTTTCAGATGCCTACCAAGGTAGTGTAAAAACTACCAGGAGAACTCCTGTCTGGCACCTTCCCCGGTGGAGTTGTGCATGGGGTGTGTTTGGAACATTTTGTCACCAGCCGAGTCCAAAATTCAGCTGTTCCCCATCTCAGCCCAGAAAGCAGGTAGAACAACTTTTGTGGTGTCTTTCAGATGCCTACCGGAGCAATGTAAAAACTACCAGGAGAACTCCTGTCTGGCACCTTCCCCGGTGGAGTTGTGCAGGGGGTGTGTTTGGAACATTTTGTCACCAGCCGACTCCAAAATTCAGCGGTTCCCCATCTCAGCCCAGAAAGCAGGTAGAACAACTTTTGTGGTGTCTTTCAGATGCCTACCGGAGCAATGTAAAAACTACCAGGAGAACTCCTGTCTGGCACCTTCCCCGGTGGAGTTGTGCAGGGGGTGTGTTTGGAACATTTTGTCACCGGCCGAGTCCAAAATTCAGCGGTTCCCCATCTCAGCCCAGAAAGCAGGTAGAACATCTTTTGTGGTGTCTTTCAGATGCCTACCGGAGCAATGTAAAAACTACCAGGAGAACTCCTGTCTGGCACCTTCCCCGGTGGAGTTGTGCAGGGGGTGTGTTTGGAACATTTTGTCACCAGCCGAGTCCAAAATTCAGCGTTTCCCCATCTCAGCCCAGAAAGCAGGTAGAACAACTTTTGTGGTGTCTTTTAGATGCCTACCAAGGTAGTGTAAAAACTACCAAGAGAACTCCTGTCTGGCACCTTCCCCGGTGGAGTTGTGCATGGGGTGTGTTTGGAACATTTTGTCACCGGCCGACTCCAAAATTCAGCGGTTCCCCATCTCAGCCCAGAAAGCAGGTAGAACAACTTTTGTGGTGTCTTTCAGATGCCTACCGGAGCAATGTAAAAACTACCAGGAGAACTCCTGTCTGGCACCTTCCCCGGTGGAGTTGTGCAGGGGGTGTGTTTGGAACATTTTGTCACCAGCCGAGTCCAAAATTCAGCGGTTCCCCATCTCAGCCCAGAAAGCAGGTAGAACAACTTTTGTGGTGTCTTTTAGATGCCTACCAAGGTAGTGTAAAAACTACCAAGAGAACTCCTGTCTGGCACCTTCCCCGGTGGAGTTGTGCATGGGGTGTGTTTGGAACATTTTGTCACCGGCCGACTCCAAAATTCAGCGGTTCCCCATCTCAGCCCAGAAAGCAGGTAGAACAACTTTTGTGGTGTCTTTCAGATGCCTACCGGAGCAATGTAAAAACTACCAGGAGAACTCCTGTCTGGCACCTTCCCCGGTGGAGTTGTGCATGGGGTGTGTTTGGAAAATTTTGTCACCAGCCGAGTCCAAAATTCAGCGGTTCCCCATCTCAGCCCAGAAAGCAGGTAGAACATCTTTTGTGGTATCTTTCAGATGCCTACCGGAGCAATGTAAAAACTACCAGGAGAACTCCTGTCTGGCACCTTCCCCGGTGGAGTTGTGCAGGGGGTGTGTTTGGAACATTTTGTCACCGGCCGACTCCAAAAATTAGCGTTTCCCCATCTCAGCCCAGAAAGCAGGTAGAACAACTTTTGTGGTGTCTTTCAGATGCCTACCAAGGTAGTGTAAAAACTACCAGGAGAACTCCTGTCTGGCACCTTCCCCGGTGGAGTTGTGCATGGGGTGTGTTTGGAACATTTTGTCACCGGCCGAGTCCAAAATTCAGCGATTCCCCATCTCAGCCCAGAAAGCAGGTAGAACAACTTTTGTGGTGTCTTTCAGCTGCCTACCAAGGTAGTGTAAAAACTACCAAGAGAACTCCTGTCTGGCACCTTCCCCGGTGGAGTTGTGCATGGGGTGTGTTTGGAACATTTTGTCACCAGCCGACTCCAAAATTCAGTGTTTCCCCATCTCAGCCCAGAAAGCAGGTAGAACAACTTTTGTGGTGTCTTTCAGATGCCTACCAAGGTAGTGTAAAAACTACTAAGAGAACTCCTGTCTGGCACCTTCCCCGGTGGAGTTGTGCATGGGGTGTGTTTGGAACATTTTGTCACCGGCCGAGTCCAAAATTCAGCGGTTCCCCATCTCAGCCCACAAAGCAGGTAGAACAACTTTTGTGGTGTCTTTCAGATGCCTACCGGAGCAATGTAAAAACTACCAGGAGAACTCCTGTCTGGCACCTTCCCCGGTGGAGTTGTGCAGGGGGTGTGTTTGGAACATTTTGTTCACCGGCCGAGTCCAAAATTCAGCGGTTCCCCATCTCAGCCCAGAAAGCAGGTAGAACATCTTTTGTGGTATCTTTCAGATGCCTACCGGAGCAATGTAAAAACTACCAGGAGAACTCCTGTCTGGCACCTTCCCCGGTGGAGTTGTGCATGGGGTGTGTTTGGAACATTTTGTCACCAGCCGAGTCCAAAATTCAGCGGTTCCCCATCTCAGCCCAGAAAGCAGGTAGAACAACTTTTGTGGTTTCTTTTAGATGCCTACCAAGGTAGTGTAAAAACTACCAAGAGAACTCCTGTCTGGCACCTTCCCCGGTGGAGTTGTGCAGGGGGTGTGTTTGGAACATTTTGTCACCAGCCGACTCCAAAATTCAGCGGTTCCCCATCTCAGCCCAGAAAGCAGGTAGAACAACTTTTGTGGTGTCTTTCAGATGCCTACCAAGGTAGTGTAAAAACTACCAAGAGAACTCCTGTCTGGCACCTTCCCCGGTGGAGTTGTGCATGGGGTGTGTTTGGAACATTTTGTCACCGGCCGAGTCCAAAATTCAGCGATTCCCCATCTCAGCCCAGAAAGCAGGTAGAACAACTTTTGTGGTGTCTTTCAGATGCCTACCAAGGTAGTGTAAAAACTACCAGGAGAACTCCTGTCTGGCACCTTCCCCGGTGGAGTTGTGCATGGGGTGTGTTTGGAACATTTTGTCAACGGCCGAGTCCAAAATTCAGCGGTTCCCCATCTCAGCCCAGAAAGCAGGTAGAACAACTTTTCTTGTGCCTTTCAGCTGCCTACCAAGGTAGTGTAAAAACTACCAAGAGAACTCCTGTCTGGCACCTTCCCCGGTGGAGTTGTGCATGGGGTGTGTTTGGAACATTTTGTCACCGGCCGACTCCAAAATTCAGCGGTTCCCCATCTCAGCCCACAAAGCAGGTACAACAACTTTTCTTGTGCCTTTCAGCTGCCTACCAAGGTAGTGTAAAAACTACCAACAGAATTCGTTCCTGGCACCTTCCCCGGTGGAGTTGTGCATGGGGTGTCTGTGGAACATTTTGTCACCGGCCGACTCCAAAATTCAGCGGTTCCCCATCTCAGCCCAGAAAGCAGGTAGAACAACTTTTGTGGTGTCTTTCAGATGCCTACCGGAGCAATGTAAAAACTACCAGGAGAACTCCTGTCTGGCACCTTCCCCGGTGGAGTTGTGCAGGGGGTGTGTTTGGAACATTTTGTCACCGGCCGAGTCCAAAATTCAGCGGTTCCCCATCTCAGCCCAGAAAGCAGGTAGAACATCTTTTGTGGTATCTTTCAGATGCCTACCGGAGCAATGTAAAAACTACCAGGAGAACTCCTGTCTGGCACCTTCCCCGGTGGAGTTGTGCATGGGGTGTGTTTGGAACATTTTGTCACCAGCCGAGTCCAAAATTCAGCGGTTCCCCATCTCAGCCCAGAAAGCAGGTAGAACAACTTTTGTGGTGTCTTTTAGATGCCTACCAAGGTAGTGTAAAAACTACCAGGAGAACTCCTGTCTGGCACCTTCCCCGGTGGAGTTGTGCAGGGGGTGTGTTTGGAACATTTTGTCACCAGCCGACTCCAAAATTCAGCGGTTCCCCATCTCAGCCCAGAAAGCAGGTAGAACAACTTTTGTGGTGTCTTTCAGATGCCTACCAAGGTAGTGTAAAAACTACCAAGAGAACTCCTGTCTGGCACCTTCCCCGGTGGAGTTGTGCATGGGGTGTGTTTGGAACATTTTGTCACCGGCCGAGTCCAAAATTCAGCGATTCCCCATCTCAGCCCAGAAAGCAGGTAGAACAACTTTTGTGGTGTCTTTCAGATGCCTACCAAGGTAGTGTAAAAACTACCAGGAGAACTCCTGTCTGGCACCTTCCCCGGTGGAGTTGTGCATGGGGTGTGTTTGGAACATTTTGTCAACGGCCGAGTCCAAAATTCAGCGGTTCCCCATCTCAGCCCACAAAGCAGGTACAACAACTTTTCTTGTGCCTTTCAGCTGCCTACCAAGGTAGTGTAAAAACTACCAACAGAATTCGTTCCTGGCACCTTCCCCGGTGGAGTTGTGCATGGGGTGTCTGTGGAACATTTTGTCACCGGCCGACTCCAAAATTCAGCGGTTCCCCATCTCAGCCCAGAAAGCAGGTAGAACAACTTTTGTGGTGTCTTTCAGATGCCTACCGGAGCAATGTAAAAACTACCAGGAGAACTCCTGTCTGGCACCTTCCCCGGTGGAGTTGTGCAGGGGGTGTGTTTGGAACATTTTGTCACCGGCCGAGTCCAAAATTCAGCGGTTCCCCATCTCAGCCCAGAAAGCAGGTAGAACATCTTTTGTGGTATCTTTCAGATGCCTACCGGAGCAATGTAAAAACTACCAGGAGAACTCCTGTCTGGCACCTTCCCCGGTGGAGTTGTGCATGGGGTGTGTTTGGAACATTTTGTCACCAGCCGAGTCCAAAATTCAGCGGTTCCCCATCTCAGCCCAGAAAGCAGGTAGAACAACTTTTGTGGTGTCTTTCAGATGCCTACCAAGGTAGTGTAAAAACTACCAAGAGAACTCCTGTCTGGCACCTTCCCCGGTGGAGTTGTGCAGGGGGTGTGTTTGGAACATTTTGTCACCAGCCGACTCCAAAATTCAGCGGTTCCCCATCTCAGCCCAGAAAGCAGGTAGAACAACTTTTGTGGTGTCTTTCAGATGCCTACCAAGGTAGTGTAAAAACTACCAAGAGAACTCCTGTCTGGCACCTTCCCCGGTGGAGTTGTGCATGGGGTGTGTTTGGAACATTTTGTCACCGGCCGAGTCCAAAATTCAGCGATTCCCCATCTCAGCCCAGAAAGCAGGTAGAACAACTTTTGTGGTGTCTTTCAGATGCCTACCAAGGTAGTGTAAAAACTACCAGGAGAACTCCTGTCTGGCACCTTCCCCGGTGGAGTTGTGCATGGGGTGTGTTTGGAACATTGTGTCAATGGCCGAGTCCAAAATTCAGCGGTTCCCCATCTCAGCCCAGAAAGCAGGTAGAACAACTTTTCTTGTGCCTTTCAGCTGCCTACCAAGGTAGTGTAAAAACTACCAAGAGAACTCCTGTCTGGCACCTTCCCCGGTGGAGTTGTGCATGGGGTGTGTTTGGAACATTTTGTCACCGGCCGACTCCAAAATTCAGCGGTTCCCCATCTCAGCCCACAAAGCAGGTACAACAACTTTTCTTGTGCCTTTCAGCTGCCTACCAAGGTAGTGTAAAAACTACCAACAGAATTCGTTCCTGGCACCTTCCCCGGTGGAGTTGTGCATGGGGTGTCTGTGGAACATTTTGTCACCGGCCGACTCCAAAATTCAGCGGTTCCCCATCTCAGCCCAGAAAGCAGGTAGAACAACTTTTGTGGTGTCTTTCAAATGCTTACCAAGGTAGTGTAAAAACTACCAGGAGAACTCCTGTCTGGCACCTTCCCCGGTGGAGTTGTGCAGGGGGTGTGTTTGGAACATTTTGCCACCAGCCGACTCCAAAATTCAGCGGTTCCCCATCTCAGCCCAGAAAGCAGGTAGAACAACTTTTGTGGTGCCTTTCAGATGCCTACCAAGGTAGTGTAAAAACTACTAAGAGAACTCCTGTCTGGCACCTTCCCCGGTGGAGTTGTGCAGGGGGTGTCTTTGGAACATTTTGTCACCGGCCGAGTCCAAAATTCAGCGATTCCCCATCTCAGCCCAGAAAGCAGGTAGAACAACTTTTGTGGTGTCTTTCAGATGCCTACCAAGGTAGTGTAAAAACTACCAGGAGAACTCCTGTCTGGCACCTTCCCCGGTGGAGTTGTGCATGGGGTGTGTTTGGAACATTTTGTCACCAGCCGAGTCCAAAATTCAGCTGTTCCCCATCTCAGCCCAGAAAGCAGGTAGAACAACTTTTGTGGTGTCTTTCAGATGCCTACCGGATCAATGTAAAAACTACCAGGAGAACTCCTGTCTGGCACCTTCCCCGGTGGAGTTGTGCAGGGGGTGTGTTTGGAACATTTTGTCACCAGCCGAGTCCAAAATTCAGCCGTTCCCCATCTCAGCCCAGAAAGCAGGTAGAACAACTTTTGTGGTGTCTTTCATATGCCTACCGGAGCAATGTAAAAACTACCAGGAGAACTCCTGTCTGGCACCTTCCCCGGTGGAGTTGTGCATGGGGTGTGTTTGGAACATTTTGTCACCAGCCGAGTCCAAAATTCAGCGGTTCCCCATCTCAGCCCAGAAAGCAGGTAGAACAACTTTTGTGGTGTCTTTCAGATGCCTACCGGAGCAATGTAAAAACTACCAGGAGAACTCCTGTCTGGCACCTTCCCCGGTGGAGTTGTGCATGGGGTGTGTTTGGAACATTTTGTCACCAGCCGAGTCCAAAATTCAGCGTTTCCCCATCTCAGCCCAGAAAGCAGGTACAACAACTTTTGTGGTGTCTTTTAGATGCCTACCAAGGTAGTGTAAAAACTACCAAGAGAACTCCTGTCTGGCACCTTCCCCGGTGGAGTTGTGCATGGGGTGTGTTTGGAACATTTTGTCACCGGCCGAGTCCAAAATTCAGCGGTTCCCCATCTCAGCCCAGAAAGCAGGTAGAACAACTTTTGTGGTGTCTTTCAGATGCCTACCAAGGTAGTGTAAAAACTACCAGGAGAACTCCTGTCTGGCACCTTCCCCGGTGGAGTTGTGCATGGGGTGTGTTTGGAACATTTTGTCAACGGCCGAGTCCAAAATTCAGCGGTTCCCCATCTCAGCCCAGAAAGCAGGTAGAACAACTTTTGTGGCGTCTTTCAGATGCCTACCGGAGCAATGTAAAAACTACCAGGAGAACTCCTGTCTGGCACCTTCCCCGGTGGAGTTGTGCATGGGGTGTGTTTGGAACATTTTGTCACCGGCCGAGTCCAAAATTCAGCTGTTCCCCATCTCAGCCCAGAAAGCAGGTAGAACATCTTTTGTGGTGTCTTTTAGATGCCTACCAAGGTAGTGTAAAAACTACCAAGAGAACTCCTGTCTGGCACCTTCCGTGGTGGAGTTGTGCATGGGGTGTGTTTGGAACATTTTGTCACCGGCCGACTCCAAAATTCAGCGGTTCCCCATCTCAGCCCAGAAAGCAGGAAGAACAACTTTTGTGGTGTCTTTCAGATGCCTACCAAGGTAGTGTAAAAACTACCAGGAGAACGCCTGTCTGGCACCTTCCCCGGTGGAGTTGTGCATGGGGTGTGTTTGGAACATTTTGTCACCAGCCGACTCCAAAATTCAGCGGTTCCCCATCTCAGCCCAGAAAGCAGGTAGAACAACTTTTGTGGTGTCTTTCAGATGCCTACCAAGGTAGTGTAAAAACTACCAGGAGAACTCCTGTCTGGCACCTTCCCCGGTGGAGTTGTGCATGGGGTGTGTTTGGAACATTTTGTCAACGGCCGACTCCAAAATTCAGCGGTTCCCCATCTCAGCCCACAAAGCAGGTAGAACAACTTTTGTGGTGCCTTTCAGCTGCCTACCAAGGTAGTGTAAAAACTACCAACAGAATTCGTTCCTGGCACCTTCCCCGGTGGAGTTGTGCATGGGGTGTCTGTGGAACATTTTGTCACCGGCCGACTCCAAAATTCAGCGGTTCCCCATCTCAGCCCAGAAAGCAGGTAGAACAACTTTTGTGGTGTCTTTCAGATGCCTACCGGATCAATGTAAAAACTACCAGGAGAACTCCTGTCTGGCACCTTCCCCGGTGGAGTTGTGCAGGGGGTGTGTTTGGAACATTTTGTCACCAGCCGAGTCCAAAATTCAGCGGTTCCCCATCTCAGCCCAGAAAGCAGGTAGAACAACTTTTGTGGTGTCTTTCAGATGCCTACCAAGGTAGTGTAAAAACTACCAGGAGAACTCCTGTCTGGCACCTTCCGTGGTGGAGTTGTGCATGGGGTGTGTTTGGAACATTTTGTCACCGGCCGAGTCCAAAATTCAGCGGTTCCCCATCTCAGCCCAGAAAGCAGGTAGAAGATCTTTTGTGGTATCTTTCAGATGCCTACCGGAGCAATGGAAAAACTACCAGGAGAACTCCTGTCTGGCACCTTCCCCGGTGGAGTTGTGCAGGGGGTGTGTTTGGAACATTTTGTCACCGGCCGACTCCAAAATTCAGCGGTTCCCCATCTCAGCCCAGAAAGCAGGTAGAACAACTTTTGTGGTGTCTTTCAGATGCCTACCAAGGTAGTGTAAAAACTACTAAGAGAACTCCTGTCTGGCACCTTCCCCGGTGGAGTTGTGCAGGGGGTGTGTTTGGAACACTTTGTCACCGGCCGAGTCCAAAATTTAGCGATTCCCCATCTCAGCCCAGAAAGCAGGTAGAACAACTTTTGTGGTGTCTTTCAGATGCCTACCAAGGTAGTGTAAAAACTACCAGGAGAACCCCTGTCTGGCACCTTCCCCGGTGGAGTTGTGCATGGGGTGTGTTTGGAACATTTTGTCACCAGCCGAGTCCAAAATTCAGCTGTTCCCCATCTCAGCCCAGAAAGCAGGTAGAACAACTTTTGTGGTGTCTTTCAGATGCCTACCGGAGCAATGTAAAAACTACCAGGAGAACTCCTGTCTGGCACCTTCCCCGGTGGAGTTGTGCAGGGGGTGTGTTTGGAACATTTTGTCACCAGCCGAGTCCAAAATTCAGCGGTTCCCCATCTCAGCCCAGAAAGCAGGTAGAACAACTTTTGTGGTGTCTTTCAGATGCCTACCGGAGCAATGTAAAAACTACCAGGAGAACTCCTGTCTGGCACCTTCCCCGGTGGAGTTGTGCATGGGGTGTGTTTGGAACATTTTGTCACCGGCCGAGTCCAAAATTCAGCGGTTCCCCATCTCAGCCCAGAAAGCAGGTAGAACATCTTTTGTGGTGTCTTTCAGATGCCTACCGGAGCAATGTAAAAACTACCAGGAGAACTCCTGTCTGGCACCTTCCCCGGTGGAGTTGTGCAGGGGGTGTGTTTGGAACATTTTGTCACCAGCCGAGTCCAAAATTCAGCGGTTCCCCATCTCAGCCCAGAAAGCAGGTAGAACAACTTTTGTGGTGTCTTTTAGATGCCTACCAAGGTAGTGTAAAAACTACCAAGAGAACTCCTGTCTGGCACCTTCCCCGGTGGAGTTGTGCAGGGGGTGTGTTTGGAACATTTTGTCACCGGCCGAGTCCAAAATTCAGCGGTTCCCCATCTCAGCCCAGAAAGCAGGTAGAACAACTTTTGTGGTGTCTTTCAAATGCTTACCAAGGTAGTGTAAAAACTACCAGGAGAACTCCTGTCTGGCACCTTCCCCGGTGGAGTTGTGCATGGGGTGTCTTTGGAACATTTTGTCACCAGCCGAGTCCAAAATTCAGCGGTTCCCCATCTCAGCCCAGAAAGCAGGTAGAACATCTTTTGTGGTATCTTTCAGATGCCTACCGGAGCAATGTAAAAACTACCAGGAGAACTCCTGTCTGGCACCTTCCCCGGTGGAGTTGTGCATGGGGTGTGTTTGGAACATTTTGTCACCAGCCGAGTCCAAAATTCAGCGGTTCCCCATCTCAGCCCAGAAAGCAGGTAGAACATCTTTTGTGGTATCTTTCAGATGCCTACTGGATCAATGTAAAAACTACCAGGAGAACTCCTGTCTGGCACCTTCCCCGGTGGAGTTGTGCAGGGGGTGTGTTTGGAACATTTTGCCACCAGCCGACTCCAAAATTCAGCGGTTCCCCATCTCAGCCCAGAAAGCAGGAAGAACAACTTTTGTGGTGCCTTTCAAATGCCTACCAAGGTAGTGTAAAAACTACCAGGAGAACTCCTGTCTGGCACCTTCCCCGGTGGAGTTGTGCATGGGGTGTCTGTGAAACATTTTGTCACCGGCCGAGTCCAAAATTCAGCGGTTCCCCATCTCAGCCCAGAAAGCAGGTAGAACAACTTTTGTGGTGTCTTTCAGCTGCCTACCAAGGTAGTGTAAAAACTACCAAGAGAACTCCTGTCTGGCACCTTCCCCGGTGGAGTTGTGCAGGGGGTGTGTTTGGAACATTTTGTCACCGGCCGAGTCCAAAATTCAGCGATTCCCCATCTCAGCCCAGAAAGCAGGTAGAACAACTTTTGTGGTGTCTTTCAGCTGCCTACCAAGGTAGTGTAAAAACTACCAAGAGAACTCCTGTCTGGCACCTTCCCCGGTGGAGTTGTGCATGGGGTGTGTTTGGAACATTTTGTCAACGGCCGACTCCAAAATTCAGCGGTTCCCCATCTCAGCCCACAAAGCAGGTAGAACAACTTTTCTTGTGCCTTTCAGCTGCCTACCAAGGTAGTGTAAAAACTACCAACAGAATTCGTTCCTGGCACCTTCCCCGGTGGAGTTGTGCAGGGGGTGTGTTTGGAACATTTTGTCACCGGCCGACTCCAAAATTCAGCGGTTCCCCATCTCAGCCCAGAAAGCAGGTAGAACATCTTTTGTGGTATCTTTCAGATGCCTACCGGAGCAATGTAAAAACTACCAGGAGAACTCCTGTCTGGCACCTTCCCCGGTGGAGTTGTGCATGGGGTGTGTTTGGAACATTTTGTCACCAGCCGAGTCCAAAATTCAGCGGTTCCCCATCTCAGCCCAGAAAGCAGGTAGAACAACTTTTGTGGTGTCTTTTAGATGCCTACCAAGGTAGTGTAAAAACTACCAAGAGAACTCCTGTCTGGCACCTTCCCCGGTGGAGTTGTGCATGGGGTGTGTTTGGAACATTTTGTCACCGGCCGACTCCAAAATTCAGCGGTTCCCCATCTCAGCCCAGAAAGCAGGAAGAACAAGTTTTGTGGTGCCTTTCAAATGCCTACCAAGGTACTGTAAAAACTACCAAGAGAACTCCTGTCTGGCACCTTCCCCGGTGGAGTTGTGCATGGGGTGTGTTTGGAACATTTTGTCACCAGCCGACTCCAAAATTCAGCGTTTCCCCATCTCAGCCCAGAAAGCAGGTAGAACAACTTTTGTGGTGTCTTTCAGATGCCTACCAAGGTAGTGTAAAAACTACTAAGAGAACTCCTGTCTGGCACCTTCCCCGGTGGAGTTGTGCATGGGGTGTGTTTGGAACATTTTGTCACCGGCCGAGTCCAAAATTCAGCGATTCCCCATCTCAGCCCAGAAAGCAGGTAGAACAACTTTTGTGGTGTCTTTCAGATGCCTACCAAGGTAGTGTAAAAACTACCAGGAGAACTCCTGTCTGGCACCTTCCCCGGTGGAGTTGTGCATGGGGTGTGTTTGGAACATTTTGTCACCAGCCGAGTCCAAAATTCAGCTGTTCCCCATCTCAGCCCAGAAAGCAGGTAGAACAACTTTTGTGGTGTCTTTCAGATGCCTACCTGAGCAATGTAAAAACTACCAGGAGAACTCCTGTCTGGCACCTTCCCCGGTGGAGTTGTGCAGGGGGTGTGTTTGGAACATTTTGTCACCAGCCGACTCCAAAATTCAGCGGTTCCCTATCTCAGCCCAGAAAGCAGGTAGAACAACTTTTGTGGTGTCTTTCAGCTACCTACCAAGGTAGTGTAAAAACTACCAAGAGAACTCCTGTCTGGCACCTTCCCCGGTGGAGTTGTGCATGGGGTGTGTTTGGAACATTTTGTCAACGGCCGAGTCCAAAATTCAGCGGTTCCCCATCTCAGCCCAGAAAGCAGGTAGAACAACTTTTGTGGTGTCTTTCAGATGCCTACCGGAGCAATGTAAAAACTACCAGGAGAACTCCTGTCTGGCACCTTCCCCGGTGGAGTTGTGCATGGGGTGTGTTTGGAACATTTTGTCACCGGCCGAGTCCAAAATTCAGCTGTTCCCCATCTCAGCCCAGAAAGCAGGTAGAACAACTTTTGTGGTGTCTTTCAGATGCCTACCGGAGCAATGTAAAAACTACCAGGAGAACTCCTGTCTGGCACCTTCCCCGGTGGAGTTGTGCATGGGGTGTGTTTGGAACATTTTGTCACCGGCCGAGTCCAAAATTCAGCGGTTCCCCATCTCAGCCCAGAAAGCAGGTAGAACATCTTTTGTGGTGTCTTTTAGATGCCTACCAAGGTAGTGTAAAAACTACCAAGAGAACTCCTGTCTGGCACCTTCCCCGGTGGAGTTGTGCATGGGGTGTGTTTGGAACATTTTGTCACCGGCCGACTCCAAAATTCAGCGGTTCCCCATCTCAGCCCAGAAAGCAGGAAGAACAACTTTTGTGGTGTCTTTCAGATGCCTACCAAGGTAGTGTAAAAACTACCAGGAGAACTCCTGTCTGGCACCTTCCCCGGTGGAGTTGTGCATGGGGTGTGTTTGGAACATTTTGTCACCAGCCGACTCCAAAATTCAGCGGTTCCCCATCTCAGCCCAGAAAGCAGGTAGAACAACTTTTGTGGTGTCTTTCAGATGCCTACCAAGGTAGTGTAAAAACTACCAGGAGAACTCCTGTCTGGCACCTTCCCCGGTGGAGTTGTGCATGGGGTGTGTTTGGAACATTTTGTCAACGGCCGAGTCCAAAATTCAGCGGTTCCCCATCTCAGCCCACAAAGCAGGTACAACAACTTTTCTTGTGCCTTTCAGCTGCCTACCAAGGTAGTGTAAAAACTACCAACAGAATTCGTTCCTGGCACCTTCCCCGGTGGAGTTGTGCAGGGGGTGTCTGTGAAACATTTTGTCACCGGCCGACTCCAAAATTCAGCGGTTCCCCATCTCAGCCCAGAAAGCAGGTAGAACAACTTTTGTGGTGTCTTTCAGATGCCTACCGGAGCAATGTAAAAACTACCAGGAGAACTCCTGTCTGGCACCTTCCCCGGTGGAGTTGTGCAGGGGGTGTGTTTGGAACATTTTGTCACCAGCCGACTCCAAAATTCAGCGGTTCCCTATCTCAGCCCAGAAAGCAGGTAGAACAACTTTTGTGGTGTCTTTCAGATGCCTACCGGAGCAATGTAAAAACTACCAGGAGAAGTCCTGTCTGGCTCCTTCCGTGGTGGAGTTGTGCATGGGGTGTGTTTGGAACATTTTGTCACCAGCCGACTCCAAAATTCAGCGGTTCCCCATCTCAGCCCAGAAAGCAGGTAGAACAACTTTTGTGGTGTCTTTCAGATGCCTACCAAGGTAGTGTAAAAACTACTAAGAGAACTCCTGTCTGGCACCTTCCCCGGTGGAGTTGTGCAGGGGGTGTGTTTGGAACACTTTGTCACCGGCCGAGTCCAAAATTTAGCGATTCCCCATCTCAGCCCAGAAAGCAGGTAGAACAACTTTTGTGGTGTCTTTCAGATGCCTACCAAGGTAGTGTAAAAACTACCAGGAGAACTCCTGTCTGGCACCTTCCCCGGTGGAGTTGTGCATGGGGTGTGTTTGGAACATTTTGTCACCAGCCGAGTCCAAAATTCAGCGGTTCCCCATCTCAGCCCAGAAAGCAGGTAGAACAACTTTTGTGGTGTCTTTCAGATGCCTACCGGAGCAATGTAAAAACTACCAGGAGAACTCCTGTCTGGCACCTTCCCCGGTGGAGTTGTGCAGGGGGTGTGTTTGGAACATTTTGTCACCAGCCGAGTCCAAAATTCAGCGGTTCCCCATCTCAGCCCAGAAAGCAGGTAGAACAACTTTTGTGGTGTCTTTCAGATGCCTACCGGAGCAATGTAAAAACTACCAGGAGAACTCCTGTCTGGCACCTTCCCCGGTGGAGTTGTGCAGGGGGTGTGTTTGGAACATTTTTCACCGGCCGAGTCCAAAATTTAGCGTTTCCCCATCTCAGCCCAGAAAGCAGGTAGAACAACTTTTGTGGTGTCTTTCAGATGCCTACCAAGGTAGTGTAAAAACTACCAGGAGAACTCCTGTCTGGCACCTTCCCCGGTGGAGTTGTGCATGGGGTGTGTTTGGAACATTTTGTCACCGGCCGAGTCCAAAATTCAGCGATTCCCCATCTCAGCCCAGAAAGCAGGTAGAACAACTTTTGTGGTGTCTTTCAGCTGCCTACCAAGCCAGTGTAAAAACTGCCAAGAGAACTCCTGTCTGGCACCTTCCCCGGTGGAGTTGTGCATGGGGTGTGTTTGGAACATTTTGTCACCAGCCGACTCCAAAATTCAGCGGTTCCCCATCTCAGCCCAGAAAGCAGGTAGAACAACTTTTGTGGTGTCTTTCAGATGCCTACCAAGGTAGTGTAAAAACTACTAAGAGAACTCCTGTCTGGCACCTTCCCCGGTGGAGTTGTGCATGGGGTGTGTTTGGAACATTTTGTCACCGGCCGAGTCCAAAATTCAGCGGTTCCCCATCTCAGCCCACAAAGCAGGTAGAACAACTTTTGTGGTGTCTTTCAGATGCCTACCGGAGCAATGTAAAAACTACCAGGAGAACTCCTGTCTGGCACCTTCCCCGGTGGAGTTGTGCATGGGGTGTGTTTGGAACATTTTGTCACCAGCCGAGTCCAAAATTCAGCGGTTCCCCATCTCAGCCCAGAAAGCAGGTAGAACAACTTTTGTGGTATCTTTCAGATGCCTACTGGATCAATGTAAAAACTACCAGGAGAACTCCTGTCTGGCACCTTCCCCGGTGGAGTTTTGCAGGGGGTGTGTTTGGAACATTTTGCCACCAGCCGACTCCAAAATTCAGCGGTTCCCCATCTCAGCCCAGAAAGCAGGAAGAACAACTTTTGTGGTGCCTTTCAAATGCCTACCAAGGTAGTGTAAAAACTACCAGGAGAACTCCTGTCTGGCACCTTCCCCGGTGGAGTTGTGCATGGGGTGTCTGTGAAACATTTTGTCACCGGCCGAGTCCAAAATTCAGCGGTTCCCCATCTCAGCCCAGAAAGCAGGTAGAACAACTTTTGTGGTGTCTTTCAGATGCCTACCGGAGCAATGTAAAAACTACCAGGAGAACTCCTGTCTGGCACCTTCCCCGGTGGAGTTGTGCAGGGGGTGTGTTTGGAACATTTTATCACCAGCCGAGTCCAAAATTCAGCGGTTCCCCATCTCAGCCCAGAAAGCAGGTAGAACAACTTTTGTGGTGTCTTTCAGATGCCTACCAAGGTAGTGTAAAAACTACCAGGAGAACTCCTGTCTGGCACCTTCCGTGGTGGAGTTGTGCAGGGGGTGTGTTTGGAACATTTTGTCACCGGCCGAGTCCAAAATTCAGCGATTCCCCATCTCAGCCCAGAAAGCAGGTAGAACAACTTTTGTGGTGTCTTTCAGCTGCCTACCAAGGTAGTGTAAAAACTACCAAGAGAACTCCTGTCTGGCACCTTCCCCGGTGGAGTTGTGCATGGGGTGTGTTTGGAACATTTTGTCAACGGCCGAGTCCAAAATTCAGCGGTTCCCCATCTCAGCCCACAAAGCAGGTAGAACAACTTTTCTTGTGCCTTTCAGCTGCCTACCAAGGTAGTGTAAAAACTACCAACAGAATTCGTTCCTGGCACCTTCCCCGGTGGAGTTGTGCAGGGGGTGTGTTTGGAACATTTTGTCACCGGCCGACTCCAAAATTCAGCGGTTCCCCATCTCAGCCCAGAAAGCAGGTAGAACAACTTTTGTGGTGTCTTTCAGATGCCTACCAAGGTAGTGTAAAAACTACCAGGAGAACTCCTGTCTGGCACCTTCCCCGGTGGAGTTGTGCAGGGGGTGTGTTTGGAACATTTTGTCACCAGCCGAGTCCAAAATTCAGCTGTTCCCCATCTCAGCCCAGAAAGCAGGTAGAACAACTTTTGTGGTGTCTTTCAGATGCCTACCTGAGCAATGTAAAAACTACCAGGAGAACTCCTGTCTGGCACCTTCCCCGGTGGAGTTGTGCAGGGGGTGTGTTTGGAACATTTTGTCACCAGCCGACTCCAAAATTCAGCGGTTCCCTATCTCAGCCCAGAAAGCAGGTAGAACAACTTTTGTGGTGTCTTTCAGCTACCTACCAAGGTAGTGTAAAAACTACCAAGAGAACTCCTGTCTGGCACCTTCCCCGGTGGAGTTGTGCATGGGGTGTGTTTGGAACATTTTGTCAACGGCCGAGTCCAAAATTCAGCGGTTCCCCATCTCAGCCCAGAAAGCAGGTAGAACAACTTTTGTGGTGTCTTTCAGATGCCTACCGGAGCAATGTAAAAACTACCAGGAGAACTCCTGTCTGGCACCTTCCCCGGTGGAGTTGTGCATGGGGTGTGTTTGGAACATTTTGTCACCGGCCGAGTCCAAAATTCAGCTGTTCCCCATCTCAGCCCAGAAAGCAGGTAGAACAACTTTTGTGGTGTCTTTCAGATGCCTACCGGAGCAATGTAAAAACTACCAGGAGAACTCCTGTCTGGCACCTTCCCCGGTGGAGTTGTGCATGGGGTGTGTTTGGAACATTTTGTCACCGGCCGAGTCCAAAATTCAGCGGTTCCCCATCTCAGCCCAGAAAGCAGGTAGAACATCTTTTGTGGTGTCTTTTAGATGCCTACCAAGGTAGTGTAAAAACTACCAAGAGAACTCCTGTCTGGCACCTTCCCCGGTGGAGTTGTGCATGGGGTGTGTTTGGAACATTTTGTCACCGGCCGACTCCAAAATTCAGCGGTTCCCCATCTCAGCCCAGAAAGCAGGAAGAACAACTTTTGTGGTGTCTTTCAGATGCCTACCAAGGTAGTGTAAAAACTACCAGGAGAACTCCTGTCTGGCACCTTCCCCGGTGGAGTTGTGCATGGGGTGTGTTTGGAACATTTTGTCACCAGCCGACTCCAAAATTCAGCGGTTCCCCATCTCAGCCCAGAAAGCAGGTAGAACAACTTTTGTGGTGTCTTTCAGATGCCTACCAAGGTAGTGTAAAAACTACCAGGAGAACTCCTGTCTGGCACCTTCCCCGGTGGAGTTGTGCATGGGGTGTGTTTGGAACATTTTGTCAACGGCCGAGTCCAAAATTCAGCGGTTCCCCATCTCAGCCCACAAAGCAGGTACAACAACTTTTCTTGTGCCTTTCAGCTGCCTACCAAGGTAGTGTAAAAACTACCAACAGAATTCGTTCCTGGCACCTTCCCCGGTGGAGTTGTGCAGGGGGTGTCTGTGGAACATTTTGTCACCGGCCGACTCCAAAATTCAGCGGTTCCCCATCTCAGCCCAGAAAGCAGGTAGAACAACTTTTGTGGTGTCTTTCAGATGCCTACCGGAGCAATGTAAAAACTACCAGGAGAACTCCTGTCTGGCACCTTCCCCGGTGGAGTTGTGCAGGGGGTGTGTTTGGAACATTTTGTCACCAGCCGACTCCAAAATTCAGCGGTTCCCTATCTCAGCCCAGAAAGCAGGTAGAACAACTTTTGTGGTGTCTTTCAGATGCCTACCGGAGCAATGTAAAAACTACCAGGAGAAGTCCTGTCTGGCTCCTTCCGTGGTGGAGTTGTGCATGGGGTGTGTTTGGAACATTTTGTCACCAGCCGACTCCAAAATTCAGCGGTTCCCCATCTCAGCCCAGAAAGCAGGTAGAACAACTTTTGTGGTGTCTTTCAGATGCCTACCAAGGTAGTGTAAAAACTACTAAGAGAACTCCTGTCTGGCACCTTCCCCGGTGGAGTTGTGCAGGGGGTGTGTTTGGAACACTTTGTCACCGGCCGAGTCCAAAATTTAGCGATTCCCCATCTCAGCCCAGAAAGCAGGTAGAACAACTTTTGTGGTGTCTTTCAGATGCCTACCAAGGTAGTGTAAAAACTACCAGGAGAACTCCTGTCTGGCACCTTCCCCGGTGGAGTTGTGCATGGGGTGTGTTTGGAACATTTTGTCACCAGCCGAGTCCAAAATTCAGCGGTTCCCCATCTCAGCCCAGAAAGCAGGTAGAACAACTTTTGTGGTGTCTTTCAGATGCCTACCGGAGCAATGTAAAAACTACCAGGAGAACTCCTGTCTGGCACCTTCCCCGGTGGAGTTGTGCAGGGGGTGTGTTTGGAACATTTTGTCACCAGCCGAGTCCAAAATTCAGCGGTTCCCCATCTCAGCCCAGAAAGCAGGTAGAACAACTTTTGTGGTGTCTTTCAGATGCCTACCGGAGCAATGTAAAAACTACCAGGAGAACTCCTGTCTGGCACCTTCCCCGGTGGAGTTGTGCAGGGGGTGTGTTTGGAACATTTTTCACCGGCCGAGTCCAAAATTTAGCGTTTCCCCATCTCAGCCCAGAAAGCAGGTAGAACAACTTTTGTGGTGTCTTTCAGATGCCTTCCAAGGTAGTGTAAAAACTACCAGGAGAACTCCTGTCTGGCACCTTCCCCGGTGGAGTTGTGCATGGGGTGTGTTTGGAACATTTTGTCACCGGCCGAGTCCAAAATTCAGCGATTCCCCATCTCAGCCCAGAAAGCAGGTAGAACAACTTTTGTGGTGTCTTTCAGCTGCCTACCAAGGCAGTGTAAAAACTGCCAAGAGAACTCCTGTCTGGCACCTTCCCCGGTGGAGTTGTGCATGGGGTGTGTTTGGAACATTTTGTCACCAGCCGACTCCAAAATTCAGCGGTTCCCCATCTCAGCCCAGAAAGCAGGTAGAACAACTTTTGTGGTGTCTTTCAGATGCCTACCAAGGTAGTGTAAAAACTACTAAGAGAACTCCTGTCTGGCACCTTCCCCGGTGGAGTTGTGCATGGGGTGTGTTTGGAACATTTTGTCACCGGCCGAGTCCAAAATTCAGCGGTTCCCCATCTCAGCCCACAAAGCAGGTAGAACAACTTTTGTGGTGTCTTTCAGATGCCTACCGGAGCAATGTAAAAACTACCAGGAGAACTCCTGTCTGGCACCTTCCCCGGTGGAGTTGTGCATGGGGTGTGTTTGGAACATTTTGTCACCAGCCGAGTCCAAAATTCAGCGGTTCCCCATCTCAGCCCAGAAAGCAGGTAGAACAACTTTTGTGGTATCTTTCAGATGCCTACTGGATCAATGTAAAAACTACCAGGAGAACTCCTGTCTGGCACCTTCCCCGGTGGAGTTTTGCAGGGGGTGTGTTTGGAACATTTTGCCACCAGCCGACTCCAAAATTCAGCGGTTCCCCATCTCAGCCCAGAAAGCAGGAAGAACAACTTTTGTGGTGTCTTTCAGCTGCCTACCAAGGTAGTGTAAAAACTACCAGGAGAACTCCTGTCTGGCACCTTCCCCGGTGGAGTTGTGCATGGGGTGTCTGTGAAACATTTTGTCACCGGCCGAGTCCAAAATTCAGCGGTTCCCCATCTCAGCCCAGAAAGCAGGTAGAACAACTTTTGTGGTGTCTTTCAGATGCCTACCGGAGCAATGTAAAAACTACCAGGAGAACTCCTGTCTGGCACCTTCCCCGGTGGAGTTGTGCAGGGGGTGTGTTTGGAACATTTTATCACCAGCCGAGTCCAAAATTCAGCGGTTCCCCATCTCAGCCCAGAAAGCAGGTAGAACAACTTTTGTGGTGTCTTTCAGATGCCTACCAAGGTAGTGTAAAAACTACCAGGAGAACTCCTGTCTGGCACCTTCCGTGGTGGAGTTGTGCAGGGGGTGTGTTTGGAACATTTTGTCACCGGCCGAGTCCAAAATTCAGCGATTCCCCATCTCAGCCCAGAAAGCAGGTAGAACAACTTTTGTGGTGTCTTTCAGCTGCCTACCAAGGTAGTGTAAAAACTACCAAGAGAACTCCTGTCTGGCACCTTCCCCGGTGGAGTTGTGCATGGGGTGTGTTTGGAACATTTTGTCAACGGCCGAGTCCAAAATTCAGCGGTTCCCCATCTCAGCCCACAAAGCAGGTAGAACAACTTTTCTTGTGCCTTTCAGCTGCCTACCAAGGTAGTGTAAAAACTACCAACAGAATTCGTTCCTGGCACCTTCCCCGGTGGAGTTGTGCAGGGGGTGTGTTTGGAACATTTTGTCACCGGCCGACTCCAAAATTCAGCGGTTCCCCATCTCAGCCCAGAAAGCAGGTAGAACAACTTTTTTGGTGTCTTTCAGATGCCTACCGGAGCAATGTAAAAACTACCAGGAGAACTCCTGTCTGGCACCTTCCCCGGTGGAGTTGTGCATGGGGTGTGTTTGGAACATTTTGTCACCGGCCGAGTCCAAAATTCAGCGATTCCCCATCTCAGCCCAGAAAGCAGGTAGAACAACTTTTGTGGTGTCTTTCAGATGCCTACCAAGGTAGTGTAAAAACTACCAGGAGAACTCCTGTCTGGCACCTTCCCCGGTGGAGTTGTGCATGGGGTGTGTTTGGAACATTTTGTCACCAGCCGACTCCAAAATTCAGCGGTTCCCCATCTCAGCCCAGAAAGCAGGTAGAACAACTTTTGTGGTGTCTTTCAGATGCCTACCAAGGTAGTGTAAAAACTACCAAGAGAACTCCTGTCTGGCACCTTCCCCGGTGGAGTTGTGCATGGGGTGTGTTTGGAACATTTTGTCACCAGCCGAGTCCAAAATTCAGCGTTTCCCCATCTCAGCCCAGAAAGCAGGTAGAACAACTTTTGTGGTGTCTTTCAGATGCCTACCAAGGTAGTGTAAAAACTACTAAGAGAACTCCTGTCTGGCACCTTCCCCGGTGGAGTTGTGCATGGGGTGTGTTTGGAACATTTTGTCACCGGCCGAGTCCAAAATTCAGCGGTTCCCCATCTCAGCCCACAAAGCAGGTAGAACAACTTTTGTGGTGTCTTTCAGATGCCTACCGGAGCAATGTAAAAACTACCAGGAGAACTCCTGTCTGGCACCTTCCCCGGTGGAGTTGTGCATGGGGTGTGTTTGGAACATTTTGTCACCAGCCGACTCCAAAATTCAGCGGTTCCCCATCTCAGCCCAGAAAGCAGGTAGAACATCTTTTGTGGTATCTTTCAGATGCCTACTGGATCAATGTAAAAACTACCAGGAGAACTCCTGTCTGGCACCTTCCCCGGTGGAGTTGTGCAGGGGGTGTGTTTGGAACATTTTGCCACCAGCCGACTCCAAAATTCAGCGGTTCCCCATCTCAGCCCAGAAAGCAGGTAGAACAACTTTTGTGGTGCCTTTCAAATGCCTACCAAGGTAGTGTAAAAACTACCAGGAGAACTCCTGTCTGGCACCTTCCCCGGTGGAGTTGTGCATGGGGTGTCTGTGAAACATTTTGTCACCGGCCGAGTCCAAAATTCAGCGGTTCCCCATCTCAGCCCAGAAAGCAGGTAGAACAACTTTTGTGGTGTCTTTCAGATGCCTACCGGAGCAATGTAAAAACTACCAGGAGAACTCCTGTCTGGCACCTTCCCCGGTGGAGTTGTGCATGGGGTGTGTTTGGAACATTTTATCACCAGCCGAGTCCAAAATTCAGCGGTTCCCCATCTCAGCCCAGAAAGCAGGTAGAACAACTTTTGTGGTGTCTTTCAGCTGCCTACCAAGGTAGTGTAAAAACTACCAAGAGAACTCCTGTCTGGCACCTTCCCCGGTGGAGTTGTGCAGGGGGTGTGTTTGGAACATTTTGTCACCGGCCGAGTCCAAAATTCAGCGATTCCCCATCTCAGCCCAGAAAGCAGGTAGAACAACTTTTGTGGTGTCTTTCAGCTGCCTACCAAGGTAGTGTAAAAACTACCAAGAGAACTCCTGTCTGGCACCTTCCCCGGTGGAGTTGTGCATGGGGTGTGTTTGGAACATTTTGTCAACGGCCGACTCCAAAATTCAGCGGTTCCCCATCTCAGCCCACAAAGCAGGTAGAACAACTTTTCTTGTGCCTTTCAGCTGCCTACCAAGGTAGTGTAAAAACTACCAACAGAATTCGTTCCTGGCACCTTCCCCGGTGGAGTTGTGCAGGGGGTGTGTTTGGAACATTTTGTCACCGGCCGACTCCAAAATTCAGCGGTTCCCCATCTCAGCCCAGAAAGCAGGTAGAACAACTTTTTTGGTGTCTTTTAGATGCCTACCAAGGTAGTGTAAAAACTACCAAGAGAACTCCTGTCTGGCACCTTCCCCGGTGGAGTTGTGCATGGGGTGTGTTTGGAACATTTTGTCACCGGCCGACTCCAAAATTCAGCGGTTCCCCATCTCAGCCCAGAAAGCAGGAAGAACAACTTTTGTGGTGTCTTTCAGATGCCTACCAAGGTAGTGTAAAAACTACCAAGAGAACTCCTGTCTGGCACCTTCCCCGGTGGAGTTGTGCATGGGGTGTGTTTGGAACATTTTGTCACCAGCCGACTCCAAAATTCAGCGGTTCCCCATCTCAGCCCAGAAAGCAGGTAGAACAACTTTTCTTGTGCCTTTCAGCTGCCTACCAAGGTAGTGTAAAAACTACCAACAGAATTCGTTCCTGGCACCTTCCCCGGTGGAGTTGTGCAGGGGGTGTGTTTGGAACATTTTGTCACCGGCCGACTCCAAAATTCAGCGGTTCCCCATCTCAGCCCAGAAAGCAGGTAGAACAACTTTTTTGGTGTCTTTCAGATGCCTACCGGAGCAATGTAAAAACTACCAGGAGAACTCCTGTCTGGCACCTTCCCCGGTGGAGTTGTGCATGGGGTGTGTTTGGAACATTTTGTCACCGGCCGAGTCCAAAATTCAGCGATTCCCCATCTCAGCCCAGAAAGCAGGTAGAACAACTTTTGTGCTGTCTTTCAGATGCCTACCAAGGTAGTGTAAAAACTACCAGGAGAACTCCTGTCTGGCACCTTCCCCGGTGGAGTTGTGCATGGGGTGTGTTTGGAACATTTTGTCACCAGCCGACTCCAAAATTCAGCGGTTCCCCATCTCAGCCCAGAAAGCAGGTAGAACAACTTTTGTGGTGTCTTTCAGATGCCTACCAAGGTAGTGTAAAAACTACCAAGAGAACTCCTGTCTGGCACCTTCCCCGGTGGAGTTGTGCATGGGGTGTGTTTGGAACATTTTGTCACCAGCCGAGTCCAAAATTCAGCGTTTCCCCATCTCAGCCCAGAAAGCAGGTAGAACAACTTTTGTGGTGTCTTTCAGATGCCTACCAAGGTAGTGTAAAAACTACTAAGAGAACTCCTGTCTGGCACCTTCCCCGGTGGAGTTGTGCATGGGGTGTGTTTGGAACATTTTGTCACCGGCCGAGTCCAAAATTCAGCGGTTCCCCATCTCAGCCCACAAAGCAGGTAGAACAACTTTTGTGGTGTCTTTCAGATGCCTACCGGAGCAATGTAAAAACTACCAGGAGAACTCCTGTCTGGCACCTTCCCCGGTGGAGTTGTGCATGGGGTGTGTTTGGAACATTTTGTCACCAGCCGACTCCAAAATTCAGCGGTTCCCCATCTCAGCCCAGAAAGCAGGTAGAACATCTTTTGTGGTATCTTTCAGATGCCTACTGGATCAATGTAAAAACTACCAGGAGAACTCCTGTCTGGCACCTTCCCCGGTGGAGTTGTGCAGGGGGTGTGTTTGGAACATTTTGCCACCAGCCGACTCCAAAATTCAGCGGTTCCCCATCTCAGCCCAGAAAGCAGGTAGAACAACTTTTGTGGTGTCTTTCAGATGCCTACCGGAGCAATGTAAAAACTACCAGGAGAACTCCTGTCTGGCACCTTCCCCGGTGGAGTTGTGCATGGGGTGTGTTTGGAACATTTTATCACCAGCCGAGTCCAAAATTCAGCGGTTCCCCATCTCAGCCCAGAAAGCAGGTAGAACAACTTTTGTGGTGTCTTTCAGCTGCCTACCAAGGTAGTGTAAAAACTACCAGGAGAACTCCTGTCTGGCACCTTCCCCGGTGGAGTTGTGCAGGGGGTGTGTTTGGAACATTTTGTCACCGGCCGAGTCCAAAATTCAGCGATTCCCCATCTCAGCCCAGAAAGCAGGTAGAACAACTTTTGTGGTGTCTTTCAGCTGCCTACCAAGGTAGTGTAAAAACTACCAAGAGAACTCCTGTCTGGCACCTTCCCCGGTGGAGTTGTGCATGGGGTGTGTTTGGAACATTTTGTCAACGGCCGACTCCAAAATTCAGCGGTTCCCCATCTCAGCCCACAAAGCAGGTAGAACAACTTTTCTTGTGCCTTTCAGCTGCCTACCAAGGTAGTGTAAAAACTACCAACAGAATTCGTTCCTGGCACCTTCCCCGGTGGAGTTGTGCAGGGGGTGTGTTTGGAACATTTTGTCACCGGCCGACTCCAAAATTCAGCGGTTCCCCATCTCAGCCCAGAAAGCAGGTAGAACAACTTTTTTGGTGTCTTTTAGATGCCTACCAAGGTAGTGTAAAAACTACCAAGAGAACTCCTGTCTGGCACCTTCCCCGGTGGAGTTGTGCATGGGGTGTGTTTGGAACATTTTGTCACCGGCCGACTCCAAAATTCAGCGGTTCCCCATCTCAGCCCAGAAAGCAGGAAGAACAACTTTTGTGGTGTCTTTCAGATGCCTACCAAGGTAGTGTAAAAACTACCAAGAGAACTCCTGTCTGGCACCTTCCCCGGTGGAGTTGTGCATGGGGTGTGTTTGGAACATTTTGTCACCAGCCGACTCCAAAATTCAGCGGTTCCCCATCTCAGCCCAGAAAGCAGGTAGAACAACTTTTGTGGTGTCTTTCAGCTGCCTACCAAGGTAGTGTAAAAACTACCAAGAGAACTCCTGTCTGGCACCTTCCCCGGTGGAGTTGTGCATGGGGTGTGTTTGGAACATTTTGTCACCGGCCGAGTCCAAAATTCAGCGATTCCCCATCTCAGCCCAGAAAGCAGGTAGAACAACTTTTGTGGTGTCTTTCAGATGCCTACCAAGGTAGTGTAAAAACTACCATGAGAACTCCTGTCTGGCACCTTCCCCGGTGGAGTTGTGCATGGGGTGTGTTTGGAACATTTTGTCACCGGCCGAGTCCAAAATTCAGCGTTTCCCCATCTCAGCCCAGAAAGCAGGTAGAACAACTTTTGTGGTGTCTTTCAGATGCCTACCAAGGTAGTGTAAAAACTACTAAGAGAACTCCTGTCTGGCACCTTCCCCGGTGGAGTTGTGCATGGGGTGTGTTTGGAACATTTTGTCACCGGCCGAGTCCAAAATTCAGCGGTTCCCCATCTCAGCCCAGAAAGCAGGTAGAACAACTTTTGTGGTGTCTTTCAGATGCCTACCAAGGTAGTGTAAAAACTACCAGGAGAACTCCTGTCTGGCACCTTCCCCGGTGGAGTTGTGCATGGGGTGTGTTTGGAACATTTTGCCACCAGCCGACTCCAAAATTCAGCGGTTCCCCATCTCAGCCCAGAAAGCAGGTAGAACAACTTTTGTGGTGTCTTTCAGATGCCTACCAAGGTAGTGTAAAAACTACTAAGAGAACTCCTGTCTGGCACCTTCCCCGGTGGAGTTGTGCAGGGGGTGTGTTTGGAACACTTTGTCACCGGCCGAGTCCAAAATTTAGCGATTCCCCATCTCAGCCCAGAAAGCAGGTAGAACAACTTTTGTGGTGTCTTTCAGATGCCTACCAAGGTAGTGTAAAAACTACCAGGAGAACTCCTGTCTGGCACCTTCCCCGGTGGAGTTGTGCATGGGGTGTGTTTGGAACATTTTGTCACCAGCCGACTCCAAAATTCAGCGGTTCCCCATCTCAGCCCAGAAAGCAGGTAGAACAACTTTTGTGGTGTCTTTCAGATGCCTACCGGAGCAATGTAAAAACTACCAGGAGAACTCCTGTCTGGCACCTTCCCCGGTGGAGTTGTGCAGGGGGTGTGTTTGGAACATTTTGTCACCAGCCGAGTCCAAAATTCAGCGGTTCCCCATCTCAGCCCAGAAAGCAGGTAGAACAACTTTTGTGGTGTCTTTCAGATGCCTACCGGAGCAATGTAAAAACTACCAGGAGAACTCCTGTCTGGCACCTTCCCCGGTGGAGTTGTGCATGGGGTGTGTTTGGAACATTTTGTCACCGGCCGAGTCCAAAATTCAGCGGTTCCCCATCTCAGCCCAGAAAGCAGGTAGAACATCTTTTGTGGTGTCTTTCAGATGCCTACCGGAGCAATGTAAAAACTACCAGGAGAACTCCTGTCTGGCACCTTCCCCGGTGGAGTTGTGCAGGGGGTGTGTTTGGAACATTTTGTCACCAGCCGAGTCCAAAATTCAGCGGTTCCCCATCTCAGCCCAGAAAGCAGGTAGAACAACTTTTGTGGTGTCTTTTAGATGCCTACCAAGGTAGTGTAAAAACTACCAAGAGAACTCCTGTCTGGCACCTTCCCCGGTGGAGTTGTGCATGGGGTGTGTTTGGAACATTTTGTCACCGGCCGAGTCCAAAATTCAGCGGTTCCCCATCTCAGCCCAGAAAGCAGGTAGAACAACTTTTGTGGTGTCTTTCAGATGCCTACCGGAGCAATGTAAAAACTACCAGGAGAACTCCTGTCTGGCACCTTCCCCGGTGGAGTTGTGCAGGGGGTGTGTTTGGAACATTTTGTCACCAGCCGAGTCCAAAATTCAGCGGTTCCCCATCTCAGCCCAGAAAGCAGGTAGAACAACTTTTGTGGTGTCTTTTAGATGCCTACCAAGGTAGTGTAAAAACTACCAAGAGAACTCCTGTCTGGCACCTTCCCCGGTGGAGTTGTGCATGGGGTGTGTTTGGAACATTTTGTCACCGGCCGACTCCAAAATTCAGCGGTTCCCCATCTCAGCCCAGAAAGCAGGTAGAACAACTTTTGTGGTGTCTTTCAGATGCCTACCGGAGCAATGTAAAAACTACCAGGAGAACTCCTGTCTGGCACCTTCCCCGGTGGAGTTGTGCAGGGGGTGTGTTTGGAACATTTTGTCACCAGCCGAGTCCAAAATTCAGCGGTTCCCCATCTCAGCCCAGAAAGCAGGTAGAACATCTTTTGTGGTATCTTTCAGATGCCTACCGGATCAATGTAAAAACTACCAGGAGAACTCCTGTCTGGCACCTTCCCCGGTGGAGTTGTGCATGGGGTGTGTTTGGAACATTTTGTCACCGGCCGAGTCCAAAATTCAGCGATTCCCCATCTCAGCCCAGAAAGCAGGTAGAACAACTTTTGTGGTGTCTTTCAGATGCCTACCAAGGTAGTGTAAAAACTACCAGGAGAACTCCTGTCTGGCACCTTCCGTGGTGGAGTTGTGCATGGGGTGTGTTTGGAACATTTTGTCAACGGCCGAGTCCAAAATTCAGCGGTTCCCCATCTCAGCCCAGAAAGCAGGTAGAACAACTTTTGTGGTGTCTTTCAGATGCCTACCGGAGCAATGTAAAAACTACCAGGAGAACTCCTGTCTGGCACCTTCCCCGGTGGAGTTGTGCATGGGGTGTGTTTGGAACATTTTGTCAACGGCCGACTCCAAAATTCAGCGGTTCCCCATCTCAGCCCACAAAGCAGGTACAACAACTTTTCTTGTGCCTTTCAGCTGCCTACCAAGGTAGTGTAAAAACTACCAACAGAATTCGTTCCTGGCACCTTCCCCGGTGGAGTTGTGCATGGGGTGTCTGTGGAACATTTTGTCACCGGCCGACTCCAAAATTCAGCGGTTCCCCATCTCAGCCCAGAAAGCAGGTAGAACAACTTTTGTGGTGTCTTTCAGATGCCTACCGGAGCAATGTAAAAACTACCAGGAGAACTCCTGTCTGGCACCTTCCCCGGTGGAGTTGTGCAGGGGGTGTGTTTGGAACATTTTGTCACCGGCCGAGTCCAAAATTCAGCGGTTCCCCATCTCAGCCCAGAAAGCAGGTAGAACATCTTTTGTGGTATCTTTCAGATGCCTACCGGAGCAATGTAAAAACTACCAGGAGAACTCCTGTCTGGCACCTTCCCCGGTGGAGTTGTGCATGGGGTGTGTTTGGAACATTTTGTCACCAGCCGAGTCCAAAATTCAGCGGTTCCCCATCTCAGCCCAGAAAGCAGGTAGAACAACTTTTGTGGTGTCTTTTAGATGCCTACCAAGGTAGTGTAAAAACTACCAAGAGAACTCCTGTCTGGCACCTTCCCCGGTGGAGTTGTGCATGGGGTGTGTTTGGAACATTTTGTCACCGGCCGACTCCAAAATTCAGCGGTTCCCCATCTCAGCCCAGAAAGCAGGAAGAACAACTTTTGTGGTGCCTTTCAAATGCCTACCAAGGTACTGTAAAAACTACCAAGAGAACTCCTGTCTGGCACCTTCCCCGGTGGAGTTGTGCATGGGGTGTGTTTGGAACATTTTGTCACCAGCCGACTCCAAAATTCAGCGTTTCCCCATCTCAGCCCAGAAAGCAGGTAGAACAACTTTTGTGGTGTCTTTCAGATGCCTACCAAGGTAGTGTAAAAACTACTAAGAGAACTCCTGTCTGGCACCTTCCCCGGTGGAGTTGTGCATGGGGTGTGTTTGGAACATTTTGTCACCGGCCGAGTCCAAAATTCAGCGATTCCCCATCTCAGCCCAGAAAGCAGGTAGAACAACTTTTGTGGTGTCTTTCAGATGCCTACCAAGGTAGTGTAAAAACTACCAAGAGAACTCCTGTCTGGCACCTTCCCCGGTGGAATTGTGCATGGGGTGTGTTTGGAACATTTTGTCACCAGCCGAGTCCAAAATTCAGCTGTTCCCCATCTCAGCCCAGAAAGCAGGTAGAACAACTTTTGTGGTGTCTTTCAGATGCCTACCTGAGCAATGTAAAAACTACCAGGAGAACTCCTGTCTGGCACCTTCCCCGGTGGAGTTGTGCAGGGGGTGTGTTTGGAACATTTTGTCACCAGCCGACTCCAAAATTCAGCGGTTCCCTATCTCAGCCCAGAAAGCAGGTAGAACAACTTTTGTGGTGTCTTTCAGCTGCCTACCAAGGTAGTGTAAAAACTACCAAGAGAACTCCTGTCTGGCACCTTCCCCGGTGGAGTTGTGCATGGGGTGTGTTTGGAACATTTTGTCACCGGCCGAGTCCAAAATTCAGCGGTTCCCCATCTCAGCCCAGAAAGCAGGTAGAACAACTTTTGTGGTGTCTTTCAGATGCCTACCGGAGCAATGTAAAAACTACCAGGAGAACTCCTGTCTGGCACCTTCCCCGGTGGAGTTGTGCAGGGGGTGTGTTTGGAACATTTTGTCACCGGCCGAGTCCAAAATTCAGCTGTTCCCCATCTCAGCCCAGAAAGCAGGTAGAACAACTTTTGTGGTGTCTTTCAGATGCCTACCGGAGCAATGTAAAAACTACCAGGAGAACTCCTGTCTGGCACCTTCCGTGGTGGAGTTGTGCATGGGGTGTGTTTGGAACATTTTGTCACCGGCCCGAGTCCAAAATTCAGCGGTTCCCCATCTCAGCCCAGAAAGCAGGTAGAACATCTTTTGTGGTGTCTTTTAGATGCCTACCAAGGTAGTGTAAAAACTACGAAGAGAACTCCTGTCTGGCACCTTCCGTGGTGGAGTTGTGCATGGGGTGTGTTTGGAACATTTTGTCACCGGCCGACTCCAAAATTCAGCGGTTCCCCATCTCAGCCCAGAAAGCAGGAAGAACAACTTTTGTGGTGTCTTTCAGATGCCTACCAAGGTAGTGTAAAAACTACCAGGAGAACTCCTGTCTGGCACCTTCCCCGGTGGAGTTGTGCATGGGGTGTGTTTGGAACATTTTGTCACCAGCCGACTCCAAAATTCAGCGGTTCCCCATCTCAGCCAGAAAGCAGGTAGAACAACTTTTGTGGTGTCTTTCAGATGCCTACCAAGGTAGTGTAAAAACTACCAAGAGAACTCCTGTCTGGCACCTTCCCCGGTGGAGTTGTGCATGGGGTGTGTTTGGAACATTTTGTCACCGGCCGAGTCCAAAATTCAGCGATTCCCCATCTCAGCCCAGAAAGCAGGTAGAACAACTTTTGTGGTGTCTTTCAGATGCCTACCAAGGTAGTGTAAAAACTACCATGAGAACTCCTGTCTGGCACCTTCCCCGGTGGAGTTGTGCATGGGGTGTGTTTGGAACATTTTGTCACCAGCCGACTCCAAAATTCAGCGTTTCCCCATCTCAGCCCAGAAAGCAGGTAGAACAACTTTTGTGCTGTCTTTCAGATGCCTACCAAGGTAGTGTAAAAACTACGAAGAGAACTCCTGTCTGGCACCTTCCCCGGTGGAGTTGTGCATGGGGTGTGTTTGGAACATTTTGTCACCGGCCGAGTCCAAAATTCAGCGGTTCCCCATCTCAGCCCAGAAAGCAGGTAGAACAACTTTTGTGGTGTCTTTCAGATGCCTACCAAGGTAGTGTAAAAACTACCAGGAGAACTCCTGTCTGGCACCTTCCCCGGTGGAGTTGTGCAGGGGGTGTGTTTGGAACATTTTGCCACCAGCCGAGTCCAAAAATTCAGCGGTTCCCCATCTCAGCCCAGAAAGCAGGTAGAACAACTTTTGTGGTGCCTTTCAGATGCCTACCAAGGTAGTGTAAAAACTACTAAGAGAACTCCTGTCTGGCACCTTCCCCGGTGGAGTTGTGCATGGGGTGTGTTTGGAACATTTTGTCACCAGCCGAGTCCAAAATTCAGCGGTTCCCCATCTCAGCCCAGAAAGCAGGTAGAACAACTTTTGTGGTGTCTTTCAGATGCCTACCAAGGTAGTGTAAAAACTACTAAGAGAACTCCTGTCTGGCACCTTCCCCAGTGGAGTTGTGCAGGGGGTGTGTTTGGAACACTTTGTCACCGGCCGAGTCCAAAATTTAGCGATTCCCCATCTCAGCCCAGAAAGCAGGTAGAACAACTTTTGTGGTGTCTTTCAGATGCCTACCAAGGTAGTGTAAAAACTACCAGGAGAACTCCTGTCTGGCACCTTCCCCGGTGGAGTTGTGCATGGGGTGTGTTTGGAACATTTTGTCACCAGCCGAGTCCAAAATTCAGCGGTTCCCCATCTCAGCCCAGAAAGCAGGTAGAACAACTTTTGTGGTGTCTTTCAGATGCCTACCGGAGCAATGTAAAAACTACCAGGAGAACTCCTGTCTGGCACCTTCCCCGGTGGAGTTGTGCAGGGGGTGTGTTTGGAACATTTTGTCACCAGCCGAGTCCAAAATTCAGCGGTTCCCCATCTCAGCCCAGAAAGCAGGTAGAACAACTTTTGTGGTGTCTTTCAGATGCCTACTGGAGCAATGTAAAAACTACCAGGAGAACTCCTGTCTGGCACCTTCCCCGGTGGAGTTGTGCAGGGGGTGTGTTTGGAACATTTTGTCACCGGCCGAGTCCAAAATTCAGCTGTTCCCCATCTCAGCCCAGAAAGCAGGTAGAACAACTTTTGTGGTGTCTTTCAGATGCCTACCGGAGCAATGTAAAAACTACCAGGAGAACTCCTGTCTGGCACCTTCCGTGGTGGAGTTGTGCATGGGGTGTGTTTGGAACATTTTGTCACCGGCCGAGTCCAAAATTCAGCGGTTCCCCATCTCAGCCCAGAAAGCAGGTAGAACATCTTTTGTGGTGTCTTTTAGATGCCTACCAAGGTAGTGTAAAAACTACGAAGAGAACTCCTGTCTGGCACCTTCCGTGGTGGAGTTGTGCATGGGGTGTGTTTGGAACATTTTGTCACCGGCCGACTCCAAAATTCAGCGGTTCCCCATCTCAGCCCAGAAAGCAGGAAGAACAACTTTTGTGGGTGTCTTTCAGATGCCTACCAAGGTAGTGTAAAAACTACCAGGAGAACTCCTGTCTGGCACCTTCCCCGGTGGAGTTGTGCATGGGGTGTGTTTGGAACATTTTGTCACCAGCCGACTCCAAAATTCAGCGGTTCCCCATCTCAGCCCAGAAAGCAGGTAGAACAACTTTTGTGGTGTCTTTCAGATGCCTACCAAGGTAGTGTAAAAACTACCATGAGAACTCCTGTCTGGCACCTTCCCCGGTGGAGTTGTGCATGGGGTGTGTTTGGAACATTTTGTCACCAGCCGACTCCAAAATTCAGCGTTTCCCCATCTCAGCCCAGAAAGCAGGTAGAACAACTTTTGTGCTGTCTTTCAGATGCCTACCAAGGTAGTGTAAAAACTACGAAGAGAACTCCTGTCTGGCACCTTCCCCGGTGGAGTTGTGCATGGGGTGTGTTTGGAACATTTTGTCACCGGCCGAGTCCAAAATTCAGCGGTTCCCCATCTCAGCCCAGAAAGCAGGTAGAACAACTTTTGTGGTGTCTTTCAGATGCCTACCAAGGTAGTGTAAAAACTACCAGGAGAACTCCTGTCTGGCACCTTCCCCGGTGGAGTTGTGCAGGGGGTGTGTTTGGAACATTTTGCCACCAGCCGAGTCCAAAATTCAGCGGTTCCCCATCTCAGCCCAGAAAGCAGGTAGAACAACTTTTGTGGTGCCTTTCAGATGCCTACCAAGGTAGTGTAAAAACTACTAAGAGAACTCCTGTCTGGCACCTTCCCCGGTGGAGTTGTGCATGGGGTGTGTTTGGAACATTTTGTCACCAGCCGAGTCCAAAATTCAGCGGTTCCCCATCTCAGCCCAGAAAGCAGGTAGAACAACTTTTGTGGTGTCTTTCAGATGCCTACCAAGGTAGTGTAAAAACTACTAAGAGAACTCCTGTCTGGCACCTTCCCCAGTGGAGTTGTGCAGGGGGTGTGTTTGGAACACTTTGTCACCGGCCGAGTCCAAAATTTAGCGATTCCCCATCTCAGCCCAGAAAGCAGGTAGAACAACTTTTGTGGTGTCTTTCAGATGCCTACCAAGGTAGTGTAAAAACTACCAGGAGAACTCCTGTCTGGCACCTTCCCCGGTGGAGTTGTGCATGGGGTGTGTTTGGAACATTTTGTCACCAGCCGAGTCCAAAATTCAGCGGTTCCCCATCTCAGCCCAGAAAGCAGGTAGAACAACTTTTGTGGTGTCTTTCAGATGCCTACCGGAGCAATGTAAAAACTACCAGGAGAACTCCTGTCTGGCACCTTCCCCGGTGGAGTTGTGCAGGGGGTGTGTTTGGAACATTTTGTCACCAGCCGAGTCCAAAATTCAGCGGTTCCCCATCTCAGCCCAGAAAGCAGGTAGAACAACTTTTGTGGTGTCTTTCATATGCCTACCGGAGCAATGTAAAAACTACCAGGAGAACTCCTGTCTGGCACCTTCCCCGGTGGAGTTGTGCATGGGGTGTGTTTGGAACATTTTGTCACCGGCCGAGTCCAAAATTCAGCGGTTCCCCATCTCAGCCCAGTAAGCAGGTAGAACATCTTTTGTGGTGTCTTTCAGATGCCTACCGGAGCAATGTAAAAACTACCAGGAGAACTCCTGTCTGGCACCTTCCCCGGTGGAGTTGTGCAGGGGGTGTGTTTGGAACATTTTGTCACCAGCCGAGTCCAAAATTCAGCGGTTCCCCATCTCAGCCCAGAAAGCAGGTAGAACAACTTTTGTGGTGTCTTTTAGATGCCTACCAAGGTAGTGTAAAAACTACCAAGAGAACTCCTGTCTGGCACCTTCCCCGGTGGAGTTGTGCATGGGGTGTGTTTGGAACATTTTGTCACCGGCCGACTCCAAAATTCAGCGGTTCCCCATCTCAGCCCAGAAAGCAGGTAGAACAACTTTTGTGGTGTCTTTCAGATGCCTACTGGAGCAATGTAAAAACTACCAGGAGAACTCCTGTCTGGCACCTTCCCCGGTGGAGTTGTGCAGGGGGTGTGTTTGGAACATTTTGTCACCAGCCGAGTCCAAAATTCAGCGGTTCCCCATCTCAGCCCAGAAAGCAGGTAGAACAACTTTTGTGGTGTCTTTTAGATGCCTACCAAGGTAGTGTAAAAACTACCAAGAGAACTCCTGTCTGGCACCTTCCCCGGTGGAGTTGTGCATGGGGTGTGTTTGGAACATTTTGTCAACGGCCGACTCCAAAATTCAGCGGTTCCCCATCTCAGCCCACAAAGCAGGTAGAACAACTTTTGTGGTGTCTTTCAGATGCCTACCGGAGCAATGTAAAAACTACCAGGAGAACTCCTGTCTGGCACCTTCCCCGGTGGAGTTCTGCAGGGGGTGTGTTTGGAACATTTTGTCACCAGCCGAGTCCAAAATTCAGCGGTTCCCCATCTCAGCCCAGAAAGCAGGTAGAACATCTTTTGTGGTATCTTTCAGATGCCTACCGGATCAATGTAAAAACTACCAGGAGAACTCCTGTCTGGCACCTTCCCCGGTGGAGTTGTGCAGGGGGTGTGTTTGGAACATTTTGTCACCGGCCGAGTCCAAAATTTAGCGTTTCCCCATCTCAGCCCAGAAAGCAGGTAGAACAACTTTTGTGGTGTCTTTCAGATGCCTACCAAGGTAGTGTAAAAACTACCAGGAGAACTCCTGTCTGGCACCTTCCGTGGTGGAGTTGTGCATGGGGTGTGTTTGGAACATTTTGTCACCAGCCGAGTCCAAAATTCAGCGGTTCCCCATCTCAGCCCAGAAAGCAGGTAGAACAACTTTTGTGGTGTCTTTTAGATGCCTACCAAGGTAGTGTAAAAACTACCAAGAGAACTCCTGTCTGGCACCTTCCGTGGTGGAGTTGTGCATGGGGTGTGTTTGGAACATTTTGTCACCGGCCGACTCCAAAATTCAGCGGTTCCCCATCTCAGCCCAGAAAGCAGGAAGAACAACTTTTGTGGTGCCTTTCAAATGCCTACCAAGGTACTGTAAAAACTACCAAGAGAACTCCTGTCTGGCACCTTCCCCGGTGGAGTTGTGCATGGGGTGTGTTTGGAACATTTTGTCACCAGCCGACTCCAAAATTCAGCGTTTCCCCATCTCAGCCCAGAAAGCAGGTAGAACAACTTTTGTGGTGTCTTTCAGATGCCTACCAAGGTAGTGTAAAAACTACTAAGAGAACTCCTGTCTGGCACCTTCCCCGGTGGAGTTGTGCATGGGGTGTGTTTGGAACATTTTGTCACCGGCCGAGTCCAAAATTCAGCGATTCCCCATCTCAGCCCAGAAAGCAGGTAGAACAACTTTTGTGGTGTCTTTCAGATGCCTACCAAGGTAGTTTAAAAACTACCAGGAGAACTCCTGTCTGGCACCTTCCGTGGTGGAGTTGTGCATGGGGTGTGTTTGGAACATTTTGTCACCAGCCGAGTCCAAAATTCAGCTGTTCCCCATCTCAGCCCAGAAAGCAGGTAGAACAACTTTTGTGGTGTCTTTCAGATGCCTACCTGAGCAATGTAAAAACTACCAGGAGAACTCCTGTCTGGCACCTTCCCCGGTGGAGTTGTGCAGGGGGTGTGTTTGGAACATTTTGTCACCAGCCGACTCCAAAATTCAGCGGTTCCCTATCTCAGCCCAGAAAGCAGGTAGAACAACTTTTGTGGTGTCTTTCAGCTGCCTACCAAGGTAGTGTAAAAACTACCAAGAGAACTCCTGTCTGGCACCTTCCCCGGTGGAGTTGTGCATGGGGTGTGTTTGGAACATTTTGTCAACGGCCGAGTCCAAAATTCAGCGGTTCCCCATCTCAGCCCAGAAAGCAGGTAGAACAACTTTTGTGGTGTCTTTCAGATGCCTACCGGAGCAATGTAAAAACTACCAGGAGAACTCCTGTCTGGCACCTTCCCCGGTGGAGTTGTGCATGGGGTGTGTTTGGAACATTTTGTCACCGGCCGAGTCCAAAATTCAGCTGTTCCCCATCTCAGCCCAGAAAGCAGGTAGAACAACTTTTGTGGTGTCTTTCAGATGCCTACCGGAGCAATGTAAAAACTACCAGGAGAACTCCTGTCTGGCACCTTCCCCGGTGGAGTTGTGCATGGGGTGTGTTTGGAACATTTTGTCACCGGCCGAGTCCAAAATTCAGCGGTTCCCCATCTCAGCCCAGAAAGCAGGTAGAACATCTTTTGTGGTGTCTTTTAGATGCCTACCAAGGTAGTGTAAAAACTACCAAGAGAACTCCTGTCTGGCACCTTCCGTGGTGGAGTTGTGCATGGGGTGTGTTTGGAACATTTTGTCACCGGCCGACTCCAAAATTCAGTGTTTCCCCATCTCAGCCCAGAAAGCAGGTAGAACAACTTTTGTGGTGTCTTTCAGATGCCTACCAAGGTAGTGTAAAAACTACCAGGAGAACTCCTGTCTGGCACCTTCCCCGGTGGAGTTGTGCATGGGGTGTGTTTGGAACATTTTGTCACCAGCCGACTCCAAAATTCAGCGGTTCCCCATCTCAGCCCAGAAAGCAGGTAGAACAACTTTTGTGGTGTCTTTCAGATGCCTACCAAGGTAGTGTAAAAACTACCAAGAGAACTCCTGTCTGGCACCTTCCCCGGTGGAGTTGTGCATGGGGTGTGTTTGGAACATTTTGTCACCGGCCGAGTCCAAAATTCAGTGATTCCCCATCTCAGCCCAGAAAGCAGGTAGAACAACTTTTGTGGTGTCTTTCAGATGCCTACCAAGGTAGTGTAAAAACTACCATGAGAACTCCTGTCTGGCACCTTCCCCGGTGGAGTTGTGCATGGGGTGTGTTTGGAACATTTTGTCACCAGCCAACTCCAAAATTCAGCGTTTCCCCATCTCAGCCCAGAAAGCAGGTAGAACAACTTTTGTGCTGTCTTTCAGATGCCTACCAAGGTAGTGTAAAAACTACTAAGAGAACTCCTGTCTGGCACCTTCCCCGGTGGAGTTGTGCATGGGGTGTGTTTGGAACATTTTGTCACCGGCCGAGTCCAAAATTCAGCGGTTCCCCATCTCAGCCCAGAAAGCAGGTAGAACAACTTTTGTGGTGTCTTTCAGATGCCTACCAAGGTAGTGTAAAAACTACCAGGAGAACTCCTGTCTGGCACCTTCCCCGGTGGAGTTGTGCAGGGGGTGTGTTTGGAACATTTTGCCACCAGCCGACTCCAAAATTCAGCGGTTCCCCATCTCAGCCCAGAAAGCAGGTAGAACAACTTTTGTGGTGCCTTTCAGATGCCTACCAAGGTAGTGTAAAAACTACTAAGAGAACTCCTGTCTGGCTCCTTCCGTGGTGGAGTTGTGCATGGGGTGTGTTTGGAACATTTTGTCACCAGCCGAGTCCAAAATTCAGCTGTTCCCCATCTCAGCCCAGAAAGCAGGTAGAACAACTTTTGTGGTGTCTTTCAGATGCCTACCAAGGTAGTGTAAAAACTACTAAGAGAACTCCTGTCTGGCACCTTCCCCAGTGGAGTTGTGCAGGGGGTGTGTTTGGAACACTTTGTCACCGGCCGAGTCCAAAATTTAGCGATTCCCCATCTCAGCCCAGAAAGCAGGTAGAACAACTTTTGTGGTGTCTTTCAGATGCCTACCGGAGCAATGTAAAAACTACCAGGAGAACTCCTGTCTGGCACCTTCCCCGGTGGAGTTGTGCATGGGGTGTGTTTGGAACATTTTGTCACCAGCCGAGTCCAAAATTCAGCGGTTCCCCATCTCAGCCCAGAAAGCAGGTAGAACAACTTTTGTGGTGTCTTTCAGATGCCTACCGGAGCAATGTAAAAACTACCAGGAGAACTCCTGTCTGGCACCTTCCCCGGTGGAGTTGTGCAGGGGGTGTGTTTGGAACATTTTGTCACCAGCCGAGTCCAAAATTCAGCGGTTCCCCATCTCAGCCCAGAAAGCAGGTAGAACAACTTTTGTGGTGTCTTTCATATGCCTACCGGAGCAATGTAAAAACTACCAGGAGAACTCCTGTCTGGCACCTTCCCCGGTGGAGTTGTGCATGGGGTGTGTTTGGAACATTTTGTCACCGGCCGAGTCCAAAATTCAGCGGTTCCCCATCTCAGCCCAGAAAGCAGGTAGAACATCTTTTGTGGTGTCTTTCAGATGCCTACCGGAGCAATGTAAAAACTACCAGGAGAACTCCTGTCTGGCACCTTCCCCGGTGGAGTTGTGCAGGGGGTGTGTTTGGAACATTTTGTCACCAGCCGAGTCCAAAATTCAGCGGTTCCCCATCTCAGCCCAGAAAGCAGGTAGAACAACTTTTGTGGTGTCTTTTAGATGCCTACCAAGGTAGTGTAAAAACTACCAAGAGAACTCCTGTCTGGCACCTTCCCCGGTGGAGTTGTGCATGGGGTGTGTTTGGAACATTTTGTCACCGGCCGACTCCAAAATTCAGCGGTTCCCCATCTCAGCCCAGAAAGCAGGTAGAACAACTTTTGTGGTGTCTTTCAGATGCCTACCGGAGCAATGTAAAAACTACCAGGAGAACTCCTGTCTGGCACCTTCCCCGGTGGAGTTGTGCAGGGGGTGTGTTTGGAACATTTTGTCACCAGCCGAGTCCAAAATTCAGCGGTTCCCCATCTCAGCCCAGAAAGCAGGTAGAACAACTTTTGTGGTGTCTTTTAGATGCCTACCAAGGTAGTGTAAAAACTACCAAGAGAACTCCTGTCTGGCACCTTCCCCGGTGGAGTTGTGCATGGGGTGTGTTTGGAACATTTTGTCACCGGCCGACTCCAAAATTCAGCGGTTCCCCATCTCAGCCCAGAAAGCAGGTAGAACAACTTTTGTGGTGTCTTTCAGATGCCTACCGGAGCAATGTAAAAACTACCAGGAGAACTCCTGTCTGGCACCTTCCCCGGTGGAGTTGTGCAGGGGGTGTGTTTGGAACATTTTGTCACCAGCCGAGTCCAAAATTCAGCGGTTCCCCATCTCAGCCCAGAAAGCAGGTAGAACATCTTTTGTGGTATCTTTCAGATGCCTACCGGATCAATGTAAAAACTACCAGGAGAACTCCTGTCTGGCACCTTCCCCGGTGGAGTTGTGCAGGGGGTGTGTTTGGAACATTTTGTCACCGGCCGAGTCCAAAATTTAGCGTTTCCCCATCTCAGCCCAGAAAGCAGGTAGAACAACTTTTGTGGTGTCTTTCAGATGCCTACCAAGGTAGTGTAAAAACTACCAGGAGAACTCCTGTCTGGCACCTTCCCCGGTGGAGTTGTGCATGGGGTGTGTTTGGAACATTTTGTCACCGGCCGAGTCCAAAATTCAGCGATTCCCCATCTCAGCCCAGAAAGCAGGTAGAACAACTTTTGTGGTGTCTTTCAGCTGCCTACCAAGGTAGTGTAAAAACTACCAAGAGAACTCCTGTCTGGCACCTTCCCCGGTGGAGTTGTGCATGGGGTGTGTTTGGAACATTTTGTCACCAGCCGACTCCAAAATTCAGTGTTTCCCCATCTCAGCCCAGAAAGCAGGTAGAACAACTTTTGTGGTGTCTTTCAGATGCCTACCAAGGTAGTGTAAAAACTACTAAGAGAACTCCTGTCTGGCACCTTCCCCGGTGGAGTTGTGCATGGGGTGTGTTTGGAACATTTTGTCACCGGCCGAGTCCAAAATTCAGCGGTTCCCCATCTCAGCCCACAAAGCAGGTAGAACAACTTTTGTGGTGTCTTTCAGATGCCTACCAAGGTAGTGTAAAAACTACCAGGAGAACTCCTGTCTGGCACCTTCCCCGGTGGAGTTGTGCATGGGGTGTGTTTGGAACATTTTGTCACCAGCCGAGTCCAAAATTCAGCGGTTCCCCATCTCAGCCCAGAAAGCAGGTAGAACATCTTTTGTGGTATCTTTCAGATGCCTACTGAATCAATGTAAACACTACCAGGAGAACTCCTGTCTGGCACCTTCCCCGGTGGAGTTGTGCAGGGGGTGTGTTTGGAACATTTTGCCACCAGCCGAGTCCAAAATTCAGCGGTTCCCCATCTCAGCCCAGAAAGCAGGAAGAACAACTTTTGTGGTGCCTTTCAAATGCCTACCAAGGTAGTGTAAAAACTACCAGGAGAACTCCTGTCTGGCACCTTCCCCGGTGGAGTTGTGCATGGGGTGTCTATGAAACATTTTGTCACCGGCCGAGTCCAAAATTCAGCGTTTCCCCATCTCAGCCCAGAAAGCAGGTAGAACAACTTTTGTGGTGTCTTTCAGATGCCTACCGGAGCAATGTAAAAACTACCAGGAGAACTCCTGTCTGGCACCTTCCCCGGTGGAGTTGTGCAGGGGGTGTGTTTGGAACATTTTGTCACCGGCCGAGTCCAAAATTCAGCGGTTCCCCATCTCAGCCCACAAAGCAGGTAGAACAACTTTTGTGGTGTCTTTCAGATGCCTACCGGAGCAATGTAAAAACTACCAGGAGAACTCCTGTCTGGCACCTTCCCCGGTGGAGTTGTGCATGGGGTGTGTTTGGAACATTTTGTCACCAGCCGAGTCCAAAATTCAGCGGTTCCCCATCTCAGCCCAGAAAGCAGGTAGAACATCTTTTGTGGTATCTTTCAGATGCCTACTGAATCAATGTAAACACTACCAGGAGAACTCCTGTCTGGCACCTTCCCCGGTGGAGTTGTGCAGGGGGTGTGTTTGGAACATTTTGCCACCAGCCGAGTCCAAAATTCAGCGGTTCCCCATCTCAGCCCAGAAAGCAGGAAGAACAACTTTTGTGGTGCCTTTCAAATGCCTACCAAGGTAGTGTAAAAACTACCAGGAGAACTCCTGTCTGGCACCTTCCCCGGTGGAGTTGTGCATGGGGTGTCTGTGAAACATTTTGTCACCGGCCGAGTCCAAAATTCAGCGTTTCCCCATCTCAGCCCAGAAAGCAGGTAGAACAACTTTTGTGGTGTCTTTCAGATGCCTACCGGAGCAATGTAAAAACTACCAGGAGAACTCCTGTCTGGCACCTTCCCCGGTGGAGTTGTGCAGGGGGTGTGTTTGGAACATTTTATCACCAGCCGAGTCCAAAATTCAGCGGTTCCCCATCTCAGCCCAGAAAGCAGGTAGAACAACTTTTGTGGTGTCTTTCAGCTGCCTACCAAGGTAGTGTAAAAACTACCAAGAGAACTCCTGTCTGGCACCTTCCCCGGTGGAGTTGTGCATGGGGTGTGTTTGGAACATTTTGTCACCAGCCGACTCCAAAATTCAGCGTTTCCCCATCTCAGCCCAGAAAGCAGGTAGAACAACTTTTGTGGTGTCTTTCAGATGCCTACCAAGGTAGTGTAAAAACTACTAAGAGAACTCCTGTCTGGCACCTTCCCCGGTGGAGTTGTGCATGGGGTGTGTTTGGAACATTTTGTCACCGGCTGACTCCAAAATTCAGCGGTTCCCCATCTCAGCCCACAAAGCAGGTAGAACAACTTTTCTTGTGCCTTTCAGCTGCCTACCAAGGTAGTGTAAAAACTACCAACAGAATTCGTTCCTGGCACCTTCCCCGGTGGAGTTGTGCAGGGGGTGTGTTTGGAACATTTTGTCACCGGCCGACTCCAAAATTCAGCGGTTCCCCATCTCAGCCCAGAAAGCAGGTAGAACAACTTTTTTGGTGTCTTTCAGATGCCTACCGGACCAATGTAAAAACTACCAGGAGAACTCCTGTCTGGCACCTTCCCCGGTGGAGTTGTGCATGGGGTGTGTTTGGAACATTTTGTCACCGGCCGACTCCAAAATTCAGCGATTCCCCATCTCAGCCCAGAAAGCAGGTAGAACAACTTTTGTGGTGTCTTTCAGATGCCTACCAAGGTAGTGTAAAAACTACCAGGAGAACTCCTGTCTGGCACCTTCCCCGGTGGAGTTGTGCATGGGGTGTGTTTGGAACATTTTGTCACCAGCCGACTCCAAAATTCAGCGTTTCCCCATCTCAGCCCAGAAAGCAGGTAGAACAACTTTTGTGGTGTCTTTCAGATGCCTACCAAGGTAGTGTAAAAACTACTAAGAGAACTCCTGTCTGGCACCTTCCCCGGTGGAGTTGTGCATGGGGTGTGTTTGGAACATTTTGTCACCGGCCGAGTCCAAAATTCAGCGATTCCCCATCTCAGCCCAGAAAGCAGGTAGAACAACTTTTGTGGTGTCTTTCAGCTGCCTACCAAGGTAGTGTAAAAACTACCAGGAGAACTCCTGTCTGGCACCTTCCCCGGTGGAGTTGTGCATGGGGTGTGTTTGGAACATTTTGTCACCAGCCGACTCCAAAATTCAGCGGTTCCCCATCTCAGCCCAGAAAGCAGGTAGAACATCTTTTGTGGTATCTTTCAGATGCCTACCGGATCAATGTAAAAACTACCAGGAGAACTCCTGTCTGGCACCTTCCCCGGTGGAGTTGTGCAGGGGGTGTCTTTGGAACATTTTATCACCAGCCGAGTCCAAAATTCAGCGGTTCCCCATCTCAGCCCAGAAAGCAGGTAGAACAACTTTTGTGGTGTCTTTCAGCTGCCTACCAAGGTAGTGTAAAAACTACCAGGAGAACTCCTGTCTGGCACCTTCCCCGGTGGAGTTGTGCATGGGGTGTGTTTGGAACATTTTGTCACCAGCCGAGTCCAAAATTCAGCGGTTCCCCATCTCAGCCCAGAAAGCAGGTAGAACAACTTTTGTGGTGCCTTTCAGCTGCCTACCAAGGTAGTGTAAAAACTACCAAGAGAACTCCTGTCTGGCACCTTCCCCGGTGGAGTTGTGCATGGGGTGTGTTTGGAACATTTTGTCAACGGCCGACTCCAAAATTCAGCGGTTCCCCATCTCAGCCCACAAAGCAGGTAGAACAACTTTTCTTGTGCCTTTCAGCTGCCTACCAAGGTAGTGTAAAAACTACCAACAGAATTCGTTCCTGGCACCTTCCCCGGTGGAGTTGTGCAGGGGGTGTGTTTGGAACATTTTGTCACCGGCCGACTCCAAAATTCAGCGGTTCCCCATCTCAGCCCAGAAAGCAGGTAGAACAACATTTTTGGTGTCTTTCAGATGCCTACCGGACCAATGTAAAAACCACCAGGAGAACTCCTGTCTGGCACCTTCCCCGGTGGAGTTGTGCATGGGGTGTGTTTGGAACATTTTGTCACCAGCCGACTCCAAAATTCAGCGTTTCCCCATCTCAGCCCAGAAAGCAGGTAGAACAACTTTTGTGGTGTCTTTCAGATGCCTACCAAGGTAGTGTAAAAACTACTAAGAGAACTCCTGTCTGGCACCTTCCCCGGTGGAGTTGTGCATGGGGTGTGTTTGGAACATTTTGTCACCGGCCGAGTCCAAAATTCAGCGGTTCCCCATCTCAGCCCAGAAAGCAGGTAGAACAACTTTTGTGGTGTCTTTCAGATGCCTACCAAGGTAGTGTAAAAACTACCAGGAGAACTCCTGTCTGGCACCTTCCCCGGTGGAGTTGTGCAGGGGGTGTGTTTGGAACATTTTGCCACCAGCCGACTCCAAAATTCAGCGTTTCCCCATCTCAGCCCAGAAAGCAGGTAGAACAACTTTTGTGGTGCCTTTCAGATGCCTACCAAGGTAGTGTAAAAACTACTAAGAGAACTCCTGTCTGGCACCTTCCCCGGTGGAGTTGTGCATGGGGTGTGTTTGGAACATTTTGTCACCAGCCGAGTCCAAAATTCAGCGGTTCCCCATCTCAGCCCAGAAAGCAGGTAGAACATCTTTTGTGGTGCCTTTCAGCTGCCTACCGGATCAATGTAAAAACTACCAGGAGAACTCCTGTCTGGCACCTTCCCCGGTGGAGTTGTGCAGGGGGTGTGTTTGGAACATTTTGCCACCAGCCGACTCCAAAATTCAGCGGTTCCCCATCTCAGCCCAGAAAGCAGGTAGAACAACTTTTGTGGTGCCTTTCAAATGCCTACCAAGGTAGTGTAAAAACCACCAGGAGAACTCCTGTCTGGCACCTTCCCCGGTGGAGTTGTGCATGGGGTGTCTGTGAAACATTTTGTCACCAGCCGACTCCAAAAATCAGCGGTTCCCCATCTCAGCCCAGAAAGCAGGTAGAACAACTTTTGTGGTGTCTTTCAGATGCCTACCGGAGCAATGTAAAAACTACCAGGAGAACTCCTGTCTGGCACCTTCCCCGGTGGAGTTGTGCAGGGGGTGTGTTTGGAACATTTTGTCACCAGCCGAGTCCAAAATTCAGCGGTTCCCCATCTCAGCCCAGAAAGCAGGTAGAACAACTTTTGTGGTGTCTTTCAGATGCCTACCAAGGTAGTGTAAAAACTACGAAGAGAACTCCTGTCTGGCACCTTCCCCGGTGGAGTTGTGCATGGGGTGTGTTTGGAACATTTTGTCACCGGCCGACTCCAAAATTCAGCGATTCCCCATCTCAGCCCAGAAAGCAGGTAGAACAACTTTTGTGGTGTCTTTCAGATGCCTACCAAGGTAGTGTAAAAACTACCAGGAGAACTCCTGTCTGGCACCTTCCCCGGTGGAGTTGTGCATGGGGTGTGTTTGGAACATTTTGTCACCAGCCGAGTCCAAAATTCAGCGTTTCCCCATCTCAGCCCAGAAAGCAGGTAGAACAACTTTTGTGGTGTCTTTCAGATGCCTACCAAGGTAGTGTAAAAACTACCAAGAGAACTCCTGTCTGGCACCTTCCCCGGTGGAGTTGTGCATGGGGTGTGTTTGGAACATTTTGTCACCAGCCGAGTCCAAAATTCAGCGTTTCCCCATCTCAGCCCAGAAAGCAGGTAGAACAACTTTTGTGGTGTCTTTCAGATGCCTACCGGAGCAATGTAAAAACTACCAGGAGAACTCCTGTCTGGCACCTTCCCCGGTGGAGTTGTGCATGGGGTGTGTTTGGAACATTTTGTCGCCAGCCGAGTCCAAAATTCAGCGTTTCCCCATCTCAGCCCAGAAAGCAGGTACAACAACTTTTGTGGTGTCTTTTAGATGCCTACCAAGGTAGTGTAAAAACTACCAAGAGAACTCCTGTCTGGCACCTTCCCCGGTGGAGTTGTGCATGGGGTGTGTTTGGAACATTTTGTCACCGGCCGAGTCCAAAATTCAGCGGTTCCCCATCTCAGCCCAGAAAGTAGGTAGAACAACTTTTGTGGTGTCTTTCAGATGCCTACCAAGGTAGTGTAAAAACTACCAGGAGAACTCCTGTCTGGCACCTTCCCCGGTGGAGTTGTGCATGGGGTGTGTTTGGAACATTTTGTCACCGGCCGACTCCAAAATTCAGCGGTTCCCCATCTCAGCCCAGAAAGCAGGTAGAACAACTTTTGTGGTGCCTTTCAGATGCCTACCAAGGTAGTGTAAAAACTACCAAGAGAACTCCTGTCTGGCACCTTCCCCGGTGGAGTTGTGCATGGGGTGTGTTTGGAACATTTTGTCAACGGCCGACTCCAAAATTCAGCGTTTCCGCATCTCAGCCCAGAAAGCAGGTACAACAACTTTTCTTGTGCCTTTCAGCTGCCTACCAAGGTAGTGTAAAAACTACCAACAGAATTCGTTCCTGGCACCTTCCCCGGTGGAGTTGTGCAGGGGGTGTGTTTGGAACATTTTGTCACCGGCCGAGTCCAAAATTCAGCGGTTCCCCATCTCAGCCCAGAAAGCAGGTAGAACATCTTTTGTGGTGTCTTTTAGATGCCTACCAAGGTAGTGTAAAAACTACCAAGAGAACTCCTGTCTGGCACCTTCCCCGGTGGAGTTGTGCATGGGGTGTGTTTGGAACATTTTGTCACCGGCCGACTCCAAAATTCAGCGGTTCCCCATCTCAGCCCAGAAAGCAGGAAGAACAACTTTTGTGGTGCCTTTCAAATGCCTACCAAGGTACTGTAAAAACTACCAAGAGAACTCCTGTCTGGCACCTTCCCCGGTGGAGTTGTGCATGGGGTGTGTTTGGAACATTTTGTCACCAGCCGACTCCAAAATTCAGCGTTTCCCCATCTCAGCCCAGAAAGCAGGTAGAACAACTTTTGTGGTGTCTTTCAGATGCCTACCAAGGTAGTGTAAAAACTACTAAGAGAACTCCTGTCTGGCACCTTCCCCGGTGGAGTTGTGCATGGGGTGTGTTTGGAACATTTTGTCACCGGCCGAGTCCAAAATTCAGCGGTTCCCCATCTCAGCCCAGAAAGCAGGTAGAACAACTTTTGTGGTGTCTTTCAGATGCCTACCAAGGTAGTGTAAAAACTACCAGGAGAACTCCTGTCTGGCACCTTCCCCGGTGGAGTTGTGCATGGGGTGTGTTTGGAACATTTTGTCACCGGCTGAGTCCAAAATTCAGCTGTTCCCCATCTCAGCCCAGAAAGCAGGTAGAACAACTTTTGTGGTGTCTTTCAGATGCCTACCTGAGCAATGTAAAAACTACCAGGAGAACTCCTGTCTGGCACCTTCCCCGGTGGAGTTGTGCAGGGGGTGTGTTTGGAACATTTTGTCACCAGCCGACTCCAAAATTCAGCGGTTCCCTATCTCAGCCCAGAAAGCAGGTAGAACAACTTTTGTGGTGTCTTTCAGCTGCCTACCAAGGTAGTGTAAAAACTACCAAGAGAACTCCTGTCTGGCACCTTCCCCGGTGGAGTTGTGCATGGGGTGTGTTTGGAACATTTTGTCACCGGCCGAGTCCAAAATTCAGCGGTTCCCCATCTCAGCCCAGAAAGCAGGTAGAACAACTTTTGTGGTGTCTTTCAGATGCCTACCGGAGCAATGTAAAAACTACCAGGAGAACTCCTGTCTGGCACCTTCCCCGGTGGAGTTGTGCAGGGGGTGTGTTTGGAACATTTTGTCACCGGCCGAGTCCAAAATTCAGCGGTTCCCCATCTCAGCCCAGAAAGCAGGTAGAACATCTTTTGTGGTGTCTTTCAGATGCCTACCAAGGTAGTGTAAAAACTACGAAGAGAACTCCTGTCTGGCACCTTCCCCGGTGGAGTTGTGCATGGGGTGTGTTTGGAACATTTTGTCACCGGCCGACTCCAAAATTCAGCGATTCCCCATCTCAGCCCAGAAAGCAGGTAGAACAACTTTTGTGGTGTCTTTCAGATGCCTACCAAGGTAGTGTAAAAACTACCAGGAGAACTCCTGTCTGGCACCTTCCCCGGTGGAGTTGTGCATGGGGTGTGTTTGGAACATTTTGTCACCAGCCGAGTCCAAAATTCAGCGTTTCCCCATCTCAGCCCAGAAAGCAGGTAGAACAACTTTTGTGGTGTCTTTCAGATGCCTACCAAGGTAGTGTAAAAACTACCAAGAGAACTCCTGTCTGGCACCTTCCCCGGTGGAGTTGTGCATGGGGTGTGTTTGGAACATTTTGTCACCAGCCGAGTCCAAAATTCAGCGTTTCCCCATCTCAGCCCAGAAAGCAGGTAGAACAACTTTTGTGGTGTCTTTCAGATGCCTACCGGAGCAATGTAAAAACTACCAGGAGAACTCCTGTCTGGCACCTTCCCCGGTGGAGTTGTGCATGGGGTGTGTTTGGAACATTTTGTCACCAGCCGAGTCCAAAATTCAGCGTTTCCCCATCTCAGCCCAGAAAGCAGGTACAACAACTTTTGTGGTGTCTTTTAGATGCCTACCAAGGTAGTGTAAAAACTACCAAGAGAACTCCTGTCTGGCACCTTCCCCGGTGGAGTTGTGCATGGGGTGTGTTTGGAACATTTTGTCACCGGCCGAGTCCAAAATTCAGCGGTTCCCCATCTCAGCCCAGAAAGTAGGTAGAACAACTTTTGTGGTGTCTTTCAGATGCCTACCAAGGTAGTGTAAAAACTACCAGGAGAACTCCTGTCTGGCACCTTCCCCGGTGGAGTTGTGCATGGGGTGTGTTTGGAACATTTTGTCACCGGCCGACTCCAAAATTCAGCGTTTCCCCATCTCAGCCCAGAAAGCAGGTAGAACAACTTTTGTGGTGCCTTTCAGATGCCTACCAAGGTAGTGTAAAAACTACCAAGAGAACTCCTGTCTGGCACCTTCCCCGGTGGAGTTGTGCATGGGGTGTGTTTGGAACATTTTGTCAACGGCCGACTCCAAAATTCAGCGTTTCCGCATCTCAGCCCAGAAAGCAGGTACAACAACTTTTCTTGTGCCTTTCAGCTGCCTACCAAGGTAGTGTAAAAACTACCAACAGAATTCGTTCCTGGCACCTTCCCCGGTGGAGTTGTGCAGGGGGTGTGTTTGGAACATTTTGTCACCGGCCGAGTCCAAAATTCAGCGGTTCCCCATCTCAGCCCAGAAAGCAGGTAGAACATCTTTTGTGGTATCTTTCAGATGCCTACCGGAGCAATGTAAAAACTACCAGGAGAACTCCTGTCTGGCACCTTCCCCGGTGGAGTTGTGCATGGGGTGTGTTTGGAACATTTTGTCACCAGCCGAGTCCAAAATTCAGCGGTTCCCCATCTCAGCCCAGAAAGCAGGTAGAACAACTTTTGTGGTGTCTTTCAGATGCCTACCAAGGTAGTGTAAAAACTACCAAGAGAACTCCTGTCTGGCACCTTCCCCGGTGGAGTTGTGCATGGGGTGTGTTTGGAACATTTTGTCACCGGCCGACTCCAAAATTCAGCGGTTCCCCATCTCAGCCCAGAAAGCAGGAAGAACAACTTTTGTGGTGCCTTTCAAATGCCTACCAAGGTACTGTAAAAACTACCAAGAGAACTCCTGTCTGGCACCTTCCCCGGTGGAGTTGTGCATGGGGTGTGTTTGGAACATTTTGTCACCAGCCGACTCCAAAATTCAGCGTTTCCCCATCTCAGCCCAGAAAGCAGGTAGAACAACTTTTGTGGTGTCTTTCAGATGCCTACCAAGGTAGTGTAAAAACTACTAAGAGAACTCCTGTCTGGCACCTTCCCCGGTGGAGTTGTGCATGGGGTGTGTTTGGAACATTTTGTCACCGGCCGAGTCCAAAATTCAGCGGTTCCCCATCTCAGCCCAGAAAGCAGGTAGAACATCTTTTGTGGTGTCTTTCAGATGCCTACCAAGGTAGTGTAAAAACTACCAGGAGAACTCCTGTCTGGCACCTTCCCCGGTGGAGTTGTGCATGGGGTGTGTTTGGAACATTTTGTCACCAGCCGAGTCCAAAATTCAGCTGTTCCCCATCTCAGCCCAGAAAGCAGGTAGAACAACTTTTGTGGTGTCTTTCAGATGCCTACCTGAGCAATGTAAAAACTACCAGGAGAACTCCTGTCTGGCACCTTCCCCGGTGGAGTTGTGCAGGGGGTGTGTTTGGAACATTTTGTCACCAGCCGACTCCAAAATTCAGCGGTTCCCTATCTCAGCCCAGAAAGCAGGTAGAACAACTTTTGTGGTGTCTTTCAGCTGCCTACCAAGGTAGTGTAAAAACTACCAAGAGAACTCCTGTCTGGCACCTTCCCCGGTGGAGTTGTGCATGGGGTGTGTTTGGAACATTTTGTCAACGGCCGAGTCCAAAATTCAGCGGTTCCCCATCTCAGCCCAGAAAGCAGGTAGAACAACTTTTGTGGTGTCTTTCAGATGCCTACCGGAGCAATGTAAAAACTACCAGGAGAACTCCTGTCTGGCACCTTCCCCGGTGGAGTTGTGCATGGGGTGTGTTTGGAACATTTTGTCACCGGCCGAGTCCAAAATTCCGCTGTTCCCCATCTCAGCCCAGAAAGCAGGTAGAACAACTTTTGTGGTGTCTTTCAGATGCCTACCGGAGCAATGTAAAAACTACCAGGAGAACTCCTGTCTGGCACCTTCCCCGGTGGAGTTGTGCATGGGGTGTGTTTGGAACATTTTGTCACCAGCCGAGTCCAAAATTCAGCGGTTCCCCATCTCAGCCCAGAAAGCAGGTAGAACAACTTTTGTGGTGTCTTTCAGATGCCTACCAAGGTAGTGTAAAAACTACCAAGAGAACTCCTGTCTGGCACCTTCCCCGGTGGAGTTGTGCATGGTGTGTGTTTGGAACATTTTGTCACCGGCCGAGTCCAAAATTCAGCGTTTCCCCATCTCAGCCCAGAAAGCAGGTAGAACAACTTTTGTTGTGTCTTTCAGATGCCTACCAAGGTAGTGTAAAAACTACCAGGAGAACTCCTGTCTGGCACCTTCCCCGGTGGAGTTGTGCATGGGGTGTGTTTGGAACATTTTGTCAACGGCCGACTCCAAAATTCAGCGTTTCCGCATCTCAGCCCAGAAAGCAGGTACAACAACTTTTCTTGTGCCTTTCAGCTGCCTACCAAGGTAGTGTAAAAACTACCAACAGAATTCGTTCCTGGCACCTTCCCCGGTGGAGTTGTGCAGGGGGTGTGTTTGGAACATTTTGTCACCGGCCGAGTCCAAAATTCAGCGGTTCCCCATCTCAGCCCAGAAAGCAGGTAGAACATCTTTTGTGGTATCTTTCAGATGCCTACCGGAGCAATGTAAAAACTACCAGGAGAACTCCTGTCTGGCACCTTCCCCGGTGGAGTTGTGCATGGGGTGTGTTTGGAACATTTTGTCACCAGCCGAGTCCAAAATTCAGCGGTTCCCCATCTCAGCCCAGAAAGCAGGTAGAACAACTTTTGTGGTGTCTTTCAGATGCCTACCAAGGTAGTGTAAAAACTACCAGGAGAACTCCTGTCTGGCACCTTCCCCGGTGGAGTTGTGCATGGGGTGTGTTTGGAACATTTTGTCACCGGCCGACTCCAAAATTCAGCGGTTCCCCATCTCAGCCCAGAAAGCAGGAAGAACAACTTTTGTGGTGCCTTTCAAATGCCTACCAAGGTACTGTAAAAACTACCAAGAGAACTCCTGTCTGGCACCTTCCCCGGTGGAGTTGTGCATGGGGTGTGTTTGGAACATTTTGTCACCAGCCGACTCCAAAATTCAGCGTTTCCCCATCTCAGCCCAGAAAGCAGGTAGAACAACTTTTGTGGTGTCTTTCAGATGCCTACCAAGGTAGTGTAAAAACTACTAAGAGAACTCCTGTCTGGCACCTTCCCCGGTGGAGTTGTGCATGGGGTGTGTTTGGAACATTTTGTCACCGGCCGACTCCAAAATTCAGCGGTTCCCCATCTCAGCCCAGAAAGCAGGTAGAACATCTTTTGTGGTGTCTTTCAGATGCCTACCAAGGTAGTGTAAAAACTACCAGGAGAACTCCTGTCTGGCACCTTCCCCGGTGGAGTTGTGCATGGGGTGTGTTTGTGAAACATTTTGTCACCAGCCGAGTCCAAAATTCAGCTGTTCCCCATCTCAGCCCAGAAAGCAGGTAGAACAACTTTTGTGGTGTCTTTCAGATGCCTACCTGAGCAATGTAAAAACTACCAGGAGAACTCCTGTCTGGCACCTTCCCCGGTGGAGTTGTGCAGGGGGTGTGTTTGGAACATTTTGTCACCAGCCGACTCCAAAATTCAGCGGTTCCCTATCTCAGCCCAGAAAGCAGGTAGAACAACTTTTGTGGTGTCTTTCAGATGCCTACCAAGGTAGTGTAAAAACTACCAAGAGAACTCCTGTCTGGCACCTTCCCCGGTGGAGTTGTGCATGGGGTGTGTTTGGAACATTTTGTCAACGGCCGAGTCCAAAATTCAGCGGTTCCCCATCTCAGCCCAGAAAGCAGGTAGAACAACTTTTGTGGTGTCTTTCAGATGCCTACCGGAGCAATGTAAAAACTACCAGGAGAACTCCTGTCTGGCACCTTCCCCGGTGGAGTTGTGCATGGGGTGTGTTTGGAACATTTTGTCACCGGCCGAGTCCAAAATTCAGCTGTTCCCCATCTCAGCCCAGAAAGCAGGTAGAACAACTTTTGTGGTGTCTTTCAGATGCCTACCGGAGCAATGTAAAAACTACCAGGAGAACTCCTGTCTGGCACCTTCCCCGGTGGAGTTGTGCATGGGGTGTGTTTGGAACATTTTGTCACCAGCCGAGTCCAAAATTCAGCGGTTCCCCATCTCAGCCCAGAAAGCAGGTAGAACAACTTTTGTGGTGTCTTTCAGATGCCTACCAAGGTAGTGTAAAAACTACCAAGAGAACTCCTGTCTGGCACCTTCCCCGGTGGAGTTGTGCATGGGGTGTGTTTGGAACATTTTGTCACCGGCCGAGTCCAAAATTCAGCTGTTCCCCATCTCAGCCCAGAAAGCAGGTAGAACAACTTTTGTGGTGTCTTTCAGATGCCTACCGGAGCAATGTAAAAACTACCAGGAGAACTCCTGTCTGGCACCTTCCCCGGTGGAGTTGTGCATGGGGTGTGTTTGGAACATTTTGTCACCAGCCGAGTCCAAAATTCAGCGGTTCCCCATCTCAGCCCAGAAAGCAGGTAGAACAACTTTTGTGGTGTCTTTCAGATGCCTACCAAGGTAGTGTAAAAACTACCAAGAGAACTCCTGTCTGGCACCTTCCCCGGTGGAGTTGTGCATGGGGTGTGTTTGGAACATTTTGTCACCGGCCGAGTCCAAAATTCAGCGATTCCCCATCTCAGCCCAGAAAGCAGGTAGAACAACTTTTGTTGTGTCTTTCAGATGCCTACCAAGGTAGTGTAAAAACTACCAGGAGAACTCCTGTCTGGCACCTTCCCCGGTGGAGTTGTGCATGGGGTGTGTTTGGAACATTTTGTCAACGGCCGACTCCAAAATTCAGCGGTTCCCCATCTCAGCCCACAAAGCAGGTACAACAACTTTTCTTGTGCCTTTCAGCTGCCTACCAAGGTAGTGTAAAAACTACCAACAGAATTCGTTCCTGGCACCTTCCCCGGTGGAGTTGTGCATGGGGTGTCTGTGGAACATTTTGTCACCGGCCGACTCCAAAATTCAGCGGTTCCCCATCTCAGCCCAGAAAGCAGGTAGAACAACTTTTGTGGTGTCTTTCAGATGCCTACCGGAGCAATGTAAAAACTACCAGGAGAACTCCTGTCTGGCACCTTCCCCGGTGGAGTTGTGCAGGGGGTGTGTTTGGAACATTTTGTCACCAGCCGACTCCAAAATTCAGCGGTTCCCCATCTCAGCCCAGAAAGCAGGTAGAACAACTTTTGTGGTGTCTTTCAGATGCCTACCGGAGCAATGTAAAAACTACCAGGAGAAGTCCTGTCTGGCTCCTTCCGTGGTGGAGTTGTGCATGGGGTGTGTTTGGAACATTTTGTCACCAGCCGAGTCCAAAATTCAGCGGTTCCCCATCTCAGCCCAGAAAGCAGGTAGAACAACTTTTGTGGTGTCTTTCAGATGCCTACCAAGGTAGTGTAAAAACTACTAAGAGAACTCCTGTCTGGCACCTTCCCCGGTGGAGTTGTGCAGGGGGTGTGTTTGGAACACTTTGTCACCGGCCGAGTCCAAAATTTAGCGATTCCCCATCTCAGCCCAGAAAGCAGGTAGAACAACTTTTGTGGTGTCTTTCAGATGCCTACCAAGGTAGTGTAAAAACTACCAGGAGAACTCCTGTCTGGCACCTTCCCCGGTGGAGTTGTGCATGGGGTGTGTTTGGAACATTTTGTCACCAGCCGAGTCCAAAATTCAGCTGTTCCCCATCTCAGCCCAGAAAGCAGGTAGAACAACTTTTGTGGTGTCTTTCAGATGCCTACTGGAGCAATGTAAAAACTACCAGGAGAACTCCTGTCTGGCACCTTCCCCGGTGGAGTTGTGCAGGGGGTGTGTTTGGAACATTTTGTCACCAGCCGAGTCCAAAATTCAGCGGTTCCCCATCTCAGCCCAGAAAGCAGGTAGAACAACTTTTGTGGTGTCTTTCAGATGCCTACCGGAGCAATGTAAAAACTACCAGGAGAACTCCTGTCTGGCACCTTCCCCGGTGGAGTTGTGCATGGGGTGTGTTTGGAACATTTTGTCACCGGCCGAGTCCAAAATTCAGCGGTTCCCCATCTCAGCCCAGAAAGCAGGTAGAACATCTTTTGTGGTGTCTTTCAGATGCCTACCGGAGCAATGTAAAAACTACCAGGAGAACTCCTGTCTGGCACCTTCCCCGGTGGAGTTGTGCAGGGGGTGTGTTTGGAACATTTTGTCACCAGCCGAGTCCAAAATTCAGCGGTTCCCCATCTCAGCCCAGAAAGCAGGTAGAACAACTTTTGTGGTGTCTTTTAGATGCCTACCAAGGTAGTGTAAAAACTACCAGGAGAACTCCTGTCTGGCACCTTCCCCGGTGGAGTTGTGCATGGGGTGTGTTTGGAACATTTTGTCACCGGCCGAGTCCAAAATTCAGCGTTTCCCCATCTCAGCCCAGAAAGCAGGTAGAACAACTTTTGTGGTGTCTTTCAGATGCCTACCGGAGCAATGTAAAAACTACCAGGAGAACTCCTGTCTGGCACCTTCCCCGGTGGAGTTGTGCAGGGGGTGTGTTTGGAACATTTTGTCACCAGCCGAGTCCAAAATTCAGCGGTTCCCCATCTCAGCCCAGAAAGCAGGTAGAACAACTTTTGTGGTGTCTTTTAGATGCCTACCAAGGTAGTGTAAAAACTACCAAGAGAACTCCTGTCTGGCACCTTCCCCGGTGGAGTTGTGCATGGGGTGTGTTTGGAACATTTTGTCACCAGCCGAGTCCAAAATTCAGCGTTTCCCCATCTCAGCCCAGAAAGCAGGTAGAACAACTTTTGTGGTGTCTTTCAGATGCCTACCAAGGTAGTGTAAAAACTACTAAGAGAACTCCTGTCTGGCACCTTCCCCGGTGGAGTTGTGCATGGGGTGTGTTTGGAACATTTTGTCACCGGCCGAGTCCAAAATTCAGCGGTTCCCCATCTCAGCCCAGAAAGCAGGTAGAACAACTTTTGTGGTGTCTTTCAGATGCCTACCAAGGTAGTGTAAAAACTACCAGGAGAACTCCTGTCTGGCACCTTCCCCGGTGGAGTTGTGCAGGGGGTGTGTTTGGAACATTTTGCCACCAGCCGACTCCAAAATTCAGCGGTTCCCCATCTCAGCCCAGAAAGCAGGTAGAACAACTTTTGTGGTGCCTTTCAGATGCCTACCAAGGTAGTGTAAAAACTACTAAGAGAACTCCTGTCTGGCACCTTCCCCGGTGGAGTTGTGCAGGGGGTGTGTTTGGAACATTTTGTCACCAGCCGACTCCAAAATTCAGCGGTTCCCCATCTCAGCCCAGAAAGCAGGTAGAACATCTTTTGTGGTGCCTTTCAGCTGCCTACCGGATCAATGTAAAAACTACCAGGAGAACTCCTGTCTGGCACCTTCCCCGCTGGAGTTGTGCAGGGGGTGTGTTTGGAACATTTTGTCACCAGCCGACTCCAAAATTCAGCGGTTCCCCATCTCAGCCCAGAAAGAAGGTAGAACAACTTTTGTGGTGCCTTTCAAATGCCTACCAAGGTAGTGTAAAAACCACCAGGAGAACTCCTGTCTGGCACCTTCCCCGGTGGAGTTGTGCATGGGGTGTCTGTGAAACATTTTGTCACCAGCCGACTCCAAAAATCAGCGGTTCCCCATCTCAGCCCAGAAAGCAGGTAGAACAACTTTTGTGGTGTCTTTCAGATGCCTACCGGAGCAATGTAAAAACTACCAGGAGAACTCCTGTCTGGCACCTTCCCCGGTGGAGTTGTGCAGGGGGTGTGTTTGGAACATTTTATCACCAGCCGAGTCCAAAATTCAGCTGTTCCCCATCTCAGCCCAGAAAGCAGGTAGAACAACTTTTGTGGTGTCTTTCAGATGCCTACCAAGGTAGTGTAAAAACTACGAAGAGAACTCCTGTCTGGCACCTTCCCCGGTGGAGTTGTGCATGGGGTGTGTTTGGAACATTTTGTCACCGGCCGACTCCAAAATTCAGCGATTCCCCATCTCAGCCCAGAAAGCAGGTAGAACAACTTTTGTGGTGTCTTTCAGATGCCTACCAAGGTAGTGTAAAAACTACCAGGAGAACTCCTGTCTGGCACCTTCCCCGGTGGAGTTGTGCATGGGGTGTGTTTGGAACATTTTGTCACCAGCCGAGTCCAAAATTCAGCGTTTCCCCATCTCAGCCCAGAAAGCAGGTAGAACAACTTTTGTGGTGTCTTTCAGATGCCTACCAAGGTAGTGTAAAAACTACCAAGAGAACTCCTGTCTGGCACCTTCCCCGGTGGAGTTGTGCATGGGGTGTGTTTGGAACATTTTGTCACCAGCCGACTCCAAAATTCAGCGGTTCCCCATCTCAGCCCAGAAAGCAGGTAGAACAACTTTTGTGGTGTCTTTCAGATGCCTACCGGAGCAATGTAAAAACTACCAGGAGAACTCCTGTCTGGCACCTTCCCCGGTGGAGTTGTGCATGGGGTGTGTTTGGAACATTTTGTCACCAGCCGAGTCCAAAATTCAGCGTTTCCCCATCTCAGCCCAGAAAGCAGGTACAACAACTTTTGTGGTGTCTTTTAGATGCCTACCAAGGTAGTGTAAAAACTACCAAGAGAACTCCTGTCTGGCACCTTCCCCGGTGGAGTTGTGCATGGGGTGTGTTTGGAACATTTTGTCACCGGCCGAGTCCAAAATTCAGCGGTTCCCCATCTCAGCCCAGAAAGTAGGTAGAACAACTTTTGTGGTGTCTTTCAGATGCCTACCAAGGTAGTGTAAAAACTACCAGGAGAACTCCTGTCTGGCACCTTCCCCGGTGGAGTTGTGCATGGGATGTGTTTGGAACATTTTGTCACCGGCCGACTCCAAAATTCAGCGTTTCCCCATCTCAGCCCAGAAAGCAGGTAGAACAACTTTTGTGGTGCCTTTCAGATGCCTACCAAGGTAGTGTAAAAACTACCAAGAGAACTCCTGTCTGGCACCTTCCCCGGTGGAGTTGTGCATGGGGTGTGTTTGGAACATTTTGTCAACGGCCGACTCCAAAATTCAGCGTTTCCGCATCTCAGCCCAGAAAGCAGGTACAACAACTTTTCTTGTGCCTTTCAGCTGCCTACCAAGGTAGTGTAAAAACTACCAACAGAATTCGTTCCTGGCACCTTCCCCGGTGGAGTTGTGCAGGGGGTGTGTTTGGAACATTTTGTCACCGGCCGAGTCCAAAATTCAGCGGTTCCCCATCTCAGCCCAGAAAGCAGGTAGAACAACTTTTGTGGTATCTTTCAGATGCCTACCGGAGCAATGTAAAAACTACCAGGAGAACTCCTGTCTGGCACCTTCCCCGGTGGAGTTGTGCATGGGGTGTGTTTGGAACATTTTGTCACCAGCCGAGTCCAAAATTCAGCGGTTCCCCATCTCAGCCCAGAAAGCAGGTAGAACAACTTTTGTGGTGTCTTTTAGATGCCTACCAAGGTAGTGTAAAAACTACCAAGAGAACTCCTGTCTGGCACCTTCCCCGGTGGAGTTGTGCATGGGGTGTGTTTGGAACATTTTGTCACCGGCCGAGTCCAAAATTCAGCGGTTCCCCATCTCAGCCCAGAAAGCAGGAAGAACAACTTTTGTGGTGCCTTTCAAATGCCTACCAAGGTACTGTAAAAACTACCAAGAGAACTCCTGTCTGGCACCTTCCCCGGTGGAGTTGTGCATGGGGTGTGTTTAGAACATTTTGTCACCAGCCGACTCCAAAATTCAGCGTTTCCCCATCTCAGCCCAGAAAGCAGGTAGAACAACTTTTGTGGTGTCTTTCAGATGCCTACCAAGGTAGTGTAAAAACTACTAAGAGAACTCCTGTCTGGCACCTTCCCCGGTGGAGTTGTGCATGGGGTGTGTTTGGAACATTTTGTCACCGGCCGAGTCCAAAATTCAGCGATTCCCCATCTCAGCCCAGAAAGCAGGTAGAACAACTTTTGTGGTGTCTTTCAGATGCCTACCAAGGTAGTGTAAAAACTACCAGGAGAACTCCTGTCTGGCACCTTCCCCGGTGGAGTTGTGCATGGGGTGTGTTTGGAACATTTTGTCACCAGCCGAGTCCAAAATTCAGCTGTTCCCCATCTCAGCCCAGAAAGCAGGTAGAACAACTTTTGTGGTGTCTTTCAGATGCCTACCTGAGCAATGTAAAAACTACCAGGAGAACTCCTGTCTGGCACCTTCCCCGGTGGAGTTGTGCAGGGGGTGTGTTTGGAACATTTTGTCACCAGCCGACTCCAAAATTCAGCGGTTCCCTATCTCAGCCCAGAAAGCAGGTAGAACAACTTTTGTGGTGTCTTTCAGCTGCCTACCAAGGTAGTGTAAAAACTACCAAGAGAACTCCTGTCTGGCACCTTCCCCGGTGGAGTTGTGCATGGGGTGTGTTTGGAACATTTTGTCACCGGCCGAGTCCAAAATTCAGCGGTTCCCCATCTCAGCCCACAAAGCAGGTAGAACAACTTTTGTGGTGTCTTTCAGATGCCTACCGGAGCAATGTAAAAACTACCAGGAGAACTCCTGTCTGGCACCTTCCCCGGTGGAGTTGTGCATGGGGTGTGTTTGGAACATTTTGTCACCGGCCGAGTCCAAAATTCAGCTGTTCCCCATCTCAGCCCAGAAAGCAGGTAGAACAACTTTTGTGGTGTCTTTCAGATGCCTACCGGAGCAATGTAAAAACTACCAGGAGAACTCCTGTCTGGCACCTTCCCCGGTGGAGTTGTGCATGGGGTGTGTTTGGAACATTTTGTCAACGGCCGACTCCAAAATTCAGCGGTTCCCCATCTCAGCCCACAAAGCAGGTAGAACATCTTTTGTGGTGTCTTTCAGATGCCTACCAAGGTAGTGTAAAAACTACCAAGAGAACTCCTGTCTGGCACCTTCCCCGGTGGAGTTGTGCATGGGGTGTGTTTGGAACATTTTGTCACCGGCCGACTCCAAAATTCAGCGATTCCCCATCTCAGCCCAGAAAGCAGGTAGAACAACTTTTGTGGTGTCTTTCAGATGCCTACCAAGGTAGTGTAAAAACTACCAGGAGAACTCCTGTCTGGCACCTTCCCCGGTGGAGTTGTGCATGGGGTGTGTTTGGAACATTTTGTCACCAGCCGAGTCCAAAATTCAGCGTTTCCCCATCTCAGCCCAGAAAGCAGGTAGAACAACTTTTGTGGTGTCTTTCAGATGCCTACCAAGGTAGTGTAAAAACTACCAAGAGAACTCCTGTCTGGCACCTTCCCCGGTGGAGTTGTGCATGGGGTGTGTTTGGAACATTTTGTCACCAGCCGAGTCCAAAATTCAGCGTTTCCCCATCTCAGCCCAGAAAGCAGGTAGAACAACTTTTGTGGTGTCTTTCAGATGCCTACCGGAGCAATGTAAAAACTACCAGGAGAACTCCTGTCTGGCACCTTCCCCGGTGGAGTTGTGCATGGGGTGTGTTTGGAACATTTTGTCACCAGCCGACTCCAAAATTCAGCGGTTCCCCATCTCAGCCCAGAAAGCAGGTACAACAACTTTTGTGGTGTCTTTTAGATGCCTACCAAGGTAGTGTAAAAACTACCAAGAGAACTCCTGTCTGGCACCTTCCCCGGTGGAGTTGTGCATGGGGTGTGTTTGGAACATTTTGTCACCGGCCGAGTCCAAAATTCAGCGGTTCCCCATCTCAGCCCAGAAAGTAGGTAGAACAACTTTTGTGGTGTCTTTCAGATGCCTACCAAGGTAGTGTAAAAACTACCAGGAGAACTCCTGTCTGGCACCTTCCCCGGTGGAGTTGTGCATGGGGTGTGTTTGGAACATTTTGTCACCGGCCGAGTCCAAAATTCAGCGGTTCCCCATCTCAGCCCAGAAAGCAGGTAGAACAACTTTTGTGGTGCCTTTCAGATGCCTACCAAGGTAGTGTAAAAACTACCAAGAGAACTCCTGTCTGGCACCTTCCCCGGTGGAGTTGTGCATGGGGTGTGTTTGGAACATTTTGTCAACGGCCGACTCCAAAATTCAGCGTTTCCGCATCTCAGCCCAGAAAGCAGGTACAACAACTTTTCTTGTGCCTTTCAGCTGCCTACCAAGGTAGTGTAAAAACTACCAACAGAATTCGTTCCTGGCACCTTCCCCGGTGGAGTTGTGCAGGGGGTGTGTTTGGAACATTTTGTCACCGGCCGAGTCCAAAATTCAGCGTTTCCCCATCTCAGCCCAGAAAGCAGGTAGAACAACTTTTGTGGTGTCTTTCAGCTGCCTACCGGAGCAATGTAAAAACTACCAGGAGAACTCCTGTCTGGCACCTTCCCCGGTGGAGTTGTGCATGGGGTGTGTTTGGAACATTTTGTCACCAGCCGAGTCCAAAATTCAGCGTTTCCCCATCTCAGCCCAGAAAGCAGGTACAACAACTTTTGTGGTGTCTTTTAGATGCCTACCAAGGTAGTGTAAAAACTACCAAGAGAACTCCTGTCTGGCACCTTCCCCGGTGGAGTTGTGCATGGGGTGTGTTTGGAACATTTTGTCACCGGCCGAGTCCAAAATTCAGCGGTTCCCCATCTCAGCCCAGAAAGTAGGTAGAACAACTTTTGTGGTGTCTTTCAGATGCCTACCAAGGTAGTGTAAAAACTACCAGGAGAACTCCTGTCTGGCACCTTCCCCGGTGGAGTTGTGCATGGGGTGTGTTTGGAACATTTTGTCACCGGCCGAGTCCAAAATTCAGCGGTTCCCCATCTCAGCCCAGAAAGCAGGTAGAACAACTTTTGTGGTGCCTTTCAGATGCCTACCAAGGTAGTGTAAAAACTACCAGGAGAACTCCTGTCTGGCACCTTCCCCGGTGGAGTTGTGCATGGGGTGTGTTTGGAACATTTTGTCAACGGCCGACTCCAAAATTCAGCGTTTCCGCATCTCAGCCCAGAAAGCAGGTACAACAACTTTTCTTGTGCCTTTCAGCTGCCTACCAAGGTAGTGTAAAAACTACCAACAGAATTCGTTCCTGGCACCTTCCCCGGTGGAGTTGTGCAGGGGGTGTGTTTGGAACATTTTGTCACCGGCCGAGTCCAAAATTCAGCGGTTCCCCATCTCAGCCCAGAAAGCAGGTAGAACATCTTTTGTGGTATCTTTCAGATGCCTACCGGAGCAATGTAAAAACTACCAGGAGAACTCCTGTCTGGCACCTTCCCCGGTGGAGTTGTGCATGGGGTGTGTTTGGAACATTTTGTCACCAGCCGAGTCCAAAATTCAGCGGTTCCCCATCTCAGCCCAGAAAGCAGGTAGAACAACTTTTGTGGTGTCTTTTAGATGCCTACCAAGGTAGTGTAAAAACTACCAAGAGAACTCCTGTCTGGCACCTTCCCCGGTGGAGTTGTGCATGGGGTGTGTTTGGAACATTTTGTCACCGGCCGACTCCAAAATTCAGCGGTTCCCCATCTCAGCCCAGAAAGCAGGAAGAACAACTTTTGTGGTGCCTTTCAAATGCCTACCAAGGTACTGTAAAAACTACCAAGAGAACTCCTGTCTGGCACCTTCCCCGGTGGAGTTGTGCATGGGGTGTGTTTGGAACATTTTGTCACCAGCCGACTCCAAAATTCAGCGGTTCCCCATCTCAGCCCAGAAAGCAGGTAGAACAACTTTTGTGGTGTCTTTCAGATGCCTACCAAGGTAGTGTAAAAACTACTAAGAGAACTCCTGTCTGGCACCTTCCCCGGTGGAGTTGTGCATGGGGTGTGTTTGGAACATTTTGTCACCGGCCGAGTCCAAAATTCAGCGATTCCCCATCTCAGCCCAGAAAGCAGGTAGAACAACTTTTGTGGTGTCTTTCAGATGCCTACCGGAGCAATGTAAAAACTACCAGGAGAACTCCTGTCTGGCACCTTCCCCGGTGGAGTTGTGCATGGGGTGTGTTTGGAACATTTTGTCACCAGCCGAGTCCAAAATTCAGCGGTTCCCCATCTCAGCCCAGAAAGCAGGTAGAACAACTTTTGTGGTGTCTTTCAGATGCCTACCAAGGTAGTGTAAAAACTACCAGGAGAACTCCTGTCTGGCACCTTCCCCGGTGGAGTTGTGCAGGGGGTGTGTTTGGAACATTTTGTCACCAGCCGACTCCAAAATTCAGCGGTTCCCTATCTCAGCCCAGAAAGCAGGTAGAACAACTTTTGTGGTGTCTTTCAGCTGCCTACCAAGGTAGTGTAAAAACTACTAAGAGAACTCCTGTCTGGCACCTTCCCCGGTGGAGTTGTGCATGGGGTGTGTTTGGAACATTTTGTCACCGGCCGAGTCCAAAATTCAGCGGTTCCCCATCTCAGCCCAGAAAGCAGGTAGAACAACTTTTGTGGTGTCTTTCAGATGCCTACCGGAGCAATGTAAAAACTACTAAGAGAACTCCTGTCTGGCACCTTCCCCGGTGGAGTTGTGCATGGGGTGTGTTTGGAACATTTTGTCACCGGCCGAGTCCAAAATTCAGCGGTTCCCCATCTCAGCCCAGAAAGCAGGTAGAACATCTTTTGTGGTGTCTTTTAGATGCCTACCAAGGTAGTGTAAAAACTACCAAGAGAACTCCTGTCTGGCACCTTCCGTGGTGGAGTTGTGCATGGGGTGTGTTTGGAACATTTTGTCACCGGCCGACTCCAAAATTCAGCGGTTCCCCATCTCAGCCCAGAAAGCAGGAAGAACAACTTTTGTGGTGTCTTTCAGATGCCTACCAAGGTAGTGTAAAAACTACCAGGAGAATTCCTGTCTGGCACCTTCCCCGGTGGAGTTGTGCATGGGGTGTGTTTGGAACATTTTGTCACCAGCCGACTCCAAAATTCAGCGGTTCCCCATCTCAGCCCAGAAAGCAGGTAGAACAACTTTTGTGGTGTCTTTCAGATGCCTACCAAGGTAGTGTAAAAACTACCAACAGAATTCGTTCCTGGCACCTTCCCCGGTGGAGTTGTGCAGGGGGTGTGTTTGGAACATTTTGTCACCGGCCGAGTCCAAAATTCAGCGGTTCCCCATCTCAGCCCAGAAAGCAGGTAGAACATCTTTTGTGGTATCTTTCAGATGCCTACCGGAGCAATGTAAAAACTACCAGGAGAACTCCTGTCTGGCACCTTCCCCGGTGGAGTTGTGCATGGGGTGTGTTTGGAACATTTTGTCACCAGCCGAGTCCAAAATTCAGCGGTTCCCCATCTCAGCCCAGAAAGCAGGTAGAACAACTTTTGTGGTGTCTTTTAGATGCCTACCAAGGTAGTGTAAAAACTACCAAGAGAACTCCTGTCTGGCACCTTCCCCGGTGGAGTTGTGCATGGGGTGTGTTTGGAACATTTTGTCACCGGCCGACTCCAAAATTCAGCGGTTCCCCATCTCAGCCCAGAAAGCAGGAAGAACAACTTTTGTGGTGCCTTTCAAATGCCTACCAAGGTACTGTAAAAACTACCAAGAGAACTCCTGTCTGGCACCTTCCCCGGTGGAGTTGTGCATGGGGTGTGTTTGGAACATTTTGTCACCAGCCGACTCCAAAATTCAGCGTTTCCCCATCTCAGCCCAGAAAGCAGGTAGAACAACTTTTGTGGTGTCTTTCAGATGCCTACCAAGGTAGTGTAAAAACTACTAAGAGAACTCCTGTCTGGCACCTTCCCCGGTGGAGTTGTGCATGGGGTGTGTTTGGAACATTTTGTCACCGGCCGAGTCCAAAATTCAGCGGTTCCCCATCTCAGCCCAGAAAGCAGGTAGAACAACTTTTGTGGTGTCTTTCAGATGCCTACCGGAGCAATGTAAAAACTACCAGGAGAACTCCTGTCTGGCACCTTCCCCGGTGGAGTTGTGCATGGGGTGTGTTTGGAACATTTTGTCACCAGCCGAGTCCAAAATTCAGCGGTTCCCCATCTCAGCCCAGAAAGCAGGTAGAACAACTTTTGTGGTGTCTTTCAGATGCCTACCAAGGTAGTGTAAAAACTACCAGGAGAACTCCTGTCTGGCACCTTCCCCGGTGGAGTTGTGCAGGGGGTGTGTTTGGAACATTTTGTCACCAGCCGACTCCAAAATTCAGCGGTTCCCTATCTCAGCCCAGAAAGCAGGTAGAACAACTTTTGTGGTGTCTTTCAGCTGCCTACCAAGGTAGTGTAAAAACTACCAAGAGAACTCCTGTCTGGCACCTTCCCCGGTGGAGTTGTGCATGGGGTGTGTTTGGAACATTTTGTCACCGGCCGAGTCCAAAATTCAGCGGTTCCCCATCTCAGCCCAGAAAGCAGGTAGAACAACTTTTGTGGTGTCTTTCAGATGCCTACCGGAGCAATGTAAAAACTACCAGGAGAACTCCTGTCTGGCACCTTCCCCGGTGGAGTTGTGCATGGGGTGTGTTTGGAACATTTTGTCACCGGCCGAGTCCAAAATTCAGCGGTTCCCCATCTCAGCCCAGAAAGCAGGTAGAACATCTTTTGTGGTGTCTTTTAGATGCCTACCAAGGTAGTGTAAAAACTACCAAGAGAACTCCTGTCTGGCACCTTCCGTGGTGGAGTTGTGCATGGGGTGTGTTTGGAACATTTTGTCACCGGCCGACTCCAAAATTCAGCGGTTCCCCATCTCAGCCCAGAAAGCAGGAAGAACAACTTTTGTGGTGTCTTTCAGATGCCTACCAAGGTAGTGTAAAAACTACCAGGAGAACTCCTGTCTGGCACCTTCCCCGGTGGAGTTGTGCATGGGGTGTGTTTGGAACATTTTGTCACCAGCCGACTCCAAAATTCAGCGGTTCCCCATCTCAGCCCAGAAAGCAGGTAGAACAACTTTTGTGGTGTCTTTCAGATGCCTACCAAGGTAGTGTAAAAACTACCAAGAGAACTCCTGTCTGGCACCTTCCCCGGTGGAGTTGTGCATGGGGTGTGTTTGGAACATTTTGTCACCGGCCGAGTCCAAAATTCAGCGATTCCCCATCTCAGCCCAGAAAGCAGGTAGAACAACTTTTGTTGTGTCTTTCAGATGCCTACCAAGGTAGTGTAAAAACTACCAGGAGAACTCCTGTCTGGCACCTTCCCCGGTGGAGTTGTGCATGGGGTGTGTTTGGAACATTTTGTCAACGGCCGACTCCAAAATTCAGCGGTTCCCCATCTCAGCCCACAAAGCAGGTACAACAACTTTTCTTGTGCCTTTCAGCTGCCTACCAAGGTAGTGTAAAAACTACCAACAGAATTCGTTCCTGGCACCTTCCCCGGTGGAGTTGTGCATGGGGTGTCTGTGGAACATTTTGTCACCGGCCGACTCCAAAATTCAGCGGTTCCCCATCTCAGCCCAGAAAGCAGGTAGAACAACTTTTGTGGTGTCTTTCAGATGCCTACCGGAGCAATGTAAAAACTACCAGGAGAAGTCCTGTCTGGCTCCTTCCGTGGTGGAGTTGTGCATGGGGTGTGTTTGGAACATTTTGTCACCAGCCGAGTCCAAAATTCAGCGGTTCCCCATCTCAGCCCAGAAAGCAGGTAGAACAACTTTTGTGGTGTCTTTCAGATGCCTACCAAGGTAGTGTAAAAACTACTAAGAGAACTCCTGTCTGGCACCTTCCCCGGTGGAGTTGTGCATGGGGTGTGTTTGGAACATTTTGTCACCGGCCGAGTCCAAAATTCAGCGGTTCCCCATCTCAGCCCAGAAAGCAGGTAGAACATCTTTTGTGGTGTCTTTTAGATGCCTACCAAGGTAGTGTAAAAACTACCAAGAGAACTCCTGTCTGGCACCTTCCGTGGTGGAGTTGTGCATGGGGTGTGTTTGGAACATTTTGTCACCGGCCGACTCCAAAATTCAGCGGTTCCCCATCTCAGCCCAGAAAGCAGGAAGAACAACTTTTGTGGTGTCTTTCAGATGCCTACCAAGGTAGTGTAAAAACTACCAGGAGAACTCCTGTCTGGCACCTTCCCCGGTGGAGTTGTGCATGGGGTGTGTTTGGAACATTTTGTCACCAGCCGACTCCAAAATTCAGCGGTTCCCCATCTCAGCCCAGAAAGCAGGTAGAACAACTTTTGTGGTGTCTTTCAGATGCCTACCAAGGTAGTGTAAAAACTACCAAGAGAACTCCTGTCTGGCACCTTCCCCGGTGGAGTTGTGCATGGGGTGTGTTTGGAACATTTTGTCACCGGCCGAGTCCAAAATTCAGCGATTCCCCATCTCAGCCCAGAAAGCAGGTAGAACAACTTTTGTTGTGTCTTTCAGATGCCTACCAAGGTAGTGTAAAAACTACCAGGAGAACTCCTGTCTGGCACCTTCCCCGGTGGAGTTGTGCATGGGGTGTGTTTGGAACATTTTGTCAACGGCCGACTCCAAAATTCAGCGGTTCCCCATCTCAGCCCACAAAGCAGGTACAACAACTTTTCTTGTGCCTTTCAGCTGCCTACCAAGGTAGTGTAAAAACTACCAACAGAATTCGTTCCTGGCACCTTCCCCGGTGGAGTTGTGCATGGGGTGTCTGTGGAACATTTTGTCACCGGCCGACTCCAAAATTCAGCGGTTCCCCATCTCAGCCCAGAAAGCAGGTAGAACAACTTTTGTGGTGTCTTTCAGATGCCTACCGGAGCAATGTAAAAACTACCAGGAGAAGTCCTGTCTGGCTCCTTCCGTGGTGGAGTTGTGCATGGGGTGTGTTTGGAACATTTTGTCACCAGCCGAGTCCAAAATTCAGCGGTTCCCCATCTCAGCCCAGAAAGCAGGTAGAACAACTTTTGTGGTGTCTTTCAGATGCCTACCAAGGTAGTGTAAAAACTACTAAGAGAACTCCTGTCTGGCACCTTCCCCGGTGGAGTTGTGCATGGGGTGTGTTTGGAACATTTTGTCACCGGCCGAGTCCAAAATTCAGCGGTTCCCCATCTCAGCCCAGAAAGCAGGTAGAACAACTTTTGTGGTGTCTTTCAGATGCCTACCGGAGCAATGTAAAAACTACCAGGAGAACTCCTGTCTGGCACCTTCCCCGGTGGAGTTGTGCATGGGGTGTGTTTGGAACATTTTGTCACCAGCCGAGTCCAAAATTCAGCGGTTCCCCATCTCAGCCCAGAAAGCAGGTAGAACAACTTTTGTGGTGTCTTTCAGATGCCTACCAAGGTAGTGTAAAAACTACCAGGAGAACTCCTGTCTGGCACCTTCCCCGGTGGAGTTGTGCAGGGGGTGTGTTTGGAACATTTTGTCACCAGCCGACTCCAAAATTCAGCGGTTCCCTATCTCAGCCCAGAAAGCAGGTAGAACAACTTTTGTGGTGTCTTTCAGCTGCCTACCAAGGTAGTGTAAAAACTACCAAGAGAACTCCTGTCTGGCACCTTCCCCGGTGGAGTTGTGCATGGGGTGTGTTTGGAACATTTTGTCACCGGCCGAGTCCAAAATTCAGCGGTTCCCCATCTCAGCCCAGAAAGCAGGTAGAACAACTTTTGTGGTGTCTTTCAGATGCCTACCGGAGCAATGTAAAAACTACCAGGAGAACTCCTGTCTGGCACCTTCCCCGGTGGAGTTGTGCATGGGGTGTGTTTGGAACATTTTGTCACCGGCCGAGTCCAAAATTCAGCGGTTCCCCATCTCAGCCCAGAAAGCAGGTAGAACATCTTTTGTGGTGTCTTTTAGATGCCTACCAAGGTAGTGTAAAAACTACCAAGAGAACTCCTGTCTGGCACCTTCCGTGGTGGAGTTGTGCATGGGGTGTGTTTGGAACATTTTGTCACCGGCCGACTCCAAAATTCAGCGGTTCCCCATCTCAGCCCAGAAAGCAGGAAGAACAACTTTTGTGGTGTCTTTCAGATGCCTACCAAGGTAGTGTAAAAACTACCAGGAGAACTCCTGTCTGGCACCTTCCCCGGTGGAGTTGTGCATGGGGTGTGTTTGGAACATTTTGTCACCAGCCGACTCCAAAATTCAGCGGTTCCCCATCTCAGCCCAGAAAGCAGGTAGAACAACTTTTGTGGTGTCTTTCAGATGCCTACCAAGGTAGTGTAAAAACTACCAAGAGAACTCCTGTCTGGCACCTTCCCCGGTGGAGTTGTGCATGGGGTGTGTTTGGAACATTTTGTCACCGGCCGAGTCCAAAATTCAGCGATTCCCCATCTCAGCCCAGAAAGCAGGTAGAACAACTTTTGTTGTGTCTTTCAGATGCCTACCAAGGTAGTGTAAAAACTACCAGGAGAACTCCTGTCTGGCACCTTCCCCGGTGGAGTTGTGCATGGGGTGTGTTTGGAACATTTTGTCAACGGCCGACTCCAAAATTCAGCGGTTCCCCATCTCAGCCCACAAAGCAGGTACAACAACTTTTCTTGTGCCTTTCAGCTGCCTACCAAGGTAGTGTAAAAACTACCAACAGAATTCGTTCCTGGCACCTTCCCCGGTGGAGTTGTGCATGGGGTGTCTGTGGAACATTTTGTCACCGGCCGACTCCAAAATTCAGCGGTTCCCCATCTCAGCCCAGAAAGCAGGTAGAACAACTTTTGTGGTGTCTTTCAGATGCCTACCGGAGCAATGTAAAAACTACCAGGAGAAGTCCTGTCTGGCTCCTTCCGTGGTGGAGTTGTGCATGGGGTGTGTTTGGAACATTTTGTCACCAGCCGAGTCCAAAATTCAGCGGTTCCCCATCTCAGCCCAGAAAGCAGGTAGAACAACTTTTGTGCTGTCTTTCAGATGCCTACCAAGGTAGTGTAAAAACTACTAAGAGAACTCCTGTCTGGCACCTTCCCCGGTGGAGTTGTGCAGGGGGTGTGTTTGGAACACTTTGTCACCGGCCGAGTCCAAAATTTAGCGATTCCCCATCTCAGCCCAGAAAGCAGGTAGAACAACTTTTGTGGTGTCTTTCAGATGCCTACCAAGGTAGTGTAAAAACTACCAGGAGAACTCCTGTCTGGCACCTTCCCCGGTGGAGTTGTGCATGGGGTGTGTTTGGAACATTTTGTCACCAGCCGAGTCCAAACTTCAGCTGTTCCCCATCTCAGCCCAGAAAGCAGGTAGAACAACTTTTGTGGTGTCTTTCAGATGCCTACCGGAGCAATGTAAAAACTACCAGGAGAACTCCTGTCTGGCACCTTCCCCGGTGGAGTTGTGCAGGGGGTGTGTTTGGAACATTTTGTCACCAGCCGAGTCCAAAATTCAGCGGTTCCCCATCTCAGCCCAGAAAGCAGGTAGAACATCTTTTGTGGTATCTTTCAGATGCCTACCGGAGCAATGTAAAAACTACCAGGAGAACTCCTGTCTGGCACCTTCCCCGGTGGAGTTGTGCATGGGGTGTGTTTGGAACATTTTGTCACCAGCCGAGTCCAAAATTCAGCGGTTCCCCATCTCAGCCCAGAAAGCAGGTAGAACAACTTTTGTGGTGTCTTTTAGATGCCTACCAAGGTAGTGTAAAAACTACCAAGAGAACTCCTGTCTGGCACCTTCCCCGGTGGAGTTGTGCATGGGGTGTGTTTGGAACATTTTGTCACCGGCCGACTCCAAAATTCAGCGGTTCCCCATCTCAGCCCAGAAAGCAGGAAGAACAACTTTTGTGGTGCCTTTCAAATGCCTACCAAGGTACTGTAAAAACTACCAGGAGAACTCCTGTCTGGCACCTTCCCCGGTGGAGTTGTGCATGGGGTGTGTTTGGAACATTTTGTCACCAGCCGACTCCAAAATTCAGCGTTTCCCCATCTCAGCCCAGAAAGCAGGTAGAACAACTTTTGTGGTGTCTTTCAGATGCCTACCAAGGTAGTGTAAAAACTACTAAGAGAACTCCTGTCTGGCACCTTCCCCGGTGGAGTTGTGCATGGGGTGTGTTTGGAACATTTTGTCACCGGCCGAGTCCAAAATTCAGCGATTCCCCATCTCAGCCCAGAAAGCAGGTAGAACAACTTTTGTGGTGTCTTTCAGATGCCTACCAAGGTAGTGTAAAAACTACCAGGAGAACTCCTGTCTGGCACCTTCCCCGGTGGAGTTGTGCATGGGGTGTGTTTGGAACATTTTGTCACCAGCCGAGTCCAAAATTCAGCTGTTCCCCATCTCAGCCCAGAAAGCAGGTAGAACAACTTTTGTGGTGTCTTTCAGATGCCTACCTGAGCAATGTAAAAACTACCAGGAGAACTCCTGTCTGGCACCTTCCCCGGTGGAGTTGTGCAGGGGGTGTGTTTGGAACATTTTGTCACCAGCCGACTCCAAAATTCAGCGGTTCCCTATCTCAGCCCAGAAAGCAGGTAGAACAACTTTTGTGGTGTCTTTCAGCTGCCTACCAAGGTAGTGTAAAAACTACCAAGAGAACTCCTGTCTGGCACCTTCCCCGGTGGAGTTGTGCATGGGGTGTCTGTGAAACATTTTGTCACCGGCCGAGTCCAAAATTCAGCGGTTCCCTATCTCAGCCCAGAAAGCAGGTAGAACAACTTTTGTGGTGTCTTTCAGATGCCTACCGGAGCAATGTAAAAACTACCAGGAGAACTCCTGTCTGGCACCTTCCCCGGTGGAGTTGTGCATGGGGTGTGTTTGGAACATTTTGTCACCGGCCGACTCCAAAATTCAGCGGTTCCCCATCTCAGCCCAGAAAGCAGGTAGAACATCTTTTGTGGTGTCTTTTAGATGCCTACCAAGGTAGTGTAAAAACTACCAAGAGAACTCCTGTCTGGCACCTTCCGTGGTGGAGTTGTGCATGGGGTGTGTTTGGAACATTTTGTCACCGGCCGACTCCAAAATTCAGCGGTTCCCCATCTCAGCCCAGAAAGCAGGAAGAACAACTTTTGTGGTGTCTTTCAGATGCCTACCAAGGTAGTGTAAAAACTACCAGGAGAATTCCTGTCTGGCACCTTCCCCGGTGGAGTTGTGCATGGGGTGTGTTTGGAACATTTTGTCACCAGCCGACTCCAAAATTCAGCGGTTCCCCATCTCAGCCCAGAAAGCAGGTAGAACAACTTTTGTGGTGTCTTTCAGATGCCTACCAAGGTAGTGTAAAAACTACCAAGAGAACTCCTGTCTGGCACCTTCCCCGGTGGAGTTGTGCATGGGGTGTGTTTGGAACATTTTGTCACCGGCCGAGTCCAAAATTCAGCGATTCCCCATCTCAGCCCAGAAAGCAGGTAGAACAACTTTTCTTGTGCCTTTCAGCTGCCTACCAAGGTAGTGTAAAAACTACCAACAGAATTCGTTCCTGGCACCTTCCCCGGTGGAGTTGTGCATGGGGTGTCTGTGGAACATTTTGTCACCGGCCGACTCCAAAATTCAGCGGTTCCCCATCTCAGCCCAGAAAGCAGGTAGAACAACTTTTGTGGTGTCTTTCAGATGCCTACCGGAGCAATGTAAAAACTACCAGGAGAACTCCTGTCTGGCACCTTCCCCGGTGGAGTTGTGCAGGGGGTGTGTTTGGAACATTTTGTCACCAGCCGACTCCAAAATTCAGCGGTTCCCTATCTCAGCCCAGAAAGCAGGTAGAACAACTTTTGTGGTGTCTTTCAGATGCCTACCGGAGCAATGTAAAAACTACCAGGAGAAGTCCTGTCTGGCTCCTTCCGTGGTGGAGTTGTGCATGGGGTGTGTTTGGAACATTTTGTCACCAGCCGAGTCCAAAATTCAGCGGTTCCCCATCTCAGCCCAGAAAGCAGGTAGAACAACTTTTGTGGTGTCTTTCAGATGCCTACCAAGGTAGTGTAAAAACTACCAAGAGAACTCCTGTCTGGCACCTTCCGTGGTGGAGTTGTGCAGGGGGTGTGTTTGGAACACTTTGTCACCGGCCGAGTCCAAAATTTAGCGATTCCCCATCTCAGCCCAGAAAGCAGGTAGAACAACTTTTGTGGTGTCTTTCAGATGCCTACCAAGGTAGTGTAAAAACTACCAGGAGAACTCCTGTCTGGCACCTTCCCCGGTGGAGTTGTGCATGGGGTGTGTTTGGAACATTTTGTCACCAGCCGAGTCCAAAATTCAGCTGTTCCCCATCTCAGCCCAGAAAGCAGGTAGAACAACTTTTGTGGTGTCTTTCAGATGCCTACCGGAGCAATGTAAAAACTACCAGGAGAACTCCTGTCTGGCACCTTCCCCGGTGGAGTTGTGCAGGGGGTGTGTTTGGAACATTTTGTCACCAGCCGAGTCCAAAATTCAGCGGTTCCCCATCTCAGCCCAGAAAGCAGGTAGAACAACTTTTGTGGTGTCTTTCAGATGCCTACCGGAGCAATGTAAAAACTACCAGGAGAACTCCTGTCTGGCACCTTCCCCGGTGGAGTTGTGCATGGGGTGTGTTTGGAACATTTTGTCACCGGCCGAGTCCAAAATTCAGCGGTTCCCCATCTCAGCCCAGAAAGCAGGTAGAACATCTTTTGTGGTGTCTTTCAGATGCCTACCGGAGCAATGTAAAAACTACCAGGAGAACTCCTGTCTGGCACCTTCCCCGGTGGAGTTGTGCAGGGGGTGTGTTTGGAACATTTTGTCACCAGCCGAGTCCAAAATTCAGCGGTTCCCCATCTCAGCCCAGAAAGCAGGTAGAACAACTTTTGTGGTGTCTTTTAGATGCCTACCAAGGTAGTGTAAAAACTACCAGGAGAACTCCTGTCTGGCACCTTCCCCGGTGGAGTTGTGCATGGGGTGTGTTTGGAACATTTTGTCACCGGCCGACTCCAAAATTCAGCGGTTCCCCATCTCAGCCCAGAAAGCAGGAAGAACAACTTTTGTGGTGTCTTTCAGCTGCCTACCAAGGTAGTGTAAAAACTACCAGGAGAATTCCTGTCTGGCACCTTCCCCGGTGGAGTTGTGCATGGGGTGTGTTTGGAACATTTTGTCACCAGCCGACTCCAAAATTCAGCGGTTCCCCATCTCAGCCCAGAAAGCAGGTAGAACAACTTTTGTGGTGTCTTTCAGATGCCTACCAAGGTAGTGTAAAAACTACCAAGAGAACTCCTGTCTGGCACCTTCCCCGGTGGAGTTGTGCATGGGGTGTGTTTGGAACATTTTGTCACCGGCCGAGTCCAAAATTCAGCGATTCCCCATCTCAGCCCAGAAAGCAGGTAGAACAACTTTTCTTGTGCCTTTCAGCTGCCTACCAAGGTAGTGTAAAAACTACCAACAGAATTCGTTCCTGGCACCTTCCCCGGTGGAGTTGTGCATGGGGTGTCTGTGGAACATTTTGTCACCGGCCGACTCCAAAATTCAGCGGTTCCCCATCTCAGCCCAGAAAGCAGGTAGAACAACTTTTGTGGTGTCTTTCAGATGCCTACCAAGGTAGTGTAAAAACTACTAAGAGAACTCCTGTCTGGCACCTTCCCCGGTGGAGTTGTGCAGGGGGTGTGTTTGGAACACTTTGTCACCGGCCGAGTCCAAAATTCAGCGATTCCCCATCTCAGCCCAGAAAGCAGGTAGAACAACTTTTGTGGTGTCTTTCAGATGCCTACCAAGGTAGTGTAAAAACTACCAGGAGAACTCCTGTCTGGCACCTTCCCCGGTGGAGTTGTGCATGGGGTGTGTTTGGAACATTTTGTCACCAGCCGAGTCCAAAATTCAGCGGTTCCCCATCTCAGCCCAGAAAGCAGGTAGAACAACTTTTGTGGTGTCTTTCAGATGCCTACCGGAGCAATGTAAAAACTACCAGGAGAACTCCTGTCTGGCACCTTCCCCGGTGGAGTTGTGCAGGGGGTGTGTTTGGAACATTTTGTCACCAGCCGAGTCCAAAATTCAGCGGTTCCCCATCTCAGCCCAGAAAGCAGGTAGAACAACTTTTGTGGTGTCTTTTAGATGCCTACCAAGGTAGTGTAAAAACTACCAGGAGAACTCCTGTCTGGCACCTTCCCCGGTGGAGTTGTGCATGGGGTGTGTTTGGAACATTTTGTCACCGGCCGACTCCAAAATTCAGCGGTTCCCCATCTCAGCCCAGAAAGCAGGTAGAACAACTTTTGTGGTGTCTTTCAGATGCCTACCGGAGCAATGTAAAAACTACCAGGAGAACTCCTGTCTGGCACCTTCCCCGGTGGAGTTGTGCAGGGGGTGTGTTTGGAACATTTTGTCACCAGCCGAGTCCAAAATTCAGCGGTTCCCCATCTCAGCCCAGAAAGCAGGTAGAACAACTTTTGTGGTGTCTTTTAGATGCCTACCAAGGTAGTGTAAAAACTACCAAGAGAACTCCTGTCTGGCACCTTCCCCGGTGGAGTTGTGCATGGGGTGTGTTTGGAACATTTTGTCACCGGCCGACTCCAAAATTCAGCGGTTCCCCATCTCAGCCCAGAAAGCAGGTAGAACAACTTTTGTGGTGTCTTTCAGATGCCTACCGGAGCAATGTAAAAACTACCAGGAGAACTCCTGTCTGGCACCTTCCCCGGTGGAGTTGTGCATGGGGTGTCTTTGGAACATTTTGTCACCAGCCGAGTCCAAAATTCAGCGGTTCCCCATCTCAGCCCAGAAAGCAGGTAGAACATCTTTTGTGGTATCTTTCAGATGCCTACCGGATCAATGTAAAAACTACCAGGAGAACTCCTGTCTGGCACCTTCCCCGGTGGAGTTGTGCAGGGGGTGTGTTTGGAACATTTTGTCACCGGCCGAGTCCAAAATTTAGCGTTTCCCCATCTCAGCCCAGAAAGCAGGTAGAACAACTTTTGTGGTGTCTTTCAGATGCCTACCAAGGTAGTGTAAAAACTACCAGGAGAACTCCTGTCTGGCACCTTCCCCGGTGGAGTTGTGCATGGGGTGTGTTTGGAACATTTTGTCACCGGCCGAGTCCAAAATTCAGCGATTCCCCATCTCAGCCCAGAAAGCAGGTAGAACAACTTTTGTGGTGTCTTTCAGCTGCCTACCAAGGTAGTGTAAAAACTACCAAGAGAACTCCTGTCTGGCACCTTCCCCGGTGGAGTTGTGCATGGGGTGTGTTTGGAACATTTTGTCACCAGCCGACTCCAAAATTCAGCGGTTCCCCATCTCAGCCCAGAAAGCAGGTAGAACAACTTTTGTGGTGTCTTTCAGATGCCTACCAAGGTAGTGTAAAAACTACTAAGAGAACTCCTGTCTGGCACCTTCCCCGGTGGAGTTGTGCATGGGGTGTGTTTGGAACATTTTGTCACCGGCCGACTCCAAAATTCAGCGGTTCCCCATCTCAGCCCACAAAGCAGGTAGAACAACTTTTGTGGTGTCTTTCAGATGCCTACCGGAGCAATGTAAAAACTACCAGGAGAACTCCTGTCTGGCACCTTCCCCGGTGGAGTTGTGCATGGGGTGTGTTTGGAACATTTTGTCACCAGCCGAGTCCAAAATTCAGCGGTTCCCCATCTCAGCCCAGAAAGCAGGTAGAACAACTTTTGTGGTATCTTTCAGATGCCTACTGGATCAATGTAAAAACTACCAGGAGAACTCCTGTCTGGCACCTTCCCCGGTGGAGTTGTGCATGGGGTGTGTTTGGAACATTTTGCCACCAGCCGACTCCAAAATTCAGCGGTTCCCCATCTCAGCCCAGAAAGCAGGTAGAACAACTTTTGTGGTGCCTTTCAAATGCCTACCAAGGTAGTGTAAAAACTACCAGGAGAACTCCTGTCTGGCACCTTCCCCGGTGGAGTTGTGCATGGGGTGTCTGTGAAACATTTTGTCACCGGCCGAGTCCAAAATTCAGCGGTTCCCCATCTCAGCCCAGAAAGCAGGTAGAACAACTTTTGTGGTGTCTTTCAGATGCCTACCGGAGCAATGTAAAAACTACCAGGAGAACTCCTGTCTGGCACCTTCCCCGGTGGAGTTGTGCAGGGGGTGTGTTTGGAACATTTTATCACCGGCCGAGTCCAAAATTCAGCGGTTCCCCATCTCAGCCCAGAAAGCAGGTAGAACAACTTTTGTGGTGTCTTTCAGCTGCCTACCAAGGTAGTGTAAAAACTACCAAGAGAACTCCTGTCTGGCACCTTCCCCGGTGGAGTTGTGCAGGGGGTGTGTTTGGAACATTTTGTCACCGGCCGAGTCCAAAATTCAGCGATTCCCCATCTCAGCCCAGAAAGCAGGTAGAACAACTTTTGTGGTGTCTTTCAGCTGCCTACCAAGGTAGTGTAAAAACTACCAAGAGAACTCCTGTCTGGCACCTTCCCCGGTGGAGTTGTGCATGGGGTGTGTTTGGAACATTTTGTCAACGGCCGACTCCAAAATTCAGCGGTTCCCCATCTCAGCCCACAAAGCAGGTAGAACAACTTTTCTTGTGCCTTTCAGCTGCCTACCAAGGTAGTGTAAAAACTACCAACAGAATTCGTTCCTGGCACCTTCCCCGGTGGAGTTGTGCAGGGGGTGTGTTTGGAACATTTTGTCACCGGCCGACTCCAAAATTCAGCGGTTCCCCATCTCAGCCCAGAAAGCAGGTAGAACAACTTTTTTGGTGTCTTTCAGATGCCTACCGGAGCAATGTAAAAACTACCAGGAGAACTCCTGTCTGGCACCTTCCCCGGTGGAGTTGTGCAGGGGGTGTGTTTGGAACATTTTGTCACCGGCCGAGTCCAAAATTCAGCGATTCCCCATCTCAGCCCAGAAAGCAGGTAGAACAACTTTTGTGGTGTCTTTCAGCTGCCTACCAAGGTAGTGTAAAAACTACCAGGAGAACTCCTGTCTGGCACCTTCCCCGGTGGAGTTGTGCATGGGGTGTGTTTGGAACATTTTGTCACCAGCCGACTCCAAAATTCAGCGTTTCCCCATCTCAGCCCAGAAAGCAGGTAAAACAACTTTTGTGGTGTCTTTCAGATGCCTACCAAGGTAGTGTAAAAACTACCAAGAGAACTCTTGTCTGGCACCTTCCCCGGTGGAGTTGTGCATGGGGTGTGTTTGGAACATTTTGTCACCGGCCGAGTCCAAAATTCAGCGATTCCCCATCTCAGCCCAGAAAGCAGGTAGAACAACTTTTGTGGTGTCTTTCAGCTGCCTACCAAGGTAGTGTAAAAACTACCAGGAGAACTCCTGTCTGGCACCTTCCCCGGTGGAGTTGTGCATGGGGTGTGTTTGGAACATTTTGTCACCAGCCGAGTCCAAAATTCAGCGTTTCCCCATCTCAGCCCAGAAAGCAGGTAGAACATCTTTTGTGGTATCTTTCAGATGCCTACCGGATCAATGTAAAAACTACCAGGAGAACTCCTGTCTGGCACCTTCCCCGGTGGAGTTGTGCAGGGGGTGTGTTTGGAACATTTTGTCACCGGCCGAGTCCAAAATTCAGCGGTTCCCCATCTCAGCCCAGAAAGCAGGTAGAACAACTTTTGTGGTGTCTTTCAGCTGCCTACCAAGGTAGTGTAAAAACTACCAAGAGAACTCCTGTCTGGCACCTTCCCCGGTGGAGTTGTGCATGGGGTGTGTTTGGAACATTTTGTCACCGGCCGAGTCCAAAATTCAGCGATTCCCCATCTCAGCCCAGAAAGCAGGTAGAACAACTTTTGTGGTGTCTTTCAGATGCCTACCAAGGTAGTGTAAAAACTACCAGGAGAACTCCTGTCTGGCACCTTCCCCGGTGGAGTTGTGCATGGGGTGTGTTTGGAACATTTTGTCACCAGCCGAGTCCAAAATTCAGCGTTTCCCCATCTCAGCCCAGAAAGCAGGTAGAACAACTTTTGTGGTGCCTTTCAGCTGCCTACCAAGGTAGTGTAAAAACTACCAAGAGAACTCCTGTCTGGCACCTTCCCCGGTGGAGTTGTGCATGGGGTGTGTTTGGAACATTTTGTCAACGGCCGACTCCAAAATTCAGCGGTTCCCCATCTCAGCCCACAAAGCAGGTAGAACAACTTTTCTTGTGCCTTTCAGCTGCCTACCAAGGTAGTGTAAAGACTACCAACAGAATTCGTTCCTGGCACCTTCCCCGGTGGAGTTGTGCAGGGGGTGTGTTTGGAACATTTTGTCACCGGCCGACTCCAAAATTCAGCGGTTCCCCATCTCAGCCCAGAAAGCAGGTAGAACAACTTTTTTGGTGTCTTTCAGATGCCTACCGGACCAATGTAAAAACTACCAGGAGAACTCCTGTCTGGCACCTTCCCCGGTGGAGTTGTGCATGGGGTGTGTTTGGAACATTTTGTCACCAGCCGACTCCAAAATTCAGCGGTTCCCCATCTCAGCCCAGAAAGCAGGTAGAACAACTTTTGTGGTGTCTTTCAGATGCCTACCAAGGTAGTGTAAAAACTACCAAGAGAACTCCTGTCTGGCACCTTCCCCGGTGGAGTTGTGCAGGGGGTGTGTTTGGAACATTTTGCCACCAGCCGACTCCAAAATTCAGCGGTTCCCCATCTCAGCCCAGAAAGCAGGTAGAACAACTTTTGTGGTGCCTTTCAGATGCCTACCAAGGTAGTGTAAAAACTACTAAGAGAACTCCTGTCTGGCACATTCCCCGGTGGAGTTGTGCATGGGGTGTGTTTGGAACATTTTGTCACCAGCCGAGTCCAAAATTCAGCGGTTCCCCATCTCAGCCCAGAAAGCAGGTAGAACATCTTTTGTGGTGCCTTTCAGCTGCCTACCGGATCAATGTAAAAACTACCAGGAGAACTCCTGTCTGGCACCTTCCCCGGTGGAGTTGTGCAGGGGGTGTGTTTGGAACATTTTGCCACCAGCCGAGTCCAAAATTCAGCGTTTCCCCATCTCAGCCCAGAAAGCAGGTAGAACAACTTTTGTGGTGCCTTTCAAATGCCTACCAAGGTAGTGTAAAAACCACCAGGAGAACTCCTGTCTGGCACCTTCCCCGGTGGAGTTGTGCATGGGGTGTCTGTGAAACATTTTGTCACCGGCCGACTCCAAAAATCAGCGGTTCCCCATCTCAGCCCAGAAAGCAGGTAGAACAACTTTTGTGGTGTCTTTCAGATGCCTACCGGAGCAATGTAAAAACTACCAGGAGAACTCCTGTCTGGCACCTTCCCCGGTGGAGTTGTGCAGGGGGTGTGTTTGGAACATTTTATCACCAGCCGAGTCCAAAATTCAGCGGTTCCCCATCTCAGCCCAGAAAGCAGGTAGAACAACTTTTGTGGTGTCTTTCAGATGCCTACCAAGGTAGTGTAAAAACTACGAAGAGAACTCCTGTCTGGCACCTTCCCCGGTGGAGTTGTGCATGGGGTGTGTTTGGAACATTTTGTCACCAGCCGAGTCCAAAATTCAGCGTTTCCCCATCTCAGCCCAGAAAGCAGGTAGAACAACTTTTGTGGTGTCTTTCAGATGCCTACCAAGGTAGTGTAAAAACTACCAGGAGAACTCCTGTCTGGCACCTTCCCCGGTGGAGTTGTGCAGGGGGTGTGTTTGGAACATTTTGTCACCGGCCGAGTCCAAAATTCAGCGTTTCCCCATCTCAGCCCAGAAAGCAGGTAGAACAACTTTTGTGGTGTCTTTCAGATGCCTACCAAGGTAGTGTAAAAACTACCAAGAGAACTCCTGTCTGGCACCTTCCCCGGTGGAGTTGTGCATGGGGTGTGTTTGGACATTTTGTCAACGGCCGACTCCAAAATTCAGCGTTTCCGCATCTCAGCCCAGAAAGCAGGTACAACAACTTTTCTTGTGCCTTTCAGCTGCCTACCAAGGTAGTGTAAAAACTACCAAGAGAATTCGTTCCTGGCACCTTCCCCGGTGGAGTTGTGCATGGGGTGTCTGTGGAACATTTTGTCACCGGCCGAGTCCAAAATTCAGCGGTTCCCCATCTCAGCCCAGAAAGCAGGAAGAACAACTTTTGTGGTGCCTTTCAGCTGCCTACCAAGGTAGTGTAAAAACCACCAGGAGAACTCCTGTCTGGCACCTTCCCCGGTGGAGATGTGCATGGGGTGTCTGTGAAACATTTTGTCACCGGCCGACTCCAAAATTCAGCGGTTCCCCATCTCAGCCCAGAAAGCAGGTAGAACAACTTTTGTGGTGTCTTTCAGATGCCTACCAAGGTAGTGTAAAAACTACCAGGAGAACTCCTGTCTGGCACCTTCCCCGGTGGAGTTGTGCATGGGGTGTGTTTGGAACATTTTGTCACCGGCCGACTCCAAAATTCAGCGATTCCCCATCTCAGCCCAGAAAGCAGGTAGAACAACTTTTGTGGTGTCTTTCAGATGCCTACCGGAGCAATGTAAAAACTACCAGGAGAACTCCTGTCTGGCACCTTCCCCGGTGGAGTTGTGCATGGGGTGTGTTTGGAACATTTTGTCACCGGCCGAGTCCAAAATTCAGCTGTTCCCCATCTCAGCCCAGAAAGCAGGTAGAACAACTTTTGTGGTGTCTTTCAGATGCCTACCGGAGCAATGTAAAAACTACCAGGAGAACTCCTGTCTGGCACCTTCCCCGGTGGAGTTGTGCATGGGGTGTGTTTGGAACATTTTGTCACCGGCCGAGTCCAAAATTCAGCGATTCCCCATCTCAGCCCAGAAAGCAGGTAGAACAACTTTTGTGGTGTCTTTCAGCTGCCTACCAAGGTAGTGTAAAAACTACCAGGAGAACTCCTGTCTGGCACCTTCCCCGGTGGAGTTGTGCAGGGGGTGTGTTTGGAACATTTTGTCACCAGCCGAGTCCAAAATTCAGCGGTTCCCCATCTCAGCCCAGAAAGCAGGTAGAACATCTTTTGTGGTATCTTTCAGATGCCTACCGGATCAATGTAAAAACTACCAGGAGAACTCCTGTCTGGCACCTTCCCCGGTGGAGTTGTGCAGGGGGTGTGTTTGGAACATTTTGTCACCGGCCGACTCCAAAATTCAGCGGTTCCCCATCTCAGCCCAGAAAGCAGGTAGAACAACTTTTGTGGTGTCTTTCAGCTGCCTACCAAGGTAGTGTAAAAACTACCAAGAGAACTCCTGTCTGGCACCTTCCCCGGTGGAGTTGTGCATGGGGTGTGTTTGGAACATTTTGTCACCGGCCGAGTCCAAAATTCAGCGATTCCCCATCTCAGCCCAGAAAGCAGGTAGAACAACTTTTGTGGTGTCTTTCAGATGCCTACCAAGGTAGTGTAAAAACTACCAGGAGAACTCCTGTCTGGCACCTTCCCCGGTGGAGTTGTGCATGGGGTGTGTTTGGAACATTTTGTCACCAGCCGAGTCCAAAATTCAGCGTTTCCCCATCTCAGCCCAGAAAGCAGGTAGAACAACTTTTGTGGTGCCTTTCAGCTGCCTACCAAGGTAGTGTAAAAACTACCAAGAGAACTCCTGTCTGGCACCTTCCCCGGTGGAGTTGTGCATGGGGTGTGTTTGGAACATTTTGTCAACGGCCGACTCCAAAATTCAGCGGTTCCCCATCTCAGCCCACAAAGCAGGTAGAACAACTTTTCTTGTGCCTTTCAGCTGCCTACCAAGGTAGTGTAAAAACTACCAACAGAATTCGTTCCTGGCACCTTCCCCGGTGGAGTTGTGCAGGGGGTGTGTTTGGAACATTTTGTCACCGGCCGACTCCAAAATTCAGCGGTTCCCCATCTCAGCCCAGAAAGCAGGTAGAACAACTTTTGTGGTGTCTTTCAGATGCCTACCGGACCAATGTAAAAACTACCAGGAGAACTCCTGTCTGGCACCTTCCCCGGTGGAGTTGTGCAGGGGGTGTGTTTGGAACATTTTGTCACCAGCCGACTCCAAAATTCAGCGGTTCCCCATCTCAGCCCACAAAGCAGGTACAACAACTTTTCTTGTGCCTTTCAGCTGCCTACCAAGGTAGTGTAAAAACTACCAACAGAATTCGTTCCTGGCACCTTCCCCGGTGGAGTTGTGCATGGGGTGTCTGTGGAACATTTTGTCACCGGCCGACTCCAAAATTCAGCGGTTCCCCATCTCAGCCCAGAAAGCAGGTAGAACAACTTTTGTGGTGCCTTTCAGATGCCTACCAAGGTAGTGTAAAAACTACTAAGAGAACTCCTGTCTGGCACCTTCCCCGGTGGAGTTGTGCATGGGGTGTCTGTGAAACATTTTGTCACCGGCCGACTCCAAAAATCAGCGGTTCCCCATCTCAGCCCAGAAAGCAGGTAGAACAACTTTTGTGGTGTCTTTCAGATGCCTACCGGAGCAATGTAAAAACTACCAGGAGAACTCCTGTCTGGCACCTTCCCCGGTGGAGTTGTGCAGGGGGTGTGTTTGGAACATTTTATCACCAGCCGAGTCCAAAATTCAGCTGTTCCCCATCTCAGCCCAGAAAGCAGGTAGAACAACTTTTGTGGTGTCTTTCAGATGCCTACCAAGGTAGTGTAAAAACTACGAAGAGAACTCCTGTCTGGCACCTTCCCCGGTGGAGTTGTGCATGGGGTGTGTTTGGAACATTTTGTCACCGGCCGACTCCAAAATTCAGCGATTCCCCATCTCAGCCCAGAAAGCAGGTAGAACAACTTTTGTGGTGTCTTTCAGATGCCTACCAAGGTAGTGTAAAAACTACCAGGAGAACTCCTGTCTGGCACCTTCCCCGGTGGAGTTGTGCAGGGGGTGTGTTTGGAACATTTTGTCACCAGCCGAGTCCAAAATTCAGCGTTTCCCCATCTCAGCCCAGAAAGCAGGTAGAACAACTTTTGTGGTGTCTTTCAGATGCCTACCAAGGTAGTGTAAAAACTACCAAGAGAACTCCTGTCTGGCACCTTCCCCGGTGGAGTTGTGCATGGGGTGTGTTTGGAACATTTTGTCACCAGCCGAGTCCAAAATTCAGCGTTTCCCCATCTCAGCCCAGAAAGCAGGTAGAACAACTTTTGTGGTGTCTTTCAGATGCCTACCGGAGCAATGTAAAAACTACCAGGAGAACTCCTGTCTGGCACCTTCCCCGGTGGAGTTGTGCAGGGGGTGTGTTTGGAACATTTTGTCACCAGCCGAGTCCAAAATTCAGCGTTTCCCCATCTCAGCCCAGAAAGCAGGTACAACAACTTTTGTGGTGTCTTTTAGATGCCTACCAAGGTAGTGTAAAAACTACCAAGAGAACTCCTGTCTGGCACCTTCCCCGGTGGAGTTGTGCATGGGGTGTGTTTGGAACATTTTGTCACCGGCCGAGTCCAAAATTCAGCGGTTCCCCATCTCAGCCCAGAAAGCAGGTAGAACAACTTTTGTGGTGTCTTTCAGATGCCTACCAAGGTAGTGTAAAAACTACCAGGAGAACTCCTGTCTGGCACCTTCCCCGGTGGAGTTGTGCATGGGCTGTGTTTGGAACATTTTGTCACCGGCCGAGTCCAAAATTCAGCGTTTCCCCATCTCAGCCCAGAAAGCAGGTAGAACAACTTTTGTGGTGCCTTTCAGATGCCTACCAAGGTAGTGTAAAAACTACCAAGAGAACTCCTGTCTGGCACCTTCCCCGGTGGAGTTGTGCATGGGGTGTGTTTGGAACATTTTGTCAACGGCCGACTCCAAAATTCAGCGTTTCCGCATCTCAGCCCACAAAGCAGGTACAACAACTTTTCTTGTGCCTTTCAGCTGCCTACCAAGGTAGTGTAAAAACTACCAACAGAATTCGTTCCTGGCACCTTCCCCGGTGGAGTTGTGCATGGGGTGTCTGTGGAACATTTTGTCACCGGCCGACTCCAAAATTCAGCGGTTCCCCATCTCAGCCCAGAAAGCAGGAAGAACAACTTTTGTGGTGCCTTTCAAATGCCTACCAAGGTAGTGTAAAAACCACCAGGAGAACTCCTGTCTGGCACCTTCCCCGGTGGAGATGTGCATGGGGTGTGTTTGGAACATTTTGTCACCGGCCGACTCCAAAATTCAGCGATTCCCCATCTCAGCCCAGAAAGCAGGTAGAACAACTTTTGTGGTGCCTTTCAGATGCCTACCAAGGTAGTGTAAAAACTACCAGGAGAACTCCTGTCTGGCACCTTCCCCGGTGGAGTTGTGCATGGGGTGTGTTTGGAACATTTTGTCACCGGCCGACTCCAAAATTCAGCGGTTCCCCATCTCAGCCCATAAAGCAGGTAGAACAACTTTTCTTGTGCCTTTCAGCTGCCTACCAAGGTAGTGTAAAAACTACCAACAGAATTCGTTCCTGGCACCTTCCCCGGTGGAGTTGTGCATGGGGTGTGTTTGGAACATTTTGTCACCGGCCGAGTCCAAAATTCAGCGGTTCCCCATCTCAGCCCAGAAAGCAGGAAGAACAACTTTTGTGGTGCCTTTCAAATGCCTACCAAGGTAGTGTAAAAACCACCAGGAGAACTCCTGTCTGGCACCTTCCCCGGTGGAGTTGTGCATGGGGTGTGTTTGGAACATTTTGTCAACGGCCGACTCCAAAATTCAGCGGTTCCCCATCTCAGCCCAGAAAGCAGGTAGAACAACTTTTGTGGTGTCTTTCAGATGCCTACCGGAGCAATGTAAAAACTACCAGGAGAACTCCTGTCTGGCACCTTCCCCGGTGGAGTTGTGCAGGGGGTGTGTTTGGAACATTTTGTCACCAGCCGACTCCAAAATTCAGCGGTTCCCCATCTCAGCCCAGAAAGCAGGTAGAACAACTTTTGTGGTGCCTTTCAGATGCCTACCAAGGTAGTGTAAAAACTACCAAGAGAACTCCTGTCTGGCACCTTCCCCGGTGGAGTTGTGCATGGGGTGTGTTTGGAACATTTTGTCACCAGCCGAGTCCAAAATTCAGCGTTTCCCCATCTCAGCCCAGAAAGCAGGAAGAACAACATTTGCGGTGCCTTTCAAATGCCTACCAAGGTAGTGTAAAAACTACCAGGAGAACTCCTGTCTGGCACCTTCCCCGGTGGAGTTGTGCATGGGGTGTGTTTGGAACATTTTGTCACCAGCCGACTCCAAAATTCAGCGTTTCCCCATCTCAGCCCAGAAAGCAGGTAGAACAACTTTTGTGGTGCCTTTCAGCTGCCTACCAAGGTAGTGTAAAAACTACCAACAGAATTCGTTCCTGGCACCTTCCCCGGTGGAGTTGTGCATGGGGTGTGTTTGGAACATTTTGTCACCGGCCGAGTCCAAAATTCAGCTGTTCCCCATCTCAGCCCAGAAAGCAGGTAGAACAACTTTTGTGGTGTCTTTCACATGCCTACCAAGGTAGTGTAAAAACTACTAAGAGAACTCCTGTCTGGCACCTTCCCCGGTGGAGTTGTGCAGGGGGTGTGTTTGGAACATTTTGTCACCAGCCGACTCCAAAATTCAGCGGTTCCCCATCTCAGCCCAGAAAGCAGGTAGAACAACTTTTCTTGTGCCTTTCAGCTGCCTACCAAGGTAGTGTAAAAACTACCAAGAGAATTCGTTCCTGGCACCTTCCCCGGTGGAGTTGTGCATGGGGTGTCTGTGGAACATTTTGTCACCGGCCGACTCCAAAATTCAGCGGTTCCCCATCTCAGCCCAGAAAGCAGGTAGAACAACTTTTGTGGTGTCTTTCAGATGCCTACCAAGGTAGTGTAAAAACTACCAAGAGAACTCCTGTCTGGCACCTTCCCCGGTGGAGTTGTGCATGGGGTGTGTTTGGAACATTTTGTCAACGGCCGACTCCAAAATTCAGCGGTTCCCCATCTCAGCCCACAAAGCAGGTACAACAACTTTTCTTGTGCCTTTCAGCTGCCTACCAAGGTAGTGTAAAAACTACCAACAGAATTCGTTCCTGGCACCTTCCCCGGTGGAGTTGTGCATGGGGTGTGTTTGGAACATTTTGTCACCGGCCGAGTCCAAAATTCAGCGGTTCCCCATCTCAGCCCAGAAAGCAGGAAGAACAACTTTTGTGGTGCCTTTCAGCTGCCTACCAAGGTAGTGTAAAAACTACCAAGAGAACTCCTGTCTGGCACCTTCCCCGGTGGAAATTGTGCATGGGGTGTGTTTGGAACATTTTGTCAACGGCCGACTCCAAAATTCAGCGGTTCCCCATCTCAGCCCACAAAGCAGGTAGAACAACTTTTCTTGTGCCTTTCAGCTGCCTACCAAGGTAGTGTAAAAACTACCAACAGAATTCGTTCCTGGCACCTTCCCCGGTGGAGTTGTGCAGGGGGTGTGTTTGGAACATTTTGTCACCGGCCGACTCCAAAATTCAGCGGTTCCCCATCTCAGCCCAGAAAGCAGGTAGAACAACTTTTGTGGTGTCTTTCAGATGCCTACCGGACCAATGTAAAAACTACCAGGAGAACTCCTGTCTGGCACCTTCCCCGGTGGAGTTGTGCAGGGGGTGTGTTTGGAACATTTTGTCACCAGCCGACTCCAAAATTCAGCGGTTCCCCATCTCAGCCCAGAAAGCAGGTAGAACAACTTTTGTGGTGTCTTTCAGATGCCTACCAAGGTAGTGTAAAAACTACCAAGAGAACTCCTGTCTGGCACCTTCCCCGGTGGAGTTGTGCAGGGGGTGTGTTTGGAACATTTTGCCACCAGCCGACTCCAAAATTCAGCGGTTCCCCATCTCAGCCCAGAAAGCAGGTAGAACAACTTTTGTGGTGCCTTTCAGATGCCTACCAAGGTAGTGTAAAAACTACTAAGAGAACTCCTGTCTGGCACCTTCCCCGGTGGAGTTGTGCATGGGGTGTCTGTGAAACATTTTGTCACCGGCCGACTCCAAAAATCAGCGGTTCCCCATCTCAGCCCAGAAAGCAGGTAGAACAACTTTTGTGGTGTCTTTCAGATGCCTACCGGAGCAATGTAAAAACTACCAGGAGAACTCCTGTCTGGCACCTTCCCCGGTGGAGTTGTGCAGGGGGTGTGTTTGGAACATTTTATCACCAGCCGAGTCCAAAATTCAGCTGTTCCCCATCTCAGCCCAGAAAGCAGGTAGAACAACTTTTGTGGTGTCTTTCAGATGCCTACCAAGGTAGTGTAAAAACTACGAAGAGAACTCCTGTCTGGCACCTTCCCCGGTGGAGTTGTGCATGGGGTGTGTTTGGAACATTTTGTCACCGGCCGACTCCAAAATTCAGCGATTCCCCATCTCAGCCCAGAAAGCAGGTAGAACAACTTTTGTGGTGTCTTTCAGATGCCTACCAAGGTAGTGTAAAAACTACCAGGAGAACTCCTGTCTGGCACCTTCCCCGGTGGAGTTGTGCATGGGGTGTGTTTGGAACATTTTGTCACCAGCCGAGTCCAAAATTCAGCGTTTCCCCATCTCAGCCCAGAAAGCAGGTAGAACAACTTTTGTGGTGTCTTTCAGATGCCTACCAAGGTAGTGTAAAAACTACCAAGAGAACTCCTGTCTGGCACCTTCCCCGGTGGAGTTGTGCATGGGGTGTGTTTGGAACATTTTGTCACCAGCCGAGTCCAAAATTCAGCGTTTCCCCATCTCAGCCCAGAAAGCAGGTAGAACAACTTTTGTGGTGTCTTTCAGATGCCTACCGGAGCAATGTAAAAACTACCAGGAGAACTCCTGTCTGGCACCTTCCCCGGTGGAGTTGTGCAGGGGGTGTGTTTGGAACATTTTGTCACCAGCCGAGTCCAAAATTCAGCGTTTCCCCATCTCAGCCCAGAAAGCAGGTACAACAACTTTTGTGGTGTCTTTTAGATGCCTACCAAGGTAGTGTAAAAACTACCAAGAGAACTCCTGTCTGGCACCTTCCCCGGTGGAGTTGTGCATGGGGTGTGTTTGGAACATTTTGTCACCGGCCGAGTCCAAAATTCAGCGGTTCCCCATCTCAGCCCAGAAAGCAGGTAGAACAACTTTTGTGGTGTCTTTCAGATGCCTACCAAGGTAGTGTAAAAACTACCAGGAGAACTCCTGTCTGGCACCTTCCCCGGTGGAGTTGTGCATGGGGTGTGTTTGGAACATTTTGTCACCGGCCGAGTCCAAAATTCAGCGTTTCCCCATCTCAGCCCAGAAAGCAGGTAGAACAACTTTTGTGGTGCCTTTCAGATGCCTACCAAGGTAGTGTAAAAACTACCAAGAGAACTCCTGTCTGGCACCTTCCCCGGTGGAGTTGTGCATGGGGTGTGTTTGGAACATTTTGTCAACGGCCGACTCCAAAATTCAGCGTTTCCGCATCTCAGCCCACAAAGCAGGTACAACAACTTTTCTTGTGCCTTTCAGCTGCCTACCAAGGTAGTGTAAAAACTACCAACAGAATTCGTTCCTGGCACCTTCCCCGGTGGAGTTGTGCATGGGGTGTCTGTGGAACATTTTGTCACCGGCCGACTCCAAAATTCAGCGGTTCCCCATCTCAGCCCAGAAAGCAGGAAGAACAACTTTTGTGGTGCCTTTCAAATGCCTACCAAGGTAGTGTAAAAACCACCAGGAGAACTCCTGTCTGGCACCTTCCCCGGTGGAGATGTGCATGGGGTGTGTTTGGAACATTTTGTCACCGGCCGACTCCAAAATTCAGCGATTCCCCATCTCAGCCCAGAAAGCAGGTAGAACAACTTTTGTGGTGCCTTTCAGATGCCTACCAAGGTAGTGTAAAAACTACCAGGAGAACTCCTGTCTGGCACCTTCCCCGGTGGAGTTGTGCATGGGGTGTGTTTGGAACATTTTGTCACCGGCCGACTCCAAAATTCAGCGGTTCCCCATCTCAGCCCATAAAGCAGGTAGAACAACTTTTCTTGTGCCTTTCAGCTGCCTACCAAGGTAGTGTAAAAACTACCAACAGAATTCGTTCCTGGCACCTTCCCCGGTGGAGTTGTGCATGGGGTGTGTTTGGAACATTTTGTCACCGGCCGAGTCCAAAATTCAGCGGTTCCCCATCTCAGCCCAGAAAGCAGGAAGAACAACTTTTGTGGTGCCTTTCAAATGCCTACCAAGGTAGTGTAAAAACCACCAGGAGAACTCCTGTCTGGCACCTTCCCCGGTGGAGTTGTGCATGGGGTGTGTTTGGAACATTTTGTCAACGGCCGACTCCAAAATTCAGCGGTTCCCCATCTCAGCCCAGAAAGCAGGTAGAACAACTTTTGTGGTGTCTTTCAGATGCCTACCGGAGCAATGTAAAAACTACCAGGAGAACTCCTGTCTGGCACCTTCCCCGGTGGAGTTGTGCAGGGGGTGTGTTTGGAACATTTTGTCACCAGCCGACTCCAAAATTCAGCGGTTCCCCATCTCAGCCCAGAAAGCAGGTAGAACAACTTTTGTGGTGCCTTTCAGCTGCCTACCAAGGTAGTGTAAAAACTACCAAGAGAACTCCTGTCTGGCACCTTCCCCGGTGGAGTTGTGCATGGGGTGTGTTTGGAACATTTTGTCACCGGCCGAGTCCAAAATTCAGCGGTTCCCCATCTCAGCCCAGAAAGCAGGAAGAACAACATTTGCGGTGCCTTTCAAATGCCTACCAAGGTAGTGTAAAAACTACCAGGAGAACTCCTGTCTGGCACCTTCCCCGGTGGAGTTGTGCATGGGGTGTGTTTGGAACATTTTGTCACCAGCCGACTCCAAAATTCAGCGTTTCCCCATCTCAGCCCAGAAAGCAGGTAGAACAACTTTTGTGGTGCCTTTCAGCTGCCTACCAAGGTAGTGTAAAAACTACCAACAGAATTCGTTCCTGGCACCTTCCCCGGTGGAGTTGTGCATGGGGTGTGTTTGGAACATTTTGTCACCGGCCGAGTCCAAAATTCAGCTGTTCCCCATCTCAGCCCAGAAAGCAGGTAGAACAACTTTTGTGGTGTCTTTCACATGCCTACCAAGGTAGTGTAAAAACTACTAAGAGAACTCCTGTCTGGCACCTTCCCCGGTGGAGTTGTGCAGGGGGTGTGTTTGGAACATTTTGTCACCAGCCGACTCCAAAATTCAGCGGTTCCCCATCTCAGCCCAGAAAGCAGGTAGAACAACTTTTCTTGTGCCTTTCAGCTGCCTACCAAGGTAGTGTAAAAACTACCAAGAGAATTCGTTCCTGGCACCTTCCCCGGTGGAGTTGTGCATGGGGTGTCTGTGGAACATTTTGTCACCGGCCGACTCCAAAATTCAGCGGTTCCCCATCTCAGCCCAGAAAGCAGGTAGAACAACTTTTGTGGTGTCTTTCAGATGCCTACCAAGGTAGTGTAAAAACTACCAAGAGAACTCCTGTCTGGCACCTTCCCCGGTGGAGTTGTGCATGGGGTGTGTTTGGAACATTTTGTCAACGGCCGACTCCAAAATTCAGCGGTTCCCCATCTCAGCCCACAAAGCAGGTACAACAACTTTTCTTGTGCCTTTCAGCTGCCTACCAAGGTAGTGTAAAAACTACCAACAGAATTCGTTCCTGGCACCTTCCCCGGTGGAGTTGTGCATGGGGTGTGTTTGGAACATTTTGTCACCGGCCGAGTCCAAAATTCAGCGGTTCCCCATCTCAGCCCAGAAAGCAGGAAGAACAACTTTTGTGGTGCCTTTCAAATGCCTACCAAGGTAGTGTAAAAACCACCAGGAGAACTCCTGTCTGGCACCTTCCCCGGTGGAGTTGTGCATGGGGTGTGTTTGGAACATTTTGTCAACGGCCGACTCCAAAATTCAGCGGTTCCCCATCTCAGCCCAGAAAGCAGGTAGAACAACTTTTGTGGTGTCTTTCAGATGCCTACCAAGGTAGTGTAAAAACTACCAGGAGAACTCCTGTCTGGCACCTTCCCCGGTGGAGTTGTGCATGGGGTGTGTTTGGAACATTTTGTCACCGGCCGAGTCCAAAATTCAGCGTTTCCCCATCTCAGCCCAGAAAGCAGGTAGAACAACTTTTGTGGTGCCTTTCAGATGCCTACCAAGGTAGTGTAAAAACTACCAAGAGAACTCCTGTCTGGCACCTTCCCCGGTGGAGTTGTGCATGGGGTGTGTTTGGAACATTTTGTCAACGGCCGACTCCAAAATTCAGCGTTTCCGCATCTCAGCCCACAAAGCAGGTACAACAACTTTTCTTGTGCCTTTCAGCTGCCTACCAAGGTAGTGTAAAAACTACCAACAGAATTCGTTCCTGGCACCTTCCCCGGTGGAGTTGTGCATGGGGTGTCTGTGGAACATTTTGTCACCGGCCGACTCCAAAATTCAGCGGTTCCCCATCTCAGCCCAGAAAGCAGGAAGAACAACTTTTGTGGTGCCTTTCAAATGCCTACCAAGGTAGTGTAAAAACCACCAGGAGAACTCCTGTCTGGCACCTTCCCCGGTGGAGATGTGCATGGGGTGTGTTTGGAACATTTTGTCACCGGCCGACTCCAAAATTCAGCGATTCCCCATCTCAGCCCAGAAAGCAGGTAGAACAACTTTTGTGGTGCCTTTCAGATGCCTACCAAGGTAGTGTAAAAACTACCAGGAGAACTCCTGTCTGGCACCTTCCCCGGTGGAGTTGTGCATGGGGTGTGTTTGGAACATTTTGTCACCGGCCGACTCCAAAATTCAGCGGTTCCCCATCTCAGCCCATAAAGCAGGTAGAACAACTTTTCTTGTGCCTTTCAGCTGCCTACCAAGGTAGTGTAAAAACTACCAACAGAATTCGTTCCTGGCACCTTCCCCGGTGGAGTTGTGCATGGGGTGTGTTTGGAACATTTTGTCACCGGCCGAGTCCAAAATTCAGCGGTTCCCCATCTCAGCCCAGAAAGCAGGAAGAACAACTTTTGTGGTGCCTTTCAAATGCCTACCAAGGTAGTGTAAAAACCACCAGGAGAACTCCTGTCTGGCACCTTCCCCGGTGGAGTTGTGCATGGGGTGTGTTTGGAACATTTTGTCAACGGCCGACTCCAAAATTCAGCGGTTCCCCATCTCAGCCCAGAAAGCAGGTAGAACAACTTTTGTGGTGTCTTTCAGATGCCTACCGGAGCAATGTAAAAACTACCAGGAGAACTCCTGTCTGGCACCTTCCCCGGTGGAGTTGTGCAGGGGGTGTGTTTGGAACATTTTGTCACCAGCCGACTCCAAAATTCAGCGGTTCCCCATCTCAGCCCAGAAAGCAGGTAGAACAACTTTTGTGGTGCCTTTCAGCTGCCTACCAAGGTAGTGTAAAAACTACCAAGAGAACTCCTGTCTGGCACCTTCCCCGGTGGAGTTGTGCATGGGGTGTGTTTGGAACATTTTGTCACCGGCCGAGTCCAAAATTCAGCGGTTCCCCATCTCAGCCCAGAAAGCAGGAAGAACAACATTTGCGGTGCCTTTCAAATGCCTACCAAGGTAGTGTAAAAACTACCAGGAGAACTCCTGTCTGGCACCTTCCCCGGTGGAGTTGTGCATGGGGTGTGTTTGGAACATTTTGTCACCAGCCGACTCCAAAATTCAGCGTTTCCCCATCTCAGCCCAGAAAGCAGGTAGAACAACTTTTGTGGTGCCTTTCAGCTGCCTACCAAGGTAGTGTAAAAACTACCAACAGAATTCGTTCCTGGCACCTTCCCCGGTGGAGTTGTGCATGGGGTGTGTTTGGAACATTTTGTCACCGGCCGAGTCCAAAATTCAGCTGTTCCCCATCTCAGCCCAGAAAGCAGGTAGAACAACTTTTGTGGTGTCTTTCACATGCCTACCAAGGTAGTGTAAAAACTACTAAGAGAACTCCTGTCTGGCACCTTCCCCGGTGGAGTTGTGCAGGGGGTGTGTTTGGAACATTTTGTCACCAGCCGACTCCAAAATTCAGCGGTTCCCCATCTCAGCCCAGAAAGCAGGTAGAACAACTTTTCTTGTGCCTTTCAGCTGCCTACCAAGGTAGTGTAAAAACTACCAAGAGAATTCGTTCCTGGCACCTTCCCCGGTGGAGTTGTGCATGGGGTGTCTGTGGAACATTTTGTCACCGGCCGACTCCAAAATTCAGCGGTTCCCCATCTCAGCCCAGAAAGCAGGTAGAACAACTTTTGTGGTGTCTTTCAGATGCCTACCAAGGTAGTGTAAAAACTACCAAGAGAACTCCTGTCTGGCACCTTCCCCGGTGGAGTTGTGCATGGGGTGTGTTTGGAACATTTTGTCAACGGCCGACTCCAAAATTCAGCGGTTCCCCATCTCAGCCCACAAAGCAGGTACAACAACTTTTCTTGTGCCTTTCAGCTGCCTACCAAGGTAGTGTAAAAACTACCAACAGAATTCGTTCCTGGCACCTTCCCCGGTGGAGTTGTGCATGGGGTGTGTTTGGAACATTTTGTCACCGGCCGAGTCCAAAATTCAGCGGTTCCCCATCTCAGCCCAGAAAGCAGGAAGAACAACTTTTGTGGTGCCTTTCAAATGCCTACCAAGGTAGTGTAAAAACCACCAGGAGAACTCCTGTCTGGCACCTTCCCCGGTGGAGTTGTGCATGGGGTGTGTTTGGAACATTTTGTCAACGGCCGACTCCAAAATTCAGCGGTTCCCCATCTCAGCCCAGAAAGCAGGTAGAACAACTTTTGTGGTGTCTTTCAGATGCCTACCGGAGCAATGTAAAAACTACCAGGAGAACTCCCGTCTGGCACCTTCCCCGGTGGAGTTGTGCAGGGGGTGTGTTTGGAACATTTTGTCACCAGCCGACTCCAAAATTCAGCGGTTCCCCATCTCAGCCCAGAAAGCAGGTAGAACAACTTTTGTGGTGCCTTTCAGCTGCCTACCAAGGTAGTGTAAAAACTACCAAGAGAACTCCTGTCTGGCACCTTCCCCGGTGGAGTTGTGCATGGGGTGTGTTTGGAACATTTTGTCACCGGCCGAGTCCAAAATTCAGCGGTTCCCCATCTCAGCCCAGAAAGCAGGAAGAACAACATTTGCGGTGCCTTTCAAATGCCTACCAAGGTAGTGTAAAAACTACCAGGAGAACTCCTGTCTGGCACCTTCCCCGGTGGAGTTGTGCATGGGGTGTGTTTGGAACATTTTGTCACCGGCCGAGTCCAAAATTCAGCGGTTCCCCATCTCAGCCCAGAAAGCAGGTAGAACAACTTTTGTGGTGTCTTTCAGATGCCTACCAAGGTAGTGTAAAAACTACCAGGAGAACTCCTGTCTGGCACCTTCCCCGGTGGAGTTGTGCATGGGGTGTGTTTGGAACATTTTGTCACCGGCCGAGTCCAAAATTCAGCGTTTCCCCATCTCAGCCCAGAAAGCAGGTAGAACAACTTTTGTGGTGCCTTTCAGATGCCTACCAAGGTAGTGTAAAAACTACCAAGAGAACTCCTGTCTGGCACCTTCCCCGGTGGAGTTGTGCATGGGGTGTGTTTGGAACATTTTGTCAACGGCCGACTCCAAAATTCAGCGTTTCCGCATCTCAGCCCACAAAGCAGGTACAACAACTTTTCTTGTGCCTTTCAGCTGCCTACCAAGGTAGTGTAAAAACTACCAACAGAATTCGTTCCTGGCACCTTCCCCGGTGGAGTTGTGCATGGGGTGTCTGTGGAACATTTTGTCACCGGCCGACTCCAAAATTCAGCGGTTCCCCATCTCAGCCCAGAAAGCAGGAAGAACAACTTTTGTGGTGCCTTTCAAATGCCTACCAAGGTAGTGTAAAAACCACCAGGAGAACTCCTGTCTGGCACCTTCCCCGGTGGAGATGTGCATGGGGTGTGTTTGGAACATTTTGTCACCGGCCGACTCCAAAATTCAGCGATTCCCCATCTCAGCCCAGAAAGCAGGTAGAACAACTTTTGTGGTGCCTTTCAGATGCCTACCAAGGTAGTGTAAAAACTACCAGGAGAACTCCTGTCTGGCACCTTCCCCGGTGGAGTTGTGCATGGGGTGTGTTTGGAACATTTTGTCACCGGCCGACTCCAAAATTCAGCGGTTCCCCATCTCAGCCCATAAAGCAGGTAGAACAACTTTTCTTGTGCCTTTCAGCTGCCTACCAAGGTAGTGTAAAAACTACCAACAGAATTCGTTCCTGGCACCTTCCCCGGTGGAGTTGTGCATGGGGTGTGTTTGGAACATTTTGTCACCGGCCGAGTCCAAAATTCAGCGGTTCCCCATCTCAGCCCAGAAAGCAGGAAGAACAACTTTTGTGGTGCCTTTCAAATGCCTACCAAGGTAGTGTAAAAACCACCAGGAGAACTCCTGTCTGGCACCTTCCCCGGTGGAGTTGTGCATGGGGTGTGTTTGGAACATTTTGTCAACGGCCGACTCCAAAATTCAGCGGTTCCCCATCTCAGCCCAGAAAGCAGGTAGAACAACTTTTGTGGTGTCTTTCAGATGCCTACCGGAGCAATGTAAAAACTACCAGGAGAACTCCTGTCTGGCACCTTCCCCGGTGGAGTTGTGCAGGGGGTGTGTTTGGAACATTTTGTCACCAGCCGACTCCAAAATTCAGCGGTTCCCCATCTCAGCCCAGAAAGCAGGTAGAACAACTTTTGTGGTGCCTTTCAGATGCCTACCAAGGTAGTGTAAAAACTACCAAGAGAACTCCTGTCTGGCACCTTCCCCGGTGGAGTTGTGCAGGGGGTGTGTTTGGAACATTTTGTCACCGGCCGAGTCCAAAATTCAGCGGTTCCCCATCTCAGCCCAGAAAGCAGGAAGAACAACATTTGCGGTGCCTTTCAAATGCCTACCAAGGTAGTGTAAAAACTACCAGGAGAACTCCTGTCTGGCACCTTCCCCGGTGGAGTTGTGCATGGGGTGTGTTTGGAACATTTTGTCACCAGCCGACTCCAAAATTCAGCGTTTCCCCATCTCAGCCCAGAAAGCAGGTAGAACAACTTTTGTGGTGCCTTTCAGCTGCCTACCAAGGTAGTGTAAAAACTACCAACAGAATTCGTTCCTGGCACCTTCCCCGGTGGAGTTGTGCATGGGGTGTGTTTGGAACATTTTGTCACCGGCCGAGTCCAAAATTCAGCTGTTCCCCATCTCAGCCCAGAAAGCAGGTAGAACAACTTTTGTGGTGTCTTTCACATGCCTACCAAGGTAGTGTAAAAACTACTAAGAGAACTCCTGTCTGGCACCTTCCCCGGTGGAGTTGTGCAGGGGGTGTGTTTGGAACATTTTGTCACCAGCCGACTCCAAAATTCAGCGGTTCCCCATCTCAGCCCAGAAAGCAGGTAGAACAACTTTTCTTGTGCCTTTCAGCTGCCTACCAAGGTAGTGTAAAAACTACCAAGAGAATTCGTTCCTGGCACCTTCCCCGGTGGAGTTGTGCATGGGGTGTCTGTGGAACATTTTGTCACCGGCCGACTCCAAAATTCAGCGGTTCCCCATCTCAGCCCAGAAAGCAGGTAGAACAACTTTTGTGGTGTCTTTCAGATGCCTACCAAGGTAGTGTAAAAACTACCAAGAGAACTCCTGTCTGGCACCTTCCCCGGTGGAGTTGTGCATGGGGTGTGTTTGGAACATTTTGTCAACGGCCGACTCCAAAATTCAGCGGTTCCCCATCTCAGCCCACAAAGCAGGTACAACAACTTTTCTTGTGCCTTTCAGCTGCCTACCAAGGTAGTGTAAAAACTACCAACAGAATTCGTTCCTGGCACCTTCCCCGGTGGAGTTGTGCATGGGGTGTGTTTGGAACATTTTGTCACCGGCCGAGTCCAAAATTCAGCGGTTCCCCATCTCAGCCCAGAAAGCAGGAAGAACAACTTTTGTGGTGCCTTTCAGCTGCCTACCAAGGTAGTGTAAAAACTACCAAGAGAACTCCTGTCTGGCACCTTCCCCGGTGGAGTTGTGCATGGGGTGTGTTTGGAACATTTTGTCAACGGCCGACTCCAAAATTCAGCGGTTCCCCATCTCAGCCCACAAAGCAGGTAGAACAACTTTTCTTGTGCCTTTCAGCTGCCTACCAAGGTAGTGTAAAAACTACCAACAGAATTCGTTCCTGGCACCTTCCCCGGTGGAGTTGTGCAGGGGGTGTGTTTGGAACATTTTGTCACCGGCCGACTCCAAAATTCAGCGGTTCCCCATCTCAGCCCAGAAAGCAGGTAGAACAACTTTTGTGGTGTCTTTCAGATGCCTACCGGACCAATGTAAAAACTACCAGGAGAACTCCTGTCTGGCACCTTCCCCGGTGGAGTTGTGCAGGGGGTGTGTTTGGAACATTTTGTCACCAGCCGACTCCAAAATTCAGCGGTTCCCCATCTCAGCCCAGAAAGCAGGTAGAACAACTTTTGTGGTGTCTTTCAGATGCCTACCAAGGTAGTGTAAAAACTACCAAGAGAACTCCTGTCTGGCACCTTCCCCGGTGGAGTTGTGCAGGGGGTGTGTTTGGAACATTTTGCCACCAGCCGACTCCAAAATTCAGCGGTTCCCCATCTCAGCCCAGAAAGCAGGTAGAACAACTTTTGTGGTGCCTTTCAGATGCCTACCAAGGTAGTGTAAAAACTACTAAGAGAACTCCTGTCTGGCACCTTCCCCGGTGGAGTTGTGCATGGGGTGTCTGTGAAACATTTTGTCACCGGCCGACTCCAAAAATCAGCGGTTCCCCATCTCAGCCCAGAAAGCAGGTAGAACAACTTTTGTGGTGTCTTTCAGATGCCTACCGGAGCAATGTAAAAACTACCAGGAGAACTCCTGTCTGGCACCTTCCCCGGTGGAGTTGTGCAGGGGGTGTGTTTGGAACATTTTATCACCAGCCGAGTCCAAAATTCAGCTGTTCCCCATCTCAGCCCAGAAAGCAGGTAGAACAACTTTTGTGGTGTCTTTCAGATGCCTACCAAGGTAGTGTAAAAACTACGAAGAGAACTCCTGTCTGGCACCTTCCCCGGTGGAGTTGTGCATGGGGTGTGTTTGGAACATTTTGTCACCGGCCGACTCCAAAATTCAGCGATTCCCCATCTCAGCCCAGAAAGCAGGTAGAACAACTTTTGTGGTGTCTTTCAGATGCCTACCAAGGTAGTGTAAAAACTACCAGGAGAACTCCTGTCTGGCACCTTCCCCGGTGGAGTTGTGCATGGGGTGTGTTTGGAACATTTTGTCACCAGCCGAGTCCAAAATTCAGCGTTTCCCCATCTCAGCCCAGAAAGCAGGTAGAACAACTTTTGTGGTGTCTTTCAGATGCCTACCAAGGTAGTGTAAAAACTACCAAGAGAACTCCTGTCTGGCACCTTCCCCGGTGGAGTTGTGCATGGGGTGTGTTTGGAACATTTTGTCACCAGCCGAGTCCAAAATTCAGCGTTTCCCCATCTCAGCCCAGAAAGCAGGTAGAACAACTTTTGTGGTGTCTTTCAGATGCCTACCGGAGCAATGTAAAAACTACCAGGAGAACTCCTGTCTGGCACCTTCCCCGGTGGAGTTGTGCAGGGGGTGTGTTTGGAACATTTTGTCACCAGCCGAGTCCAAAATTCAGCGTTTCCCCATCTCAGCCCAGAAAGCAGGTACAACAACTTTTGTGGTGTCTTTTAGATGCCTACCAAGGTAGTGTAAAAACTACCAAGAGAACTCCTGTCTGGCACCTTCCCCGGTGGAGTTGTGCATGGGGTGTGTTTGGAACATTTTGTCACCGGCCGAGTCCAAAATTCAGCGGTTCCCCATCTCAGCCCAGAAAGCAGGTAGAACAACTTTTGTGGTGTCTTTCAGATGCCTACCTGAGCAATGTAAAAACTACCAGGAGAACTCCTGTCTGGCACCTTCCCCGGTGGAGTTGTGCAGGGGGTGTGTTTGGAACATTTTGTCACCGGCCGAGTCCAAAATTCAGCGTTTCCCCATCTCAGCCCAGAAAGCAGGTAGAACAACTTTTGTGGTGCCTTTCAGATGCCTACCAAGGTAGTGTAAAAACTACCAAGAGAACTCCTGTCTGGCACCTTCCCCGGTGGAGTTGTGCATGGGGTGTGTTTGGAACATTTTGTCAACGGCCGACTCCAAAATTCAGCGTTTCCGCATCTCAGCCCACAAAGCAGGTACAACAACTTTTCTTGTGCCTTTCAGCTGCCTACCAAGGTAGTGTAAAAACTACCAACAGAATTCGTTCCTGGCACCTTCCCCGGTGGAGTTGTGCATGGGGTGTCTGTGGAACATTTTGTCACCGGCCGACTCCAAAATTCAGCGGTTCCCCATCTCAGCCCAGAAAGCAGGAAGAACAACTTTTGTGGTGCCTTTCAAATGCCTACCAAGGTAGTGTAAAAACCACCAGGAGAACTCCTGTCTGGCACCTTCCCCGGTGGAGATGTGCATGGGGTGTGTTTGGAACATTTTGTCACCGGCCGACTCCAAAATTCAGCGATTCCCCATCTCAGCCCAGAAAGCAGGTAGAACAACTTTTGTGGTGCCTTTCAGATGCCTACCAAGGTAGTGTAAAAACTACCAGGAGAACTCCTGTCTGGCACCTTCCCCGGTGGAGTTGTGCATGGGGTGTGTTTGGAACATTTTGTCACCGGCCGACTCCAAAATTCAGCGGTTCCCCATCTCAGCCCATAAAGCAGGTAGAACAACTTTTCTTGTGCCTTTCAGCTGCCTACCAAGGTAGTGTAAAAACTACCAACAGAATTCGTTCCTGGCACCTTCCCCGGTGGAGTTGTGCATGGGGTGTGTTTGGAACATTTTGTCACCGGCCGACTCCAAAATTCAGCGTTTCCCCATCTCAGCCCAGAAAGCAGGAAGAACAACTTTTGTGGTGCCTTTCAAATGCCTACCAAGGTAGTGTAAAAACCACCAGGAGAACTCCTGTCTGGCACCTTCCCCGGTGGAGTTGTGCATGGGGTGTGTTTGGAACATTTTGTCAACGGCCGACTCCAAAATTCAGCGGTTCCCCATCTCAGCCCAGAAAGCAGGTAGAACAACTTTTGTGGTGTCTTTCAGATGCCTACCGGAGCAATGTAAAAACTACCAGGAGAACTCCTGTCTGGCACCTTCCCCGGTGGAGTTGTGCAGGGGGTGTGTTTGGAACATTTTGTCACCAGCCGACTCCAAAATTCAGCGGTTCCCCATCTCAGCCCAGAAAGCAGGTAGAACAACTTTTGTGGTGCCTTTCAGCTGCCTACCAAGGTAGTGTAAAAACTACCAAGAGAACTCCTGTCTGGCACCTTCCCCGGTGGAGTTGTGCATGGGGTGTGTTTGGAACATTTTGTCACCGGCCGAGTCCAAAATTCAGCGGTTCCCCATCTCAGCCCAGAAAGCAGGAAGAACAACATTTGCGGTGCCTTTCAAATGCCTACCAAGGTAGTGTAAAAACTACCAGGAGAACTCCTGTCTGGCACCTTCCCCGGTGGAGTTGTGCATGGGGTGTGTTTGGAACATTTTGTCACCAGCCGACTCCAAAATTCAGCGTTTCCCCATCTCAGCCCAGAAAGCAGGTAGAACAACTTTTGTGGTGCCTTTCAGCTGCCTACCAAGGTAGTGTAAAAACTACCAACAGAATTCGTTCCTGGCACCTTCCCCGGTGGAGTTGTGCATGGGGTGTGTTTGGAACATTTTGTCACCGGCCGAGTCCAAAATTCAGCTGTTCCCCATCTCAGCCCAGAAAGCAGGTAGAACAACTTTTGTGGTGTCTTTCACATGCCTACCAAGGTAGTGTAAAAACTACTAAGAGAACTCCTGTCTGGCACCTTCCCCGGTGGAGTTGTGCAGGGGGTGTGTTTGGAACATTTTGTCACCAGCCGACTCCAAAATTCAGCGGTTCCCCATCTCAGCCCAGAAAGCAGGTAGAACAACTTTTCTTGTGCCTTTCAGCTGCCTACCAAGGTAGTGTAAAAACTACCAAGAGAATTCGTTCCTGGCACCTTCCCCGGTGGAGTTGTGCATGGGGTGTCTGTGGAACATTTTGTCACCGGCCGACTCCAAAATTCAGCGGTTCCCCATCTCAGCCCAGAAAGCAGGTAGAACAACTTTTGTGGTGTCTTTCAGATGCCTACCAAGGTAGTGTAAAAACTACCAAGAGAACTCCTGTCTGGCACCTTCCCCGGTGGAGTTGTGCATGGGGTGTGTTTGGAACATTTTGTCAACGGCCGACTCCAAAATTCAGCGGTTCCCCATCTCAGCCCACAAAGCAGGTACAACAACTTTTCTTGTGCCTTTCAGCTGCCTACCAAGGTAGTGTAAAAACTACCAACAGAATTCGTTCCTGGCACCTTCCCCGGTGGAGTTGTGCATGGGGTGTGTTTGGAACATTTTGTCACCGGCCGAGTCCAAAATTCAGCGGTTCCCCATCTCAGCCCAGAAAGCAGGAAGAACAACTTTTGTGGTGCCTTTCAAATGCCTACCAAGGTAGTGTAAAAACCACCAGGAGAACTCCTGTCTGGCACCTTCCCCGGTGGAGTTGTGCATGGGGTGTGTTTGGAACATTTTGTCAACGGCCGACTCCAAAATTCAGCGGTTCCCCATCTCAGCCCAGAAAGCAGGTAGAACAACTTTTGTGGTGTCTTTCAGATGCCTACCGGAGCAATGTAAAAACTACCAGGAGAACTCCCGTCTGGCACCTTCCCCGGTGGAGTTGTGCAGGGGGTGTGTTTGGAACATTTTGTCACCAGCCGACTCCAAAATTCAGCGGTTCCCCATCTCAGCCCAGAAAGCAGGTAGAACAACTTTTGTGGTGCCTTTCAGCTGCCTACCAAGGTAGTGTAAAAACTACCAAGAGAACTCCTGTCTGGCACCTTCCCCGGTGGAGTTGTGCATGGGGTGTGTTTGGAACATTTTGTCACCGGCCGAGTCCAAAATTCAGCGGTTCCCCATCTCAGCCCAGAAAGCAGGAAGAACAACATTTGCGGTGCCTTTCAAATGCCTACCAAGGTAGTGTAAAAACTACCAGGAGAACTCCTGTCTGGCACCTTCCCCGGTGGAGTTGTGCATGGGGTGTGTTTGGAACATTTTGTCACCAGCCGACTCCAAAATTCAGCGTTTCCCCATCTCAGCCCAGAAAGCAGGTAGAACAACTTTTGTGGTGCCTTTCAGCTGCCTACCAAGGTAGTGTAAAAACTACCAACAGAATTCGTTCCTGGCACCTTCCCCGGTGGAGTTGTGCATGGGGTGTGTTTGGAACATTTTGTCACCGGCCGAGTCCAAAATTCAGCTGTTCCCCATCTCAGCCCAGAAAGCAGGTAGAACAACTTTTGTGGTGTCTTTCACATGCCTACCAAGGTAGTGTAAAAACTACTAAGAGAACTCCTGTCTGGCACCTTCCCCGGTGGAGTTGTGCAGGGGGTGTGTTTGGAACATTTTGTCACCAGCCGACTCCAAAATTCAGCGGTTCCCCATCTCAGCCCAGAAAGCAGGTAGAACAACTTTTCTTGTGCCTTTCAGCTGCCTACCAAGGTAGTGTAAAAACTACCAAGAGAATTCGTTCCTGGCACCTTCCCCGGTGGAGTTGTGCATGGGGTGTCTGTGGAACATTTTGTCACCGGCCGAGTCCAAAATTCAGCGGTTCCCCATCTCAGCCCAGAAAGCAGGTAGAACAACTTTTGTGGTGTCTTTCAGATGCCTACCAAGGTAGTGTAAAAACTACCAGGAGAACTCCTGTCTGGCACCTTCCCCGGTGGAGTTGTGCATGGGGTGTGTTTGGAACATTTTGTCACCAGCCGAGTCCAAAATTCAGCGTTTCCCCCTCTCAGCCCAGAAAGCAGGTAGAACAACTTTTGTGGTGTCTTTCAGATGCCTACCAAGGTAGTGTAAAAACTACCAGGAGAACTCCTGTCTGGCACCTTCCCCGGTGGAGTTGTGCATGGGGTGTGTTTGGAACATTTTGTCACCGGCCGAGTCCAAAATTCAGCGGTTCCCCATCTCAGCCCACAAAGCAGGTAGAACAACTTTTCTTGTGCCTTTCAGCTGCCTACCAAGGTAGTGTAAAACTACCAACAGAATTCGTTCCTGGCACCTTCCCCGGTGGAGTTGTGCATGGGGTGTGTTTGGAACATTTTGTCACCGGCCGACTCCAAAATTCAGCGTTTCCCCATCTCAGCCCAGAAAGCAGGTACAACAACTTTTGTGGTGTCTTTCAGATGCCTACCAAGGTAGTGTAAAAACTACCAGGAGAACTCCTGTCTGGCACCTTCCCCGGTGGAGTTGTGCAGGCGGTGTGTTTGGAACATTTTGCCACCAGCCGACTCCAAAATTCAGCGGTTCCCCATCTCAGCCCAGAAAGCAGGAAGAACAACTTTTGTGGTGCCTTTCAAATGCCTACCAAGGTAGTGTAAAAACCACCAGGAGAACTCCTGTCTGGCACCTTCCCCGGTGGAGTTGTGCATGGGGTGTCTGTGAAACATTTTGTCACCGGCCGACTCCAAAAATCAGCGGTTCCCCATCTCAGCCCAGAAAGCTGGTAGAACAACTTTTGTGGTGTCTTTCAGATGCCTACCGGAGCAATGTAAAAACTACCAGGAGAACTCCTGTCTGGCACCTTCCCCGGTGGAGTTGTGCAGGGGGTGTGTTTGGAACATTTTATCACCAGCCGAGTCCAAAATTCAGCTGTTCCCCATCTCAGCCCAGAAAGCAGGTAGAACAACTTTTGTGGTGTCTTTCAGATGCCTACCAAGGTAGTGTGAAAACCACCAGGAGAACTCCTGTCTGGCACCTTCCCCGGTGGAGTTGTGCATGGGGTGTCTGTGAAACATTTTGTCACCGGCCGACTCCAAAATTCAGCGGTTCCCCATCTCAGCCCAGAAAGCAGGTAGAACAACTTTTGTGGTGTCTTTCAGATGCCTACCGGAGCAATGTAAAAACTACCAGGAGAACTCCTGTCTGGCACCTTCCCCGGTGGAGTTGTGCAGGGGGTGTGTTTGGAACATTTTGTCACCGGCCGAGTCCAAAATTCAGCGATTCCCCATCTCAGCCCAGAAAGCAGGTAGAACAACTTTTGTGGTGTCTTTCAGATGCCTACCAAGGTAGTGTAAAAACTACCAGGAGAACTCCTGTCTGGCACCTTCCCCGGTGGAGTTGTGCATGGGGTGTGTTTGGAACATTTTGTCACCAGCCGAGTCCAAAATTCAGCGTTTCCCCATCTCAGCCCAGAAAGCAGGTAGAACAACTTTTGTGGTGTCTTTCAGATGCCTACCAAGGTAGTGTAAAAACTACCAGGAGAACTCCTGTCTGGCACCTTCCCCGGTGGAGTTGTGCATGGGGTGTGTTTGGAACATTTTGTCACCAGCCGACTCCAAAATTCAGCGTTTCCCCATCTCAGCCCAGAAAGCAGGTAGAACAACTTTTGTGGTGTCTTTCAGATGCCTACCAAGGTAGTGTAAAAACTACTAAGAGAACTCCTGTCTGGCACCTTCCCCGGTGGAGTTGTGCATGGGGTGTGTTTGGAACATTTTGTCACCAGCCGAGTCCAAAATTCAGCGTTTCCCTATCTCAGCCCAGAAAGCAGGTAGAACAACTTTTGTAGTGCCTTTCAGCTGCCTACCAAGGTAGTGTAAAAACTACCAGGAGAACTCCTGTCTGGCACCTTCCCCGGTGGAGTGGTGCAGGGGGTGTGTTTGGAACATTTTGTCACCAGCCGAGTCCAAAATTCAGCGATTCCCCATCTCAGCCCAGAAAGCAGGTAGAACAACTTTTGTGGTGTCTTTCAGATGCCTACCGGAGCAATGTAAAAACTACCAGGAGAACTCCTGTCTGGCACCTTCCCCGGTGGAGTTGTGCATGGGGTGTGTTTGGAACATTTTGTCACCGGCCGAGTCCAAAATTCAGCGGTTCCCCATCTCAGCCCAGAAAGCAGGTAGAACAACTTTTCTTGTGCCTTTCAGCTGCCTACCAAGGTAGTGTAAAAACTACCAAGAGAATTCGTTCCTGGCACCTTCCCCGGTGGAGTTGTGCATGGGGTGTCTGTGGAACATTTTGTCACCGGCCGAGTCCAAAATTCAGCGGTTCCCCATCTCAGCCCAGAAAGCAGGAAGAACAACATTTGCGGTGCCTTTCAAATGCCTACCAAGGTAGTGTAAAAACTACCAGGAGAACTCCTGTCTGGCACCTTCCCCGGTGGAGTTGTGCATGGGGTGTGTTTGGAACATTTTGTCACCAGCCGACTCCAAAATTCAGCGTTTCCCCATCTCAGCCCAGAAAGCAGGTAGAACAACTTTTGTGGTGCCTTTCAGCTGCCTACCAAGGTAGTGTAAAAACTACCAACAGAATTCGTTCCTGGCACCTTCCCCGGTGGAGTTGTGCATGGGGTGTGTTTGGAACATTTTGTCACCGGCCGAGTCCAAAATTCAGCTGTTCCCCATCTCAGCCCAGAAAGCAGGTAGAACAACTTTTGTGGTGTCTTTCACATGCCTACCAAGGTAGTGTAAAAACTACTAAGAGAACTCCTGTCTGGCACCTTCCCCGGTGGAGTTGTGCAGGGGGTGTGTTTGGAACATTTTGTCACCAGCCGACTCCAAAATTCAGCGGTTCCCCATCTCAGCCCAGAAAGCAGGTAGAACAACTTTTCTTGTGCCTTTCAGCTGCCTACCAAGGTAGTGTAAAAACTACCAAGAGAATTCGTTCCTGGCACCTTCCCCGGTGGAGTTGTGCATGGGGTGTCTGTGGAACATTTTGTCACCGGCCGACTCCAAAATTCAGCGGTTCCCCATCTCAGCCCAGAAAGCAGGTAGAACAACTTTTGTGGTGTCTTTCAGATGCCTACCAAGGTAGTGTAAAAACTACCAAGAGAACTCCTGTCTGGCACCTTCCCCGGTGGAGTTGTGCATGGGGTGTGTTTGGAACATTTTGTCAACGGCCGACTCCAAAATTCAGCGGTTCCCCATCTCAGCCCACAAAGCAGGTACAACAACTTTTCTTGTGCCTTTCAGCTGCCTACCAAGGTAGTGTAAAAACTACCAACAGAATTCGTTCCTGGCACCTTCCCCGGTGGAGTTGTGCATGGGGTGTGTTTGGAACATTTTGTCACCGGCCGAGTCCAAAATTCAGCGGTTCCCCATCTCAGCCCAGAAAGCAGGAAGAACAACTTTTGTGGTGCCTTTCAAATGCCTACCAAGGTAGTGTAAAAACCACCAGGAGAACTCCTGTCTGGCACCTTCCCCGGTGGAGTTGTGCATGGGGTGTGTTTGGAACATTTTGTCAACGGCCGACTCCAAAATTCAGCGGTTCCCCATCTCAGCCCAGAAAGCAGGTAGAACAACTTTTGTGGTGTCTTTCAGATGCCTACCGGAGCAATGTAAAAACTACCAGGAGAACTCCTGTCTGGCACCTTCCCCGGTGGAGTTGTGCAGGGGGTGTGTTTGGAACATTTTGTCACCAGCCGACTCCAAAATTCAGCGGTTCCCCATCTCAGCCCAGAAAGCAGGTAGAACAACTTTTGTGGTGCCTTTCAGCTGCCTACCAAGGTAGTGTAAAAACTACCAAGAGAACTCCTGTCTGGCACCTTCCCCGGTGGAGTTGTGCATGGGGTGTGTTTGGAACATTTTGTCACCGGCCGAGTCCAAAATTCAGCGGTTCCCCATCTCAGCCCAGAAAGCAGGAAGAACAACATTTGCGGTGCCTTTCAAATGCCTACCAAGGTAGTGTAAAAACTACCAGGAGAACTCCTGTCTGGCACCTTCCCCGGTGGAGTTGTGCATGGGGTGTGTTTGGAACATTTTGTCACCGGCCGAGTCCAAAATTCAGCTGTTCCCCATCTCAGCCCAGAAAGCAGGTAGAACAACTTTTGTGGTGTCTTTCACATGCCTACCAAGGTAGTGTAAAAACTACTAAGAGAACTCCTGTCTGGCACCTTCCCCGGTGGAGTTGTGCAGGGGGTGTGTTTGGAACATTTTGTCACCAGCCGACTCCAAAATTCAGCGGTTCCCCATCTCAGCCCAGAAAGCAGGTAGAACAACTTTTCTTGTGCCTTTCAGCTGCCTACCAAGGTAGTGTAAAAACTACCAAGAGAATTCGTTCCTGGCACCTTCCCCGGTGGAGTTGTGCATGGGGTGTCTGTGGAACATTTTGTCACCGGCCGAGTCCAAAATTCAGCGGTTCCCCATCTCAGCCCAGAAAGCAGGTAGAACAACTTTTGTGGTGTCTTTCAGATGCCTACCAAGGTAGTGTAAAAACTACCAGGAGAACTCCTGTCTGGCACCTTCCCCGGTGGAGTTGTGCATGGGGTGTGTTTGGAACATTTTGTCACCAGCCGAGTCCAAAATTCAGCGTTTCCCCCTCTCAGCCCAGAAAGCAGGTAGAACAACTTTTGTGGTGTCTTTCAGATGCCTACCAAGGTAGTGTAAAAACTACCAGGAGAACTCCTGTCTGGCACCTTCCCCGGTGGAGTTGTGCATGGGGTGTGTTTGGAACATTTTGTCACCGGCCGAGTCCAAAATTCAGCGGTTCCCCATCTCAGCCCACAAAGCAGGTAGAACAACTTTTCTTGTGCCTTTCAGCTGCCTACCAAGGTAGTGTAAAAACTACCAACAGAATTCGTTCCTGGCACCTTCCTTGGTGGAGTTGTGCATGGGGTGTGTTTGGAACATTTTGTCACCGGCCGAGTCCAAAATTCAGCGTTTCCCCATCTCAGCCCAGAAAGCAGGTACAACAACTTTTGTGGTGTCTTTCAGATGCCTACCAAGGTAGTGTAAAAACTACCAGGAGAACTCCTGTCTGGCACCTTCCCCGGTGGAGTTGTGCATGGGGTGTCTGTGAAACATTTTGTCACCGGCCGACTCCAAAAATCAGCGGTTCCCCATCTCAGCCCAGAAAGCTGGTAGAACAACTTTTGTGGTGTCTTTCAGATGCCTACCGGAGCAATGTAAAAACTACCAGGAGAACTCCTGTCTGGCACCTTCCCCGGTGGAGTTGTGCAGGGGGTGTGTTTGGAACATTTTATCACCAGCCGAGTCCAAAATTCAGCTGTTCCCCATCTCAGCCCAGAAAGCAGGTAGAACAACTTTTCTGGTGTCTTTCAGATGCCTACCAAGGTAGTGTGAAAACCACCAGGAGAACTCCTGTCTGGCACCTTCCCCGGTGGAGTTGTGCATGGGGTGTCTGTGAAACATTTTGTCACCGGCCGAGTCCAAAATTCAGCGGTTCCCCATCTCAGCCCAGAAAGCAGGTAGAACAACTTTTGTGGTGTCTTTCAGATGCCTACCGGAGCAATGTAAAAACTACCAGGAGAACTCCTGTCTGGCACCTTCCCCGGTGGAGTTGTGCAGGGGGTGTGTTTGGAACATTTTGTCACCGGCCGAGTCCAAAATTCAGCGTTTCCCCATCTCAGCCCAGAAAGCAGGTAGAACAACTTTTGTGGTGTCTTTCAGATGCCTACCAAGGTAGTGTAAAAACTACCAGGAGAACTCCTGTCTGGCACCTTCCCCGGTGGAGTTGTGCATGGGGTGTGTTTGGAACATTTTGTCACCGGCCGAGTCCAAAATTCAGCGATTCCCCATCTCAGCCCAGAAAGCAGGTAGAACAACTTTTGTGGTGTCTTTCAGATGCCTACCAAGGTAGTGTAAAAACTACCAGGAGAACTCCTGTCTGGCACCTTCCCCGGTGGAGTTGTGCATGGGGTGTGTTTGGAACATTTTGTCACCAGCCGAGTCCAAAATTCAGCGTTTCCCCATCTCAGCCCAGAAAGCAGGTAGAATAACTTTTGTGGTGTCTTTCAGATGCCTACCAAGGTAGTGTAAAAACTACCAGGAGAACTCCTGTCTGGCACCTTCCCCGGTGGAGTTGTGCATGGGGTGTGTTTGGAACATTTTGTCACCAGCCGAGTCCAAAATTCAGCGTTTCCCCATCTCAGCCCAGAAAGCAGGTAGAACAACTTTTGTGGTGTCTTTCAGATGCCTACCAAGGTAGTGTAAAAACTACTAAGAGAACTCCTGTCTGGCACCTTCCCCGGTGGAGTTGTGCAGGGGGTGTGTTTGGAACATTTTGTCACCAGCCGAGTCCAAAATTCAGCGTTTCCCTATCTCAGCCCAGAAAGCAGGTAGAACAACTTTTGTAGTGCCTTTCAGCTGCCTACCAAGGTAGTGTAAAAACTACCAGGAGAACTCCTGTCTGGCACCTTCCCCGGTGGAGTGGTGCAGGGGGTGTGTTTGGAACATTTTGTCACCAGCCGAGTCCAAAATTCAGCGGTTCCCCATCTCAGCCCAGAAAGCAGGTAGAACAACTTTTGTGGTGCCTTTCAGATGCCTACCAAGGTAGTGTAAAAACTACCAAGAGAATTCGTTCCTGGCACCTTCCCCGGTGGAGTTGTGCATGGGGTGTCTGTGGAACATTTTGTCACCGGCCGAGTCCAAAATTCAGCGGTTCCCCATCTCAGCCCAGAAAGCAGGAAGAACAACATTTGCGGTGCCTTTCAAATGCCTACCAAGGTAGTGTAAAAACTACCAGGAGAACTCCTGTCTGGCACCTTCCCCGGTGGAGTTGTGCATGGGGTGTGTTTGGAACATTTTGTCACCAGCCGACTCCAAAATTCAGCGTTTCCCCATCTCAGCCCAGAAAGCAGGTAGAACAACTTTTGTGGTGCCTTTCAGCTGCCTACCAAGGTAGTGTAAAAACTACCAACAGAATTCGTTCCTGGCACCTTCCCCGGTGGAGTTGTGCATGGGGTGTGTTTGGAACATTTTGTCACCGGCCGAGTCCAAAATTCAGCTGTTCCCCATCTCAGCCCAGAAAGCAGGTAGAACAACTTTTGTGGTGTCTTTCACATGCCTACCAAGGTAGTGTAAAAACTACTAAGAGAACTCCTGTCTGGCACCTTCCCCGGTGGAGTTGTGCAGGGGGTGTGTTTGGAACATTTTGTCACCAGCCGACTCCAAAATTCAGCGGTTCCCCATCTCAGCCCAGAAAGCAGGTAGAACAACTTTTCTTGTGCCTTTCAGCTGCCTACCAAGGTAGTGTAAAAACTACCAAGAGAATTCGTTCCTGGCACCTTCCCCGGTGGAGTTGTGCATGGGGTGTCTGTGGAACATTTTGTCACCGGCCGACTCCAAAATTCAGCGGTTCCCCATCTCAGCCCAGAAAGCAGGTAGAACAACTTTTGTGGTGTCTTTCAGATGCCTACCAAGGTAGTGTAAAAACTACCAAGAGAACTCCTGTCTGGCACCTTCCCCGGTGGAGTTGTGCATGGGGTGTGTTTGGAACATTTTGTCAACGGCCGACTCCAAAATTCAGCGGTTCCCCATCTCAGCCCACAAAGCAGGTACAACAACTTTTCTTGTGCCTTTCAGCTGCCTACCAAGGTAGTGTAAAAACTACCAACAGAATTCGTTCCTGGCACCTTCCCCGGTGGAGTTGTGCATGGGGTGTGTTTGGAACATTTTGTCACCGGCCGACTCCAAAATTCAGCGGTTCCCCATCTCAGCCCAGAAAGCAGGAAGAACAACTTTTGTGGTGCCTTTCAAATGCCTACCAAGGTAGTGTAAAAACCACCAGGAGAACTCCTGTCTGGCACCTTCCCCGGTGGAGTTGTGCATGGGGTGTGTTTGGAACATTTTGTCAACGGCCGACTCCAAAATTCAGCGGTTCCCCATCTCAGCCCAGAAAGCAGGTAGAACAACTTTTGTGGTGTCTTTCAGATGCCTACCGGAGCAATGTAAAAACTACCAGGAGAACTCCTGTCTGGCACCTTCCCCGGTGGAGTTGTGCAGGGGGTGTGTTTGGAACATTTTGTCACCAGCCGACTCCAAAATTCAGCGGTTCCCCATCTCAGCCCAGAAAGCAGGTAGAACAACTTTTGTGGTGCCTTTCAGCTGCCTACCAAGGTAGTGTAAAAACTACCAAGAGAACTCCTGTCTGGCACCTTCCCCGGTGGAGTTGTGCATGGGGTGTGTTTGGAACATTTTGTCACCGGCCGAGTCCAAAATTCAGCGGTTCCCCATCTCAGCCCAGAAAGCAGGAAGAACAACATTTGCGGTGCCTTTCAAATGCCTACCAAGGTAGTGTAAAAACTACCAGGAGAACTCCTGTCTGGCACCTTCCCCGGTGGAGTTGTGCATGGGGTGTGTTTGGAACATTTTGTCACCAGCCGACTCCAAAATTCAGCGTTTCCCCATCTCAGCCCAGAAAGCAGGTAGAACAACTTTTGTGGTGCCTTTCAGCTGCCTACCAAGGTAGTGTAAAAACTACCAACAGAATTCGTTCCTGGCACCTTCCCCGGTGGAGTTGTGCATGGGGTGTGTTTGGAACATTTTGTCACCGGCCGAGTCCAAAATTCAGCTGTTCCCCATCTCAGCCCAGAAAGCAGGTAGAACAACTTTTGTGGTGTCTTTCAGATGCCTACCAAGGTAGTGTAAAAACTACCAGGAGAACTCCTGTCTGGCACCTTCCCCGGTGGAGTTGTGCATGGGGTGTGTTTGGAACATTTTGTCACCAGCCGAGTCCAAAATTCAGCGTTTCCCCCTCTCAGCCCAGAAAGCAGGTAGAACAACTTTTGTGGTGTCTTTCAGATGCCTACCAAGGTAGTGTAAAAACTACCAGGAGAACTCCTGTCTGGCACCTTCCCCGGTGGAGTTGTGCATGGGGTGTGTTTGGAACATTTTGTCACCGGCCGAGTCCAAAATTCAGCGGTTCCCCATCTCAGCCCACAAAGCAGGTAGAACAACTTTTCTTGTGCCTTTCAGCTGCCTACCAAGGTAGTGTAAAAACTACCAACAGAATTCGTTCCTGGCACCTTCCCCGGTGGAGTTGTGCATGGGGTGTGTTTGGAACATTTTGTCACCGGCCGAGTCCAAAATTCAGCGTTTCCCCATCTCAGCCCAGAAAGCAGGTACAACAACTTTTGTGGTGTCTTTCAGATGCCTACCAAGGTAGTGTAAAAACTACCAGGAGAACTCCTGTCTGGCACCTTCCCCGGTGGAGTTGTGCATGGGGTGTCTGTGAAACATTTTGTCACCGGCCGACTCCAAAAATCAGCGGTTCCCCATCTCAGCCCAGAAAGCTGGTAGAACAACTTTTGTGGTGTCTTTCAGATGCCTACCGGAGCAATGTAAAAACTACCAGGAGAACTCCTGTCTGGCACCTTCCCCGGTGGAGTTGTGCAGGGGGTGTGTTTGGAACATTTTATCACCAGCCGAGTCCAAAATTCAGCTGTTCCCCATCTCAGCCCAGAAAGCAGGTAGAACAACTTTTGTGGTGTCTTTCAGATGCCTACCAAGGTAGTGTGAAAACCACCAGGAGAACTCCTGTCTGGCACCTTCCCCGGTGGAGTTGTGCATGGGGTGTCTGTGAAACATTTTGTCACCGGCCGAGTCCAAAATTCAGCGGTTCCCCATCTCAGCCCAGAAAGCAGGTAGAACAACTTTTGTGGTGTCTTTCAGATGCCTACCGGAGCAATGTAAAAACTACCAGGAGAACTCCTGTCTGGCACCTTCCCCGGTGGAGTTGTGCAGGGGGTGTGTTTGGAACATTTTGTCACCGGCCGAGTCCAAAATTCAGCGTTTCCCCATCTCAGCCCAGAAAGCAGGTAGAACAACTTTTGTGGTGTCTTTCAGATGCCTACCAAGGTAGTGTAAAAACTACCAGGAGAACTCCTGTCTGGCACCTTCCCCGGTGGAGTTGTGCATGGGGTGTGTTTGGAACATTTTGTCACCGGCCGAGTCCAAAATTCAGCGATTCCCCATCTCAGCCCAGAAAGCAGGTAGAACAACTTTTGTGGTGTCTTTCAGATGCCTACCAAGGTAGTGTAAAAACTACCAGGAGAACTCCTGTCTGGCACCTTCCCCGGTGGAGTTGTGCATGGGGTGTGTTTGGAACATTTTGTCACCAGCCGAGTCCAAAATTCAGCGTTTCCCCATCTCAGCCCAGAAAGCAGGTAGAATAACTTTTGTGGTGTCTTTCAGATGCCTACCAAGGTAGTGTAAAAACTACCAGGAGAACTCCTGTCTGGCACCTTCCCCGGTGGAGTTGTGCATGGGGTGTGTTTGGAACATTTTGTCACCAGCCGACTCCAAAATTCAGCGTTTCCCCATCTCAGCCCAGAAAGCAGGTAGAACAACTTTTGTGGTGTCTTTCAGATGCCTACCAAGGTAGTGTAAAAACTACTAAGAGAACTCCTGTCTGGCACCTTCCCCGGTGGAGTTGTGCATGGGGTGTGTTTGGAACATTTTGTCACCAGCCGAGTCCAAAATTCAGCGTTTCCCTATCTCAGCCCAGAAAGCAGGTAGAACAACTTTTGTAGTGCCTTTCAGCTGCCTACCAAGGTAGTGTAAAAACTACCAGGAGAACTCCTGTCTGGCACCTTCCCCGGTGGAGTGGTGCAGGGGGTGTGTTTGGAACATTTTGTCACCAGCCGAGTCCAAAATTCAGCGATTCCCCATCTCAGCCCAGAAAGCAGGTAGAACAACTTTTGTGGTGTCTTTCAGATGCCTACCGGAGCAATGTAAAAACTACCAGGAGAACTCCTGTCTGGCACCTTCCCCGGTGGAGTTGTGCATGGGGTGTGTTTGGAACATTTTGTCACCGGCCGAGTCCAAAATTCAGCGGTTCCCCATCTCAGCCCAGAAAGCAGGTAGAACAACTTTTCTTGTGCCTTTCAGCTGCCTACCAAGGTAGTGTAAAAACTACCAAGAGAATTCGTTCCTGGCACCTTCCCCGGTGGAGTTGTGCATGGGGTGTCTGTGGAACATTTTGTCACCGGCCGAGTCCAAAATTCAGCGGTTCCCCATCTCAGCCCAGAAAGCAGGTAGAACAACTTTTGTGGTGTCTTTCAGATGCCTACCAAGGTAGTGTAAAAACTACCAGGAGAACTCCTGTCTGGCACCTTCCCCGGTGGAGTTGTGCATGGGGTGTCTTTGGAACATTTTGTCACCGGCCGACTCCAAAATTCAGCGATTCCCCATCTCAGCCCAGAAAGCAGGTAGAACAACTTTTGTGGTGTCTTTCAGATGCCTACCAAGGTAGTGTAAAAACTACCAGGAGAACTCCTGTCTGGCACCTTCCCCGGTGGAGTTGTGCATGGGGTGTGTTTGGAACATTTTGTCACCGGCCGACTCCAAAATTCAGCGGTTCCCCATCTCAGCCCAGAAAGCAGGTAGAACAACTTTTTTGGTGCCTTTCAGATGCCTACCAAGGTAGTGTAAAAACTACCAAGAGAACTCCTGTCTGGCACCTTCCCCGGTGGAGTTGTGCATGGGGTGTGTTTGGAACATTTTGTCAACGGCCGACTCCAAAATTCAGCGGTTCCCCATCTCAGCCCACAAAGCAGGTAGAACAACTTTTGTGGTGCCTTTCAGATGCCTACCAAGGTAGTGTAAAAACTACCAAGAGAACTCCTGTCTGGCACCTTCCCCGGTGGAGTTGTGCATGGGGTGTGTTTGGAACATTTTGTCACCGGCCGAGTCCAAAATTCAGCGATTCCCCATCTCAGCCCAGAAAGCTGGTAGAACAACTTTTGTGGTGTATTTCAGATGCCTACCAAGGTAGTGTAAAAACTACCAGGAGAACTCCTGTCTGGCACCTTCCCCGGTGGAGTTGTGCATGGGGTGTGTTTGGAACATTTTGTCACCAGCCGAGTCCAAAATTCAGCGTTTCCCCATCTCAGCCCAGAAAGCAGGTAGAACAACTTTTGTGGTGTCTTTCAGATGCCTACCAAGGTAGTGTAAAAACTACCAGGAGAACTCCTGTCTGGCACCTTCCCCGGTGGAGTTGTGCATGGGGTGTGTTTGGAACATTTTGTCACCAGCCGACTCCAAAATTCAGCGTTTCCCCATCTCAGCCCAGAAAGCAGGTAGAACAACTTTTGTGGTGTCTTTCAGATGCCTACCAAGGTAGTGTAAAAACTACTAAGAGAACTCCTGTCTGGCACCTTCCCCGGTGGAGTTGTGCATGGGGTGTGTTTGGAACATTTTGTCACCAGCCGAGTCCAAAATTCAGCGTTTCCCTATCTCAGCCCAGAAAGCAGGTAGAACAACTTTTGTAGTGCCTTTCAGCTGCCTACCAAGGTAGTGTAAAAACTACCAGGAGAACTCCTGTCTGGCACCTTCCCCGGTGGAGTGGTGCAGGGGGTGTGTTTGGAACATTTTGTCACCAGCCGAGTCCAAAATTCAGCGATTCCCCATCTCAGCCCAGAAAGCAGGTAGAACAACTTTTGTGGTGTCTTTCAGATGCCTACCGGAGCAATGTAAAAACTACCAGGAGAACTCCTGTCTGGCACCTTCCCCGGTGGAGTTGTGCATGGGGTGTGTTTGGAACATTTTGTCACCGGCCGAGTCCAAAATTCAGCGGTTCCCCATCTCAGCCCAGAAAGCAGGTAGAACAACTTTTCTTGTGCCTTTCAGCTGCCTACCAAGGTAGTGTAAAAACTACCAAGAGAATTCGTTCCTGGCACCTTCCCCGGTGGAGTTGTGCATGGGGTGTCTGTGGAACATTTTGTCACCGGCCGAGTCCAAAATTCAGCGGTTCCCCATCTCAGCCCAGAAAGCAGGTAGAACAACTTTTGTGGTGTCTTTCAGATGCCTACCAAGGTAGTGTAAAAACTACCAGGAGAACTCCTGTCTGGCACCTTCCCCGGTGGAGTTGTGCATGGGGTGTCTTTGGAACATTTTGTCACCGGCCGACTCCAAAATTCAGCGATTCCCCATCTCAGCCCAGAAAGCAGGTAGAACAACTTTTGTGGTGTCTTTCAGATGCCTACCAAGGTAGTGTAAAAACTACCAGGAGAACTCCTGTCTGGCACCTTCCCCGGTGGAGTTGTGCATGGGGTGTGTTTGGAACATTTTGTCACCGGCCGACTCCAAAATTCAGCGGTTCCCCATCTCAGCCCAGAAAGCAGGTAGAACAACTTTTTTGGTGCCTTTCAGATGCCTACCAAGGTAGTGTAAAAACTACCAAGAGAACTCCTGTCTGGCACCTTCCCCGGTGGAGTTGTGCATGGGGTGTGTTTGGAACATTTTGTCAACGGCCGACTCCAAAATTCAGCGGTTCCCCATCTCAGCCCACAAAGCAGGTACAACAACTTTTCTTGTGCCTTTCAGCTGCCTACCAAGGTAGTGTAAAAACTACCAACAGAATTCGTTCCTGGCACCTTCCCCGGTGGAGTTGTGCATGGGGTGTCTGTGGAACATTTTGTCACCGGCCGAGTCCAAAATTCAGCGGTTCCCCATCTCAGCCCAGAAAGCAGGAAGAACAACTTTTGTGGTGCCTTTCAAATGCCTACCAAGGTAGTGTAAAAACCACCAGGAGAACTCCTGTCTGGCACCTTCCCCGGTGGAGTTGTGCATGGGGTGTGTTTGGAACATTTTGTCAACGGCCGACTCCAAAATTCAGCGGTTCCCCATCTCAGCCCAGAAAGCAGGTAGAACAACTTTTGTGGTGTCTTTCAGATGCCTACCGGAGCAATGTAAAAACTACCAGGAGAACTCCTGTCTGGCACCTTCCCCGGTGGAGTTGTGCAGGGGGTGTGTTTGGAACATTTTGTCACCAGCCGACTCCAAAATTCAGCGGTTCCCCATCTCAGCCCAGAAAGCAGGTAGAACAACTTTTGTGGTGCCTTTCAGCTGCCTACCAAGGTAGTGTAAAAACTACCAAGAGAACTCCTGTCTGGCACCTTCCCCGGTGGAGTTGTGCATGGGGTGTGTTTGGAACATTTTGTCACCAGCCGAGTCCAAAATTCAGCGGTTCCCCATCTCAGCCCAGAAAGCAGGAAGAACAACATTTGCGGTGCCTTTCAAATGCCTACCAAGGTAGTGTAAAAACTACCAGGAGAACTCCTGTCTGGCACCTTCCCCGGTGGAGTTGTGCATGGGGTGTGTTTGGAACATTTTGTCACCAGCCGACTCCAAAATTCAGCGTTTCCCCATCTCAGCCCAGAAAGCAGGTAGAACAACTTTTGTGGTGCCTTTCAGCTGCCTACCAAGGTAGTGTAAAAACTACCAACAGAATTCGTTCCTGGCACCTTCCCCGGTGGAGTTGTGCATGGGGTGTGTTTGGAACATTTTGTCACCGGCCGAGTCCAAAATTCAGCTGTTCCCCATCTCAGCCCAGAAAGCAGGTAGAACAACTTTTGTGGTGTCTTTTAGATGCCTACCAAGGTAGTGTAAAAACTACTAAGAGAACTCCTGTCTGGCACCTTCCCCGGTGGAGTTGTGCATGGGGTGTGTTTGGAACATTTTGTCACCAGCCGACTCCAAAATTCAGCGGTTCCCCATCTCAGCCCAGAAAGCAGGTAGAACAACTTTTCTTGTGCCTTTCAGCTGCCTACCAAGGTAGTGTAAAAACTACCAAGAGAATTCGTTCCTGGCACCTTCCCCGGTGGAGTTGTGCATGGGGTGTCTGTGGAACATTTTGTCACCGGCCGAGTCCAAAATTCAGCGGTTCCCCATCTCAGCCCAGAAAGCAGGTAGAACAACTTTTGTGGTGTCTTTCAGATGCCTACCAAGGTAGTGTAAAAACTACCAGGAGAACTCCTGTCTGGCACCTTCCCCGGTGGAGTTGTGCATGGGGTGTGTTTGGAACATTTTGTCACCAGCCGAGTCCAAAATTCAGCGTTTCCCCCTCTCAGCCCAGAAAGCAGGTAGAACAACTTTTGTGGTGTCTTTCAGATGCCTACCAAGGTAGTGTAAAAACTACCAGGAGAACTCCTGTCTGGCACCTTCCCCGGTGGAGTTGTGCATGGGGTGTGTTTGGAACATTTTGTCACCGGCCGAGTCCAAAATTCAGCGGTTCCCCATCTCAGCCCACAAAGCAGGTACAACAACTTTTCTTGTGCCTTTCAGCTGCCTACCAAGGTAGTGTAAAAACTACCAACAGAATTCGTTCCTGGCACCTTCCCCGGTGGAGTTGTGCATGGGGTGTGTTTGGAACATTTTGTCACCGGCCGAGTCCAAAATTCAGCGTTTCCCCATCTCAGCCCAGAAAGCAGGTACAACAACTTTTGTGGTGTCTTTCAGATGCCTACCAAGGTAGTGTAAAAACTACCAGGAGAACTCCTGTCTGGCACCTTCCCCGGTGGAGTTGTGCAGGCGGTGTGTTTGGAACATTTTGTCACCAGCCGACTCCAAAATTCAGCGGTTCCCCATCTCAGCCCAGAAAGCAGGTAGAACAACTTTTGTGGTGTCTTTCAGATGCCTACCAAGGTAGTGTAAAAACTACCAGGAGAACTCCTGTCTGGCACCTTCCCCGGTGGAGTTGTGCATGGGGTGTGTTTGGAACATTTTGCCACCAGCCGACTCCAAAATTCAGCGGTTCCCCATCTCAGCCCAGAAAGCAGGAAGAACAACTTTTGTGGTGCCTTTCAAATGCCTACCAAGGTAGTGTAAAAACCACCAGGAGAACTCCTGTCTGGCACCTTCCCCGGTGGAGTTGTGCATGGGGTGTCTGTGAAACATTTTGTCACCGGCCGACTCCAAAAATCAGCGGTTCCCCATCTCAGCCCAGAAAGCTGGTAGAACAACTTTTGTGGTGTCTTTCAGATGCCTACCGGAGCAATGTAAAAACTACCAGGAGAACTCCTGTCTGGCACCTTCCCCGGTGGAGTTGTGCAGGGGGTGTGTTTGGAACATTTTATCACCAGCCGAGTCCAAAATTCAGCTGTTCCCCATCTCAGCCCAGAAAGCAGGTAGAACAACTTTTGTGGTGTCTTTCAGATGCCTACCAAGGTAGTGTGAAAACCACCAGGAGAACTCCTGTCTGGCACCTTCCCCGGTGGAGTTGTGCATGGGGTGTCTGTGAAACATTTTGTCACCGGCCGAGTCCAAAATTCAGCGGTTCCCCATCTCAGCCCAGAAAGCAGGTAGAACAACTTTTGTGGTGTCTTTCAGATGCCTACCGGAGCAATGTAAAAACTACCAGGAGAACTCCTGTCTGGCACCTTCCCCGGTGGAGTTGTGCAGGGGGTGTGTTTGGAACATTTTGTCACCGGCCGAGTCCAAAATTCAGCGTTTCCCCATCTCAGCCCAGAAAGCAGGTAGAACAACTTTTGTGGTGTCTTTCAGATGCCTACCAAGGTAGTGTAAAAACTACCAGGAGAACTCCTGTCTGGCACCTTCCCCGGTGGAGTTGTGCATGGGGTGTGTTTGGAACATTTTGTCACCGGCCGAGTCCAAAATTCAGCGATTCCCCATCTCAGCCCAGAAAGCAGGTAGAACAACTTTTGTGGTGTCTTTCAGATGCCTACCAAGGTAGTGTAAAAACTACCAGGAGAACTCCTGTCTGGCACCTTCCCCGGTGGAGTTGTGCATGGGGTGTGTTTGGAACATTTTGTCACCAGCCGAGTCCAAAATTCAGCGTTTCCCCATCTCAGCCCAGAAAGCAGGTAGAACAACTTTTGTGGTGTCTTTCAGATGCCTACCAAGGTAGTGTAAAAACTACCAGGAGAACTCCTGTCTGGCACCTTCCCCGGTGGAGTTGTGCATGGGGTGTGTTTGGAACATTTTGTCACCAGCCGACTCCAAAATTCAGCGTTTCCCCATCTCAGCCCAGAAAGCAGGTAGAACAACTTTTGTGGTGTCTTTCAGATGCCTACCAAGGTAGTGTAAAAACTACTAAGAGAACTCCTGTCTGGCACCTTCCCCGGTGGAGTTGTGCATGGGGTGTGTTTGGAACATTTTGTCACCAGCCGAGTCCAAAATTCAGCGTTTCCCTATCTCAGCCCAGAAAGCAGGTAGAACAACTTTTGTAGTGCCTTTCAGCTGCCTACCAAGGTAGTGTAAAAACTACCAGGAGAACTCCTGTCTGGCACCTTCCCCGGTGGAGTGGTGCAGGGGGTGTGTTTGGAACATTTTGTCACCAGCCGAGTCCAAAATTCAGCGATTCCCCATCTCAGCCCAGAAAGCAGGTAGAACAACTTTTGTGGTGTCTTTCAGATGCCTACCGGAGCAATGTAAAAACTACCAGGAGAACTCCTGTCTGGCACCTTCCCCGGTGGAGTTGTGCATGGGGTGTGTTTGGAACATTTTGTCACCGGCCGAGTCCAAAATTCAGCTGTTCCCCATCTCAGCCCAGAAAGCAGGTAGAACAACTTTTGTGGTGTCTTTCAGATGCCTACCAAGGTAGTGTAAAAACTACGAAGAGAACTCCTGTCTGGCACCTTCCCCGGTGGAGTTGTGCATGGGGTGTGTTTGGAACATTTTGTCACCAGCCGAGTCCAAAATTCAGCGGTTCCCCATCTCAGCCCAGAAAGCAGGTAGAACAACTTTTGTGGTGTCTTTCAGATGCCTACCAAGGTAGTGTAAAAACTACCAGGAGAACTCCTGTCTGGCACCTTCCCCGGTGGAGTTGTGCAGGGGGTGTGTTTGGAACATTTTGTCACCAGCCGAGTCCAAAATTCAGCGTTTCCCCCTCTCAGCCCAGAAAGCAGGTAGAACAACTTTTGTGGTGTCTTTCAGATGCCTACCAAGGTAGTGTAAAAACTACCAGGAGAACTCCTGTCTGGCACCTTCCCCGGTGGAGTTGTGCATGGGGTGTGTTTGGAACATTTTGTCACCGGCCGAGTCCAAAATTCAGCGGTTCCCCATCTCAGCCCACAAAGCAGGTAGAACAACTTTTGTGGTGCCTTTCAGCTGCCTACCAAGGTAGTGTAAAAACTACCAACAGAATTCGTTCCTGGCACCTTCCCCGGTGGAGTTGTGCATGGGGTGTGTTTGGAACATTTTGTCACCGGCCGAGTCCAAAATTCAGCGTTTCCCCATCTCAGCCCAGAAAGCAGGTAGAACAACTTTTGTGGTGTCTTTCAGATGCCTACCAAGGTAGTGTAAAAACTACCAGGAGAACTCCTGTCTGGCACCTTCCCCGGTGGAGTTGTGCAGGGGGTGTGTTTGGAACATTTTGTCACCAGCCGAGTCCAAAATTCAGCGGTTCCCCATCTCAGCCCAGAAAGCAGGTAGAACAACTTTTGTGGTGTCTTTCAGATGCCTACCAAGGTAGTGTAAAAACTACCAGGAGAACTCCTGTCTGGCACCTTCCCCGGTGGAGTTGTGCAGGGGGTGTGTTTGGAACATTTTGCCACCAGCCGACTCCAAAATTCAGCGGTTCCCCATCTCAGCCCAGAAAGCAGGAAGAACAACTTTTGTGGTGCCTTTCAAATGCCTACCAAGGTAGTGTAAAAACCACCAGGAGAACTCCTGTCTGGCACCTTCCCCGGTGGAGTTGTGCATGGGGTGTCTGTGAAACATTTTGTCACCGGCCGACTCCAAAATTCAGCGGTTCCCCATCTCAGCCCAGAAAGCTGGTAGAACAACTTTTGTGGTGTCTTTCAGATGCCTACCGGAGCAATGTAAAAACTACCAGGAGAACTCCTGTCTGGCACCTTCCCCGGTGGAGTTGTGCAGGGGGTGTGTTTGGAACATTTTGTCACCAGCCGAGTCCAAAATTCAGCGATTCCCCATCTCAGCCCAGAAAGCAGGTAGAACAACTTTTGTGGTGTCTTTCAGCTGCCTACCGGAGCAATGTAAAAACTACCAGGAGAACTCCTGTCTGGCACCTTCCCCGGTGGAGTTGTGCATGGGGTGTGTTTGGAACATTTTGTCACCGGCCGACTCCAAAAATCAGCGGTTCCCCATCTCAGCCCAGAAAGCAGGTAGAACAACTTTTGTGGTGTCTTTCAGATGCCTACCGGAGCAATGTAAAAACTACCAGGAGAACTCCTGTCTGGCACCTTCCCCGGTGGAGTTGTGCAGGGGGTGTGTTTGGAACATTTTATCACCAGCCGAGTCCAAAATTCAGCTGTTCCCCATCTCAGCCCAGAAAGCAGGTAGAACAACTTTTGTGGTGTCTTTCAGATGCCTACCAAGGTAGTGTAAAAACTACTAAGAGAACTCCTGTCTGGCACCTTCCCCGGTGGAGTTGTGCATGGGGTGTGTTTGGAACATTTTGTCACCGGCCGACTCCAAAATTCAGCGTTTCCCCATCTCAGCCCAGAAAGCAGGTAGAACAACTTTTGTGGTGTCTTTCAGATGCCTACCAAGGTAGTGTAAAAACTACCAGGAGAACTCCTGTCTGGCACCTTCCCCGGTGGAGTTGTGCAGGCGGTGTGTTTGGAACATTTTGTCACCAGCCGACTCCAAAATTCAGCGTTTCCCCATCTCAGCCCAGAAAGCAGGTAGAACAACTTTTGTGGTGTCTTTCAGATGCCTACCAAGGTAGTGTAAAAACTACCAGGAGAACTCCTGTCTGGCACCTTCCCCGGTGGAGTTGTGCATGGGGTGTATTTGGAACATTTTGCCACCAGCCGACTCCAAAATTCAGCGGTTCCCCATCTCAGCCCAGAAAGCAGGAAGAACAACTTTTGTGGTGCCTTTCAAATGCCTACCAAGGTAGTGTAAAAACCACCAGGAGAACTCCTGTCTGGCACCTTCCCCGGTGGAGTTGTGCATGGGGTGTCTGTGAAACATTTTGTCACCGGCCGACTCCAAAAATCAGCGGTTCCCCATCTCAGCCCAGAAAGCTGGTAGAACAACTTTTGTGGTGTCTTTCAGATGCCTACCGGAGCAATGTAAAAACTACCAGGAGAACTCCTGTCTGGCACCTTCCCCGGTGGAGTTGTGCAGGGGGTGTGTTTGGAACATTTTATCACCAGCCGAGTCCAAAATTCAGCTGTTCCCCATCTCAGCCCAGAAAGCAGGTAGAACAACTTTTGTGGTGTCTTTCAGATGCCTACCAAGGTAGTGTGAAAACCACCAGGAGAACTCCTGTCTGGCACCTTCCCCGGTGGAGTTGTGCATGGGGTGTCTGTGAAACATTTTGTCACCGGCCGAGTCCAAAATTCAGCGGTTCCCCATCTCAGCCCAGAAAGCAGGTAGAACAACTTTTGTGGTGTCTTTCAGATGCCTACCGGAGCAATGTAAAAACTACCAGGAGAACTCCTGTCTGGCACCTTCCCCGGTGGAGTTGTGCAGGGGGTGTGTTTGGAACATTTTGTCACCGGCCGAGTCCAAAATTCAGCGTTTCCCCATCTCAGCCCAGAAAGCAGGTAGAACAACTTTTGTGGTGTCTTTCAGATGCCTACCAAGGTAGTGTAAAAACTACTAAGAGAACTCCTGTCTGGCACCTTCCCCGGTGGAGTTGTGCATGGGGTGTGTTTGGAACATTTTGTCACCGGCCGAGTCCAAAATTCAGCGATTCCCCATCTCAGCCCAGAAAGCAGGTAGAACAACTTTTGTGGTGTCTTTCAGATGCCTACCAAGGTAGTGTAAAAACTACCAGGAGAACTCCTGTCTGGCACCTTCCCCGGTGGAGTTGTGCATGGGGTGTCTGTGAAACATTTTGTCACCGGCCGACTCCAAAATTCAGCGGTTCCCCATCTCAGCCCAGAAAGCTGGTAGAACAACTTTTGTGGTGTCTTTCAGATGCCTACCGGAGCAATGTAAAAACTACCAGGAGAACTCCTGTCTGGCACCTTCCCCGGTGGAGTTGTGCAGGGGGTGTGTTTGGAACATTTTGTCACCAGCCGAGTCCAAAATTCAGCGATTCCCCATCTCAGCCCAGAAAGCAGGTAGAACAACTTTTGTGGTGTCTTTCAGCTGCCTACCGGAGCAATGTAAAAACTACCAGGAGAACTCCTGTCTGGCACCTTCCCCGGTGGAGTTGTGCATGGGGTGTGTTTGGAACATTTTGTCACCGGCCGACTCCAAAAATCAGCGGTTCCCCATCTCAGCCCAGAAAGCAGGTAGAACAACTTTTGTGGTGTCTTTCAGATGCCTACCGGAGCAATGTAAAAACTACCAGGAGAACTCCTGTCTGGCACCTTCCCCGGTGGAGTTGTGCAGGGGGTGTGTTTGGAACATTTTATCACCAGCCGAGTCCAAAATTCAGCTGTTCCCCATCTCAGCCCAGAAAGCAGGTAGAACAACTTTTGTGGTGTCTTTCAGATGCCTACCAAGGTAGTGTAAAAACTACTAAGAGAACTCCTGTCTGGCACCTTCCCCGGTGGAGTTGTGCATGGGGTGTGTTTGGAACATTTTGTCACCGGCCGAGTCCAAAATTCAGCGTTTCCCCATCTCAGCCCAGAAAGCAGGTAGAACAACTTTTGTGGTGTCTTTCAGATGCCTACCAAGGTAGTGTAAAAACTACCAGGAGAACTCCTGTCTGGCACCTTCCCCGGTGGAGTTGTGCAGGCGGTGTGTTTGGAACATTTTGTCACCAGCCGACTCCAAAATTCAGCGGTTCCCCATCTCAGCCCAGAAAGCAGGTAGAACAACTTTTGTGGTGTCTTTCAGATGCCTACCAAGGTAGTGTAAAAACTACCAGGAGAACTCCTGTCTGGCACCTTCCCCGGTGGAGTTGTGCATGGGGTGTATTTGGAACATTTTGCCACCAGCCGACTCCAAAATTCAGCGGTTCCCCATCTCAGCCCAGAAAGCAGGAAGAACAACTTTTGTGGTGCCTTTCAAATGCCTACCAAGGTAGTGTAAAAACCACCAGGAGAACTCCTGTCTGGCACCTTCCCCGGTGGAGTTGTGCATGGGGTGTCTGTGAAACATTTTGTCACCGGCCGACTCCAAAAATCAGCGGTTCCCCATCTCAGCCCAGAAAGCTGGTAGAACAACTTTTGTGGTGTCTTTCAGATGCCTACCGGAGCAATGTAAAAACTACCAGGAGAACTCCTGTCTGGCACCTTCCCCGGTGGAGTTGTGCAGGGGGTGTGTTTGGAACATTTTATCACCAGCCGAGTCCAAAATTCAGCTGTTCCCCATCTCAGCCCAGAAAGCAGGTAGAACAACTTTTGTGGTGTCTTTCAGATGCCTACCAAGGTAGTGTGAAAACCACCAGGAGAACTCCTGTCTGGCACCTTCCCCGGTGGAGTTGTGCATGGGGTGTCTGTGAAACATTTTGTCACCGGCCGAGTCCAAAATTCAGCGGTTCCCCATCTCAGCCCAGAAAGCAGGTAGAACAACTTTTGTGGTGTCTTTCAGATGCCTACCGGAGCAATGTAAAAACTACCAGGAGAACTCCTGTCTGGCACCTTCCCCGGTGGAGTTGTGCAGGGGGTGTGTTTGGAACATTTTGTCACCGGCCGAGTCCAAAATTCAGCGTTTCCCCATCTCAGCCCAGAAAGCAGGTAGAACAACTTTTGTGGTGTCTTTCAGATGCCTACCAAGGTAGTGTAAAAACTACTAAGAGAACTCCTGTCTGGCACCTTCCCCGGTGGAGTTGTGCATGGGGTGTGTTTGGAACATTTTGTCACCGGCCGAGTCCAAAATTCAGCGATTCCCCATCTCAGCCCAGAAAGCAGGTAGAACAACTTTTGTGGTGTCTTTCAGATGCCTACCAAGGTAGTGTAAAAACTACCAGGAGAACTCCTGTCTGGCACCTTCCCCGGTGGAGTTGTGCATGGGGTGTGTTTGGAACATTTTGTCACCAGCCGAGTCCAAACTTCAGCGTTTCCCCATCTCAGCCCAGAAAGCAGGTAGAACAACTTTTGTGGTGTCTTTCAGATGCCTACCAAGGTAGTGTAAAAACTACCAGGAGAACTCCTGTCTGGCACCTTCCCCGGTGGAGTTGTGCATGGGGTGTGTTTGGAACATTTTGTCACCAGCCGACTCCAAAATTCAGCGTTTCCCCATCTCAGCCCAGAAAGCAGGTAGAACAACTTTTGTGGTGTCTTTCAGATGCCTACCAAGGTAGTGTAAAAACTACTAAGAGAACTCCTGTCTGGCACCTTCCCCGGTGGAGTTGTGCATGGGGTGTGTTTGGAACATTTTGTCACCAGCCGAGTCCAAAATTCAGCGTTTCCCTATCTCAGCCCAGAAAGCAGGTAGAACAACTTTTGTAGTGCCTTTCAGCTGCCTACCAAGGTAGTGTAAAAACTACCAGGAGAACTCCTGTCTGGCACCTTCCCCGGTGGAGTGGTGCAGGGGGTGTGTTTGGAACATTTTGTCACCAGCCGAGTCCAAAATTCAGCGATTCCCCATCTCAGCCCAGAAAGCAGGTAGAACAACTTTTGTGGTGTCTTTCAGATGCCTACCGGAGCAATGTAAAAACTACCAGGAGAACTCCTGTCTGGCACCTTCCCCGGTGGAGTTGTGCATGGGGTGTGTTTGGAACATTTTGTCACCGGCCGAGTCCAAAATTCAGCGGTTCCCCATCTCAGCCCAGAAAGCAGGTAGAACAACTTTTCTTGTGCCTTTCAGCTGCCTACCAAGGTAGTGTAAAAACTACCAAGAGAATTCGTTCCTGGCACCTTCCCCGGTGGAGTTGTGCATGGGGTGTCTGTGGAACATTTTGTCACCGGCCGAGTCCAAAATTCAGCGGTTCCCCATCTCAGCCCAGAAAGCAGGTAGAACAACTTTTGTGGTGCCTTTCAGATGCCTACCAAGGTAGTGTAAAAACTACCAGGAGAACTCCTGTCTGGCACCTTCCCCGGTGGAGTTGTGCATGGGGTGTGTTTGGAACATTTTGTCACCAGCCGAGTCCAAAATTCAGCGTTTCCCCCTCTCAGCCCAGAAAGCAGGTAGAACAACTTTTGTGGTGTCTTTCAGATGCCTACCAAGGTAGTGTAAAAACTACCAGGAGAACTCCTGTCTGGCACCTTCCCCGGTGGAGTTGTGCATGGGGTGTGTTTGGAACATTTTGTCACCGGCCGAGTCCAAAATTCAGCGGTTCCCCATCTCAGCCCACAAAGCAGGTAGAACAACTTTTGTGGTGCCTTTCAGCTGCCTACCAAGGTAGTGTAAAAACTACCAACAGAATTCGTTCCTGGCACCTTCCCCGGTGGAGTTGTGCATGGGGTGTGTTTGGAACATTTTGTCACCGGCCGAGTCCAAAATTCAGCGTTTCCCCATCTCAGCCCAGAAAGCAGGTAGAACAACTTTTGTGGTGTCTTTCAGATGCCTACCAAGGTAGTGTAAAAACTACCAGGAGAACTCCTGTCTGGCACCTTCCCCGGTGGAGTTGTGCAGGGGGTGTGTTTGGAACATTTTGTCACCAGCCGAGTCCAAAATTCAGCGGTTCCCCATCTCAGCCCAGAAAGCAGGTAGAACAACTTTTGTGGTGTCTTTCAGATGCCTACCAAGGTAGTGTAAAAACTACCAGGAGAACTCCTGTCTGGCACCTTCCCCGGTGGAGTTGTGCAGGGGGTGTGTTTGGAACATTTTGCCACCAGCCGACTCCAAAATTCAGCGGTTCCCCATCTCAGCCCAGAAAGCAGGAAGAACAACTTTTGTGGTGCCTTTCAAATGCCTACCAAGGTAGTGTAAAAACCACCAGGAGAACTCCTGTCTGGCACCTTCCCCGGTGGAGTTGTGCATGGGGTGTCTGTGAAACATTTTGTCACCGGCCGACTCCAAAAATCAGCGGTTCCCCATCTCAGCCCAGAAAGCTGGTAGAACAACTTTTGTGGTGTCTTTCAGATGCCTACCGGAGCAATGTAAAAACTACCAGGAGAACTCCTGTCTGGCACCTTCCCCGGTGGAGTTGTGCAGGGGGTGTGTTTGGAACATTTTATCACCAGCCGAGTCCAAAATTCAGCTGTTCCCCATCTCAGCCCAGAAAGCAGGTAGAACAACTTTTGTGGTGTCTTTCAGATGCCTACCAAGGTAGTGTGAAAACCACCAGGAGAACTCCTGTCTGGCACCTTCCCCGGTGGAGTTGTGCATGGGGTGTCTGTGAAACATTTTGTCACCGGCCGACTCCAAAAATCAGCGGTTCCCCATCTCAGCCCAGAAAGCAGGTAGAACAACTTTTGTGGTGTCTTTCAGATGCCTACCGGAGCAATGTAAAAACTACCAGGAGAACTCCTGTCTGGCACCTTCCCCGGTGGAGTTGTGCAGGGGGTGTGTTTGGAACATTTTATCACCAGCCGAGTCCAAAATTCAGCTGTTCCCCATCTCAGCCCAGAAAGCAGGTAGAACAACTTTTGTGGTGTCTTTCAGATGCCTACCAAGGTAGTGTAAAAACTACTAAGAGAACTCCTGTCTGGCACCTTCCCCGGTGGAGTTGTGCATGGGGTGTGTTTGGAACATTTTGTCACCGGCCGAGTCCAAAATTCAGCGGTTCCCCATCTCAGCCCAGAAAGCAGGTAGAACAACTTTTGTGGTGTCTTTCAGATGCCTACCAAGGTAGTGTAAAAACTACCAGGAGAACTCCTGTCTGGCACCTTCCCCGGTGGAGTTGTGCATGGGGTGTGTTTGGAACATTTTGTCACCAGCCGAGTCCAAAATTCAGCGTTTCCCTATCTCAGCCCAGAAAGCAGGTAGAACAACTTTTGTAGTGCCTTTCAGCTGCCTACCAAGGTAGTGTAAAAACTACCAGGAGAACTCCTGTCTGGCACCTTCCCCGGTGGAGTGGTGCAGGGGGTGTGTTTGGAACATTTTGTCACCAGCCGAGTCCAAAATTCAGCGATTCCCCATCTCAGCCCAGAAAGCAGGTAGAACAACTTTTGTGGTGTCTTTCAGATGCCTACCGGAGCAATGTAAAAACTACCAGGAGAACTCCTGTCTGGCACCTTCCGTGGTGGAGTTGTGCATGGGGTGTGTTTGGAACATTTTGTCACCGGCCGAGTCCAAAATTCAGCGGTTCCCCATCTCAGCCCAGAAAGCAGGTAGAACAACTTTTGTGGTGTCTTTCAGATGCCTACCAAGGTAGTGTAAAAACTACCAAGAGAACTCCTGTCTGGCACCTTCCCCGGTGGAGTTGTGCAGGGGGTGTGTTTGGAACATTTTGTCACCGGCCGACTCCAAAATTCAGCGATTCCCCATCTCAGCCCAGAAAGCAGGTAGAACAACTTTTGTGGTGTCTTTCAGATGCCTACCAAGGTAGTGTAAAAACTACCAGGAGAACTCCTGTCTGGCACCTTCCCCGGTGGAGTTGTGCAGGGGGTGTGTTTGGAACATTTTGCCACCAGCCGACTCCAAAATTCAGCGGTTCCCCATCTCAGCCCAGAAAGCAGGTAGAACAACTTTTGTGGTGCCTTTCAGATGCCTACCAAGGTAGTGTAAAAACTACTAAGAGAACTCCTGTCTGGCACCTTCCCCGGTGGAGTTGTGCATGGGGTGTGTTTGGAACATTTTGTCACCAGCCGAGTCCAAAATTCAGCGGTTCCCCATCTCAGCCCAGAAAGCAGGTAGAACATCTTTTGTGGTGCCTTTCAGCTGCCTACCGGATCAATGTAAAAACTACCAGGAGAACTCCTGTCTGGCACCTTCCCCGGTGGAGTTGTGCAGGGGGTGTGTTTGGAACATTTTGCCACCAGCCGACTCCAAAATTCAGCGGTTCCCCATCTCAGCCCAGAAAGCGGGTAGAACAACTTTTGTGGTGCCTTTCAAATGCCTACCAAGGTAGTGTAAAAACCACCAGGAGAACTCCTGTCTGGCACCTTCCCCGGTGGAGTTGTGCATGGGGTGTCTGTGAAACATTTTGTCACCGGCCGACTCCAAAATTCAGCGGTTCCCCATCTCAGCCCAGAAAGCAGGTAGAACAACTTTTGTGGTGCCTTTCAGCTGCCTACCAAGGTAGTGTAAAAACTACCAAGAGAACTCCTGTCTGGCACCTTCCCCGGTGGAGTTGTGCATGGGGTGTGTTTGGAACATTTTGTCACCGGCCGAGTCCAAAATTCAGCGGTTCCCCATCTCAGCCCAGAAAGCAGGAAGAACAACATTTGTGGTGTCTTTCAGATGCCTACCAAGGTAGTGTAAAAACTACCAGGAGAACTCCTGTCTGGCACCTTCCCCGGTGGAGTTGTGCATGGGGTGTGTTTGGAACATTTTGTCACAAGCCGACTCCAAAATTCAGCGGTTCCCCATCTCAGCCCAGAAAGCAGGTAGAACAACTTTTGTGGTGCCTTTCAGCTGCCTACCAAGGTAGTGTAAAAACTACCAACAGAATTCGTTCCTGGCACCTTCCCCGGTGGAGTTGTGCATGGGGTGTGTTTGGAACATTTTGTCACCGGCCGACTCCAAAATTCAGCGGTTCCCCATCTCAGCCCAGAAAGCAGGTAGAACAACTTTTGTGGTGTCTTTCAGATGCCTACCAAGGTAGTGTAAAAACTACCAGGAGAACTCCTGTCTGGCACCTTCCCCGGTGGAGTTGTGCATGGGGTGTGTTTGGAACATTTTGTCACCAGCCGAGTCCATAATTCAGCGTTTCCCCATCTCAGCCCAGAAAGCAGGTAGAACAACTTTTGTGGTGTCTTTCAGATGCCTACCAAGGTAGTGTAAAAACTACCAGGAGAACTCCTGTCTGGCACCTTCCCCGGTGGAGTTGTGCAGGGGGTGTGTTTGGAACATTTTGTCACCGGCCGAGTCCAAAATTCAGCGGTTCCCCATCTCAGCCCACAAAGCAGGTAGAACAACTTTTCTTGTGCCTTTCAGCTGCCTACCAAGGTAGTGTAAAAACTACCAACAGAATTCGTTCCTGGCACCTTCCCCGGTGGAGTTGTGCATGGGGTGTGTTTGGAACATTTTGTCACCGGCCGAGTCCAAAATTCAGCGGTTCCCCATCTCAGCCCAGAAAGCAGGTAGAACAACTTTTGTGGTGCCTTTCAGCTGCCTACCGGATCAATGTAAAAACTACCAGGAGAACTCCTGTCTGGCACCTTCCCCGGTGGAGTTGTGCAGGGGGTGTGTTTGGAACATTTTGCCACCAGCCGACTCCAAAATTCAGCGGTTCCCCATCTCAGCCCAGAAAGCGGGTAGAACAACTTTTGTGGTGCCTTTCAAATGCCTACCAAGGTAGTGTAAAAACCACCAGGAGAACTCCTGTCTGGCACCTTCCCCGGTGGAGTTGTGCATGGGGTGTCTGTGAAACATTTTGTCACCGGCCGACTCCAAAATTCAGCGGTTCCCCATCTCAGCCCAGAAAGCAGGTAGAACAACTTTTGTGGTGCCTTTCAGCTGCCTACCAAGGTAGTGTAAAAACTACCAAGAGAACTCCTGTCTGGCACCTTCCCCGGTGGAGTTGTGCATGGGGTGTGTTTGGAACATTTTGTCACCGGCCGACTCCAAAATTCAGCGGTTCCCCATCTCAGCCCAGAAAGCAGGAAGAACAACATTTGTGGTGTCTTTCAGATGCCTACCAAGGTAGTGTAAAAACTACCAGGAGAACTCCTGTCTGGCACCTTCCCCGGTGGAGTTGTGCAGGGGGTGTGTTTGGAACATTTTGCCACCAGCCGACTCCAAAATTCAGCGGTTCCCCATCTCAGCCCAGAAAGCAGGTAGAACAACTTTTGTGGTGCCTTTCAGCTGCCTACCAAGGTAGTGTAAAAACTACTAAGAGAACTCCTGTCTGGCACCTTCCCCGGTGGAGTTGTGCATGGGGTGTGTTTGGAACATTTTGTCACCGGCCGAGTCCAAAATTCAGCGGTTCCCCATCTCAGCCCAGAAAGCAGGTAGAACAACTTTTGTGGTGTCTTTCAGATGCCTACCAAGGTAGTGTAAAAACTACCAGGAGAACTCCTGTCTGGCACCTTCCCCGGTGGAGTTGTGCAGGGGGTGTGTTTGGAACATTTTGCCACCAGCCGACTCCAAAATTCAGCGGTTCCCCATCTCAGCCCAGAAAGCGGGTAGAACAACTTTTGTGGTGCCTTTCAAATGCCTACCAAGGTAGTGTAAAAACCACCAGGAGAACTCCTGTCTGGCACCTTCCCCGGTGGAGTTGTGCATGGGGTGTCTGTGAAACATTTTGTCACCGGCCGACTCCAAAATTCAGCGGTTCCCCATCTCAGCCCAGAAAGCAGGTAGAACAACTTTTGTGGTGCCTTTCAGCTGCCTACCAAGGTAGTGTAAAAACTACCAAGAGAACTCCTGTCTGGCACCTTCCCCGGTGGAGTTGTGCATGGGGTGTGTTTGGAACATTTTGTCACCGGCCGAGTCCAAAATTCAGCGGTTCCCCATCTCAGCCCAGAAAGCAGGAAGAACAACATTTGTGGTGTCTTTCAGATGCCTACCAAGGTAGTGTAAAAACTACCAGGAGAACTCCTGTCTGGCACCTTCCCCGGTGGAGTTGTGCATGGGGTGTGTTTGGAACATTTTGTCACAAGCCGACTCCAAAATTCAGCGGTTCCCCATCTCAGCCCAGAAAGCAGGTAGAACAACTTTTGTGGTGCCTTTCAGCTGCCTACCAAGGTAGTGTAAAAACTACCAACAGAATTCGTTCCTGGCACCTTCCCCGGTGGAGTTGTGCATGGGGTGTGTTTGGAACATTTTGTCACCGGCCGAGTCCAAAATTCAGCGGTTCCCCATCTCAGCCCAGAAAGCAGGTAGAACAACTTTTGTGGTGTCTTTCAGATGCCTACCAAGGTAGTGTAAAAACTACCAGGAGAACTCCTGTCTGGCACCTTCCCCGGTGGAGTTGTGCAGGGGGTGTGTTTGGAACATTTTGTCACCAGCCGAGTCCATAATTCAGCGTTTCCCCATCTCAGCCCAGAAAGCAGGTAGAACAACTTTTGTGGTGTCTTTCAGATGCCTACCAAGGTAGTGTAAAAACTACCAGGAGAACTCCTGTCTGGCACCTTCCCCGGTGGAGTTGTGCAGGGGGTGTGTTTGGAACATTTTGTCACCGGCCGAGTCCAAAATTCAGCGGTTCCCCATCTCAGCCCACAAAGCAGGTAGAACAACTTTTCTTGTGCCTTTCAGCTGCCTACCAAGGTAGTGTAAAAACTACCAACAGAATTCGTTCCTGGCACCTTCCCCGGTGGAGTTGTGCATGGGGTGTGTTTGGAACATTTTGTCACCGGCCAAGTCCAAAATTCAGCGGTTCCCCATCTCAGCCCAGAAAGCAGGTAGAACTTTTGTGGTGTCTTTCAGATGCCTACCAAGGTAGTGTAAAAACTACCAGGAGAACTCCTGTCTGGCACCTTCCCCGGTGGAGTTGTGCAGGGGGTGTGTTTGGAACATTTTGTCACCAGCCGAGTCCAAAATTCAGCGGTTCCCCATCTCAGCCCAGAAAGCAGGTAGAACAACTTTTGTGGTGTCTTTCAGATGCCTACCAAGGTAGTGTAAAAACTACCAGGAGAACTCCTGTCTGGCACCTTCCCCGGTGGAGTTGTGCATGGAGTGTCTGTGAAACATTTTGTCACCGGCCGAGTCCAAAATTCAGCGGTTCCCCATCTCAGCCCAGAAAGCAGGTAGAACAACTTTTGTGGTGTCTTTCAGATGCCTACCGGAGCAATGTAAAAACTACCAGGAGAACTCCTGTCTGGCACCTTCCCCGGTGGAGTTGTGCAGGGGGTGTGTTTGGAACATTTTATCACCAGCCGAGTCCAAAATTCAGCTGTTCCCCATCTCAGCCCAGAAAGCAGGTAGAACAACTTTTGTGGTGTCTTTCAGATGCCTACCAAGGTAGTGTAAAAACTACCAAGAGAACTCCTGCCTGGCACCTTCCCCGGTGGAGTTGTGCATGGGGTGTGTTTGGAACATTTTGTCACCGGCCGAGTCCAAAATTCAGCGATTCCCCATCTCAGCCCAGAAAGCAGGTAGAACAACTTTTGTGGTGTCTTTCAGATGCCTACCGGAGCAATGTAAAAACTACCAGGAGAACTCCTGTCTGGCACCTTCCCCGGTGGAGTTGTGCAGGGGGTGTGTTTGGAACATTTTGTCACCAGCCGAGTCCAAAATTCAGCGATTCCCCATCTCAGCCCAGAAAGCAGGTAGAACAACTTTTGTGGTGTCTTTCAGCTGCCTACCGGAGCAATGTAAAAACTACCAGGAGAACTCCTGTCTGGCACCTTCCCCGGTGGAGTTGTGCATGGGGTGTGTTTGGAACATTTTGTCACCGGCCGACTCCAAAATTCAGCGATTCCCCATCTCAGCCCAGAAAGCAGGTACAACAACTTTTGTGGTGTCTTTCAGATGCCTACCAAGGTAGTGTAAAAACTACCAGGAGAACTCCTGTCTGGCACCTTCCCCTGTGGAGTTGTGCATGGGGTGTGTTTGGAACATTTTGTCACCGGCCGACTCCAAAATTCAGCGGTTCCCCATCTCAGCCCAGAAAGCAGGTAGAACAACTTTTGTGGTGCCTTTCAGATGCCTACCAAGGTAGTGTAAAAACTACCAAGAGAACTCCTGTCTGGCACCTTCCCCGGTGGAGTTGTGCATGGGGTGTGTTTGGAACATTTTGTCAACGGCCGACTCCAAAATTCAGCGGTTCCCCATCTCAGCCCACAAAGCAGGTACAACAACTTTTCTTGTGCCTTTCAGCTGCCTACCAAGGTAGTGTAAAAACTACCAACAGAATTCGTTCCTGGCACCTTCCCCGGTGGAGTTGTGCATGGGGTGTCTGTGAAACATTTTGTCACCGGCCGACTCCAAAATTCAGCGGTTCCCCATCTCAGCCCAGAAAGCAGGTAGAACAACTTTTGTGGTGTCTTTCAGATGCCTACCGGAGCAATGTAAAAACTACCAGGAGAACTCCTGTCTGGCACCTTCCCCGGTGGAGTTGTGCAGGGGGTGTTTTTGGAACATTTTGTCACCAGCCGACTCCAAAATTCAGCGTTTCCCCATCTCAGCCCAGAAAGCAGGCAGAACAACTTTTGTGGTGTCTTTCAGATGCCTACCAAGGTAGTGTAAAAACTACCAGGAGAACTCCTGTCTGGCACCTTCCCCGGTGGAGTTGTGCATGGGGTGTCTGTGAAACATTTTGTCACCGGCCGAGTCCAAAATTCAGCGGTTCCCCATCTCAGCCCAGAAAGCAGGTAGAACAACTTTTGTGGTGTCTTTCAGATGCCTACCGGAGCAATGTAAAAACTACCAGGAGAACTCCTGTCTGGCACCTTCCCCGGTGGAGTTGTGCAGGGGGTGTGTTTGGAACATTTTATCACCAGCCGAGTCCAAAATTCAGCTGTTCCCCATCTCAGCCCAGAAAGCAGGTAGAACAACTTTTGTGGTGTCTTTCAGATGCCTACCAAGGTAGTGTAAAAACTACGAAGAGAACTCCTGTCTGGCACCTTCCCCGGTGGAGTTGTGCATGGGGTGTGTTTGGAACATTTTGTCACCAGCCGACTCCAAAATTCAGCGGTTCCCCATCTCAGCCCAGAAAGCAGGTAGAACAACTTTTGTGGTGTCTTTCAGATGCCTACCAAGGTAGTGTAAAAACTACTAAGAGAACTCCTGTCTGGCACCTTCCCCGGTGGAGTTGTGCAGGGGGTGTGTTTGGAACATTTTGTCACCAGCCGAGTCCAAAATTCAGCGGTTCCCCATCTCAGCCCAGAAAGCTGGTAGAACAACTTTTGTGGTGTCTTTCAGATGCCTACCAAGGTAGTGTAAAAACTACCAGGAGAACTCCTGTCTGGCACCTTCCCCGGTGGAGTTGTGCATGGGGTGTCTGTGGAACATTTTGTCACCGGCCGACTCCAAAATTCAGCTCTTCCCCATCTCAGCCCAGAAAGCAGGTAGAACAACTTTTGTGGTGTCTTTCAGATGCCTACCGGAGCAATGTAAAAACTACCAGGAGAACTCCTGTCTGGCACCTTCCCCGGTGGAGTTGTGCAGGGGGTGTGTTTGGAACATTTTGCCACCAGCCGACTCCAAAGTTCAGCGGTTCCCCATCCTAGCCCAGAAAGCAGGAAGAACAACTTTTGTGGTGCCTTTCAAATGCCTACCAAGGTAGTGTAAAAACTACCAAGAGAACTCCTGTCTGGCACCTTCCCCGGTGGAGTTGTGCATGGGGTGTCTGTGAAACATTTTGTCACCGGCCGAGTCCAAAATTCAGCGGTTCCCCATCTCAGCCCAGAAAGCAGGTAGAACAACTTTTGTGGTGTCTTTCAGATGCCTACCGGAGCAATGTAAAAACTACCAGGAGAACTCCTGTCTGGCACCTTCCCCGGTGGAGTTGTGCAGGGGGTGTGTTTGGAACATTTTGTCACCAGCCGAGTCCAAAATTCAGCGATTCCCCATCTCAGCCCAGAAAGCAGGTAGAACAACTTTTGTGGTGTCTTTCAGCTGCCTACCGGAGCAATGTAAAAACTACCAGGAGAACTCCTGTCTGGCACCTTCCCCGGTGGAGTTGTGCATGGGGTGTGTTTGGAACATTTTGTCACCGGCCGACTCCAAAATTCAGCGATTCCCCATCTCAGCCCAGAAAGCAGGTAGAACAACTTTTGTGGTGTCTTTCAGATGCCTACCAAGGTAGTGTAAAAACTACCAGGAGAACTCCTGTCTGGCACCTTCCCCTGTGGAGTTGTGCATGGGGTGTGTTTGGAACATTTTGTCACCGGCCGACTCCAAAATTCAGCGGTTCCCCATCTCAGCCCAGAAAGCAGGTAGAACAACTTTTGTGGTGCCTTTCAGATGCCTACCAAGGTAGTGTAAAAACTACCAAGAGAACTCCTGTCTGGCACCTTCCCCGGTGGAGTTGTGCATGGGGTGTGTTTGGAACATTTTGTCAACGGCCGACTCCAAAATTCAGCGGTTCCCCATCTCAGCCCACAAAGCAGGTACAACAACTTTTCTTGTGCCTTTCAGCTGCCTACCAAGGTAGTGTAAAAACTACCAACAGAATTCGTTCCTGGCACCTTCCCCGGTGGAGTTGTGCATGGGGTGTCTGTGAAACATTTTGTCACCGGCCGACTCCAAAATTCAGCGGTTCCCCATCTCAGCCCAGAAAGCAGGTAGAACAACTTTTGTGGTGTCTTTCAGATGCCTACCGGAGCAATGTAAAAACTACCAGGAGAACTCCTGTCTGGCACCTTCCCCGGTGGAGTTGTGCAGGGGGTGTTTTTGGAACATTTTGTCACCAGCCGACTCCAAAATTCAGCGTTTCCCCATCTCAGCCCAGAAAGCAGGCAGAACAACTTTTGTGGTGTCTTTCAGATGCCTACCAAGGTAGTGTAAAAACTACCAGGAGAACTCCTGTCTGGCACCTTCCCCGGTGGAGTTGTGCATGGGGTGTCTGTGAAACATTTTGTCACCGGCCGAGTCCAAAATTCAGCGGTTCCCCATCTCAGCCCAGAAAGCAGGTAGAACAACTTTTGTGGTGTCTTTCAGATGCCTACCGGAGCAATGTAAAAACTACCAGGAGAACTCCTGTCTGGCACCTTCCCCGGTGGAGTTGTGCAGGGGGTGTGTTTGGAACATTTTATCACCAGCCGAGTCCAAAATTCAGCTGTTCCCCATCTCAGCCCAGAAAGCAGGTAGAACAACTTTTGTGGTGTCTTTCAGATGCCTACCAAGGTAGTGTAAAAACTACGAAGAGAACTCCTGTCTGGCACCTTCCCCGGTGGAGTTGTGCATGGGGTGTGTTTGGAACATTTTGTCACCAGCCGACTCCAAAATTCAGCGGTTCCCCATCTCAGCCCAGAAAGCAGGTAGAACAACTTTTGTGGTGTCTTTCAGATGCCTACCAAGGTAGTGTAAAAACTACTAAGAGAACTCCTGTCTGGCACCTTCCCCGGTGGAGTTGTGCAGGGGGTGTGTTTGGAACATTTTGTCACCAGCCGAGTCCAAAATTCAGCGGTTCCCCATCTCAGCCCAGAAAGCTGGTAGAACAACTTTTGTGGTGTCTTTCAGATGCCTACCAAGGTAGTGTAAAAACTACCAGGAGAACTCCTGTCTGGCACCTTCCCCGGTGGAGTTGTGCATGGGGTGTCTGTGGAACATTTTGTCACCGGCCGACTCCAAAATTCAGCTCTTCCCCATCTCAGCCCAGAAAGCAGGTAGAACAACTTTTGTGGTGTCTTTCAGATGCCTACCGGAGCAATGTAAAAACTACCAGGAGAACTCCTGTCTGGCACCTTCCCCGGTGGAGTTGTGCAGGGGGTGTGTTTGGAACATTTTGCCACCAGCCGACTCCAAAGTTCAGCGGTTCCCCATCCTAGCCCAGAAAGCAGGAAGAACAACTTTTGTGGTGCCTTTCAAATGCCTACCAAGGTAGTGTAAAAACTACCAAGAGAACTCCTGTCTGGCACCTTCCCCGGTGGAGTTGTGCATGGGGTGTCTGTGAAACATTTTGTCACCGGCCGAGTCCAAAATTCAGCGGTTCCCCATCTCAGCCCAGAAAGCAGGTAGAACAACTTTTGTGGTGTCTTTCAGATGCCTACCGGAGCAATGTAAAAACTACCAGGAGAACTCCTGTCTGGCACCTTCCCCGGTGGAGTTGTGCAGGGGGTGTGTTTGGAACATTTTGTCACCAGCCGAGTCCAAAATTCAGCGATTCCCCATCTCAGCCCAGAAAGCAGGTAGAACAACTTTTGTGGTGTCTTTCAGCTGCCTACCGGAGCAATGTAAAAACTACCAGGAGAACTCCTGTCTGGCACCTTCCCCGGTGGAGTTGTGCATGGGGTGTGTTTGGAACATTTTGTCACCGGCCGACTCCAAAATTCAGCGATTCCCCATCTCAGCCCAGAAAGCAGGTAGAACAACTTTTGTGGTGTCTTTCAGATGCCTACCAAGGTAGTGTAAAAACTACCAAGAGAACTCCTGTCTGGCACCTTCCCCGGTGGAGTTGTGCATGGGGTGTGTTTGGAACATTTTGTCAACGGCCGACTCCAAAATTCAGCGGTTCCCCATCTCAGCCCACAAAGCAGGTACAACAACTTTTCTTGTGCCTTTCAGCTGCCTACCAAGGTAGTGTAAAAACTACCAACAGAATTCGTTCCTGGCACCTTCCCCGGTGGAGTTGTGCATGGGGTGTCTGTGAAACATTTTGTCACCGGCCGACTCCAAAATTCAGCGGTTCCCCATCTCAGCCCAGAAAGCAGGTAGAACAACTTTTGTGGTGTCTTTCAGATGCCTACCGGAGCAATGTAAAAACTACCAGGAGAACTCCTGTCTGGCACCTTCCCCGGTGGAGTTGTGCAGGGGGTGTTTTTGGAACATTTTGTCACCAGCCGACTCCAAAATTCAGCGTTTCCCCATCTCAGCCCAGAAAGCAGGCAGAACAACTTTTGTGGTGTCTTTCAGATGCCTACCAAGGTAGTGTAAAAACCACCAGGAGAACTCCTGTCTGGCACCTTCCCCGGTGGAGTTGTGCATGGGGTGTCTGTGAAACATTTTGTCACCGGCCGAGTCCAAAAATCAGCGGTTCCCCATCTCAGCCCAGAAAGCAGGTAGAACAACTTTTGTGGTGTCTTTCAGATGCCTACCGGAGCAATGTAAAAACTACCAGGAGAACTCCTGTCTGGCACCTTCCCCGGTGGAGTTGTGCAGGGGGTGTGTTTGGAACATTTTATCACCAGCCGAGTCCAAAATTCAGCTGTTCCCCATCTCAGCCCAGAAAGCAGGTAGAACAACTTTTGTGGTGTCTTTCAGATGCCTACCAAGGTAGTGTAAAAACTACCAGGAGAACTCCTGTCTGGCACCTTCCCCGGTGGAGTTGTGCAGGGGGTGTGTTTGGAACATTTTGTCACCAGCCGAGTCCATAATTCAGCGTTTCCCCATCTCAGCCCAGAAAGCAGGTAGAACAACTTTTGTGGTGTCTTTCAGATGCCTACCAAGGTAGTGTAAAAACTACCAGGAGAACTCCTGTCTGGCACCTTCCCCGGTGGAGTTGTGCAGGGGGTGTGTTTGGAACATTTTGTCACCGGCCGAGTCCAAAATTCAGCGGTTCCCCATCTCAGCCCACAAAGCAGGTAGAACAACTTTTCTTGTGCCTTTCAGCTGCCTACCAAGGTAGTGTAAAAACTACCAACAGAATTCGTTCCTGGCACCTTCCCCGGTGGAGTTGTGCATGGGGTGTGTTTGGAACATTTTGTCACCGGCCAAGTCCAAAATTCAGCGGTTCCCCATCTCAGCCCAGAAAGCAGGTAGAACAACTTTTGTGGTGTCTTTCAGATGCCTACCAAGGTAGTGTAAAAACTACCAGGAGAACTCCTGTCTGGCACCTTCCCCGGTGGAGTTGTGCAGGGGGTGTGTTTGGAACATTTTGTCACCAGCCGAGTCCAAAATTCAGCGGTTCCCCATCTCAGCCCAGAAAGCAGGTAGAACAACTTTTGTGGTGTCTTTCAGATGCCTACCAAGGTAGTGTAAAAACTACCAGGAGAACTCCTGTCTGGCACCTTCCCCGGTGGAGTTGTGCAGGGGGTGTCTGTGAAACATTTTGTCACCGGCCGACTCCAAAATTCAGCGGTTCCCCATCTCAGCCCAGAAAGCAGGTAGAACAACTTTTGTGGTGTCTTTCAGATGCCTACCGGAGCAATGTAAAAACTACCAGGAGAACTCCTGTCTGGCACCTTCCCCGGTGGAGTTGTGCAGGGGGTGTTTTTGGAACATTTTGTCACCAGCCGACTCCAAAATTCAGCGTTTCCCCATCTCAGCCCAGAAAGCAGGCAGAACAACTTTTGTGGTGTCTTTCAGATGCCTACCAAGGTAGTGTAAAAACTACCAGGAGAACTCCTGTCTGGCACCTTCCCCGGTGGAGTTGTGCATGGAGTGTCTGTGAAACATTTTGTCACCGGCCGAGTCCAAAATTCAGCGGTTCCCCATCTCAGCCCAGAAAGCAGGTAGAACAACTTTTGTGGTGTCTTTCAGATGCCTACCGGAGCAATGTAAAAACTACCAGGAGAACTCCTGTCTGGCACCTTCCCCGGTGGAGTTGTGCAGGGGGTGTGTTTGGAACATTTTATCACCAGCCGAGTCCAAAATTCAGCTGTTCCCCATCTCAGCCCAGAAAGCAGGTAGAACAACTTTTGTGGTGTCTTTCAGATGCCTACCAAGGTAGTGTAAAAACTACCAAGAGAACTCCTGCCTGGCACCTTCCCCGGTGGAGTTGTGCATGGGGTGTGTTTGGAACATTTTGTCACCGGCCGAGTCCAAAATTCAGCGATTCCCCATCTCAGCCCAGAAAGCAGGTAGAACAACTTTTGTGGTGTCTTTCAGATGCCTACCGGAGCAATGTAAAAACTACCAGGAGAACTCCTGTCTGGCACCTTCCCCGGTGGAGTTGTGCAGGGGGTGTGTTTGGAACATTTTGTCACCAGCCGAGTCCAAAATTCAGCGGTTCCCCATCTCAGCCCAGAAAGCAGGTAGAACAACTTTTGTGGTGTCTTTCAGATGCCTACCAAGGTAGTGTAAAAACTACTAAGAGAACTCCTGTCTGGCACCTTCCCCTGTGGAGTTGTGCATGGGGTGTGTTTGGAACATTTTGTCACCGGCCGACTCCAAAATTCAGCGGTTCCCCATCTCAGCCCAGAAAGCAGGTAGAACAACTTTTGTGGTGCCTTTCAGATGCCTACCAAGGTAGTGTAAAAACTACCAAGAGAACTCCTGTCTGGCACCTTCCCCGGTGGAGTTGTGCATGGGGTGTGTTTGGAACATTTTGTCAACGGCCGACTCCAAAATTCAGCGGTTCCCCATCTCAGCCCACAAAGCAGGTACAACAACTTTTCTTGTGCCTTTCAGCTGCCTACCAAGGTAGTGTAAAAACTACCAACAGAATTCGTTCCTGGCACCTTCCCCGGTGGAGTTGTGCATGGGGTGTCTGTGAAACATTTTGTCACCGGCCGACTCCAAAATTCAGCGGTTCCCCATCTCAGCCCAGAAAGCAGGTAGAACAACTTTTGTGGTGTCTTTCAGATGCCTACCGGAGCAATGTAAAAACTACCAGGAGAACTCCTGTCTGGCACCTTCCCCGGTGGAGTTGTGCAGGGGGTGTTTTTGGAACATTTTGTCACCAGCCGACTCCAAAATTCAGCGTTTCCCCATCTCAGCCCAGAAAGCAGGCAGAACAACTTTTGTGGTGTCTTTCAGATGCCTACCAAGGTAGTGTAAAAACTACCAGGAGAACTCCTGTCTGGCACCTTCCCCGGTGGAGTTGTGCATGGGGTGTCTGTGAAACATTTTGTCACCGGCCGAGTCCAAAATTCAGCGGTTCCCCATCTCAGCCCAGAAAGCAGGTAGAACAACTTTTGTGGTGTCTTTCAGATGCCTACCGGAGCAATGTAAAAACTACCAGGAGAACTCCTGTCTGGCACCTTCCCCGGTGGAGTTGTGCAGGGGGTGTGTTTGGAACATTTTATCACCAGCCGAGTCCAAAATTCAGCTGTTCCCCATCTCAGCCCAGAAAGCAGGTAGAACAACTTTTGTGGTGTCTTTCAGATGCCTACCAAGGTAGTGTAAAAACTACGAAGAGAACTCCTGTCTGGCACCTTCCCCGGTGGAGTTGTGCATGGGGTGTGTTTGGAACATTTTGTCACCAGCCGACTCCAAAATTCAGCGGTTCCCCATCTCAGCCCAGAAAGCAGGTAGAACAACTTTTGTGGTGTCTTTCAGATGCCTACCAAGGTAGTGTAAAAACTACTAAGAGAACTCCTGTCTGGCACCTTCCCCGGTGGAGTTGTGCAGGGGGTGTGTTTGGAACATTTTGTCACCAGCCGAGTCCAAAATTCAGCGGTTCCCCATCTCAGCCCAGAAAGCTGGTAGAACAACTTTTGTGGTGTCTTTCAGATGCCTACCAAGGTAGTGTAAAAACTACCAGGAGAACTCCTGTCTGGCACCTTCCCCGGTGGAGTTGTGCATGGGGTGTCTGTGGAACATTTTGTCACCGGCCGACTCCAAAATTCAGCTCTTCCCCATCTCAGCCCAGAAAGCAGGTAGAACAACTTTTGTGGTGTCTTTCAGATGCCTACCGGAGCAATGTAAAAACTACCAGGAGAACTCCTGTCTGGCACCTTCCCCGGTGGAGTTGTGCAGGGGGTGTGTTTGGAACATTTTGCCACCAGCCGACTCCAAAGTTCAGCGGTTCCCCATCCTAGCCCAGAAAGCAGGAAGAACAACTTTTGTGGTGCCTTTCAAATGCCTACCAAGGTAGTGTAAAAACTACCAAGAGAACTCCTGTCTGGCACCTTCCCCGGTGGAGTTGTGCATGGGGTGTCTGTGAAACATTTTGTCACCGGCCGAGTCCAAAATTCAGCGGTTCCCCATCTCAGCCCAGAAAGCAGGTAGAACAACTTTTGTGGTGTCTTTCAGATGCCTACCGGAGCAATGTAAAAACTACCAGGAGAACTCCTGTCTGGCACCTTCCCCGGTGGAGTTGTGCAGGGGGTGTGTTTGGAACATTTTGTCACCAGCCGAGTCCAAAATTCAGCGATTCCCCATCTCAGCCCAGAAAGCAGGTAGAACAACTTTTGTGGTGTCTTTCAGCTGCCTACCGGAGCAATGTAAAAACTACCAGGAGAACTCCTGTCTGGCACCTTCCCCGGTGGAGTTGTGCATGGGGTGTGTTTGGAACATTTTGTCACCGGCCGACTCCAAAATTCAGCGATTCCCCATCTCAGCCCAGAAAGCAGGTAGAACAACTTTTGTGGTGTCTTTCAGATGCCTACCAAGGTAGTGTAAAAACTACCAGGAGAACTCCTGTCTGGCACCTTCCCCTGTGGAGTTGTGCATGGGGTGTGTTTGGAACATTTTGTCACCGGCCGACTCCAAAATTCAGCGGTTCCCCATCTCAGCCCAGAAAGCAGGTAGAACAACTTTTGTGGTGCCTTTCAGATGCCTACCAAGGTAGTGTAAAAACTACCAAGAGAACTCCTGTCTGGCACCTTCCCCGGTGGAGTTGTGCATGGGGTGTGTTTGGAACATTTTGTCAACGGCCGACTCCAAAATTCAGCGGTTCCCCATCTCAGCCCACAAAGCAGGTACAACAACTTTTCTTGTGCCTTTCAGCTGCCTACCAAGGTAGTGTAAAAACTACCAACAGAATTCGTTCCTGGCACCTTCCCCGGTGGAGTTGTGCATGGGGTGTCTGTGAAACATTTTGTCACCGGCCGACTCCAAAATTCAGCGGTTCCCCATCTCAGCCCAGAAAGCAGGTAGAACAACTTTTGTGGTGTCTTTCAGATGCCTACCGGAGCAATGTAAAAACTACCAGGAGAACTCCTGTCTGGCACCTTCCCCGGTGGAGTTGTGCAGGGGGTGTTTTTGGAACATTTTGTCACCAGCCGACTCCAAAATTCAGCGTTTCCCCATCTCAGCCCAGAAAGCAGGCAGAACAACTTTTGTGGTGTCTTTCAGATGCCTACCAAGGTAGTGTAAAAACTACCAGGAGAACTCCTGTCTGGCACCTTCCCCGGTGGAGTTGTGCATGGGGTGTCTGTGAAACATTTTGTCACCGGCCGAGTCCAAAATTCAGCGGTTCCCCATCTCAGCCCAGAAAGCAGGTAGAACAACTTTTGTGGTGTCTTTCAGATGCCTACCGGAGCAATGTAAAAACTACCAGGAGAACTCCTGTCTGGCACCTTCCCCGGTGGAGTTGTGCAGGGGGTGTGTTTGGAACATTTTATCACCAGCCGAGTCCAAAATTCAGCTGTTCCCCATCTCAGCCCAGAAAGCAGGTAGAACAACTTTTGTGGTGTCTTTCAGATGCCTACCAAGGTAGTGTAAAAACTACGAAGAGAACTCCTGTCTGGCACCTTCCCCGGTGGAGTTGTGCATGGGGTGTGTTTGGAACATTTTGTCACCAGCCGACTCCAAAATTCAGCGGTTCCCCATCTCAGCCCAGAAAGCAGGTAGAACAACTTTTGTGGTGTCTTTCAGATGCCTACCAAGGTAGTGTAAAAACTACTAAGAGAACTCCTGTCTGGCACCTTCCCCGGTGGAGTTGTGCAGGGGGTGTGTTTGGAACATTTTGTCACCAGCCGAGTCCAAAATTCAGCGGTTCCCCATCTCAGCCCAGAAAGCTGGTAGAACAACTTTTGTGGTGTCTTTCAGATGCCTACCAAGGTAGTGTAAAAACTACCAGGAGAACTCCTGTCTGGCACCTTCCCCGGTGGAGTTGTGCATGGGGTGTCTGTGGAACATTTTGTCACCGGCCGACTCCAAAATTCAGCTCTTCCCCATCTCAGCCCAGAAAGCAGGTAGAACAACTTTTGTGGTGTCTTTCAGATGCCTACCGGAGCAATGTAAAAACTACCAGGAGAACTCCTGTCTGGCACCTTCCCCGGTGGAGTTGTGCAGGGGGTGTGTTTGGAACATTTTGCCACCAGCCGACTCCAAAGTTCAGCGGTTCCCCATCCTAGCCCAGAAAGCAGGAAGAACAACTTTTGTGGTGCCTTTCAAATGCCTACCAAGGTAGTGTAAAAACTACCAAGAGAACTCCTGTCTGGCACCTTCCCCGGTGGAGTTGTGCATGGGGTGTCTGTGAAACATTTTGTCACCGGCCGAGTCCAAAATTCAGCGGTTCCCCATCTCAGCCCAGAAAGCAGGTAGAACAACTTTTGTGGTGTCTTTCAGATGCCTACCGGAGCAATGTAAAAACTACCAGGAGAACTCCTGTCTGGCACCTTCCCCGGTGGAGTTGTGCAGGGGGTGTGTTTGGAACATTTTGTCACCAGCCGAGTCCAAAATTCAGCGATTCCCCATCTCAGCCCAGAAAGCAGGTAGAACAACTTTTGTGGTGTCTTTCAGATGCCTACCGGAGCAATGTAAAAACTACCAGGAGAACTCCTGTCTGGCACCTTCCCCGGTGGAGTTGTGCATGGGGTGTGTTTGGAACATTTTGTCACCGGCCGACTCCAAAATTCAGCGATTCCCCATCTCAGCCCAGAAAGCAGGTAGAACAACTTTTGTGGTGTCTTTCAGATGCCTACCAAGGTAGTGTAAAAACTACCAAGAGAACTCCTGTCTGGCACCTTCCCCGGTGGAGTTGTGCATGGGGTGTGTTTGGAACATTTTGTCAACGGCCGACTCCAAAATTCAGCGGTTCCCCATCTCAGCCCACAAAGCAGGTACAACAACTTTTCTTGTGCCTTTCAGCTGCCTACCAAGGTAGTGTAAAAACTACCAACAGAATTCGTTCCTGGCACCTTCCCCGGTGGAGTTGTGCATGGGGTGTCTGTGAAACATTTTGTCACCGGCCGACTCCAAAATTCAGCGGTTCCCCATCTCAGCCCAGAAAGCAGGTAGAACAACTTTTGTGGTGTCTTTCAGATGCCTACCGGAGCAATGTAAAAACTACCAGGAGAACTCCTGTCTGGCACCTTCCCCGGTGGAGTTGTGCAGGGGGTGTTTTTGGAACATTTTGTCACCAGCCGAGTCCAAAATTCAGCGTTTCCCCATCTCAGCCCAGAAAGCAGGCAGAACAACTTTTGTGGTGTCTTTCAGATGCCTACCAAGGTAGTGTAAAAACTACCAGGAGAACTCCTGTCTGGCACCTTCCCCGGTGGAGTTGTGCAGGGGGTGTCTGTGAAACATTTTGTCACCGGCCGAGTCCAAAATTCAGCGGTTCCCCATCTCAGCCCAGAAAGCAGGTAGAACAACTTTTGTGGTGTCTTTCAGATGCCTACCGGAGCAATGTAAAAACTACCAGGAGAACTCCTGTCTGGCACCTTCCCCGGTGGAGTTGTGCAGGGGGTGTGTTTGGAACATTTTATCACCAGCCGAGTCCAAAATTCAGCTGTTCCCCATCTCAGCCCAGAAAGCAGGTAGAACAACTTTTGTGGTGTCTTTCAGATGCCTACCAAGGTAGTGTAAAAACTACTAAGAGAACTCCTGTCTGGCACCTTCCCCGGTGGAGTTGTGCAGGGGGTGTGTTTGGAACATTTTGTCACCAGCCGAGTCCAAAATTCAGCGGTTCCCCATCTCAGCCCAGAAAGCTGGTAGAACAACTTTTGTGGTGTCTTTCAGATGCCTACCAAGGTAGTGTAAAAACTACCAGGAGAACTCCTGTCTGGCACCTTCCCCGGTGGAGTTGTGCATGGGGTGTCTGTGGAACATTTTGTCACCGGCCGACTCCAAAATTCAGCTCTTCCCCATCTCAGCCCAGAAAGCAGGTAGAACAACTTTTGTGGTGTCTTTCAGATGCCTACCGGAGCAATGTAAAAACTACCAGGAGAACTCCTGTCTGGCACCTTCCCCGGTGGAGTTGTGCAGGGGGTGTGTTTGGAACATTTTGCCACCAGCCGACTCCAAAGTTCAGCGGTTCCCCATCCTAGCCCAGAAAGCAGGAAGAACAACTTTTGTGGTGCCTTTCAAATGCCTACCAAGGTAGTGTAAAAACTACCAAGAGAACTCCTGTCTGGCACCTTCCCCGGTGGAGTTGTGCATGGGGTGTCTGTGAAACATTTTGTCACCGGCCGAGTCCAAAATTCAGCGGTTCCCCATCTCAGCCCAGAAAGCAGGTAGAACAACTTTTGTGGTGTCTTTCAGATGCCTACCGGAGCAATGTAAAAACTACCAGGAGAACTCCTGTCTGGCACCTTCCCCGGTGGAGTTGTGCAGGGGGTGTGTTTGGAACATTTTGTCACCAGCCGAGTCCAAAATTCAGCGATTCCCCATCTCAGCCCAGAAAGCAGGTAGAACAACTTTTGTGGTGTCTTTCAGCTGCCTACCGGAGCAATGTAAAAACTACCAGGAGAACTCCTGTCTGGCACCTTCCCCGGTGGAGTTGTGCATGGGGTGTGTTTGGAACATTTTGTCACCGGCCGACTCCAAAATTCAGCGATTCCCCATCTCAGCCCAGAAAGCAGGTAGAACAACTTTTGTGGTGTCTTTCAGATGCCTACCAAGGTAGTGTAAAAACTACCAAGAGAACTCCTGTCTGGCACCTTCCCCGGTGGAGTTGTGCATGGGGTGTGTTTGGAACATTTTGTCAACGGCCGACTCCAAAATTCAGCGGTTCCCCATCTCAGCCCACAAAGCAGGTACAACAACTTTTCTTGTGCCTTTCAAATGCCTACCAAGGTAGTGTAAAAACTACCAACAGAATTCGTTCCTGGCACCTTCCCCGGTGGAGTTGTGCATGGGGTGTCTGTGAAACATTTTGTCACCGGCCGACTCCAAAATTCAGCGGTTCCCCATCTCAGCCCAGAAAGCAGGTAGAACAACTTTTGTGGTGTCTTTCAGATGCCTACCGGAGCAATGTAAAAACTACCAGGAGAACTCCTGTCTGGCACCTTCCCCGGTGGAGTTGTGCAGGGGGTGTTTTTGGAACATTTTGTCACCAGCCGAGTCCAAAATTCAGCGTTTCCCCATCTCAGCCCAGAAAGCAGGCAGAACAACTTTTGTGGTGTCTTTCAGATGCCTACCAAGGTAGTGTAAAAACTACCAGGAGAACTCCTGTCTGGCACCTTCCCCGGTGGAGTTGTGCATGGGGTGTCTGTGAAACATTTTGTCACCGGCCGAGTCCAAAATTCAGCGGTTCCCCATCTCAGCCCAGAAAGCAGGTAGAACAACTTTTGTGGTGTCTTTCAGATGCCTACCGGAGCAATGTAAAAACTACCAGGAGAACTCCTGTCTGGCACCTTCCCCGGTGGAGTTGTGCAGGGGGTGTGTTTGGAACATTTTATCACCAGCCGAGTCCAAAATTCAGCTGTTCCCCATCTCAGCCCAGAAAGCAGGTAGAACAACTTTTGTGGTGTCTTTCAGATGCCTACCAAGGTAGTGTAAAAACTACCAAGAGAACTCCTGCCTGGCACCTTCCCCGGTGGAGTTGTGCATGGGGTGTGTTTGGAACATTTTGTCACCGGCCGAGTCCAAAATTCAGCGATTCCCCATCTCAGCCCAGAAAGCAGGTAGAACAACTTTTGTGGTGTCTTTCAGATGCCTACCAAGGTAGTGTAAAAACTACCAAGAGAACTCCTGTCTGGCACCTTCCCCGGTGGAGTTGTGCATGGGGTGTGTTTGGAACATTTTGTCACCAGCCGAGTCCAAAATTCAGCGTTTCCCCATCTCAGCCCAGAAAGCAGGTAGAACAACTTTTGTGGTGTCTTTCAGATGCCTACCAAGGTAGTGTAAAAACTACCAGGAGAACTCCTGTCTGGCACCTTCCCCGGTGGAGTTGTGCATGGGGTGTGTTTGGAACATTTTGTCACCGGCCGACTCCAAAATTCAGCGGTTCCCCATCTCAGCCCAGAAAGCAGGTAGAACAACTTTTGTGGTGCCTTTCAGATGCCTACCAAGGTAGTGTAAAAACTACCAAGAGAACTCCTGTCTGGCACCTTCCCCGGTGGAGTTGTGCATGGGGTGTGTTTGGAACATTTTGTCAACGGCCGACTCCAAAATTCAGCGGTTCCCCATCTCAGCCCACAAAGCAGGTACAACAACTTTTCTTGTGCCTTTCAGCTGCCTACCAAGGTAGTGTAAAAACTACCAACAGAATTCGTTCCTGGCACCTTCCCCGGTGGAGTTGTGCATGGGGTGTCTGTGAAACATTTTGTCACCGGCCGACTCCAAAATTCAGCGGTTCCCCATCTCAGCCCAGAAAGCAGGTAGAACAACTTTTGTGGTGTCTTTCAGATGCCTACCGGAGCAATGTAAAAACTACCAGGAGAACTCCTGTCTGGCACCTTCCCCGGTGGAGTTGTGCATGGGGTGTGTTTGGAACATTTTGCCACCAGCCGACTCCAAAGTTCAGCGGTTCCCCATCCTAGCCCAGAAAGCAGGAAGAACAACTTTTGTGGTGCCTTTCAAATGCCTACCAAGGTAGTGTAAAAACTACCAAGAGAACTCCTGTCTGGCACCTTCCCCGGTGGAGTTGTGCATGGGGTGTCTGTGAAACATTTTGTCACCGGCCGAGTCCAAAATTCAGCGGTTCCCCATCTCAGCCCAGAAAGCAGGTAGAACAACTTTTGTGGTGTCTTTCAGATGCCTACCGGAGCAATGTAAAAACTACCAGGAGAACTCCTGTCTGGCACCTTCCCCGGTGGAGTTGTGCAGGGGGTGTGTTTGGAACATTTTGTCACCAGCCGAGTCCAAAATTCAGCGATTCCCCATCTCAGCCCAGAAAGCAGGTAGAACAACTTTTGTGGTGTCTTTCAGATGCCTACCGGAGCAATGTAAAAACTACCAGGAGAACTCCTGTCTGGCACCTTCCGTGGTGGAGTTGTGCATGGGGTGTGTTTGGAACATTTTGTCACCGGCCGAGTCCAAAATTCAGCGGTTCCCCATCTCAGCCCAGAAAGCAGGTAGAACAACTTTTGTGGTGTCTTTCAGATGCCTACCAAGGTAGTGTAAAAACTACCAGGAGAACTCCTGTCTGGCACCTTCCCCGGTGGAGTTGTGCAGGGGGTGTGTTTGGAACATTTTGTCACCGGCCGACTCCAAAATTCAGCGATTCCCCATCTCAGCCCAGAAAGCAGGTAGAACAACTTTTGTGGTGTCTTTCAGATGCCTACCAAGGTAGTGTAAAAACTACCAGGAGAACTCCTGTCTGGCACCTTCCCCGGTGGAGTTGTGCAGGGGGTGTGTTTGGAACATTTTGCCACCAGCCGACTCCAAAATTCAGCGGTTCCCCATCTCAGCCCAGAAAGCAGGTAGAACAACTTTTGTGGTGCCTTTCAGATGCCTACCAAGGTAGTGTAAAAACTACTAAGAGAACTCCTGTCTGGCACCTTCCCCGGTGGAGTTGTGCATGGGGTGTGTTTGGAACATTTTGTCACCAGCCGAGTCCAAAATTCAGCGGTTCCCCATCTCAGCCCAGAAAGCAGGTAGAACAACTTTTGTGGTGCCTTTCAGCTGCCTACCGGATCAATGTAAAAACTACCAGGAGAACTCCTGTCTGGCACCTTCCCCGGTGGAGTTGTGCAGGGGGTGTGTTTGGAACATTTTGCCACCAGCCGACTCCAAAATTCAGCGGTTCCCCATCTCAGCCCAGAAAGCAGGTAGAACAACTTTTGTGGTGCCTTTCAAATGCCTACCAAGGTAGTGTAAAAACCACCAGGAGAACTCCTGTCTGGCACCTTCCCCGGTGGAGTTGTGCATGGGGTGTCTGTGAAACATTTTGTCACCGGCCGACTCCAAAAATCAGCGGTTCCCCATCTCAGCCCAGAAAGCAGGTAGAACAACTTTTGTGGTGTCTTTCAGATGCCTACCGGAGCAATGTAAAAACTACCAGGAGAACTCCTGTCTGGCACCTTCCCCGGTGGAGTTGTGCATGGGGTGTGTTTGGAACATTTTGTCACCGGCCGAGTCCAAAATTCAGCGGTTCCCCATCTCAGCCCAGAAAGCAGGTACAACAACTTTTGTGGTGTCTTTTAGATGCCTACCAAGGTAGTGTAAAAACTACCAAGAGAACTCCTGTCTGGCACCTTCCCCGGTGGAGTTGTGCATGGGGTGTGTTTGGAACATTTTGTCACCGGCCGAGTCCAAAATTCAGCGGTTCCCCATCTCAGCCCAGAAAGCAGGTAGAACAACTTTTGTGGTGTCTTTCAGATGCCTACCAAGGTAGTGTAAAAACTACCAGGAGAACTCCTGTCTGGCACCTTCCCCGGTGGAGTTGTGCATGGGGTGTGTTTGGAACATTTTGTCAACGGCCGACTCCAAAATTCAGCGATTCCCCATCTCAGCCCAGAAAGCAGGTAGAACAACTTTTGTGGTGTCTTTCAGATGCCTACCAAGGTAGTGTAAAAACTACCAGGAGAACTCCTGTCTGGCACCTTCCGTGGTGGAGTTGTGCATGGGGTGTGTTTGGAACATTTTGTCACCGGCCGACTCCAAAATTCAGCGTTTCCCCATCTCAGCCCAGAAAGCAGGTAGAACAACTTTTGTGGTGCCTTTCAGCTGCCTACCAAGGTAGTGTAAAAACAACCAAGAGAACTCCTGTCTGGCACCTTCCCCGGTGGAGTTGTGCATGGGGTGTGTTTGGAACATTTTGTCAACGGCCGACTCCAAAATTCAGCGTTTCCGCATCTCAGCCCACAAAGCAGGTACAACAACTTTTCTTGTGCCTTTCAGCTGCCTACCAAGGTAGTGTAAAAACTACCAACAGAATTCGTTCCTGGCTCCTTCGCCGGTGGAGTTGTGCATGGGGTGTCTGTGGAACATTTTGTCACCGGCCGACTCCAAAATTCAGCGGTTCCCCATCTCAGCCCAGAAAGCAGGAAGAACAACTTTTGTGGTGCCTTTCAAATGCCTACCAAGGTAGTGTAAAAACCACCAGGAGAACTCCTGTCTGGCACCTTCCCCGGTGGAGATGTGCATGGGGTGTCTGTGAAACATTTTGTCACCGGCCGACTCCAAAATTCAGCGGTTCCCCATCTCAGCCCAGAAAGCAGGTAGAACAACTTTTGTGGTGTCTTTCAGATGCCTACCAAGGTAGTGTAAAAACTACCAGGAGAACTCCTGTCTGGCACCTTCCCCGGTGGAGTTGTGCATGGGGTGTGTTTGGAACATTTTGTCACCGGCCGACTCCAAAATTCAGCGATTCCCCATCTCAGCCCAGAAAGCAGGTAGAACAACTTTTGTGGTGTCTTTCAGATGCCTACCAAGGTAGTGTAAAAACTACCAGGAGAACTCCTGTCTGGCACCTTCCCCGGTGGAGTTGTGCATGGGGTGTGTTTGGAACATTTTGTCACCGGCCGACTCCAAAATTCAGCGGTTCCCCATCTCAGCCCAGAAAGCAGGTAGAACAACTTTTTTGGTGCCTTTCAGATGCCTACCAAGGTAGTGTAAAAACTACCAAGAGAACTCCTGTCTGGCACCTTCCCCGGTGGAGTTGTGCATGGGGTGTGTTTGGAACATTTTGTCAACGGCCGACTCCAAAATTCAGCGGTTCCCCATCTCAGCCCACAAAGCAGGTACAACAACTTTTCTTGTGCCTTTCAGCTGCCTACCAAGGTAGTGTAAAAACTACCAACAGAATTCGTTCCTGGCTCCTTCGCCGGTGGAGTTGTGCATGGGGTGTCTGTGGAACATTTTGTCACCGGCCGACTCCAAAATTCAGCGGTTCCCCATCTCAGCCCAGAAAGCAGGAAGAACAACTTTTGTGGTGCCTTTCAAATGCCTACCAAGGTAGTGTAAAAACCACCAGGAGAACTCCTGTCTGGCACCTTCCCCGGTGGAGTTGTGCATGGGGTGTCTGTGAAACATTTTGTCACCGGCCGACTCCAAAATTCAGCGATTCCCCATCTCAGCCCAGAAAGCAGGTAGAACAACTTTTGTGGTGCCTTTCAGCTGCCTACCAAGGTAGTGTAAAAACTACCAACAGAATTCGTTCCTGGCACCTTCCCCGGTGGAGTTGTGCATGGGGTGTCTGTGAAACATTTTGTCACCGGCCGACTCCAAAATTCAGCGGTTCCCCATCTCAGCCCAGAAAGCAGGTAGAACAACTTTTGTGGTGTCTTTCAGATGCCTACCGGAGCAATGTAAAAACTACCAGGAGAACTCCTGTCTGGCACCTTCCCCGGTGGAGTTGTGCATGGGGTGTTTTTGGAACATTTTGTCACCAGCCGACTCCAAAATTCAGCGTTTCCCCATCTCAGCCCAGAAAGCAGGCAGAACAACTTTTGTGGTGTCTTTCAGATGCCTACCAAGGTAGTGTAAAAACTACCAGGAGAACTCCTGTCTGGCACCTTCCCCGGTGGAGTTGTGCATGGGGTGTCTGTGAAACATTTTGTCACCGGCCGACTCCAAAATTCAGCGGTTCCCCATCTCAGCCCAGAAAGCAGGTAGAACAACTTTTGTGGTGTCTTTCAGATGCCTACCGGAGCAATGTAAAAACTACCAGGAGAACTCCTGTCTGGCACCTTCCCCGGTGGAGTTGTGCAGGGGGTGTGTTTGGAACATTTTATCACCAGCCGAGTCCAAAATTCAGCGATTCCCCATCTCAGCCCAGAAAGCAGGTAGAACAACTTTTGTGGTGTCTTTCAGATGCCTACCAAGGTAGTGTAAAAACTACTAAGAAAACTCCTGTCTGGCACCTTCCCCGGTGGAGTTGTGCAGGGGGTGTGTTTGGAACATTTTGTCACCAGCCGAGTCCAAAATTCAGCGGTTCCCCATCTCAGCCCAGAAAGCTGGTAGAACAACTTTTGTGGTGCCTTTCAGCTGCCTACCAAGGTAGTGTAAAAACTACCAGGAGAACTCCTGTCTGGCACCTTCCGTGGTGGAGTTGTGCATGGGGTGTCTGTGGAACATTTTGTCACCGGCCGAGTCCAAAATTCAGCGATTCCCCATCTCAGCCCAGAAAGCAGGTAGAACAACTTTTGTGGTGTCTTTCAGATGCCTACCGGACCAATGTAAAAACTACCAGGAGAACTCCTGTCTGGCACCTTCCCCGGTGGAGTTGTGCAGGGGGTGTGTTTGGAACATTTTGCCACCAGCCGACTCCAAAGTTCAGCGGTTCCCCATCCTAGCCCAGAAAGCAGGAAGAACAACTTTTGTGGTGCCTTTCAAATGCCTACCAAGGTAGTGTAAAAACTACCAAGAGAACTCCTGTCTGGCACCTTCCCCGGTGGAGTTGTGCATGGGGTGTCTGTGAAACATTTTGTCACCGGCCGAGTCCAAAATTCAGCGGTTCCCCATCTCAGCCCAGAAAGCAGGTAGAACAACTTTTGTGGTGTCTTTCAGATGCCTACCGGAGCAATGTAAAAACTACCAGGAGAACTCCTGTCTGGCACCTTCCCCGGTGGAGTTGTGCAGGGGGTGTGTTTGGAACATTTTGTCACCAGCCGAGTCCAAAATTCAGCGATTCCCCATCTCAGCCCAGAAAGCAGGTAGAACAACTTTTGTGGTGTCTTTCAGATGCCTACCGGAGCAATGTAAAAACTACCAGGAGAACTCCTGTCTGGCACCTTCCGTGGTGGAGTTGTGCATGGGGTGTGTTTGGAACATTTTGTCACCGGCCGAGTCCAAAATTCAGCGGTTCCCCATCTCAGCCCAGAAAGCAGGTAGAACAACTTTTGTGGTGTCTTTCAGATGCCTACCAAGGTAGTGTAAAAACTACTAAGAGAACTCCTGTCTGGCACCTTCCCCGGTGGAGTTGTGCATGGGGTGTGTTTGGAACATTTTGTCACCAGCCGAGTCCAAAATTCAGCGGTTCCCCATCTCAGCCCAGAAAGCAGGTAGAACATCTTTTGTGGTGCCTTTCAGCTGCCTACCGGATCAATGTAAAAACTACCAGGAGAACTCCTGTCTGGCACCTTCCCCGGTGGAGTTGTGCAGGGGGTGTGTTTGGAACATTTTGCCACCAGCCGACTCCAAAATTCAGCGGTTCCCCATCTCAGCCCAGAAAGCAGGTAGAACAACTTTTGTGGTGTCTTTCAGATGCCTACCAAGGTAGTGTAAAAACTACCAGGAGAACTCCTGTCTGGCACCTTCCCCGGTGGAGTTGTGCATGGGGTGTGTTTGGAACATTTTGTCACCAGCCGAGTCCAAAATTCAGCGTTTCCCCATCTCAGCCCAGAAAGCAGGTAGAACAACTTTTGTGGTGTCTTTCAGATGCCTACCAAGGTAGTGTAAAAACTACCAGTAGAACTCCTGTCTGGCACCTTCCCCGGTGGAGTTGTGCATGGGGTGTCTGTGAAACATTTTGTCACCGGCCGAGTCCAAAATTCAGCGATTCCCCATCTCAGCCCAGAAAGCAGGTAGAACAACTTTTGTGGTGTCTTTCAGATGCCTACCAAGGTAGTGTAAAAACTACCAGGAGAACTGTCTGGCACCTTCCCCGGTGGAGTTGTGCAGGGGGTGTGTTTGGAACATTTTGTCACCGGCCGAGTCCAAAATTCAGCGTTTCCCCATCTCAGCCCAGAAAGCAGGTAGAACAACTTTTGTGGTGTCTTTCAGATGCCTACCAAGGTAGTGTAAAAACTACCAGGAGAACTCCTGTCTGGCACCTTCCCCGGTGGAGTTGTGCATGGGGTGTCTGTGAAACATTTTGTCACCGGCCGAGTCCAAAATTCAGCGGTTCCCCATCTCAGCCCAGAAAGCAGGTAGAACAACTTTTGTGGTGTCTTTCAGATGCCTACCGGAGCAATGTAAAAACTACCAGGAGAACTCCTGTCTGGCACCTTCCCCGGTGGAGTTGTGCATGGGGTGTGTTTGGAACATTTTGTCACCGGCCGAGTCCAAAATTCAGCGGTTCCCCATCTCAGCCCAGAAAGCAGGTACAACAACTTTTGTGGTGTCTTTTAGATGCCTACCAAGGTAGTGTAAAAACTACCAAGAGAACTCCTGTCTGGCACCTTCCCCGGTGGAGTTGTGCATGGGGTGTGTTTGGAACATTTTGTCACCGGCCGAGTCCAAAATTCAGCGGTTCCCCATCTCAGCCCAGAAAGCAGGTAGAACAACTTTTGTGGTGTCTTTCAGATGCCTACCAAGGTAGTGTAAAAACTACCAGGAGAACTCCTGTCTGGCACCTTCCCCGGTGGAGTTGTGCATGGGGTGTGTTTGGAACATTTTGTCACCGGCCGACTCCAAAATTCAGCGATTCCCCATCTCAGCCCAGAAAGCAGGTAGAACAACTTTTGTGGTGTCTTTCAGATGCCTACCAAGGTAGTGTAAAAACTACCAGGAGAACTCCTGTCTGGCACCTTCCGTGGTGGAGTTGTGCATGGGGTGTGTTTGGAACATTTTGTCACCGGCCGACTCCAAAATTCAGCGTTTCCCCATCTCAGCCCAGAAAGCAGGTAGAACAACTTTTGTGGTGCCTTTCAAATGCCTACCAAGGTAGTGTAAAAACTACCAAGAGAACTCCTGTCTGGCACCTTCCCCGGTGGAGTTGTGCATGGGGTGTGTTTGGAACATTTTGTCAACGGCCGACTCCAAAATTCAGCGTTTCCGCATCTCAGCCCACAAAGCAGGTACAACAACTTTTGTGGTGTCTTTCAGCTGCCTACCAAGGTAGTGTAAAAACTACCAACAGAATTCGTTCCTGGCTCCTTCGCCGGTGGAGTTGTGCATGGGGTGTCTGTGGAACATTTTGTCACCGGCCGACTCCAAAATTCAGCGGTTCCCCATCTCAGCCCAGAAAGCAGGAAGAACAACTTTTGTGGTGCCTTTCAAATGCCTACCAAGGTAGTGTAAAAACCACCAGGAGAACTCCTGTCTGGCACCTTCCCCGGTGGAGTTGTGCATGGGGTGTCTGTGAAACATTTTGTCACCGGCCGACTCCAAAATTCAGCGATTCCCCATCTCAGCCCAGAAAGCAGGTAGAACAACTTTTGTGGTGCCTTTCAGCTGCCTACCAAGGTAGTGTAAAAACTACCAACAGAATTCGTTCCTGGCACCTTCCCCGGTGGAGTTGTGCATGGGGTGTCTGTGAAACATTTTGTCACCGGCCGACTCCAAAATTCAGCGGTTCCCCATCTCAGCCCAGAAAGCAGGTAGAACAACTTTTGTGGTGTCTTTCAGATGCCTACCGGAGCAATGTAAAAACTACCAGGAGAACTCCTGTCTGGCACCTTCCCCGGTGGAGTTGTGCATGGGGTGTTTTTGGAACATTTTGTCACCAGCCGAGTCCAAAATTCAGCGGTTCCCCATCTCAGCCCAGAAAGCAGGCAGAACAACTTTTGTGGTGTCTTTCAGATGCCTACCAAGGTAGTGTAAAAACTACCAGGAGAACTCCTGTCTGGCACCTTCCCCGGTGGAGTTGTGCATGGGGTGTCTGTGAAACATTTTGTCACCGGCCGACTCCAAAATTCAGCGGTTCCCCATCTCAGCCCAGAAAGCAGGTAGAACAACTTTTGTGGTGTCTTTCAGATGCCTACCGGAGCAATGTAAAAACTACCAGGAGAACTCCTGTCTGGCACCTTCCCCGGTGGAGTTGTGCAGGGGGTGTGTTTGGAACATTTTGTCACCGGCCGAGTCCAAAATTCAGCGATTCCCCATCTCAGCCCAGAAAGCAGGTAGAACAACTTTTGTGGTGTCTTTCAGATGCCTACCAAGGTAGTGTAAAAACTACGAAGAGAACTCCTGTCTGGCACCTTCCCCGGTGGAGTTGTGCATGGGGTGTGTTTGGAACATTTTGTCACCAGCCGACTCCAAAATTCAGCGGTTCCCCATCTCAGCCCAGAAAGCAGGTAGAACAACTTTTGTGGTGTCTTTCAGATGCCTACCAAGGTAGTGTAAAAACTACTAAGAGAACTCCTGTCTGGCACCTTCCCCGGTGGAGTTGTGCATGGGGTGTGTTTGGAACATTTTGTCACCGGCCGAGTCCAAAATTCAGCGATTCCCCATCTCAGCCCAGAAAGCAGGTAGAACAACTTTTGTGGTGTCTTTCAGATGCCTACCAAGGTAGTGTAAAAACTACCAGGAGAACTCCTGTCTGGCACCTTCCGTGGTGGAGTTGTGCATGGGGTGTGTTTGGAACATTTTTCACCAGCCGAGTCCAAAATTCAGCTGTTCCCCATCTCAGCCCAGACAGCAGGTAGAACAACTTTTGTGGTGTCTTTCAGATGCCTACCGGAGCAATGTAAAAACTACCAGGAGAACTCCTGTCTGGCACCTTCCCCGGTGGAGTTGTGCAGGGGGTGTGTTTGGAACATTTTGTCACCAGCCGACTCCAAAATTCAGCGGTTCCCCATCTCAGCCCACAAAGCAGGTACAACAACTTTTCTTGTGCCTTTCAGCTGCCTACCAAGGTAGTGTAAAAACTACCAACAGAATTCGTTCCTGGCACCTTCCCCGGTGGAGTTGTGCATGGGGTGTCTGTGGAACATTTTGTCACCGGCCGACTCCAAAATTCAGCGATTCCCCATCTCAGCCCAGAAAGCAGGTAGAACAACTTTTGTGGTGTCTTTCAGATGCCTACCAAGGTAGTGTAAAAACTACCAGGAGAACTCCTGTCTGGCACCTTCCGTGGTGGAGTTGTGCATGGGGTGTGTTTGGAACATTTTGTCACCGGCCGACTCCAAAATTCAGCGTTTCCCCATCTCAGCCCAGAAAGCAGGTAGAACAACTTTTGTGGTGCCTTTCAGATGCCTACCAAGGTAGTGTAAAAACTACCAAGAGAACTCCTGTCTGGCACCTTCCCCGGTGGAGTTGTGCATGGGGTGTGTTTGGAACATTTTGTCAACGGCCGACTCCAAAATTCAGCGTTTCCGCATCTCAGCCCACAAAGCAGGTACAACAACTTTTGTGGTGTCTTTCAGCTGCCTACCAAGGTAGTGTAAAAACTACCAACAGAATTCGTTCCTGGCTCCTTCGCCGGTGGAGTTGTGCATGGGGTGTCTGTGGAACATTTTGTCACCGGCCGACTCCAAAATTCAGCGGTTCCCCATCTCAGCCCAGAAAGCAGGAAGAACAACTTTTGTGGTGCCTTTCAAATGCCTACCAAGGTAGTGTAAAAACCACCAGGAGAACTCCTGTCTGGCACCTTCCCCGGTGGAGTTGTGCATGGGGTGTCTGTGAAACATTTTGTCACCGGCCGACTCCAAAATTCAGCGATTCCCCATCTCAGCCCAGAAAGCAGGTAGAACAACTTTTGTGGTGCCTTTCAGCTGCCTACCAAGGTAGTGTAAAAACTACCAACAGAATTCGTTCCTGGCACCTTCCCCGGTGGAGTTGTGCATGGGGTGTCTGTGAAACATTTTGTCACCGGCCGACTCCAAAATTCAGCGGTTCCCCATCTCAGCCCAGAAAGCAGGTAGAACAACTTTTGTGGTGTCTTTCAGATGCCTACCGGAGCAATGTAAAAACTACCAGGAGAACTCCTGTCTGGCACCTTCCCCGGTGGAGTTGTGCATGGGGTGTTTTTGGAACATTTTGTCACCAGCCGACTCCAAAATTCAGCGTTTCCCCATCTCAGCCCAGAAAGCAGGCAGAACAACTTTTGTGGTGTCTTTCAGATGCCTACCAAGGTAGTGTAAAAACTACCAGGAGAACTCCTGTCTGGCACCTTCCCCGGTGGAGTTGTGCATGGGGTGTCTGTGAAACATTTTGTCACCGGCCGACTCCAAAATTCAGCGGTTCCCCATCTCAGCCCAGAAAGCAGGTAGAACAACTTTTGTGGTGTCTTTCAGATGCCTACCGGAGCAATGTAAAAACTACCAGGAGAACTCCTGTCTGGCACCTTCCCCGGTGGAGTTGTGCAGGGGGTGTGTTTGGAATATTTTATCACCAGCCGAGTCCAAAATTCAGCGATTCCCCATCTCAGCCCAGAAAGCAGGTAGAACAACTTTTGTGGTGTCTTTCAGATGCCTACCAAGGTAGTGTAAAAACTACGAAGAAAACTCCTGTCTGGCACCTTCCCCGGTGGAGTTGTGCATGGGGTGTGTTTGGAACATTTTGTCACCAGCCGACTCCAAAATTCAGCGGTTCCCCATCTCAGCCCAGAAAGCAGGTAGAACAACTTTTGTGGTGTCTTTCAGATGCCTACCAAGGTAGTGTAAAAACTACTAAGAGAACTCCTGTCTGGCACCTTCCCCGGTGGAGTTGTGCATGGGGTGTGTTTGGAACATTTTGTCACCGGCCGAGTCCAAAATTCAGCGATTCCCCATCTCAGCCCAGAAAGCAGGTAGAACAACTTTTGTGGTGTCTTTCAGATGCCTACCAAGGTAGTGTAAAAACTACCAGGAGAACTCCTGTCTGGCACCTTCCCCGGTGGAGTTGTGCATGGGGTGTGTTTGGAACATTTTGTCACCGGCCGAGTCCAAAATTCAGCGATTCCCCATCTCAGCCCAGAAAGCAGGTAGAACAACTTTTGTGGTGTCTTTCAGATGCCTACCAAGGTAGTGTAAAAACTACCAGGAGAACTCCTGTCTGGCACCTTCCGTGGTGGAGTTGTGCATGGGGTGTGTTTGGAACATTTTTCACCAGCCGAGTCCAAAATTCAGCTGTTCCCCATCTCAGCCCAGACAGCAGGTAGAACAACTTTTGTGGTGTCTTTCAGATGCCTACCGGAGCAATGTAAAAACTACCAGGAGAACTCCTGTCTGGCACCTTCCCCGGTGGAGTTGTGCAGGGGGTGTGTTTGGAACATTTTGTCACCAGCCGACTCCAAAATTCAGCGGTTCCCCATCTCAGCCCACAAAGCAGGTACAACAACTTTTCTTGTGCCTTTCAGCTGCCTACCAAGGTAGTGTAAAAACTACCAACAGAATTCGTTCCTGGCACCTTCCCCGGTGGAGTTGTGCATGGGGTGTCTGTGGAACATTTTGTCACCGGCCGACTCCAAAATTCAGCTCTTCCCCATCTCAGCCCAGAAAGCAGGTAGAACAACTTTTGTGGTGTCTTTCAGATGCCTACCGGACCAATGTAAAAACTACCAGGAGAACTCCTGTCTGGCACCTTCCCCGGTGGAGTTGTGCAGGGGGTGTGTTTGGAACATTTTGCCACCAGCCGACTCCAAAGTTCAGCGGTTCCCCATCCTAGCCCAGAAAGCAGGAAGAACAACTTTTGTGGTGCCTTTCAAATGCCTACCAAGGTAGTGTAAAAACTACCAAGAGAACTCCTGTCTGGCACCTTCCCCGGTGGAGTTGTGCATGGGGTGTCTGTGAAACATTTTGTCACCGGCCGAGTCCAAAATTCAGCGGTTCCCCATCTCAGCCCAGAAAGCAGGTAGAACAACTTTTGTGGTGTCTTTCAGATGCCTACCGGAGCAATGTAAAAACTACCAGGAGAACTCCTGTCTGGCACCTTCCCCGGTGGAGTTGTGCAGGGGGTGTGTTTGGAACATTTTGTCACCAGCCGAGTCCAAAATTCAGCGATTCCCCATCTCAGCCCAGAAAGCAGGTAGAACAACTTTTGTGGTGTCTTTCAGATGCCTACCGGAGCAATGTAAAAACTACCAGGAGAACTCCTGTCTGGCACCTTCCCCGGTGGAGTTGTGCATGGGGTGTGTTTGGAACATTTTGTCACCGGCCGAGTCCAAAATTCAGCGGTTCCCCATCTCAGCCCAGAAAGCAGGTAGAACAACTTTTGTGGTGTCTTTCAGATGCCTACCAAGGTAGTGTAAAAACTACCAACAGAATTCGTTCCTGGCACCTTCCCCGGTGGAGTTGTGCATGGGGTGTGTTTGGAACATTTTGTCACCGGCCGAGTCCAAAATTCAGCGGTTCCCCATCTCAGCCCAGAAAGCAGGTAGAACATCTTTTGTGGTGCCTTTCAGCTGCCTACCGGATCAATGTAAAAACTACCAGGAGAACTCCTGTCTGGCACCTTCCCCGGTGGAGTTGTGCAGGGGGTGTGTTTGGAACATTTTGTCACCAGCCGAGTCCAAAATTCAGCGGTTCCCCATCTCAGCCCAGAAAGCAGGTAGAACAACTTTTGTGGTGTCTTTCAGATGCCTACCAAGGTAGTGTAAAAACTACCAGGAGAACTCCTGTCTGGCACCTTCCCCGGTGGAGTTGTGCATGGGGTGTGTTTGGAACATTTTGTCACCAGCCGAGTCCAAAATTCAGCGTTTCCCCATCTCAGCCCAGAAAGCAGGTAGAACAACTTTTGTGGTGTCTTTCAGATGCCTACCGGAGCAATGTAAAAACTACCAGGAGAACTCCTGTCTGGCACCTTCCCCGGTGGAGTTGTGCAGGGGGTGTGTTTGGAACATTTTGTCACCGGCCGAGTCCAAAATTCAGCGGTTCCCCATCTCAGCCCAGAAAGCAGGTACAACAACTTTTGTGGTGTCTTTTAGATGCCTACCAAGGTAGTGTAAAAACTACCAAGAGAACTCCTGTCTGGCACCTTCCCCGGTGGAGTTGTGCATGGGGTGTGTTTGGAACATTTTGTCACCGGCCGACTCCAAAATTCAGCGGTTCCCCATCTCAGCCCAGAAAGCAGGTAGAACAACTTTTGTGGTGTCTTTCAGATGCCTACCAAGGTAGTGTAAAAACTACCAGGAGAACTCCTGTCTGGCACCTTCCCCGGTGGAGTTGTGCATGGGGTGTGTTTGGAACATTTTGTCACCGGCCGACTCCAAAATTCAGCGTTTCCCCATCTCAGCCCAGAAAGCAGGTAGAACTACTTTTGTGGTGCCTTTCAAATGCCTACCAAGGTAGTGTAAAAACCACCAGGAGAACTCCTGTCTGGCACCTTCCCCGGTGGAGATGTGCATGGGGTGTCTGTGAAACATTTTGTCACCGGCCGACTCCAAAATTCAGCGGTTCCCCATCTCAGCCCAGAAAGCAGGTAGAACAACTTTTGTGGTGTCTTTCAGATGCCTACCAAGGTAGTGTAAAAACTACCAGGAGAACTCCTGTCTGGCACCTTCCCCGGTGGAGTTGTGCATGGGGTGTGTTTGGAACATTTTGTCACCGGCCAACTCCAAAATTCAGCGATTCCCCATCTCAGCCCAGAAAGCAGGTAGAACAACTTTTGTGGTGTCTTTCAGATGCCTACCAAGGTAGTGTAAAAACTACCAGGAGAACTCCTGTCTGGCACCTTCCCCGGTGGAGTTGTGCATGGGGTGTGTTTGGAACATTTTGTCACCGGCCGACTCCAAAATTCAGCGGTTCCCCATCTCAGCCCAGAAAGCAGGTAGAACAACTTTTTTGGTGCCTTTCAGATGCCTACCAAGGTAGTGTAAAAACTACCAAGAGAACTCCTGTCTGGCACCTTCCCCGGTGGAGTTGTGCATGGGGTGTCTATGAAACATTTTGTCACCGGCCGACTCCAAAATTCAGCGGTTCCCCATCTCAGCCCACAAAGCAGGTACAACAACTTTTCTTGTGCCTTTCAGCTGCCTACCAAGGTAGTGTAAAAACTACCAACAGAATTCGTTCCTGGCACCTTCCCCGGTGGAGTTGTGCATGGGGTGTGTTTGGAACATTTTGTCACCGGCCGAGTCCAAAATTCAGCGGTTCTCCATCTCAGCCCACAAAGCAGGTAGAACAACTTTTCTTGTGCCTTTCAGCTGCCTACCAAGGTAGTGTAAAAACTACCAAGAGAATTCGTTCCTGGCACCTTCCCCGGTGGAGTTGTGCATGGGGTGTCTGTGGAACATTTTGTCACGGCCGAGTCCAAAATTCAGCGGTTCCCCATCTCAGCCCAGAAAGCAGGTAGAACAACTTTTGTGGTGTCTTTCAGATGCCTACCGGAGCAATGTAAAAACTACCAGGAGAACTCCTGTCTGGCACCTTCCCCGGTGGAGTTGTGCAGGGGGTGTGTTTGGAACATTTTGTCACCAGCCGAGTCCAAAATTCAGCGGTTCCCCATCTCAGCCCAGAAAGCAGGTAGAACAACTTTTGTGGTGACTTTCAGCTGCCTACCAAGGTAGTGTAAAAACTACCAAGAGAACTCCTGTCTGGCACCTTCCCCGGTGGAGTTGTGCATGGGGTGTGTTTGGAACATTTTGTCACCAGCCGAGTCCAAAATTCAGCGGTTCCCCATCTCAGCCCAGAAAGCAGGAAGAACAACATTTGTGGTGTCTTTCAGATGCCTACCAAGGTAGTGTAAAAACTACCAGGAGAACTCCTGTCTGGCACCTTCCCCGGTGGAGTTGTGCATGGGGTGTGTTTGGAACATTTTGTCACAAGCCGACTCCAAAATTCAGCGGTTCCCCATCTCAGCCCAGAAAGCAGGTAGAACAACTTTTGTGGTGCCTTTCAGCTGCCTACCAAGGTAGTGTAAAAACTACCAACAGAATTCGTTCCTGGCACCTTCCCCGGTGGAGTTGTGCATGGGGTGTGTTTGGAACATTTTGTCACCGGCCGAGTCCAAAATTCAGCGGTTCCCCATCTCAGCCCAGAAAGCAGGTAGAACAACTTTTGTGGTGTCTTTCAGATGCCTACCAAGGTAGTGTAAAAACTACCAGGAGAACTCCTGTCTGGCACCTTCCCCGGTGGAGTTGTGCAGGGGGTGTGTTTGGAACATTTTGTCACCGGCCGACTCCAAAATTCAGCGGTTCCCCATCTCAGCCCACAAAGCAGGTAGAACAACTTTTTTTGTGCCTTTCAGATGCCTACCAAGGTAGTGTAAAAACTACCAACAGAATTCGTTCCTGGCACCTTCCCCGGTGGAGTTGTGCATGGGGTGTGTTTGGAACATTTTGTCACCGGCCGAGTCCAAAATTCAGCGGTTCCCCATCTCAGCCCAGAAAGCAGGTAGAACAACTTTTGTGGTGTCTTTCAGATGCCTACCAAGGTAGTGTAAAAACTACCAGGAGAACTCCTGTCTGGCACCTTCCCCGGTGGAGTTGTGCAGGGGGTGTGTTTGGAACATTTTGTCACCAGCCGAGTCCAAAATTCAGCGGTTCCCCATCTCAGCCCAGAAAGCAGGTAGAACAACTTTTGTGGTGTCTTTCAGATGCCTACCAAGGTAGTGTAAAAACTACCAGGAGAACTCCTGTCTGGCACCTTCCCCGGTGGAGTTGTGCATGGGGTGTCTGTGAAACATTTTGTCACCGGCCGAGTCCAAAATTCAGCGGTTCCCCATCTCAGCCCAGAAAGCAGGTAGAACAACTTTTGTGGTGTCTTTCAGATGCCTACCAAGGTAGTGTAAAAACTACCAGGAGAACTCCTGTCTGGCACCTTCCCCGGTGGAGTTGTGCAGGGGGTGTGTTTGGAACATTTTGTCACCGGCCGACTCCAAAATTCAGCGGTTCCCCATCTCAGCCCACAAAGCAGGTAGAACAACTTTTTTTGTGCCTTTCAGCTGCCTACCAAGGTAGTGTAAAAACTACCAACAGAATTCGTTCCTGGCACCTTCCCCGGTGGAGTTGTGCATGGGGTGTGTTTGGAACATTTTGTCACCGGCCGAGTCCAAAATTCAGCGGTTCCCCATCTCAGCCCAGAAAGCAGGTAGAACAACTTTTGTGGTGTCTTTCAGATGCCTACCAAGGTAGTGTAAAAACTACCAGGAGAACTCCTGTCTGGCACCTTCCCCGGTGGAGTTGTGCAGGGGGTGTGTTTGGAACATTTTGTCACCAGCCGAGTCCAAAATTCAGCGGTTCCCCATCTCAGCCCAGAAAGCAGGTAGAACAACTTTTGTGGTGTCTTTCAGATGCCTACCAAGGTAGTGTAAAAACTACCAGGAGAACTCCTGTCTGGCACCTTCCCCGGTGGAGTTGTGCATGGGGTGTCTGTGAAACATTTTGTCACCGGCCGACTCCAAAAATCAGCGGTTCCCCATCTCAGCCCAGAAAGCTGGTAGAACAACTTTTGTGGTGTCTTTCAGATGCCTACCAAGGTAGTGTAAAAACTACTAAGAGAACTCCTGTCTGGCACCTTCCCCGGTGGAGTTGTTCATGGGGTGTGTTTGGAACATTTTGTCACCGGCCGAGTCCAAAATTCAGCTGTTCCCCATCTCAGCCCAGAAAGCAGGTAGAACAACTTTTGTGGTGTCTTTCAGATGCCTACCAAGGTAGTGTAAAAACCACCAGGAGAACTCCTGTCTGGCACCTTCCCCGGTGGAGTTGTGCATGGGGTGTCTGTGAAACATTTTGTCACCGGCCGACTCCAAAAATCAGCGGTTCCCCATCTCAGCCCAGAAAGCAGGTAGAACAACTTTTGTGGTGTCTTTCAGATGCCTACCGGAGCAATGTAAAAACTACCAGGAGAACTCCTGTCTGGCACCTTCCCCGGTGGAGTTGTGCAGGGGGTGTGTTTGGAACATTTTATCACCAGCCGAGTCCAAAATTCAGCTGTTCCCCATCTCAGCCCAGAAGAGCAGGTAGAACAACTTTTGTGGTGTCCTTTCAGATGCCTACCAAGGTAGTGTTAAAAACTACCAAGAGAACTCCTGTCTGGCACCTTCCCCGGTGGAGCTGTGCATGGGGGTGTGTTTGGAACATTTTGTCACCAGCCGAGTCCAAAATTCAGCGTTTTCCCCATCTCAGCCCAGGAAAGCAGGTAGAACAACTTTTGTGGTGTCTTTCAGATGCCTACCGGAGCAATGTAAAACTACCAGAGAGAACTCCTGTCTGGCACCTTCCCCGGTGGAGTTGTGCATGGGGTGTGTTTGGAACATTTTGTCACCAGCTGAGTCCAAATTCAGCGTTTCCCCATCTCAGCCCAGAAAGCAGGTACAACAACTTTTGTGGTGTCTTTTAGATGCCTACCAAGGTAGTGTAAAAACGTACCAAGAGAACTCCTGTCTGGCACCTTCCCCGGTGGAGTTGTGCATGGGGTGTGTTTGGAACATTTTGTCACCGGCCGAGTCCAAAATCAGCGGTTCCCCATCTCAGCCCAGAAAGCAGGTAGAACAACTTTTGTGGTGTCTTTCAGATGCCTACCAAGGTAGTGTAAAAACTACCAGGAGAACTCCTGTCTGGCACCTTCCCCGGTGGAGTTGTGCATGGGGTGTGTTTGGAACATTTTGTCACCGGCCAACTCCAAAATTCAGCGATTCCCCATCTCAGCCCAGAAAGCAGGTAGAACAACTTTTGTGGTGTCTTTCAGATGCCTACCAAGGTAGTGTAAAAACTACCAGGAGAACTCCTGTCTGGCACCTTCCCCGGTGGAGTTGTGCATGGGGTGTGTTTGGAACATTTTGTCAACGGCCGACTCCAAAATTCAGCGTTTCCCCATCTCAGCCCAGAAAGCAGGTAGAACAACTTTTGTGGTGTCTTTCAGATGCCTACCGGAGAGCAATGTAAAAACTACCAGGAGAACTCCTGTCTGGCACCTTCCCCGGTGGAGTTGTGCATGGGGTGTGTTTGGAACATTTTGTCACCAGCCGAGTCCAAAATTCAGCGTTTCCCCATCTCAGCCCAGAAAGCAGGTACAACAACTTTTGTGGGTGTCTTTTAGATGCCTACCAAGGTAGTGTAAAAACTACCAAGAGAACTCCTGTCTGGCACCTTCCCCGGTGGAGTTGTGCATGGGGTGTGTTTGGAACATTTTGTCACCGGCCGAGTCCAAAATTCAGCGGTTTCCCCATCTCAGCCCAGAAAGCAGGTAGAACGAACTTTTGTGGTGTCTTTCAGATGCCTACCAAGGTAGTGTAAAAACTACCAGGAGAACTCCTGTCTGGCACCTTCCCCGGTGGAGTTGTGCATGGGGTGTGTTTGGAACATTTTGTCACCGGCCGACTCCAAAATTCAGCGATTCCCCATCTCAGCCCAGAAAGCAGGGTAGAACAACTTTTTGTGGTGTCTTTCAGATGCGCTACCAAGGTAGTGTAAAAACTACCAGGAGAACTCCTGTCTGGCACCTTCCCCGGTGGAGTTGTGCATGGGGTGTGTTTGGAACATTTTGTCACCGGCCGACTCCAAAATTCAGCGATTCCCCATCTCAGCCAGAAAGCAGGTAGAACAACTTTTGTGGTGTCTTTCAGATGCCTACCAAGGTAGTGTAAAAAACTACCAACAGAATTCGTTCCTGGCTCCTTCCCCGGTGGAGTTGTGCATGGGGTGTGTCTGTGGAACATTTTGTCACCGGCCGAGTCCAAAATTCAGCGGTTCCCCATCTCAGCCCAGAAAGCAGGAAGAACAACTTTTGTGGTGCCTTTCAAATGCCTACCAAGGTAGGTGTAAAAACCACCAGGAGAACTCCTGTCTGGCACCTTCCCCGGTGGAGTTGTGCATGGGGTGTGTTTGGAACATTTTTGTCACCGGCCGAGTCCAAAATTCAGCGTGTTCCCCATCTCAGCCCACAAAGCAGGTAGAACAACTTTTCTTGTGCCTTTCAGCTGCCTACCAAGGTAGTGTAAAAAACTACCAAGGAGAATTCGTTCCTGGCACCTTCCCCGGTGGAGTTGTGCATGGGGTGTCTGTGGAACATTTTGTCACCAGCCGAGTCCAAAATTCAGCGGTTCCCCATCTCAGCCCAGAAAGCAGGTAGAACAACTTTTGTGGTGTCTTTCAGATGCCTACCGGAGCAATGTAAAAACTACCAGGAGAACTCCTGTCTGGCACCTTCCCCGGTGGAGGTTGTGCAGGGGGTGTGTTTGGAACATTTTGTCACCAGCCGAGTCCAAAATTCAGCGGTTCCCCATCTCAGCCCAGAAAGCAGGTAGAACAACTTTTGTGGTGCCTTTCAGCTGCCTACCAAGGTAGTGTAAAAAACTACCAAGAGAACTCCTGTCTGGCACCTTCCCCGGTGGAGTTGTGCATGGGGTGTGTTTGGAACATTTTGTCACCGGCCGAGTCCAAAATTCAGCGGTTCCCCATCTCAGCCCAGAAAGCAGGAAGAACAACATTTGTGGTGTCTTTCAGATGCCTACCAAGGTAGTGTAAAAACTACCAGGAGAACTCCTGTTCTGGCACCTTCCCCGGTGGAGTCTGTGCATGGGGTGTGTTTGGAACATTTTGTCACCGGCCGAGTCCAAAATTCAGCGGTTCCGCCATCTCAGCCCAGAAAGCAGTAGAACAACTTTTGTGGTGTCCTTTCAGATGCCTACCAAGGTAGTGTAAAAACTACCAGGAGAACTCCTGTCTGGCACCTTCCCCGGGTGGAGTTGTGCAGGGGGTGTGTTTGGAACATTTTGTCACCAGCCGAGTCCAAAATTCAGCGTTTCCCCATCTCAGCCCAGAAAGCAGGTAGAACAACTTTTGTGGTGTCTTTCAGATGCCTACCAAGGTAGTGTAAAAAACTACCAGGAGAACTCCTGTCTGGCACCTTCCCCGGTGGAGTTGTGCAGGGGGTGTGTTTGGAACATTTTTGTCACCGGCCGAGTCCAAAATTCAGCGGTTCCCCATCTCAGCCCACAAAGCAGGTAGAACAACTTTTCTTGTGCCTTTCAGCTGCCTACCAAGGTAGTGTAAAAACTACCAACAGAATTCGTTCCTGGCACCTTCCCCGGTGGAGTTGTGCATGGGGTGTGTTTGGAACATTTTGTTACCGGCCGAGTCCAAAATTCAGCGGTTCCCCATCTCAGCCCAGAAAGCAGGTAGAACAACTTTTGTGGTGTCTTTCAGATGCCTACCAAGGTAGTGTAAAAACTACCAGGAGAACTCCTGTCTGGCACCTTCCCCGGTGGAGTTGTGCAGGGGGTGTGTTTGGAACATTTTGTCACCAGCCGAGTCCAAAATTCAGCGGTTCCCCATCTCAGCCCAGAAAGCAGGTAGAACAACTTTTGTGGTGTCTTTCAGATGCCTACCAAGGTAGTGTAAAAACTACCAGGAGAACTCCTGTCTGGCACCTTCCCCGGTGGAGTTGTGCATGGGGTGTCTGTGAAACATTTTGTCACCGGCCGACTCCAAAAATCAGCGGTTCCCCATCTCAGCCCAGAAAGCTGGTAGAACAACTTTTGTGGTGTCTTTCAGATGCCTACCAAGGTAGTGTAAAAACTACTAAGAGAACTCCTGTCTGGCACCTTCCCCGGTGGAGTTGTGCATGGGGTGTGTTTGGAACATTTTGTCACCGGCCGAGTCCAAAATTCAGCTGTTCCCCATCTCAGCCCAGAAAGCAGGTAGAACAACTTTTGTGGTGTCTTTCAGATGCCTACCAAGGTAGTGTAAAAACCACCAGGAGAACTCCTGTCTGGCACCTTCCCCGGTGGAGTTGTGCATGGGGTGTCTGTGAAACATTTTGTCACCGGCCGACTCCAAAAATCAGCGGTTCCCCATCTCAGCCCAGAAAGCAGGTAGAACAACTTTTGTGGTGTCTTTCAGATGCCTACCGGAGCAATGTAAAAACTACCAGGAGAACTCCTGTCTGGCACCTTCCCCGGTGGAGTTGTGCAGGGGGTGTGTTTGGAACATTTTATCACCAGCCGAGTCCAAAATTCAGCTGTTCCCCATCTCAGCCCAGAAAGCAGGTAGAACAACTTTTGTGGTGTCTTTCAGATGCCTACCAAGGTAGTGTAAAAACTACGAAGAGAACTCCTGTCTGGCACCTTCCCCGGTGGAGTTGTGCATGGGGTGTGTTTGGAACATTTTGTCACCGGCCGAGTCCAAAATTCAGCGATTCCCCATCTCAGCCCAGAAAGCAGGTAGAACAACTTTTGTGGTGTCTTTCAGATGCCTACCAAGGTAGTGTAAAAACTACCAGGAGAACTCCTGTCTGGCACCTTCCCCGGTGGAGTTGTGCAGGGGGTGTCTGTGAAACATTTTGTCACCAGCCGAGTCCAAAATTCAGCGGTTCCCCATCTCAGCCCAGAAAGCAGGTAGAACAACTTTTGTGGTGCCTTTCAGATGCCTACCAAGGTAGTGTAAAAACTACTAAGAGAACTCCTGTCTGGCACCTTCCCCGGTGGAGTTGTGCATGGGGTGTGTTTGGAACATTTTGTCACCGGCCGAGTCCAAAATTCAGCGGTTCCCCATCTCAGCCCACAAAGCAGGTAGAACAACTTTTCTTGTGCCTTTCAGCTGCCTACCAAGGTAGTGTAAAAACTACCAAGAGAATTCGTTCCTGGCACCTTCCCCGGTGGAGTTGTGCATGGGGTGTCTGTGGAACATTTTGTCACCGGCCGAGTCCAAAATTCAGCGGTTCCCCATCTCAGCCCAGAAAGCAGGTAGAACAACTTTTGTGGTGTCTTTCAGATGCCTACCGGAGCAATGTAAAAACTACCAGGAGAACTCCTGTCTGGCACCTTCCCCGGTGGAGTTGTGCAGGGGGTGTGTTTGGAACATTTTGTCACCAGCCGAGTCCAAAATTCAGCGGTTCCCCATCTCAGCCCAGAAAGCAGGTAGAACAACTTTTGTGGTGCCTTTCAGCTGCCTACCAAGGTAGTGTAAAAACTACCAAGAGAACTCCTGTCTGGCACCTTCCCCGGTGGAGTTGTGCATGGGGTGTGTTTGGAACATTTTGTCACAAGCCGAGTCCAAAATTCAGCAGTTCCCCATCTCAGCCCAGAAAGCAGGTAGAACAACTTTTGTGGTGTCTTTCAGATGCCTACCAAGGTAGTGTAAAAACTACTAAGAGAACTCCTGTCTGGCACCTTCCCCGGTGGAGTTGTGCATGGGGTGTGTTTGGAACATTTTGTCACCGGCCGAGTCCAAAATTCAGCGGTTCCCCATCTCAGCCCAGAAAGCAGGTAGAACAACTTTTGTGGTGTCTTTCAGATGCCTACCAAGGTAGTGTAAAAACTACCAGGAGAACTCCTGTCTGGCACCTTCCCCGGTGGAGTTGTGCAGGGGGTGTGTTTGGAACATTTTGTCACCAGCCGAGTCCAAAATTCAGCGTTTCCCCATCTCAGCCCAGAAAGCAGGTAGAACAACTTTTGTGGTGTCTTTCAGATGCCTACCAAGGTAGTGTAAAAACTACCAGGAGAACTCCTGTCTGGCACCTTCCCCGGTGGAGTTGTGCAGGGGGTGTGTTTGGAACATTTTGTCCCCGGCCGAGTCCAAAATTCAGCGGTTCCCCATCTCAGCCCAGAAAGCAGGTAGAACAACTTTTCTTGTGCCTTTCAGCTGCCTACCAAGGTAATGTAAAAACTACCAACAGAATTCGTTCCTGGCACCTTCCCCGGTGCAGTTGTGCATGGGGTGTGTTTGGAACATTTTGTCACCGGCCGAGTCCAAAATTCAGCGGTTCCCCATCTCAGCCCAGAAAGCAGGTAGAACAACTTTTCTTGTGCCTTTCAGCTGCCTACCAAGGTAGTGTAAAAACTACCAGGAGAACTCCTGTCTGGCACCTTCCCCGGTGGAGTTGTGCAGGGGGTGTGTTTGGAACATTTTGTCACCAGCCGAGTCCAAAATTCAGCGGTTCCCCATCTCAGCCCAGAAAGCAGGTAGAACAACTTTTGTGGTGTCTTTCAGATGCCTACCAAGGTAGTGTAAAAACTACCAGGAGAACTCCTGTCTGGCACCTTCCCCGGTGGAGTTGTGCATGGGGTGTCTGTGAAACATTTTGTCACCGGCCGACTCCAAAAATCAGCGGTTCCCCATCTCAGCCCAGAAAGCTGGTAGAACAACTTTTGTGGTGTCTTTCAGATGCCTACCAAGGTAGTGTAAAAACTACTAAGAGAACTCCTGTCTGGCACCTTCCCCGGTGGAGTTGTGCATGGGGTGTGTTTGGAACATTTTGTCACCGGCCGAGTCCAAAATTCAGCTGTTCCCCATCTCAGCCCAGAAAGCAGGTAGAACAACTTTTGTGGTGTCTTTCAGATGCCTACCAAGGTAGTGTAAAAACCACCAGGAGAACTCCTGTCTGGCACCTTCCCCGGTGGAGTTGTGCATGGGGTGTCTGTGAAACATTTTGTCACCGGCCGACTCCAAAAATCAGCGGTTCCCCATCTCAGCCCAGAAAGCAGGTAGAACAACTTTTGTGGTGTCTTTCAGATGCCTACCGGAGCAATGTAAAAACTACCAGGAGAACTCCTGTCTGGCACCTTCCCCGGTGGAGTGGTGCAGGGGGGGTGTTTGGAACATTTTGTCACCAGCCGAGTCCAAAATTCAGCTGTTCCCCATCTCAGCCCAGAAAGCAGGTAGAACAACTTTTGTGGTGTCTTTCAGATGCCTACCAAGGTAGTGTAAAAACTACTAAGAGAACTCCTGTCTGGCACCTTCCCCGGTGGAGTTGTGCATGGGGTGTGTTTGGAACATTTTGTCACCGGCCGAGTCCAAAATTCAGCGATTCCCCATCTCAGCCCAGAAAGCAGGTAGAACAACTTTTGTGGTGTCTTTCAGATGCCTACCAAGGTAGTGTAAAAACTACCAGGAGAACTCCTGTCTGGCACCTTCCCCGGTGGAGTTGTGCAGGGGGTGTGTTTGGAACATTTTGCCACCAGCCGACTCCAAAATTCAGCGGTTCCCCATCTCAGCCCAGAAAGCAGGTAGAACAACTTTTGTGGTGCCTTTCAGATGCCTACCAAGGTAGTGTAAAAACTACTAAGAGAACTCCTGTCTGGCACCTTCCCCGGTGGAGTTGTGCATGGGGTGTGTTTGGAACATTTTGTCACCGGCCGAGTCCAAAATTCAGCGGTTCCCCATCTCAGCCCACAAAGCAGGTAGAACAACTTTTCTTGTGCCTTTCAGCTGCCTACCAAGGTAGTGTAAAAACTACCAAGAGAATTCGTTCCTGGCACCTTCCCCGGTGGAGTTGTGCATGGGGTGTCTGTGGAACATTTTGTCACCGGCCGAGTCCAAAATTCAGCGGTTCCCCATCTCAGCCCAGAAAGCAGGTAGAACAACTTTTGTGGTGTCTTTCAGATGCCTACCGGAGCAATGTAAAAACTACCAGGAGAACTCCTGTCTGGCACCTTCCCCGGTGGAGTTGTGCAGGGGGTGTGTTTGGAACATTTTGTCACCAGCCGAGTCCAAAATTCAGCGGTTCCCCATCTCAGCCCAGAAAGCAGGTAGAACAACTTTTGTGGTGCCTTTCAGCTGCCTACTAAGGTAGTGTAAAAACTACCAAGAGAACTCCTGTCTGGCACCTTCCCCGGTGGAGTTGTGCATGGGGTGTGTTTGGAACATTTTGTCACCGGCCGAGTCCAAAATTCAGCGGTTCCCCATCTCAGCCCAGAAAGCAGGTAGAACAACTTTTGTGGTGTCTTTCAGATGCCTACCAAGGTAGTGTAAAAACTACCAGGAGAACTCCTGTCTGGCACCTTCCCCGGTGGAGTTGTGCAGGGGGTGTGTTTGGAACATTTTGTCACCAGCCGAGTCCAAAATTCAGCGTTTCCCCATCTCAGCCCAGAAAGCAGGTAGAACAACTTTTGTGGTGTCTTTCAGATGCCTACCAAGGTAGTGTAAAAACTACCAGGAGAACTCCTGTCTGGCACCTTCCCCGGTGGAGTTGTGCAGGGGGTGTGTTTGGAACATTTTGTCACCGGCCGAGTCCAAAATTCAGCGGTTCCCCATCTCAGCCCACAAAGCAGGTAGAACAACTTTTCTTGTGCCTTTCAGCTGCCTACCAAGGTAGTGTAAAAACTACCAACAGAATTCGTTCCTGGCACCTTCCCCGGTGGAGTTGTGCATGGGGTGTGTTTGGAACATTTTGTCACCGGCCGAGTCCAAAATTCAGCGGTTCCCCATCTCAGCCCAGAAAGCAGGTAGAACAACTTTTGTGGTGTCTTTCAGATGCCTACCAAGGTAGTGTAAAAACTACCAGGAGAACTCCTGTCTGGCACCTTCCCCGGTGGAGTTGTGCAGGGGGTGTGTTTGGAACATTTTGTCACCAGCCGACTCCAAAATTCAGCGGTTCCCCATCTCAGCCCAGAAAGCAGGTAGAACAACTTTTGTGGTGTCTTTCAGATGCCTACCAAGGTAGTGTAAAAACTACCAGGAGAACTCCTGTCTGGCACCTTCCCCGGTGGAGTTGTGCAGGGGGTGTCTGTGAAACATTTTGTCACCGGCCGACTCCAAAAATCAGCGGTTCCCCATCTCAGCCCAGAAAGCTGGTAGAACAACTTTTGTGGTGTCTTTCAGATGCCTACCAAGGTAGTGTAAAAACTACTAAGAGAACTCCTGTCTGGCACCTTCCCCGGTGGAGTTGTGCATGGGGTGTGTTTGGAACATTTTGTCACCGGCCGAGTCCAAAATTCAGCTGTTCCCCATCTCAGCCCAGAAAGCAGGTAGAACAACTTTTGTGGTGTCTTTCAGCTGCCTACCAAGGTAGTGTAAAAACCACCAGGAGAACTCCTGTCTGGCACCTTCCCCGGTGGAGTTGTGCATGGGGTGTCTGTGAAACATTTTGTCACCGGCCGACTCCAAAAATCAGCGGTTCCCCATCTCAGCCCAGAAAGCTGGTAGAACAACTTTTGTGGTGTCTTTCAGATGCCTACCAAGGTAGTGTAAAAACTACTAAGAGAACTCCTGTCTGGCACCTTCCCCGGTGGAGTTGTGCATGGGGTGTGTTTGGAACATTTTGTCACCGGCCGAGTCCAAAATTCAGCTGTTCCCCATCTCAGCCCAGAAAGCAGGTAGAACAACTTTTGTGGTGTCTTTCAGATGCCTACCAAGGTAGTGTAAAAACCACCAGGAGAACTCCTGTCTGGCACCTTCCCCGGTGGAGTTGTGCATGGGGTGTCTGTGAAACATTTTGTCACCGGCCGACTCCAAAAATCAGCGGTTCCCCATCTCAGCCCAGAAAGCAGGTAGAACAACTTTTGTGGTGTCTTTCAGATGCCTACCGGAGCAATGTAAAAACTACCAGGAGAACTCCTGTCTGGCACCTTCCCCGGTGGAGTTGTGCAGGGGGTGTGTTTGGAACATTTTGCCACCAGCCGAGTCCAAAATTCAGCGATTCCCCATCTCAGCCCAGAAAGCAGGTAGAACAACTTTTGTGGTGCCTTTCAGATGCCTACCAAGGTAGTGTAAAAACTACTAAGAGAACTCCTGTCTGGCACCTTCCCCGGTGGAGTTGTGCATGGGGTGTGTTTGGAACATTTTGTCACCAGCCGACTCCAAAATTCAGCGGTTCCCCATCTCAGCCCAGAAAGCAGGTAGAACAACTTTTGTGGTGTCTTTCAGATGCCTACCAAGGTAGTGTAAAAACTACCAGGAGAACTCCTGTCTGGCACCTTCCCCGGTGGAGTTGTGCAGGGGGTGTGTTTGGAACATTTTGCCACCAGCCGACTCCAAAATTCAGCGTTTCCCCATCTCAGCCCAGAAAGCAGGTAGAACAACTTTTGTGGTGCCTTTCAAATGCCTACCAAGGTAGTGTAAAAACCACCAGGAGAACTCCTGTCTGGCACCTTCCCCGGTGGAGTTGTGCATGGGGTGTCTGTGAAACATTTTGTCACCGGCCGACTCCAAAAATCAGCGGTTCCCCATCTCAGCCCAGAAAGCAGGTAGAACAACTTTTGTGGTGTCTTTCAGATGCCTACCGGAGCAATGTAAAAACTACCAGGAGAACTCCTGTCTGGCACCTTCCCCGGTGGAGTTGTGCAGGGGGTGTGTTTGGAACATTTTATCACCAGCCGAGTCCAAAATTCAGCTGTTCCCCATCTCAGCCCAGAAAGCAGGTAGAACAACTTTTGTGGTGTCTTTCAGATGCCTACCAAGGTAGTGTAAAAACTACGAAGAGAACTCCTGTCTGGCACCTTCCCCGGTGGAGTTGTGCATGGGGTGTGTTTGGAACATTTTGTCACCGGCCGACTCCAAAATTCAGCGATTCCCCATCTCAGCCCAGAAAGCAGGTAGAAAAACTTTTGTGGTGTCTTTCAGATGCCTACCAAGGTAGTGTAAAAACTACCAGGAGAACTCCTGTCTGGCACCTTCCCCGGTGGAGTTGTGCATGGGGTGTGTTTGGAACATTTTGTCACCAGCCGAGTCCAAAATTCAGCGTTTCCCCATCTCAGCCCAGAAAGCAGATAGAACAACTTTTGTGGTGTCTTTCAGATGCCTACCAAGGTAGTGTAAAAACTATTAAGAGAACTCCTGTCTGGCACCTTCCCCGGTGGAGTTGTGCATGGGGTGTGTTTGGAACATTTTGTCACCAGCCGTGTCCAAAATTCAGCGTTTCCCCATCTCAGCCCAGAAAGCAGGTAGAACAACTTTTGTGGTGTCTTTTAGATGCCTACCAAGGTAGTGTAAAAACTACCAAGAGAACTCCTGTCTGGCACCTTCCCCGGTGGAGTTGTGCATGGGGTGTGTTTGGAACATTTTGTCACCGGCCGAGTCCAAAATTCAGCGGTTCCCCATCTCAGCCCAGAAAGCAGGTAGAACAACTTTTGTGGTGCCTTTCAGATGCCTACCAAGGTAGTGTAAAAACTACCAAGAGAACTCCTGTCTGGCACCTTCCCCGGTGGAGTTGTGCATGGGGTGTGTTTGGAACATTTTGTCACCGGCTGACTCCAAAATTCTGCGTTTCCGCATCTCAGCCCAAAAAGCAGGTACAACAACTTTTCTTGTGCCTTTCAGCTGCCTACCAAGGTAGTGTAAAAACTACCAACAGAATTCGTTCCTGGCACCTTCCCCGGTGGAGTTGTGCATGGGGTGTCTGTGGAACATTTTGTCACCGGCCGACTTCAAAATTCAGCGGTTCCCCATCTCAGCCCAGAAAGCAGGAAGAACAACTTTTGTGGTGCCTTTCAAATGCCTACCAAGGTAGTGTAAAAACCACCAGGAGAACTCCTGTCTGGCACCTTCCCCGGTGGAGATGTGCATGGGGTGTCTGTGAAACATTTTGTCACCGGCCGACTCCAAAATTCAGCGGTTCCCCATCTCAGCCCAGAAAGCAGGTAGAACAACTTTTGTGGTGTCTTTCAGATGCCTACCAAGGTAGTGTAAAAACTACCAGGAGAACTCCTGTCTGGCACCTTCCCCGGTGGAGTTGTGCAGGGGGTGTGTTTGGAACATTTTGTCACCGGCCGACTCCAAAATTCAGCGATTCCCCATCTCAGCCCAGAAAGCAGGTAGAACAACTTTTGTGGTGTCTTTCAGATGCCTACCAAGGTAGTGTAAAAACTACCAGGAGAACTCCTGTCTGGCACCTTCCCCGGTGGAGTTGTGCATGGGGTGTGTTTGGAACATTTTGTCACCGGCCGACTCCAAAATTCAGCGGTTCCCCATCTCAGCCCAGAAAGCAGGTAGAACAACTTTTGTGGTGCCTTTCAGATGCCTACCAAGGTAGTGTAAAAACTACCAAGAGAACTCCTGTCTGGCACCTTCCCCGGTGGAGTTGTGCAGGGGGTGTGTTTGGAACATTTTGTCAACGGCCGACTCCAAAATTCAGCGGTTCCCCATCTCAGCCCACAAAGCAGGTACAACAACTTTTCTTGTGCCTTTCAGCTGCCTACCAAGGTAGTGTAAAAACTACCAACAGAATTCGTTCCTGGCACCTTCCCCGGTGGAGTTGTGCATGGGGTGTCTGTGGAACATTTTGTCACCGGCCGAGTCCAAAATTCAGCGGTTCCCCATCTCAGCCCAGAAAGCAGGAAGAACAACTTTTGTGGTGTCTTTCAAATGCCTACCAAGGTAGTGTAAAAACCACCAGGAGAACTCCTGTCTGGCACCTTCCCCGGTGGAGTTGTGCATGGGGTGTCTGTGAAACATTTTGTCACCGGCCGACTCCAAAATTCAGCGTTTCCCCATCTCAGCCCAGAAAGCAGGTAGAACAACTTTTGTGGTGTCTTTCAGATGCCTACCAAAGTAGTGTAAAAACTACCAGGAGAACTCCTGTCTGGCACCTTCCCCGGTGGAGTTGTGCAGGGGGTGTGTTTGGAACATTTTGTCACCGGCCGAGTCCAAAATTCAGCGGTTCCCCATCTCAGCCCAGAAAGCAGGTAGAACAACTTTTGTGGTGCCTTTCAGCTGCCTACCAAGGTAGTGTAAAAACTACCAACAGAATTCGTTCCTGGCACCTTCCCCGGTGGAGTTGTGCATGGGGTGTGTTTGGAACATTTTGTCACCAGCCGAGTCCAAAATTCAGCGGTTCCCCATCTCAGCCCAGAAAGCAGGTAGAACAACTTTTGTGGTGTCTTTCAGATGCCTACCAAGGTAGTGTAAAAACTACCAAGAGAACTCCTGTCTGGCACCTTCCCCGGTGGAGTTGTGCAGGGGGTGTGTTTGGAACATTTTGTCACCAGCCGAGTCCAAAATTCAGCGGTTCCCCATCTCAGCCCAGAAAGCAGGTAGAACAACTTTTGTGGTGTCTTTCAGATGCCTACCAAGGTAGTGTAAAAACTACCAGGAGAACTCCTGTCTGGCACCTTCCCCGGTGGAGTTGTGCATGGGGTGTCTGTGAAACATTTTGTCACCGGCCGACTCCAAAAATCAGCGGTTCCCCATCTCAGCCCAGAAAGCTGGTAGAACAACTTTTGTGGTGTCTTTCAGATGCCTACCAAGGTAGTGTAAAAACTACTAAGAGAACTCCTGTCTGGCACCTTCCCCGGTGGAGTTGTGCATGGGGTGTGTTTGGAACATTTTGTCACCGGCCGAGTCCAAAATTCAGCTGTTCCCCATCTCAGCCCAGAAAGCAGGTAGAACAACTTTTGTGGTGTCTTTCAGATGCCTACCAAGGTAGTGTAAAAACCACCAGGAGAACTCCTGTCTGGCACCTTCCCCGGTGGAGTTGTGCATGGGGTGTCTGTGAAACATTTTGTCACCGGCCGACTCCAAAAATCAGCGGTTCCCCATCTCAGCCCAGAAAGCAGGTAGAACAACTTTTGTGGTGTCTTTCAGATGCCTACCAAGGTAGTGTAAAAACTACCAGGAGAACTCCTGTCTGGCACCTTCCCCGGTGGAGTTGTGCAGGGGGTGTGTTTGGAACATTTTGCCACCAGCCGACTCCAAAATTCAGCGGTTCCCCATCTCAGCCCAGAAAGCAGGTAGAACAACTTTTGTGGTGCCTTTCAAATGCCTACCAAGGTAGTGTAAAAACTACTAAGAGAACTCCTGTCTGGCACCTTCCCCGGTGGAGTTGTGCATGGGGTGTGTTTGGAACATTTTGTCACCAGCCGAGTCCAAAATTCAGCGGTTCCCCATCTCAGCCCAGAAAGCAGGTAGAACATCTTTTGTGGTGCCTTTCAGCTGCCTACCGGATCAATGTAAAAACTACCAGGAGAACTCCTGTCTGGCACCTTCCCCGGTGGAGTTGTGCAGGGGGTGTGTTTGGAACATTTTGCCACCAGCCGACTCCAAAATTCAGCGTTTCCCCATCTCAGCCCAGAAAGCAGGTAGAACAACTTTTGTGGTGTCTTTCAGCTGCCTACCAAGGTAGTGTAAAAACCACCAGGAGAACTCCTGTCTGGCACCTTCCCCGGTGGAGTTGTGCATGGGGTGTCTGTGAAACATTTTGTCACCGGCCGACTCCAAAAATCAGCGGTTCCCCATCTCAGCCCAGAAAGCTGGTAGAACAACTTTTGTGGTGTCTTTCAGATGCCTACCAAGGTAGTGTAAAAACTACTAAGAGAACTCCTGTCTGGCACCTTCCCCGGTGGAGTTGTGCATGGGGTGTGTTTGGAACATTTTGTCACCGGCCGAGTCCAAAATTCAGCTGTTCCCCATCTCAGCCCAGAAAGCAGGTAGAACAACTTTTGTGGTGTCTTTCAGATGCCTACCAAGGTAGTGTAAAAACCACCAGGAGAACTCCTGTCTGGCACCTTCCCCGGTGGAGTTGTGCATGGGGTGTCTGTGAAACATTTTGTCACCGGCCGACTCCAAAAATCAGCGGTTCCCCATCTCAGCCCAGAAAGCAGGTAGAACAACTTTTGTGGTGTCTTTCAGATGCCTACCGGAGCAATGTAAAAACTACCAGGAGAACTCCTGTCTGGCACCTTCCCCGGTGGAGTTGTGCAGGGGGTGTGTTTGGAACATTTTGCCACCAGCCGACTCCAAAATTCAGCGATTCCCCATCTCAGCCCAGAAAGCAGGTAGAACAACTTTTGTGGTGCCTTTCAGATGCCTACCAAGGTAGTGTAAAAACTACTAAGAGAACTCCTGTCTGGCACCTTCCCCGGTGGAGTTGTGCATGGGGTGTGTTTGGAACATTTTGTCACCAGCCGAGTCCAAAATTCAGCGGTTCCCCATCTCAGCCCAGAAAGCAGGTAGAACAACTTTTGTGGTGTCTTTCAGATGCCTACCAAGGTAGTGTAAAAACTACCAGGAGAACTCCTGTCTGGCACCTTCCCCGGTGGAGTTGTGCAGGGGGTGTGTTTGGAACATTTTGCCACCAGCCGACTCCAAAATTCAGCGTTTCCCCATCTCAGCCCAGAAAGCAGGTAGAACAACTTTTGTGGTGCCTTTCAAATGCCTACCAAGGTAGTGTAAAAACCACCAGGAGAACTCCTGTCTGGCACCTTCCCCGGTGGAGTTGTGCATGGGGTGTCTGTGAAACATTTTGTCACCGGCCGACTCCAAAAATCAGCGGTTCCCCATCTCAGCCCAGAAAGCAGGTAGAACAACTTTTGTGGTGTCTTTCAGATGCCTACCGGAGCAATGTAAAAACTACCAGGAGAACTCCTGTCTGGCACCTTCCCCGGTGGAGTTGTGCAGGGGGTGTGTTTGGAACATTTTATCACCAGCCGAGTCCAAAATTCAGCTGTTCCCCATCTCAGCCCAGAAAGCAGGTAGAACAACTTTTGTGGTGTCTTTCAGATGCCTACCAAGGTAGTGTAAAAACTACGAAGAGAACTCCTGTCTGGCACCTTCCCCGGTGGAGTTGTGCATGGGGTGTGTTTGGAACATTTTGTCACCGGCCGACTCCAAAATTCAGCGATTCCCCATCTCAGCCCAGAAAGCAGGTAGAAAAACTTTTGTGGTGTCTTTCAGATGCCTACCAAGGTAGTGTAAAAACTACCAGGAGAACTCCTGTCTGGCACCTTCCGTGGTGGAGTTGTGCATGGGGTGTGTTTGGAACATTTTGTCACCAGCCGAGTCCAAAATTCAGCGTTTCCCCATCTCAGCCCAGAAAGCAGGTACAACAACTTTTGTGGTGTCTTTCAGATGCCTACCAAGGTAGTGTAAAAACTACCAAGAGAACTCCTGTCTGGCACCTTCCCCGGTGGAGTTGTGCATGGGGTGTGTTTGGAACATTTTGTCACCAGCCGTGTCCAAAATTCAGCGTTTCCCCATCTCAGCCCAGAAAGCAGGTAGAACAACTTTTGTGGTGTCTTTTAGATGCCTACCAAGGTAGTGTAAAAACTACCAAGAGAACTCCTGTCTGGCACCTTCCCCGGTGGAGTTGTGCATGGGGTGTGTTTGGAACATTTTGTCACCGGCCGAGTCCAAAATTCAGCGGTTCCCCATCTCAGCCCAGAAAGCAGGTAGAACAACTTTTGTGGTGCCTTTCAGATGCCTACCAAGGTAGTGTAAAAACTACCAAGAGAACTCCTGTCTGGCACCTTCCCCGGTGGAGTTGTGCATGGGGTGTGTTTGGAACATTTTGTCAACGGCTGACTCCAAAATTCAGCGTTTCCGCATCTCAGCCCAAAAAGCAGGTACAACAACTTTTCTTGTGCCTTTCAGCTGCCTACCAAGGTAGTGTAAAAACTACCAACAGAATTCGTTCCTGGCACCTTCCCCGGTGGAGTTGTGCATGGGGTGTCTGTGGAACATTTTGTCACCGGCCGACTTCAAAATTCAGCGGTTCCCCATCTCAGCCCAGAAAGCAGGAAGAACAACTTTTGTGGTGCCTTTCAAATGCCTACCAAGGTAGTGTAAAAACCACCAGGAGAACTCCTGTCTGGCACCTTCCCCGGTGGAGATGTGCATGGGGTGTCTGTGAAACATTTTGTCACCGGCCGACTCCAAAATTCAGCGGTTCCCCATCTCAGCCCAGAAAGCAGGTAGAACAACTTTTGTGGTGTCTTTCAGATGCCTACCAAGGTAGTGTAAAAACTACCAGGAGAACTCCTGTCTGGCACCTTCCCCGGTGGAGTTGTGCAGGGGGTGTGTTTGGAACATTTTGTCACCGGCCGACTCCAAAATTCAGCGATTCCCCATCTCAGCCCAGAAAGCAGGTAGAACAACTTTTGTGGTGTCTTTCAGATGCCTACCAAGGTAGTGTAAAAACTACCAGGAGAACTCCTGTCTGGCACCTTCCCCGGTGGAGTTGTGCATGGGGTGTGTTTGGAACATTTTGTCACCGGCCGACTCCAAAATTCAGCGGTTCCCCATCTCAGCCCAGAAAGCAGGTAGAACAACTTTTGTGGTGCCTTTCAGATGCCTACCAAGGTAGTGTAAAAACTACCAAGAGAACTCCTGTCTGGCACCTTCCCCGGTGGAGTTGTGCAGGGGGTGTGTTTGGAACATTTTGTCAACGGCCGACTCCAAAATTCAGCGGTTCCCCATCTCAGCCCACAAAGCAGGTACAACAACTTTTCTTGTGCCTTTCAGCTGCCTACCAAGGTAGTGTAAAAACTACCAACAGAATTCGTTCCTGGCACCTTCCCCGGTGGAGTTGTGCATGGGGTGTCTGTGGAACATTTTGTCACCGGCCGAGTCCAAAATTCAGCGGTTCCCCATCTCAGCCCAGAAAGCAGGAAGAACAACTTTTGTGGTGTCTTTCAAATGCCTACCAAGGTAGTGTAAAAACCACCAGGAGAACTCCTGTCTGGCACCTTCCCCGGTGGAGTTGTGCATGGGGTGTCTGTGAAACATTTTGTCACCGGCCGACTCCAAAATTCAGCGTTTCCCCATCTCAGCCCAGAAAGCAGGTAGAACAACTTTTGTGGTGTCTTTCAGATGCCTACCAAAGTAGTGTAAAAACTACCAGGAGAACTCCTGTCTGGCACCTTCCCCGGTGGAGTTGTGCAGGGGGTGTGTTTGGAACATTTTGTCACCGGCCGAGTCCAAAATTCAGCGGTTCCCCATCTCAGCCCAGAAAGCAGGTAGAACAACTTTTGTGGTGCCTTTCAGCTGCCTACCAAGGTAGTGTAAAAACTACCAACAGAATTCGTTCCTGGCACCTTCCCCGGTGGAGTTGTGCATGGGGTGTGTTTGGAACATTTTGTCACCAGCCGAGTCCAAAATTCAGCGGTTCCCCATCTCAGCCCAGAAAGCAGGTAGAACAACTTTTGTGGTGTCTTTCAGATGCCTACCAAGGTAGTGTAAAAACTACCAAGAGAACTCCTGTCTGGCACCTTCCCCGGTGGAGTTGTGCAGGGGGTGTGTTTGGAACATTTTGTCACCAGCCGAGTCCAAAATTCAGCGGTTCCCCATCTCAGCCCAGAAAGCAGGTAGAACAACTTTTGTGGTGTCTTTCAGATGCCTACCAAGGTAGTGTAAAAACTACCAGGAGAACTCCTGTCTGGCACCTTCCCCGGTGGAGTTGTGCATGGGGTGTCTGTGAAACATTTTGTCACCGGCCGACTCCAAAAATCAGCGGTTCCCCATCTCAGCCCAGAAAGCTGGTAGAACAACTTTTGTGGTGTCTTTCAGATGCCTACCAAGGTAGTGTAAAAACTACTAAGAGAACTCCTGTCTGGCACCTTCCCCGGTGGAGTTGTGCATGGGGTGTGTTTGGAACATTTTGTCACCGGCCGAGTCCAAAATTCAGCTGTTCCCCATCTCAGCCCAGAAAGCAGGTAGAACAACTTTTGTGGTGTCTTTCAGATGCCTACCAAGGTAGTGTAAAAACCACCAGGAGAACTCCTGTCTGGCACCTTCCCCGGTGGAGTTGTGCATGGGGTGTCTGTGAAACATTTTGTCACCGGCCGACTCCAAAATTCAGCGGTTCCCCATCTCAGCCCAGAAAGCAGGTAGAACAACTTTTGTGGTGTCTTTCAGATGCCTACCGGAGCAATGTAAAAACTACCAGGAGAACTCCTGTCTGGCACCTTCCCCGGTGGAGTTGTGCATGGGGTGTGTTTGGAACATTTTGTCACCGGCCGAGTCCAAAATTCAGCGGTTCCCCATCTCAGCCCAGAAAGCAGGTAGAACAACTTTTGTGGTGTCTTTCAGATGCCTACCAAGGTAGTGTAAAAACTACCAGGAGAACTCCTGTCTGGCACCTTCCCCGGTGGAGTTGTGCAGGGGGTGTGTTTGGAACATTTTGTCACCAGCCGACTCCAAAATTCAGCGGTTCCCCATCTCAGCCCAGAAAGCAGGTAGAACAACTTTTGTGGTGCCTTTCAAATGCCTACCAAGGTAGTGTAAAAACTACTAAGAGAACTCCTGTCTGGCACCTTCCCCGGTGGAGTTGTGCATGGGGTGTGTTTGGAACATTTTGTCACCAGCCGAGTCCAAAATTCAGCGGTTCCCCATCTCAGCCCAGAAAGCAGGTAGAACATCTTTTGTGGTGCCTTTCAGCTGCCTACCGGATCAATGTAAAAACTACCAGGAGAACTCCTGTCTGGCACCTTCCCCGGTGGAGTTGTGCAGGGGGTGTGTTTGGAACATTTTGCCACCAGCCGAGTCCAAAATTCAGCGTTTCCCCATCTCAGCCCAGAAAGCAGGTAGAACAACTTTTGTGGTGCCTTTCAAATGCCTACCAAGGTAGTGTAAAAACCACCAGGAGAACTCCTGTCTGGCACCTTCCCCGGTGGAGTTGTGCATGGGGTGTCTGTGAAACATTTTGTCACCGGCCGACTCCAAAAATCAGCGGTTCCCCATCTCAGCCCAGAAAGCAGGTAGAACAACTTTTGTGGTGTCTTTCAGATGCCTACCGGAGCAATGTAAAAACTACCAGGAGAACTCCTGTCTGGCACCTTCCCCGGTGGAGTTGTGCAGGGGGTGTGTTTGGAACATTTTATCACCAGCCGAGTCCAAAATTCAGCTGTTCCCCATCTCAGCCCAGAAAGCAGGTAGAACAACTTTTGTGGTGTCTTTCAGATGCCTACCAAGGTAGTGTAAAAACTACGAAGAGAACTCCTGTCTGGCACCTTCCCCGGTGGAGTTGTGCATGGGGTGTGTTTGGAACATTTTGTCACCGGCCGACTCCAAAATTCAGCGATTCCCCATCTCAGCCCAGAAAGCAGGTAGAACAACTTTTGTGGTGTCTTTCAGATGCCTACCAAGGTAGTGTAAAAACTACCAGGAGAACTCCTGTCTGGCACCTTCCCCGGTGGAGTTGTGCATGGGGTGTGTTTGGAACATTTTGTCACCAGCCGACTCCAAAATTCAGCGTTTCCCCATCTCAGCCCAGAAAGCAGGTAGAACAACTTTTGTGGTGTCTTTCAGATGCCTACCAAGGTAGTGTAAAAACTACCAAGAGAACTCCTGTCTGGCACCTTCCCCGGTGGAGTTGTGCATGGGGTGTGTTTGGAACATTTTGTCACCAGCCGAGTCCAAAATTCAGCGTTTCCCCATCTCAGCCCAGAAAGCAGGTAGAACAACTTTTGTGGTGTCTTTCAGATGCCTACCGGAGCAATGTAAAAACTACCAGGAGAACTCCTGTCTGGCACCTTCCCCGGTGGAGTTGTGCATGGGGTGTGTTTGGAACATTTTGTCACCAGCCGAGTCCAAAATTCAGCGTTTCCCCATCTCAGCCCAGAAAGCAGGTACAACAACTTTTGTGGTGTCTTTTAGATGCCTACCAAGGTAGTGTAAAAACTACCAAGAGAACTCCTGTCTGGCACCTTCCCCGGTGGAGTTGTGCATGGGGTGTGTTTGGAACATTTTGTCACCGGCCGAGTCCAAAATTCAGCGGTTCCCCATCTCAGCCCAGAAAGCAGGTAGAACAACTTTTGTGGTGCCTTTCAGATGCCTACCAAGGTAGTGTAAAAACTACGAAGAGAACTCCTGTCTGGCACCTTCCCCGGTGGAGTTGTGCATGGGGTGTGTTTGGAACATTTTGTCAACGGCCGACTCCAAAATTCAGCGTTTCCGCATCTCAGCCCACAAAGCAGGTACAACAACTTTTCTTGTGCCTTTCAGCTCCCTACCAAGGTAGTGTAAAAACTACCAACAGAATTCGTTCCTGGCACCTTCCCCGGTGGAGTTGTGCATGGGGTGTCTGTGGAACATTTTGTCACCGGCCGACTTCAAAATTCAGCGGTTCCCCATCTCAGCCCAGAAAGCAGGAAGAACAACTTTTGTGGTGCCTTTCAAATGCCTACCAAGGTAGTGTAAAAACCACCAGGAGAACTCCTGTCTGGCACCTTCCCCGGTGGAGATGTGCATGGGGTGTCTGTGAAACATTTTGTCACCGGCCGACTCCAAAATTCAGCGGTTCCCCATCTCAGCCCAGAAAGCAGGTAGAACAACTTTTGTGGTGTCTTTCAGATGCCTACCAAGGTAGTGTAAAAACTACCAGGAGAACTCCTGTCTGGCACCTTCCCCGGTGGAGTTGTGCATGGGGTGTGTTTGGAACATTTTGTCACCGGCCGACTCCAAAATTCAGCGATTCCCCATCTCAGCCCAGAAAGCAGGTAGAACAACTTTTGTGGTGTCTTTCAGATGCCTACCAAGGTAGTGTAAAAACTACCAGGAGAACTCCTGTCTGGCACCTTCCCCGGTGGAGTTGTGCATGGGGTGTGTTTGGAACATTTTGTCACCGGCCGACTCCAAAATTCAGCGGTTCCCCATCTCAGCCCAGAAAGCAGGTACAACAACTTTTGTGGTGCCTTTCAGATGCCTACCAAGGTAGTGTAAAAACTACCAAGAGAACTCCTGTCTGGCACCTTCCCCGGTGGAGTTGTGCATGGGGTGTGTTTGGAACATTTTGTCAACGGCCGACTCCAAAATTCAGCGGTTCCCCATCTCAGCCCACAAAGCAGGTAGAACAACTTTTCTTGTGCCTTTCAGCTGCCTACCAAGGTAGTGTAAAAACTACCAACAGAATTCGTTCCTGGCACCTTCCCCGGTGGAGTTGTGCATGGGGTGTCTGTGGAACATTTTGTCACCGGCCGAGTCCAAAATTCAGCGGTTCCCCATCTCAGCCCAGAAAGCAGGAAGAACAACTTTTGTGGTGCCTTTCAAATGCCTACCAAGGTAGTGTAAAAACCACCAGGAGAACTCCTGTCTGGCACCTTCCCCGGTGGAGTTGTGCATGGGGTGTCTGTGAAACATTTTGTCACCGGCCGACTCCAAAATTCAGCGGTTCCCCATCTCAGCCCAGAAAGCAGGTAGAACAACTTTTGTGGTGTCTTTCAGATGCCTACCGGAGCAATGTAAAAACTACCAGGAGAACTCCTGTCTGGCACCTTCCCCGGTGGAGTTGTGCAGGGGGTGTGTTTGGAACATTTTGTCACCAGCCGAGTCCAAAATTCAGCGGTTCCCCATCTCAGCCCAGAAAGCAGGTAGAACAACTTTTGTGGTGCCTTTCAGCTGCCTACCAAGGTAGTGTAAAAACTACCAAGAGAACTCCTGTCTGGCACCTTCCCCGGTGGAGTTGTGCATGGGGTGTGTTTGGAACATTTTGTCACCGGCCGAGTCCAAAATTCAGCGGTTCCCCATCTCAGCCCAGAAAGCAGGAAGAACAACATTTTCGGTGCCTTTCAAATGCCTACCAAGGTAGTGTAAAAACTACCAGGAGAACTCCTGTCTGGCACCTTCCCCGGTGGAGTTGTGCATGGGGTGTGTTTGGAACATTTTGTCACCAGCCGACTCCAAAATTCAGCGTTTCCCCATCTCAGCCCAGAAAGCAGGTAGAACAACTTTTGTGGTGCCTTTCAGCTGCCTACCAAGGTAGTGTAAAAACTACCAACAGAATTCGTTCCTGGCACCTTCCCCGGTGGAGTTGTGCATGGGGTGTGTTTGGAACATTTTGTCACCGGCCGAGTCCAAAATTCAGCTGTTCCCCATCTCAGCCCAGAAAGCAGGTAGAACAACTTTTGTGGTGTCTTTCAGATGCCTACCAAGGTAGTGTAAAAACCACCAGGAGAACTCCTGTCTGGCACCTTCCCCGGTGGAGTTGTGCATGGGGTGTCTGTGAAACATTTTGTCACCGGCCGACTCCAAAAATCAGCGGTTCCCCATCTCAGCCCAGAAAGCAGGTAGAACAACTTTTGTGGTGTCTTTCAGATGCCTACCGGAGCAATGTAAAAACTACCAGGAGAACTCCTGTCTGGCACCTTCCCCGGTGGAGTTGTGCAGGGGGTGTGTTTGGAACATTTTATCACCAGCCGAGTCCAAAATTCAGCTGTTCTCCATCTCAGCCCAGAAAGCAGGTAGAACAACTTTTGTGGTGTCTTTCAGATGCCTACCAAGGTAGTGTAAAAACTACTAAGAGAACTCCTGTCTGGCACCTTCCCCGGTGGAGTTGTGCATGGGGTGTGTTTGGAACATTTTGTCACCGGCCGAGTCCAAAATTCAGCGGTTCCCCATCTCAGCCCAGAAAGCAGGTAGAACAACTTTTGTGGTGTCTTTCAGATGCCTACCAAGGTAGTGTAAAAACTACCAGGAGAACTCCTGTCTGGCACCTTCCCCGGTGGAGTTGTGCAGGGGGTGTGTTTGGAACATTTTGCCACCAGCCGACTCCAAAATTCAGCGGTTCCCCATCTCAGCCCAGAAAGCAGGTAGAACAACTTTTGTGGTGCCTTTCAGATGCCTACCAAGGTAGTGTAAAAACTACTAAGAGAACTCCTGTCTGGCACCTTCCCCGGTGGAGTTGTGCATGGGGTGTGTTTGGAACATTTTGTCACCAGCCGAGTCCAAAATTCAGCGGTTCCCCATCTCAGCCCAGAAAGCAGGTAGAACATCTTTTGTGGTGCCTTTCAGCTGCCTACCGGATCAATGTAAAAACTACCAGGAGAACTCCTGTCTGGCACCTTCCCCGGTGGAGTTGTGCAGGGGGTGTGTTTGGAACATTTTGTCACCAGCCGAGTCCAAAATTCAGCGTTTCCCCATCTCAGCCCAGAAAGCAGGTAGAACAACTTTTGTGGTGCCTTTCAAATGCCTACCAAGGTAGTGTAAAAACCACCAGGAGAACTCCTGTCTGGCACCTTCCCCGGTGGAGTTGTGCATGGGGTGTCTGTGAAACATTTTGTCACCGGCCGACTCCAAAAATCAGCGGTTCCCCATATCAGCCCAGAAAGCAGGTAGAACAACTTTTGTGGTGCCTTTCAGATGCCTACCAAGGTAGTGTAAAAACTACCAAGAGAACTCCTGTCTGGCACCTTCCCCGGTGGAGTTGTGCATGGGGTGTGTTTGGAACATTTTGTCAACGGCCGACTCCAAAATTCAGCGTTTCCGCATCTCAGCCCACAAAGCAGGTACAACAACTTTTCTTGTGCCTTTCAGCTGCCTACCAAGGTAGTGTAAAAACTACCAAGAGAATTCGTTCCTGGCACCTTCCCCGGTGGAGTTGTGCATGGGGTGTCTGTGGAACATTTTGTCACCGGCCGAGTCCAAAATTCAGCGGTTCCCCATCTCAGCCCAGAAAGCAGGAAGAACAACTTTTGTGGTGCCTTTCAAATGCCTACCAAGGTAGTGTAAAAACCACCAGGAGAACTCCTGTCTGGCACCTTCCCCGGTGGAGTTGTGCATGGGGTGTCTGTGAAACATTTTGTCACCGGCCGACTCCAAAATTCAGCGGTTCCCCATCTCAGCCCAGAAAGCAGGTAGAACAACTTTTGTGGTGTCTTTCAGATGCCTACCAAGGTAGTGTAAAAACTACCAGGAGAACTCCTGTCTGGCACCTTCCCCGGTGGAGTTGTGCATGGGGTGTGTTTGGAACATTTTGTCACCGGCCGACTCCAAAATTCAGCGATTCCCCATCTCAGCCCAGAAAGCAGGTAGAACAACTTTTGTGGTGTCTTTCAGATGCCTACCAAGGTAGTGTAAAAACTACCAGGAGAACTCCTGTCTGGCACCTTCCCCGGTGGAGTTGTGCATGGGGTGTGTTTGGAACATTTTGTCACCGGCCGACTCCAAAATTCAGCGGTTCCCCATCTCAGCCCAGAAAGCAGGTAGAACAACTTTTGTGGTGCCTTTCAGATGCCTACCAAGGTAGTGTAAAAACTACCAAGAGAACTCCTGTCTGGCACCTTCCCCGGTGGAGTTGTGCATGGGGTGTGTTTGGAACATTTTGTCAACGGCCGACTCCAAAATTCAGCGGTTCCCCATCTCAGCCCACAAAGCAGGTACAACAACTTTTCTTGTGCCTTTCAGCTGCCTACCAAGGTAGTGTAAAAACTACCAACAGAATTCGTTCCTGGCACCTTCCCCGGTGGAGTTGTGCATGGGGTGTCTGTGGAACATTTTGTCACCGGCCGAGTCCAAAATTCAGCGGTTCCCCATCTCAGCCCAGAAAGCAGGTACAACAACTTTTGTGGTGCCTTTCAAATGCCTACCCAGGTAGTGTAAAAACCACCAGGAGAACTCCTGTCTGGCACCTTCCCTGGTGGAGTTGTGCATGGGGTGTCTGTGAAACATTTTGTCACCGGCCGACTCCAAAATTCAGCAGTTCCCCATCTCAGCCCAGAAAGCAGGTAGAATAACTTTTGTGGTGTCTTTCAGATGCCTACCGGAGCAATGTAAAAACTACCAGGAGAACTCCTGTCTGGCACCTTCCCCGGTGGAGTTGTGCAGGGGGTGTGTTTGGAACATTTTGTCACCAGCCGAGTCCAAAATTCAGCGGTTCCCCATCTCAGCCCAGAAAGCAGGTAGAACAACTTTTGTGGTGCCTTTCAGCTGCCTACCAAGGTAGTGTAAAAACTACCAAGAGAACTCCTGTCTGGCACCTTCCCCGGTGGAGTTGTGCATGGGGTGTGTTTGGAACATTTTGTCACCGGCCGAGTCCAAAATTCAGCGGTTCCCCATCTCAGCCCAGAAAGCAGGAAGAACAACATTTTCGGTGCCTTTCAAATGCCTACCAAGGTAGTGTAAAAACTACCAGGAGAACTCCTGTCTGGCACCTTCCCCGGTGGAGTTGTGCATGGGGTGTGTTTGGAACATTTTGTCACCAGCCGACTCCAAAATTCAGCGTTTCCCCATCTCAGCCCAGAAAGCAGGTAGAACAACTTTTGTGGTGCCTTTCAGCTGCCTACCAAGGTAGTGTAAAAACTACCAACAGAATTCGTTCCTGGCACCTTCCCCGGTGGAGTTGTGCATGGGGTGTGTTTGGAACATTTTGTCACCGGCCGAGTCCAAAATTCAGCTGTTCCCCATCTCAGCCCAGAAAGCAGGTAGAACAACTTTTGTGGTGTCTTTCAGATGCCTACCAAGGTAGTGTAAAAACTACCAGGAGAACTCCTGTCTGGCACCTTCCCCGGTGGAGTTGTGCAGGGGGTGTGTTTGGAACATTTTGTCACCAGCCGAGTCCAAAATTCAGCGTTTCCCCATCTCAGCCCAGAAAGCAGGTAGAACAACTTTTGTGGTGTCTTTCAGATGCCTACCAAGGTAGTGTAAAAACTACTAAGAGAACTCCTGTCTGGCACCTTCCCCGGTGGAGTTGTGCAGGGGGTGTGTTTGGAACATTTTGTCACCAGCCGACTCCAAAATTCAGCGGTTCCCCATCTCAGCCCAGAAAGCAGGTAGAACAACTTTTCTTGTGCCTTTCAGCTGCCTACCAAGGTAGTGTAAAAACTACCAAGAGAATTCGTTCCTGGCACCTTCCCCGGTGGAGTTGTGCATGGGGTGTCTGTGGAACATTTTGTCACCGGCCGAGTCCAAAATTCAGCGGTTCCCCATCTCAGCCCAGAAAGCAGGTAGAACAACTTTTGTGGTGTCTTTCAGATGCCTACCAAGGTAGTGTAAAAACTACCAGGAGAACTCCTGTCTGGCACCTTCCCCGGTGGAGTTGTGCAGGGGGTGTGTTTGGAACATTTTGTCACCAGCCGAGTCCAAAATTCAGCGTTTCCCCCTCTCAGCCCAGAAAGCAGGTAGAACAACTTTTGTGGTGTCTTTCAGCTGCCTACCAAGGTAGTGTAAAAACTACCAGGAGAACTCCTGTCTGGCACCTTCCCCGGTGGAGTTGTGCATGGGGTGTGTTTGGAACATTTTGTCACCAGCCGAGTCCAAAATTCAGCGGTTCCCCATCTCAGCCCAGAAAGCAGGTAGAACATCTTTTGTGGTGCCTTTCAGCTGCCTACCGGATCAATGTAAAAACTACCAGGAGAACTCCTGTCTGGCACCTTCCCCGGTGGAGTTGTGCATGGGGTGTGTTTGGAACATTTTGCCACCAGCCGACTCCAAAATTCAGCGGTTCCCCATCTCAGCCCAGAAAGCAGGTAGAACAACTTTTGTGGTGCCTTTCAAATGCCTACCAAGGTAGTGTAAAAACCACCAGGAGAACTCCTGTCTGGCACCTTCCCCGGTGGAGTTGTGCATGGGGTGTCTGTGAAACATTTTGTCACCGGCCGACTCCAAAAATCAGCGGTTCCCCATCTCAGCCCAGAAAGCAGGTAGAACAACTTTTGTGGTGTCTTTCAGATGCCTACCGGAGCAATGTAAAAACTACCAGGAGAACTCCTGTCTGGCACCTTCCCCGGTGGAGTTGTGCAGGGGGTGTGTTTGGAACATTTTATCACCAGCCGAGTCCAAAATTCAGCTGTTCCCCATCTCAGCCCAGAAAGCAGGTAGAACAACTTTTGTGGTGTCTTTCAGATGCCTACCAAGGTAGTGTAAAAACTACGAAGAGAACTCCTGTCTGGCACCTTCCCCGGTGGAGTTGTGCATGGGGTGTGTTTGGAACATTTTGTCAACGGCCGACTCCAAAATTCAGCGATTCCCCATCTCAGCCCAGAAAGCAGGTAGAACAACTTTTGTGGTGTCTTTCAGATGCCTACCAAGGTAGTGTAAAAACTACCAGGAGAACTCCTGTCTGGCACCTTCCCCGGTGGAGTTGTGCATGGGGTGTGTTTGGAACATTTGGTCACCGGCCAAGTCCAAAATTCAGCGGTTCCCCATCTCAGCCCAGAAAGCAGGTACAACAACTTTTGTGGTGTCTTTTAGATGCCTACCAAGGTAGTGTAAAAACTACCAAGAGAACTCCTGTCTGGCACCTTCCCCGGTGGAGTTGTGCATGGGGTGTGTTTGGAACATTTTGTCACCGGCCGAGTCCAAAATTCAGCGGTTCCCCATCTCAGCCCAGAAAGCAGGTAGAACAACTTTTGTGGTGTCTTTCAGATGCCTACCAAGGTAGTGTAAAAACTACCAGGAGAACTCCTGTCTGGCACCTTCCCCGGTGGAGTTGTGCATGGGGTGTGTTTGGAACATTTTGTCACCGGCCGAGTCCAAAATTCAGCGTTTCCCCATCTCAGCCCAGAAAGCAGGTAGAACAACTTTTGTGGTGCCTTTCAGATGCCTACCAAGGTAGTGTAAAAACTACCAAGAGAACTCCTGTCTGGCACCTTCCCCGGTGGAGTTGTGCATGGGGTGTGTTTGGAACATTTTGTCAACGGCCGACTCCAAAATTCAGCGTTTCCGCATCTCAGCCCACAAAGCAGGTACAACAACTTTTCTTGTGCCTTTCAGCTGCCTACCAAGGTAGTGTAAAAACTACCAACAGAATTCGTTCCTGGCTCCTTCGCCGGTGGAGTTGTGCATGGGGTGTCTGTGGAACATTTTGTCACCGGCCGACTCCAAAATTCAGCGGTTCCCCATCTCAGCCCAGAAAGCAGGAAGAACAACTTTTGTGGTGCCTTTCAAATGCCTACCAAGGTAGTGTAAAAACCACCAGGAGAACTCCTGTCTGGCACCTTCCCCGGTGGAGATGTGCATGGGGTGTCTGTGAAACATTTTGTCACCGGCCGACTCCAAAATTCAGCGATTCCCCATCTCAGCCCAGAAAGCAGGTACAACAACTTTTGTGGTGTCTTTCAGATGCCTACCAAGGTAGTGTAAAAACTACCAGGAGAACTCCTGTCTGGCACCTTCCCCGGTGGAGTTGTGCAGGGGGTGTGTTTGGAACATTTTGCCACCAGCCGACTCCAAAATTCAGCGGTTCCCCATCTCAGCCCAGAAAGCAGGTAGAACAACTTTTGTGGTGCCTTTCAGATGCCTACCAAGGTAGTGTAAAAACTACTAAGAGAACTCCTGTCTGGCACCTTCCCCGGTGGAGTTGTGCATGGGGTGTGTTTGGAACATTTTGTCACCAGCCGAGTCCAAAATTCAGCGGTTCCCCATCTCAGCCCAGAAAGCAGGTAGAACATCTTTTGTGGTGCCTTTCAGCTGCCTACCGGATCAATGTAAAAACTACCAGGAGGACTCCTGTCTGGCACCTTCCCCGGTGGAGTTGTGCAGGGGGTGTGTTTGGAACATTTTGTCACCAGCCGAGTCCAAAATTCAGCGTTTCCCCATCTCAGCCCAGAAAGCAGGTAGAACAACTTTTGTGGTGCCTTTCAAATGCCTACCAAGGTAGTGTAAAAACCACCAGGAGAACTCCTGTCTGGCACCTTCCCCGGTGGAGTTGTGCATGGGGTGTCTGTGAAACATTTTGTCACCGGCCGACTCCAAAAATCAGCGGTTCCCCATATCAGCCCAGAAAGCAGGTAGAACAACTTTTGTGGTGCCTTTCAGATGCCTACCAAGGTAGTGTAAAAACTACCAAGAGAACTCCTGTCTGGCACCTTCCCCGGTGGAGTTGTGCATGGGGTGTGTTTGGAACATTTTGTCAACGGCCGACTCCAAAATTCAGCGTTTCCGCATCTCAGCCCACAAAGCAGGTACAACAACTTTTCTTGTGCCTTTCAGCTGCCTACCAAGGTAGTGTAAAAACTACCAACAGAATTCGTTCCTGGCACCTTCCCCGGTGGAGTTGTGCATGGGGTGTCTGTGGAACATTTTGTCACCGGCCGACTTCAAAATTCAGCGGTTCCCCATCTCAGCCCAGAAAGCAGGAAGAACAACTTTTGTGGTGCCTTTCAAATGCCTACCAAGGTAGTGTAAAAACCACCAGGAGAACTCCTGTCTGGCACCTTCCCCGGTGGAGATGTGCATGGGGTGTCTGTGAAACATTTTGTCACCGGCCGACTCCAAAATTCAGCGGTTCCCCATCTCAGCCCAGAAAGCAGGTAGAACAACTTTTGTGGTGTCTTTCAGATGCCTACCAAGGTAGTGTAAAAACTACCAGGAGAACTCCTGTCTGGCACCTTCCCCGGTGGAGTTGTGCATGGGGTGTGTTTGGAACATTTTGTCACCGGCCGACTCCAAAATTCAGCGATTCCCCATCTCAGCCCAGAAAGCAGGTAGAACAACTTTTGTGGTGTCTTTCAGATGCCTACCAAGGTAGTGTAAAAACTACCAGGAGAACTCCTGTCTGGCACCTTCCCCGGTGGAGTTGTGCATGGGGTGTGTTTGGAACATTTTGTCACCGGCCGACTCCAAAATTCAGCGGTTCCCCATCTCAGCCCAGAAAGCAGGTAGAACAACTTTTGTGGTGCCTTTCAGATGCCTACCAAGGTAGTGTAAAAACTACCAAGAGAACTCCTGTCTGGCACCTTCCCCGGTGGAGTTGTGCATGGGGTGTGTTTGGAACATTTTGTCAACGGCCGACTCCAAAATTCAGCGGTTCCCCATCTCAGCCCACAAAGCAGGTACAACAACTTTTCTTGTGCCTTTCAGCTGCCTACCAAGGTAGTGTAAAAACTACCAACAGAATTCGTTCCTGGCACCTTCCCCGGTGGAGTTGTGCATGGGGTGTCTGTGGAACATTTTGTCACCGGCCGAGTCCAAAATTCAGCGGTTCCCCATCTCAGCCCAGAAAGCAGGTACAACAACTTTTGTGGTGCCTTTCAAATGCCTACCCAGGTAGTGTAAAAACCACCAGGAGAACTCCTGTCTGGCACCTTCCCTGGTGGAGTTGTGCATGGGGTGTCTGTGAAACATTTTGTCACCGGCCGACTCCAAAATTCAGCGGTTCCCCATCTCAGCCCAGAAAGCAGGTAGAATAACTTTTGTGGTGTCTTTCAGATGCCTACCGGAGCAATGTAAAAACTACCAGGAGAACTCCTGTCTGGCACCTTCCCCGGTGGAGTTGTGCAGGGGGTGTGTTTGGAACATTTTGTCACCAGCCGAGTCCAAAATTCAGCGGTTCCCCATCTCAGCCCAGAAAGCAGGTAGAACAACTTTTGTGGTGCCTTTCAGCTGCCTACCAAGGTAGTGTAAAAACTACCAAGAGAACTCCTGTCTGGCACCTTCCCCGGTGGAGTTGTGCATGGGGTGTGTTTGGAACATTTTGTCACCGGCCGAGTCCAAAATTCAGCGGTTCCCCATCTCAGCCCAGAAAGCAGGAAGAACAACATTTTCGGTGCCTTTCAAATGCCTACCAAGGTAGTGTAAAAACTACCAGGAGAACTCCTGTCTGGCACCTTCCCCGGTGGAGTTGTGCATGGGGTGTGTTTGGAACATTTTGTCACCAGCCGACTCCAAAATTCAGCGTTTCCCCATCTCAGCCCAGAAAGCAGGTAGAACAACTTTTGTGGTGCCTTTCAGCTGCCTACCAAGGTAGTGTAAAAACTACCAACAGAATTCGTTCCTGGCACCTTCCCCGGTGGAGTTGTGCATGGGGTGTGTTTGGAACATTTTGTCACCGGCCGAGTCCAAAATTCAGCTGTTCCCCATCTCAGCCCAGAAAGCAGGTAGAACAACTTTTGTGGTGTCTTTCAGATGCCTACCAAGGTAGTGTAAAAACTACCAGGAGAACTCCTGTCTGGCACCTTCCCCGGTGGAGTTGTGCAGGGGGGTGTGTTTGGAACATTTTGTCACCAGCCGAGTCCAAAATTCAGCGTTTCCCCATCTCAGCCCAGAAAGCAGGTAGAACAACTTTTGTGGTGTCTTTCAGATGCCTACCAAGGTAGTGTAAAAACTACTAAGAGAACTCCTGTCTGGCACCTTCCCCGGTGGAGTTGTGCAGGGGGTGTGTTTGGAACATTTTGTCACCAGCCGACTCCAAAATTCAGCGGTTCCCCATCTCAGCCCAGAAAGCAGGTAGAACAACTTTTCTTGTGCCTTTCAGCTGCCTACCAAGGTAGTGTAAAAACTACCAAGAGAATTCGTTCCTGGCACCTTCCCCGGTGGAGTTGTGCATGGGGTGTCTGTGGAACATTTTGTCACCGGCCGAGTCCAAAATTCAGCGGTTCCCCATCTCAGCCCAGAAAGCAGGTAGAACAACTTTTGTGGTGTCTTTCAGATGCCTACCAAGGTAGTGTAAAAACTACCAGGAGAACTCCTGTCTGGCACCTTCCCCGGTGGAGTTGTGCAGGGGGTGTGTTTGGAACATTTTGTCACCAGCCGAGTCCAAAATTCAGCGTTTCCCCCTCTCAGCCCAGAAAGCAGGTAGAACAACTTTTGTGGTGTCTTTCAGCTGCCTACCAAGGTAGTGTAAAAACTACCAGGAGAACTCCTGTCTGGCACCTTCCCCGGTGGAGTTGTGCATGGGGTGTGTTTGGAACATTTTGTCACCAGCCGAGTCCAAAATTCAGCGGTTCCCCATCTCAGCCCAGAAAGCAGGTAGAACATCTTTTGTGGTGCCTTTCAGCTGCCTACCGGATCAATGTAAAAACTACCAGGAGAACTCCTGTCTGGCACCTTCCCCGGTGGAGTTGTGCATGGGGTGTGTTTGGAACATTTTGCCACCAGCCGACTCCAAAATTCAGCGGTTCCCCATCTCAGCCCAGAAAGCAGGTAGAACAACTTTTGTGGTGCCTTTCAAATGCCTACCAAGGTAGTGTAAAAACCACCAGGAGAACTCCTGTCTGGCACCTTCCCCGGTGGAGTTGTGCATGGGGTGTGTTTGGAACATTTGGTCACCAGCCGAGTCCAAAATTCAGCGGTTCCCCATCTCAGCCCAGAAAGCAGGTAGAACAACTTTTGTGGTGTCTTTCAGATGCCTACCGGAGCAATGTAAAAACTACCAGGAGAACTCCTGTCTGGCACCTTCCCCGGTGGAGTTGTGCAGGGGGTGTGTTTGGAACATTTTATCACCAGCCGAGTCCAAAATTCAGCTGTTCCCCATCTCAGCCCAGAAAGCAGGTAGAACAACTTTTGTGGTGTCTTTCAGATGCCTACCAAGGTAGTGTAAAAACTACGAAGAGAACTCCTGTCTGGCACCTTCCCCGGTGGAGTTGTGCATGGGGTGTGTTTGGAACATTTTGTCAACGGCCGACTCCAAAATTCAGCGATTCCCCATCTCAGCCCAGAAAGCAGGTAGAACAACTTTTGTGGTGTCTTTCAGATGCCTACCAAGGTAGTGTAAAAACTACCAGGAGAACTCCTGTCTGGCACCTTCCCCGGTGGAGTTGTGCATGGGGTGTGTTTGGAACATTTTGTCACCGGCCGAGTCCAAAATTCAGCGTTTCCCCATCTCAGCCCAGAAAGCAGGTAGAACAACTTTTGTGGTGTCTTTCAGATGCCTACCAAGGTAGTGTAAAAACTACCAGGAGAACTCCTGTCTGGCACCTTCCCCGGTGGAGTTGTGCATGGGGTGTGTTTGGAACATTTTGTCACCAGCCGAGTCCAAAATTCAGCGTTTCCCCATCTCAGCCCAGAAAGCAGGTAGAACAACTTTTGTGGTGTCTTTCAGATGCCTACCGGAGCAATGTAAAAACTACCAGGAGAACTCCTGTCTGGCACCTTCCCCGGTGGAGTTGTGCATGGGGTGTGTTTGGAACATTTGGTCACCGGCCAAGTCCAAAATTCAGCGGTTCCCCATCTCAGCCCAGAAAGCAGGTACAACAACTTTTGTGGTGTCTTTTAGATGCCTACCAAGGTAGTGTAAAAACTACCAGGAGAACTCCTGTCTGGCACCTTCCCCGGTGGAGTTGTGCATGGGGTGTGTTTGGAACATTTTGTCACCGGCCGAGTCCAAAATTCAGCGGTTCCCCATCTCAGCCCAGAAAGCAGGTAGAACAACTTTTGTGGTGTCTTTCAGATGCCTACCAAGGTAGTGTAAAAACTACCAGGAGAACTCCTGTCTGGCACCTTCCCCGGTGGAGTTGTGCATGGGGTGTGTTTGGAACATTTTGTCACCGGCCGAGTCCAAAATTCAGCGTTTCCCCATCTCAGCCCAGAAAGCAGGTAGAACAACTTTTGTGGTGCCTTTCAGATGCCTACCAAGGTAGTGTAAAAACTACCAAGAGAACTCCTGTCTGGCACCTTCCCCGGTGGAGTTGTGCATGGGGTGTGTTTGGAACATTTTGTCAACGGCCGACTCCAAAATTCAGCGTTTCCGCATCTCAGCCCACAAAGCAGGTACAACAACTTTTCTTGTGCCTTTCAGCTGCCTACCAAGGTAGTGTAAAAACTACCAACAGAATTCGTTCCTGGCTCCTTCGCCGGTGGAGTTGTGCATGGGGTGTCTGTGGAACATTTTGTCACCGGCCGACTCCAAAATTCAGCGGTTCCCCATCTCAGCCCAGAAAGCAGGAAGAACAACTTTTGTGGTGCCTTTCAAATGCCTACCAAGGTAGTGTAAAAACCACCAGGAGAACTCCTGTCTGGCACCTTCCCCGGTGGAGATGTGCATGGGGTGTCTGTGAAACATTTTGTCACCGGCCGACTCCAAAATTCAGCGGTTCCCCATCTCAGCCCAGAAAGCAGGTAGAACAACTTTTGTGGTGTCTTTCAGATGCCTACCGGAGCAATGTAAAAACTACCAGGAGAACTCCTGCCTGGCACCTTCCCCGGTGGAGTTGTGCAGGGGGTGTGTTTGGAACATTTTGTCACCAGCCGAGTCCAAAATTCAGCGGTTCCCCATCTCAGCCCAGAAAGCAGGTAGAACAACTTTTGTGGTGCCTTTCAGCTGCCTACCAAGGTAGTGTAAAAACTACCAAGAGAACTCCTGTCTGGCACCTTCCCCGGTGGAGTTGTGCATGGGGTGTGTTTGGAACATTTTGTCACCGGCCGAGTCCAAAATTCAGCGGTTCCCCATCTCAGCCCAGAAAGCAGGAAGAACAACATTTGTGGTGTCTTTCAGATGCCTACCAAGGTAGTGTAAAAACTACCAGGAGAACTCCTGTCTGGCACCTTCCCCGGTGGAGTTGTGCATGGGGTGTGTTTGGAACATTTTGTCACCAGCCGACTCCAAAATTCAGAGTTTCCCCATCTCAGCCCAGAAAGCAGGTAGAACAACTTTTCTTGTGCCTTTCAGCTGCCTACCAAGGTAGTGTAAAAACTACCAACAGAATTCGTTCCTGGCACCTTCCCCGGTGGAGTTGTGCATGGGGTGTGTTTGGAACATTTTGTCACCGGCCGAGTCCAAAATTCAGCGGTTCCCCATCTCAGCCCACAAAGCAGGTAGAACAACTTTTCTTGTGCCTTTCAGCTGCCTACCAAGGTAGTGTAAAAACTACCAACAGAATTCGTTCCTGGCACCTTCCCCGGTGGAGTTGTGCATGGGGTGTCTGTGGAACATTTTGTCACCGGCCGACTCCAAAATTCAGCGGTTCCCCATCTCAGCCCAGAAAGCAGGTAGAACAACTTTTGTGGTGTCTTTCAGATGCCTACCGGAGCAATGTAAAAACTACCAGGAGAACTCCTGTCTGGCACCTTCCCCGGTGGAGTTGTGCAGGGGGTGTGTTTGGAACATTTTGTCACCAGCCGAGTCCAAAATTCAGCGTTTCCCCATCTCAGCCCAGAAAGCAGGTAGAACAACTTTTGTGGTGTCTTTCAGCTGCCTACCAAGGTAGTGTAAAAACTACCAGGAGAACTCCTGTCTGGCACCTTCCCTGGTGGAGTTGTGCAGGGGGTGTGTTTGGAACATTTTGTCACCGGCCGACTCCAAAAATCAGCGGTTCCCCATCTCAGCCCACAAAGCAGGTAGAACAACTTTTGTGGTGCCTTTCAGCTGCCTACCAAGGTAGTGTAAAAACTACCAACAGAATTCGTTCCTGGCACCTTCCCCGGTGGAGTTGTGCATGGGGTGTGTTTGGAACATTTTGTCACCGGCCGACTCCAAAATTCAGCGGTTCCCCATCTCAGCCCACAAAGCAGGTAGAACAACTTTTCTTGTGCCTTTCAGCTGCCTACCAAGGTAGTGTAAAAACTACCAAGAGAATTCGTTCCTGGCACCTTCCCCGGTGGAGTTGTGCATGGGGTGTGTTTGGAACATTTTGTCACCGGCCGAGTCCAAAATTCAGCGGTTCCCCATCTCAGCCCACAAAGCAGGTAGAACAACTTTTCTTGTGCCTTTCAGCTGCCTACCAAGGTAGTGTAAAAACTACCAACAGAATTCGTTCCTGGCACCTTCCCCGGTGGAGTTGTGCATGGGGTGTGTTTGGAACATTTTGTCACCGGCCGAGTCCAAAATTCAGCGGTTCCCCATCTCAGCCCAGAAAGCAGGTAGAACAACTTTTGTGGTGTCTTTCAGATGCCTACCAAGGTAGTGTAAAAACCACCAGGAGAACTCCTGTCTGGCACCTTCCCCGGTGGAGTTGTGCATGGGGTGTCTGTGAAACATTTTGTCACCGGCCGACTCCAAAAATCAGCGGTTCCCCATCTCAGCCCAGAAAGCAGGTAGAACAACTTTTGTGGTGTCTTTCAGATGCCTACCGGAGCAATGTAAAAACTACCAGGAGAACTCCTGTCTGGCACCTTCCCCGGTGGAGTTGTGCAGGGGGTGTGTTTGGAACATTTTATCACCAGCCGAGTCCAAAATTCAGCTGTTCCCCATCTCAGCCCAGAAAGCAGGTAGAACATCTTTTGTGGTGCCTTTCAGCTGCCTACCGGATCAATGTAAAAACTACCAGGAGAACTCCTGTCTGGCACCTTCCCCGGTGGAGTTGTGCAGGGGGTGTGTTTGGAACATTTTGCCACCAGCCGACTCCAAAATTCAGCGTTTCCCCATCTCAGCCCAGAAAGCAGGTAGAACAACTTTTGTGGTGCCTTTCAAATGCCTACCAAGGTAGTGTAAAAACCACCAGGAGAACTCCTGTCTGGCACCTTCCCCGGTGGAGTTGTGCATGGGGTGTGTTTGGAACATTTTGTCAACGGCCGACTCCAAAATTCAGCGGTTCCGCATCTCAGCCCACAAAGCAGGTACAACAACTTTTCTTGTGCCTTTCAGCTGCCTACCAAGGTAGTGTAAAAACTACCAACAGAATTCGTTCCTGGCTCCTTCGCCGGTGGAGTTGTGCATGGGGTGTCTGTGGAACATTTTGTCACCGGCCGACTCCAAAATTCAGCGGTTCCCCATCTCAGCCCAGAAAGCAGGAAGAACAACTTTTGTGGTGCCTTTCAAATGCCTACCAAGGTAGTGTAAAAACCACCAGGAGAACTCCTGTCTGGCACCTTCCCCGGTGGAGATGTGCATGGGGTGTCTGTGAAACATTTTGTCACCGGCCGACCCCAAAATTCAGCGGTTCCCCATCTCAGCCCAGAAAGCAGGTAGAACAACTTTTGTGGTGTCTTTCAGATGCCTACCAAGGTAGTGTAAAAACTACCAGGAGAACTCCTGTCTGGCACCTTCCCCGGTGGAGTTGTGCATGGGGTGTGTTTGGAACATTTTGTCACCGGCCGACTCCAAAATTCAGCGATTCCCCATCTCAGCCCAGAAAGCAGGTAGAACAACTTTTGTGGTGTCTTTCAGATGCCTACCAAGGTAGTGTAAAAACTACCAGGAGAACTCCTGTCTGGCACCTTCCGTGGTGGAGTTGTGCATGGGGTGTGTTTGGAACATTTTGTCACCGGCCGACTCCAAAATTCAGCGGTTCCCCATCTCAGCCCAGAAAGCAGGTAGAACAACTTTTTTGGTGCCTTTCAGATGCCTACCAAGGTAGTGTAAAAACTACCAAGAGAACTCCTGTCTGGCACCTTCCCCGGTGGAGTTGTGCATGGGGTGTGTTTGGAACATTTTGTCAACGGCCGACTCCAAAATTCAGCGGTTCCCCATCTCAGCCCACAAAGCAGGTACAACTTTTCTTGTGCCTTTCAGCTGCCTACCAAGGTAGTGTAAAAACTACCAACAGAATTCGTTCCTGGCACCTTCCCCGGTGGAGTTGTGCATGGGGTGTCTGTGGAACATTTTGTCACCGGCCGAGTCCAAAATTCAGCGGTTCCCCATCTCAGCCCAGAAAGCAGGTAGAACAACTTTTCTTGTGCCTTTCAGCTGCCTACCAAGGTAATGTAAAAACTACCAACAGAATTCGTTCCTGGCACCTTCCCCGGTGGAGTTGTGCATGGGGTGTGTTTGGAACATTTTGTCACCGGCCGAGTCCAAAATTCAGCGGTTCCCCATCTCAGCCCACAAAGCAGGTAGAACAACTTTTCTTGTGCCTTTCAGCTGCCTACCAAGGTAGTGTAAAAACTACCAAGAGAATTCGTTCCTGGCACCTTCCCCGGTGGAGTTGTGCATGGGGTGTCTGTGGAACATTTTGTCACCGGCCGAGTCCAAAATTCAGCGGTTCCCCATCTCAGCCCAGAAAGCAGGTAGAACAACTTTTGTGGTGTCTTTCAGATGCCTACCGGAGCAATGTAAAAACTACCAGGAGAACTCCTGTCTGGCACCTTCCCCGGTGGAGTTGTGCAGGGGGTGTCTGTGAAACATTTTGTCACCGGCCGACTCCAAAAATCAGCGGTTCCCCATCTCAGCCCAGAAAGCTGGTAGAACAACTTTTGTGGTGTCTTTCAGATGCCTACCAAGGTAGTGTAAAAACTACTAAGAGAACTCCTGTCTGGCACCTTCCCCGGTGGAGTTGTGCATGGGGTGTGTTTGGAACATTTTGTCACCGGCCGAGTCCAAAATTCAGCTGTTCCCCATCTCAGCCCAGAAAGCAGGTAGAACAACTTTTGTGGTGTCTTTCAGATGCCTACCAAGGTAGTGTAAAAACCACCAGGAGAACTCCTGTCTGGCACCTTCCCCGGTGGAGTTGTGCATGGGGTGTCTGTGAAACATTTTGTCACCGGCCGACTCCAAAATTCAGCGGTTCCCCATCTCAGCCCAGAAAGCAGGTAGAACAACTTTTGTGGTGTCTTTCAGATGCCTACCGGAGCAATGTAAAAACTACCAGGAGAACTCCTGTCTGGCACCTTCCCCGGTGGAGTTGTGCAGGGGGTGTGTTTGGAACATTTTGTCACCAGCCGACTCCAAAATTCAGCGGTTCCCCATCTCAGCCCAGAAAGCAGGTAGAACAACTTTTGTGGTGCCTTTCAGCTGCCTACCAAGGTAGTGTAAAAACTACCAAGAGAACTCCTGTCTGGCACCTTCCCCGGTGGAGTTGTGCATGGGGTGTGTTTGGAACATTTTGTCACCGGCCGAGTCCAAAATTCAGCGGTTCCCCATCTCAGCCCAGAAAGCAGGTAGAACAACTTTTCTTGTGCCTTTCAGCTGCCTACCAAGGTAATGTAAAAACTACCAACAGAATTCGTTCCTGGCACCTTCCCCGGTGGAGTTGTGCATGGGGTGTGTTTGGAACATTTTGTCACCGGCCGAGTCCAAAATTCAGCGGTTCCCCATCTCAGCCCACAAAGCAGGTAGAACAACTTTTCTTGTGCCTTTCAGCTGCCTACCAAGGTAGTGTAAAAACTACCAAGAGAATTCGTTCCTGGCACCTTCCCCGGTGGAGTTGTGCATGGGGTGTCTGTGGAACATTTTGTCACCGGCCGAGTCCAAAATTCAGCGGTTCCCCATCTCAGCCCAGAAAGCAGGTAGAACAACTTTTGTGGTGTCTTTCAGATGCCTACCGGAGCAATGTAAAAACTACCAGGAGAACTCCTGTCTGGCACCTTCCCCGGTGGAGTTGTGCAGGGGGTGTCTGTGAAACATTTTGTCACCGGCCGACTCCAAAATTCAGCGGTTCCCCATCTCAGCCCAGAAAGCTGGTAGAACAACTTTTGTGGTGTCTTTCAGATGCCTACCAAGGTAGTGTAAAAACTACTAAGAGAACTCCTGTCTGGCACCTTCCCCGGTGGAGTTGTGCATGGGGTGTGTTTGGAACATTTTGTCACCGGCCGAGTCCAAAATTCAGCTGTTCCCCATCTCAGCCCAGAAAGCAGGTAGAACAACTTTTGTGGTGTCTTTCAGATGCCTACCAAGGTAGTGTAAAAACCACCAGGAGAACTCCTGTCTGGCACCTTCCCCGGTGGAGTTGTGCATGGGGTGTCTGTGAAACATTTTGTCACCGGCCGACTCCAAAAATCAGCGGTTCCCCATCTCAGCCCAGAAAGCAGGTAGAACAACTTTTGTGGTGTCTTTCAGATGCCTACCGGAGCAATGTAAAAACTACCAGGAGAACTCCTGTCTGGCACCTTCCCCGGTGGAGTTGTGCAGGGGGTGTGTTTGGAACATTTTATCACCAGCCGAGTCCAAAATTCAGCTGTTCCCCATCTCAGCCCAGAAAGCAGGTAGAACATCTTTTGTGGTGCCTTTCAGCTGCCTACCGGATCAATGTAAAAACTACCAGGAGAACTCCTGTCTGGCACCTTCCCCGGTGGAGTTGTGCAGGGGGTGTGTTTGGAACATTTTGCCACCAGCCGACTCCAAAATTCAGCGTTTCCCCATCTCAGCCCAGAAAGCAGGTAGAACAACTTTTGTGGTGCCTTTCAAATGCCTACCAAGGTAGTGTAAAAACCACCAGGAGAACTCCTGTCTGGCACCTTCCCCGGTGGAGTTGTGCATGGGGTGTGTTTGGAACATTTTGTCAACGGCCGACTCCAAAATTCAGCGGTTCCGCATCTCAGCCCACAAAGCAGGTACAACAACTTTTCTTGTGCCTTTCAGCTGCCTACCAAGGTAGTGTAAAAACTACCAACAGAATTCGTTCCTGGCTCCTTCGCCGGTGGAGTTGTGCATGGGGTGTCTTTGGAACATTTTGTCACCGGCCGACTCCAAAATTCAGCGGTTCCCCATCTCAGCCCAGAAAGCAGGAAGAACAACTTTTGTGGTGCCTTTCAAATGCCTACCAAGGTAGTGTAAAAACCACCAGGAGAACTCCTGTCTGGCACCTTCCCCGGTGGAGATGTGCATGGGGTGTCTGTGAAACATTTTGTCACCGGCCGACCCCAAAATTCAGCGGTTCCCCATCTCAGCCCAGAAAGCAGGTAGAACAACTTTTGTGGTGTCTTTCAGATGCCTACCAAGGTAGTGTAAAAACTACCAGGAGAACTCCTGTCTGGCACCTTCCGTGGTGGAGTTGTGCATGGGGTGTGTTTGGAACATTTTGTCACCGGCCGACTCCAAAATTCAGCGGTTCCCCATCTCAGCCCAGAAAGCAGGTAGAACAACTTTTTTGGTGCCTTTCAGATGCCTACCAAGGTAGTGTAAAAACTACCAAGAGAACTCCTGTCTGGCACCTTCCCCGGTGGAGTTGTGCATGGGGTGTGTTTGGAACATTTTGTCAACGGCCGACTCCAAAATTCAGCGGTTCCCCATCTCAGCCCACAAAGCAGGTACAACAACTTTTCTTGTGCCTTTCAGCTGCCTACCAAGGTAGTGTAAAAACTACCAACAGAATTCGTTCCTGGCACCTTCCCCGGTGGAGTTGTGCATGGGGTGTCTGTGGAACATTTTGTCACCGGCCGAGTCCAAAATTCAGCGGTTCCCCATCTCAGCCCAGAAAGCAGGAAGAACAACTTTTGTGGTGCCTTTCAAATGCCTACCAAGGTAGTGTAAAAACCACCAGGAGAACTCCTGTCTGGCACCTTCCCCGGTGGAGTTGTGCATGGGGTGTCTGTGAAACATTTTGTCACCGGCCGACTCCAAAATTCAGCGGTTCCCCATCTCAGCCCAGAAAGCAGGTAGAACAACTTTTGTGGTGTCTTTCAGATGCCTACCGGAGCAATGTAAAAACTACCAGGAGAACTCCTGTCTGGCACCTTCCCCGGTGGAGTTGTGCAGGGGGTGTGTTTGGAACATTTTGTCACCAGCCGAGTCCAAAATTCAGCGGTTCCCCATCTCAGCCCAGAAAGCAGGTAGAACAACTTTTGTGGTGTCTTTCAGATGCCTACCGGAGCAATGTAAAAACTACCAGGAGAACTCCTGTCTGGCACCTTCCCCGGTGGAGTTGTGCAGGGGGTGTGTTTGGAACATTTTATCACCAGCCGAGTCCAAAATTCAGCTGTTCCCCATCTCAGCCCAGAAAGCAGGTAGAACAACTTTTGTGGTGTCTTTCAGATGCCTACCAAGGTAGTGTAAAAACTACGAAGAGAACTCCTGTCTGGCACCTTCCCCGGTGGAGTTGTGCATGGGGTGTGTTTGGAACATTTTGTCAACGGCCGACTCCAAAATTCAGCGATTCCCCATCTCAGCCCAGAAAGCAGGTAGAACAACTTTTGTGGTGTCTTTCAGATGCCTACCAAGGTAGTGTAAAAACTACCAGGAGAACTCCTGTCTGGCACCTTCCCCGGTGGAGTTGTGCATGGGGTGTGTTTGGAACATTTTGTCACCGGCCGAGTCCAAAATTCAGCGGTTCCCCATCTCAGCCCAGAAAGCAGGTAGAACAACTTTTGTGGTGTCTTTCAGATGCCTACCAAGGTAGTGTAAAAACTACCAGGAGAACTCCTGTCTGGCACCTTCCCCGGTGGAGTTGTGCATGGGGTGTGTTTGGAACATTTTGTCACCAGCCGAGTCCAAAATTCAGCGTTTCCCCATCTCAGCCCAGAAAGCAGGTAGAACAACTTTTGTGCTGTCTTTCAGATGCCTACCGGAGCAATGTAAAAACTACCAGGAGAACTCCTGTCTGGCACCTTCCCCGGTGGAGTTGTGCATGGGGTGTGTTTGGAACATTTTGTCACCGGCCGAGTCCAAAATTCAGCGGTTCCCCATCTCAGCCCAGAAAGCAGGTACAACAACTTTTGTGGTGTCTTTTAGATGCCTACCAAGGTAGTGTAAAAACTACCAAGAGAACTCCTGTCTGGCACCTTCCCCGGTGGAGTTGTGCATGGGGTGTGTTTGGAACATTTTGTCACCGGCCGAGTCCAAAATTCAGCGGTTCCCCATCTCAGCCCAGAAAGCAGGTAGAACAACTTTTGTGGTGTCTTTCAGATGCCTACCAAGGTAGTGTAAAAACTACCAGGAGAACTCCTGTCTGGCACCTTCCCCGGTGGAGTTGTGCATGGGGTGTGTTTGGAACATTTTGTCACCGGCCGACTCCAAAATTCAGCGGTTCCCCATCTCAGCCCAGAAAGCAGGTAGAACAACTTTTGTGGTGCCTTTCAGATGCCTACCAAGGTAGTGTAAAAACTACCAAGAGAACTCCTGTCTGGCACCTTCCCCGGTGGAGTTGTGCATGGGGTGTGTTTGGAACATTTTGTCAACGGCCGACTCCAAAATTCAGCGTTTCCGCATCTTAGCCCACAAAGCAGGTACAACAACTTTTCTTGTGCCTTTCAGCTGCCTACCAAGGTAGTGTAAAAACTACCAACAGAATTCGTTCCTGGCTCCTTCGCCGGTGGAGTTGTGCATGGGGTGTCTGTGGAACATTTTGTCACCGGCCGACTCCAAAATTCAGCGGTTCCCCATCTCAGCCCAGAAAGCAGGAAGAACAACTTTTGTGGTGCCTTTCAAATGCCTACCAAGGTAGTGTAAAAACCACCAGGAGAACTCCTGTCTGGCACCTTCCCCGGTGGAGATGTGCATGGGGTGTCTGTGAAACATTTTGTCACTGGCCGACTCCAAAATTCAGCGGTTCCCCATCTCAGCCCAGAAAGCAGGTAGAACAACTTTTGTGGTGTCTTTCAGATGCCTACCAAGGTAGTGTAAAAACTACCAGGAGAACTCCTGTCTGGCACCTTCCCCGGTGGAGTTGTGCATGGGGTGTGTTTGGAACATTTTGTCACCGGCCGACTCCAAAATTCAGCGATTCCCCATCTCAGCCCAGAAAGCAGGTAGAACAACTTTTGTGGTGCCTTTCAGATGCCTACCAAGGTAGTGTAAAAACTACCAGGAGAACTCCTGTCTGGCACCTTCCGTGGTGGAGTTGTGCATGGGGTGTGTTTGGAACATTTTGTCACCGGCCGACTCCAAAATTCAGCGGTTCCCCATCTCAGCCCAGAAAGCAGGTAGAACATCTTTTGTGGTGTCTTTCAGATGCCTACCAAGGTAGTGTAAAAACTACCAGGAGAACTCCTGTCTGGCACCTTCCGTGGTGGAGTTGTGCATGGGGTGTGTTTGGAACATTTTGTCACCGGCCGAGTCCAAAATTCAGCGGTTCCCCATCTCAGCCCAGAAAGCAGGTAGAACAACTTTTTTGGTGCCTTTCAGATGCCTACCAAGGTAGTGTAAAAACTACCAAGAGAACTCCTGTCTGGCACCTTCCCCGGTGGAGTTGTGCATGGGGTGTGTTTGGAACATTTTGTCAACGGCCGACTCCAAAATTCAGCGGTTCCCCATCTCAGCCCACAAAGCAGGTACAACAACTTTTCTTGTGCCTTTCAGCTGCCTACCAAGGTAGTGTAAAAACTACCAAGAGAATTCGTTCCTGGCACCTTCCCCGGTGGAGTTGTGCATGGGGTGTCTGTGGAACATTTTGTCACCGGCCGAGTCCAAAATTCAGCGGTTCCCCATCTCAGCCCAGAAAGCAGGAAGAACAACTTTTGTGGTGCCTTTCAAATGCCTACCAAGGTAGTGTAAAAACCACCAGGAGAACTCCTGTCTGGCACCTTCCCCGGTGGAGTTGTGCATGGGGTGTCTGTGAAACATTTTGTCACCGGCCGACTCCAAAATTCAGCGGTTCCCCATCTCAGCCCAGAAAGCAGGTAGAACAACTTTTGTGGTGTCTTTCAGATGCCTACCGGAGCAATGTAAAAACTACCAGGAGAACTCCTGTCTGGCACCTTCCCCGGTGGAGTTGTGCAGGGGGTGTGTTTGGAACATTTTGTCACCAGCCGACTCCAAAATTCAGCGGTTCCCCATCTCAGCCCAGAAAGCTGGTAGAACAACTTTTGTGGTGTCTTTCAGATGCCTACCAAGGTAGTGTAAAAACTACTAAGAGAACTCCTGTCTGGCACCTTCCCCGGTGGAGTTGTGCATGGGGTGTGTTTGGAACATTTTGTCACCAGCCGACTCCAAAATTCAGCTGTTCCCCATCTCAGCCCAGAAAGCAGGTAGAACAACTTTTGTGGTGTCTTTTAGATGCCTACCAAGGTAGTGTAAAAACCACCAGGAGAACTCCTGTCTGGCACCTTCCCCGGTGGAGTTGTGCATGGGGTGTCTGTGAAACATTTTGTCACCGGCCGACTCCAAAAATCAGCGGTTCCCCATCTCAGCCCAGAAAGCAGGTAGAACAACTTTTGTGGTGTCTTTCAGATGCCTACCGGAGCAATGTAAAAACTACCAGGAGAACTCCTGTCTGGCACCTTCCCCGGTGGAGTTGTGCAGGGGGTGTGTTTGGAACATTTTATCACCAGCCGAGTCCAAAATTCAGCTGTTCCCCATCTCAGCCCAGAAAGCAGGTAGAACATCTTTTGTGGTGCCTTTCAGCTGCCTACCGGATCAATGTAAAAACTACCAGGAGAACTCCTGTCTGGCACCTTCCCCGGTGGAGTTGTGCAGGGGGTGTGTTTGGAACATTTTGCCACCAGCCGACTCCAAAATTCAGCGTTTCCCCATCTCAGCCCAGAAAGCAGGTAGAACAACTTTTGTGGTGCCTTTCAAATGCCTACCAAGGTAGTGTAAAAACTACCAAGAGAACTCCTGTCTGGCACCTTCCCTGGTGGAGTTGTGCATGGGGTGTGTTTGGAACATTTTGTCAACGGCCGACTCCAAAATTCAGCGTTTCCGCATCTCAGCCCACAAAGCAGGTACAACAACTTTTCTTGTGCCTTTCAGCTGCCTACCAAGGTAGTGTAAAAACTACCAACAGAATTCGTTCCTGGCTCCTTCGCCGGTGGAGTTGTGCATGGGGTGTCTGTGGAACATTTTGTCACCGGCCGACTCCAAAATTCAGCGGTTCCCCATCTCAGCCCAGAAAGCAGGAAGAACAACTTTTGTGGTGCCTTTCAAATGCCTACCAAGGTAGTGTAAAAACCACCAGGAGAACTCCTGTCTGGCACCTTCCCCGGTGGAGTTGTGCAGGGGGTGTGTTTGGAACATTTTGTCACCAGCCGACTCCAAAATTCAGCGGTTCCCCATCTCAGCCCAGAAAGCAGGTAGAACAACTTTTGTGGTGTCTTTCAGATGCCTACCAAGGTAGTGTAAAAACTACCAGGAGAACTCCTGTCTGGCACCTTCCCCGGTGGAGTTGTGCATGGGGTGTGTTTGGAACATTTTGTCACCGGCCGACTCCAAAATTCAGCGATTCCCCATCTCAGCCCAGAAAGCAGGTAGAACAACTTTTGTGGTGTCTTTCAGATGCCTACCAAGGTAGTGTAAAAACTACCAGGAGAACTCCTGTCTGGCACCTTCCCCGGTGGAGTTGTGCATGGGGTGTGTTTGGAACATTTTGTCACCGGCCGACTCCAAAATTCAGCGGTTCCCCATCTCAGCCCAGAAAGCAGGTAGAACAACTTTTTTGGTGCCTTTCAGATGCCTACCAAGGTAGTGTAAAAACTACCAAGAGAACTCCTGTCTGGCACCTTCCCCGGTGGAGTTGTGCATGGGGTGTGTTTGGAACATTTTGTCAACGGCCGACTCCAAAATTCAGCGGTTCCCCATCTCAGCCCACAAAGCAGGTACAACAACTTTTCTTGTGCCTTTCAGCTGCCTACCAAGGTAGTGTAAAAACTACCAACAGAATTCGTTCCTGGCACCTTCCCCGGTGGAGTTGTGCATGGGGTGTCTGTGGAACATTTTGTCACCGGCCGAGTCCAAAATTCAGCGGTTCCCCATCTCAGCCCAGAAAGCAGGAAGAACAACTTTTGTGGTGCCTTTCAAATGCCTACCAAGGTAGTGTAAAAACCACCAGGAGAACTCCTGTCTGGCACCTTCCCCGGTGGAGTTGTGCATGGGGTGTCTGTGAAACATTTTGTCACCGGCCGACTCCAAAATTCAGCGGTTCCCCATCTCAGCCCAGAAAGCAGGTAGAACAACTTTTGTGGTGTCTTTCAGATGCCTACCGGAGCAATGTAAAAACTACCAGGAGAACTCCTGTCTGGCACCTTCCCCGGTGGAGTTGTGCAGGGGGTGTGTTTGGAACATTTTGTCACCAGCCGACTCCAAAATTCAGCGGTTCCCCATCTCAGCCCAGAAAGCAGGTAGAACAACTTTTGTGGTGCCTTTCAGCTGCCTACCAAGGTAGTGTAAAAACTACCAAGAGAACTCCTGTCTGGCACCTTCCCCGGTGGAGTTGTGCATGGGGTGTGTTTGGAACATTTTGTCACCGGCCGAGTCCAAAATTCAGCGGTTCCCCATCTCAGCCCAGAAAGCAGGAAGAACAACATTTTCGGTGCCTTTCAAATGCCTACCAAGGTAGTGTAAAAACTACCAGGAGAACTCCTGTCTGGCACCTTCCCCGGTGGAGTTGTGCATGGGGTGTCTGTGAAACATTTTGTCACCGGCCGACTCCAAAAATCAGCGGTTCCCCATCTCAGCCCAGAAAGCAGGTAGAACAACTTTTGTGGTGTCTTTCAGATGCCTACCGGAGCAATGTAAAAACTACCAGGAGAACTCCTGTCTGGCACCTTCCCCGGTGGAGTTGTGCAGGGGGTGTGTTTGGAACATTTTATCACCAGCCGAGTCCAAAATTCAGCTGTTCCCCATCTCAGCCCAGAAAGCAGGTAGAACAACTTTTGTGGTGTCTTTCAGATGCCTACCAAGGTAGTGTAAAAGCTACGAAGAGAACTCCTGTCTGGCACCTTCCCCGGTGGAGTTGTGCATGGGGTGTGTTTGGAACATTTTGTCAACGGCCGACTCCAAAATTCAGCGATTCCCCATCTCAGCCCAGAAAGCAGGTAGAACAACTTTTGTGGTGTCTTTCAGATGCCTACCAAGGTAGTGTAAAAACTACCAGGAGAACTCCTGTCTGGCACCTTCCCCGGTGGAGTTGTGCATGGGGTGTGTTTGGAACATTTTGTCACCGGCCGAGTCCAAAATTCAGCGTTTCCCCATCTCAGCCCAGAAAGCAGGTAGAACAACTTTTGTGGTGTCTTTCAGATGCCTACCAAGGTAGTGTAAAAACTACCAGGAGAACTCCTGTCTGGCACCTTCCCCGGTGGAGTTGTGCATGGGGTGTGTTTGGAACATTTTGTCACCAGCCGAGTCCAAAATTCAGCGTTTCCCCATCTCAGCCCAGAAAGCAGGTAGAACAACTTTTGTGGTGTCTTTCAGATGCCTACCGGAGCAATGTAAAAACTACCAGGAGAACTCCTGTCTGGCACCTTCCCCGGTGGAGTTGTGCATGGGGTGTGTTTGGAACATTTTGTCACCGGCCGAGTCCAAAATTCAGCGGTTCCCCATCTCAGCCCAGAAAGCAGGTACAACAACTTTTGTGGTGTCTTTTAGATGCCTACCAAGGTAGTGTAAAAACTACCAAGAGAACTCCTGTCTGGCACCTTCCCCGGTGGAGTTGTGCATGGGGTGTGTTTGGAACATTTTGTCACCGGCCGAGTCCAAAATTCAGCGGTTCCCCATCTCAGCCCACAAAGCAGGTACAACAACTTTTCTTGTGCCTTTCAGCTGCCTACCAAGGTAGTGTAAAAACTACCAACAGAATTCGTTCCTGGCTCCTTCGCCGGTGGAGTTGTGCATGGGTTGTCTGTGGAACATTTTGTCACCGGCCGACTCCAAAATTCAGCGGTTCCCCATCTCAGCCCAGAAAGCAGGAAGAACAACTTTTGTGGTGCCTTTCAAATGCCTACCAAGGTAGTGTAAAAACCACCAGGAGAACTCCTGTCTGGCACCTTCCCCGGTGGAGATGTGCATGGGGTGTCTGTGAAACATTTTGTCACCGGCCGACTCCAAAATTCAGCGGTTCCCCATCTCAGCCCAGAAAGCAGGTAGAACAACTTTTGTGGTGTCTTTCAGATGCCTACCAAGGTAGTGTAAAAACTACCAGGAGAACTCCTGTCTGGCACCTTCCCCGGTGGAGTTGTGCAGGGGGTGTGTTTGGAACATTTTGTCACCGGCCGACTCCAAAATTCAGCGATTCCCCATCTCAGCCCAGAAAGCAGGTAGAACAACTTTTGTGGTGCCTTTCAGATGCCTACCAAGGTAGTGTAAAAACTACCAGGAGAACTCCTGTCTGGCACCTTCCGTGGTGGAGTTGTGCATGGGGTGTGTTTGGAACATTTTGTCACCGGCCGACTCCAAAATTCAGCGTTTCCCCATCTCAGCCCAGAAAGCAGGAAGAACAACTTTTGTGGTGCCTTTCAGATGCCTACCAAGGTAGTGTAAAAACTACCAGGAGAACTCCTGTCTGGCACCTTCCCCGGTGGAGTTGTGCATGGGGTGTGTTTGGAACATTTTGTCAACGGCCGACTCCAAAATTCAGCGGTTCCCCATCTCAGCCCACAAAGCAGGTACAACAACTTTTCTTGTGCCTTTCAGCTGCCTACCAAGGTAGTGTAAAAACTACCAACAGAATTCGTTCCTGGCTCCTTCCCCGGTGGAGTTGTGCATGGGGTGTCTGTGGAACATTTTGTCACCGGCCGAGTCCAAAATTCAGCGATTCCCCATCTCAGCCCAGAAAGCAGGTAGAACAACTTTTGTGGTGTCTTTCAGATGCCTACCAAGGTAGTGTAAAAACTACCAACAGAATTCGTTCCTGGCACCTTCCCCGGTGGAGTTGTGCATGGGGTGTGTTTGGAACATTTTGTCACCAGCCGACTCCAAAATTCAGAGTTTCCCCATCTCAGCCCAGAAAGCAGGTAGAACAACTTTTGTGGTGCCTTTCAGCTGCCTACCAAGGTAGTGTAAAAACTACCAACAGAATTCGTTCCTGGCACCTTCCCCGGTGGAGTTGTGCATGGGGTGTGTTTGGAACATTTTGTCACCGGCCGAGTCCAAAATTCAGCGGTTCCCCATCTCAGCCCAGAAAGCAGGAAGAACAACATTTGTGGTGTCTTTCAGATGCCTACCAAGGTAGTGTAAAAACTACCAGGAGAACTCCTGTCTGGCACCTTCCCCGGTGGAGTTGTGCATGGGGTGTGTTTGGAACATTTTGTCACCGGCCGAGTCCAAAATTCAGCGGTTCCCCATCTCAGCCCAGAAAGCAGGTACAACAACTTTTGTGGTGTCTTTTAGATGCCTACCAAGGTAGTGTAAAAACTACCAAGAGAACTCCTGTCTGGCACCTTCCCCGGTGGAGTTGTGCATGGGGTGTGTTTGGAACATTTTGTCACCGGCCGAGTCCAAAATTCAGCGGTTCCCCATCTCAGCCCACAAAGCAGGTACAACAACTTTTCTTGTGCCTTTCAGCTGCCTACCAAGGTAGTGTAAAAACTACCAACAGAATTCGTTCCTGGCTCCTTCGCCGGTGGAGTTGTGCATGGGTTGTCTGTGGAACATTTTGTCACCGGCCGACTCCAAAATTCAGCGGTTCCCCATCTCAGCCCAGAAAGCAGGAAGAACAACTTTTGTGGTGCCTTTCAAATGCCTACCAAGGTAGTGTAAAAACCACCAGGAGAACTCCTGTCTGGCACCTTCCCCGGTGGAGATGTGCATGGGGTGTCTGTGAAACATTTTGTCACCGGCCGACTCCAAAATTCAGCGGTTCCCCATCTCAGCCCAGAAAGCAGGTAGAACAACTTTTGTGGTGTCTTTCAGATGCCTACCAAGGTAGTGTAAAAACTACCAGGAGAACTCCTGTCTGGCACCTTCCCCGGTGGAGTTGTGCAGGGGGTGTGTTTGGAACATTTTGTCACCGGCCGACTCCAAAATTCAGCGATTCCCCATCTCAGCCCAGAAAGCAGGTAGAACAACTTTTGTGGTGCCTTTCAGATGCCTACCAAGGTAGTGTAAAAACTACCAGGAGAACTCCTGTCTGGCACCTTCCGTGGTGGAGTTGTGCATGGGGTGTGTTTGGAACATTTTGTCACCGGCCGACTCCAAAATTCAGCGTTTCCCCATCTCAGCCCAGAAAGCAGGAAGAACAACTTTTGTGGTGCCTTTCAGATGCCTACCAAGGTAGTGTAAAAACTACCAGGAGAACTCCTGTCTGGCACCTTCCCCGGTGGAGTTGTGCATGGGGTGTGTTTGGAACATTTTGTCAACGGCCGACTCCAAAATTCAGCGGTTCCCCATCTCAGCCCACAAAGCAGGTACAACAACTTTTCTTGTGCCTTTCAGCTGCCTACCAAGGTAGTGTAAAAACTACCAACAGAATTCGTTCCTGGCTCCTTCCCCGGTGGAGTTGTGCATGGGGTGTCTGTGGAACATTTTGTCACCGGCCGAGTCCAAAATTCAGCGATTCCCCATCTCAGCCCAGAAAGCAGGTAGAACAACTTTTGTGGTGTCTTTCAGATGCCTACCAAGGTAGTGTAAAAACTACCAGGAGAACTCCTGTCTGGCACCTTCCCCGGTGGAGTTGTGCATGGGGTGTGTTTGGAACATTTTGTCACCAGCCGACTCCAAAATTCAGAGTTTCCCCATCTCAGCCCAGAAAGCAGGTAGAACAACTTTTGTGGTGCCTTTCAGCTGCCTACCAAGGTAGTGTAAAAACTACCAACAGAATTCGTTCCTGGCACCTTCCCCGGTGGAGTTGTGCATGGGGTGTGTTTGGAACATTTTGTCACCGGCCGAGTCCAAAATTCAGCGGTTCCCCATCTCAGCCCACAAAGCAGGTAGAACAACTTTTCTTGTGCCTTTCAGCTGCCTACCAAGGTAGTGTAAAAACTACCAAGAGAATTCGTTCCTGGCACCTTCCCCGGTGGAGTTGTGCATGGGGTGTCTGTGGAACATTTTGTCACCGGCCGAGTCCAAAATTCAGCGGTTCCCCATCTCAGCCCAGAAAGCAGGTAGAACAACTTTTGTGGTGTCTTTCAGATGCCTACCGGAGCAATGTAAAAACTACCAGGAGAACTCCTGTCTGGCACCTTCCCCGGTGGAGTTGTGCAGGGGGTGTGTTTGGAACATTTTGTCACCAGCCGAGTCCAAAATTCAGCGGTTCCCCATCTCAGCCCAGAAAGCAGGTAGAACAACTTTTGTGGTGCCTTTCAGCTGCCTACCAAGGTAGTGTAAAAACTACCAAGAGAACTCCTGTCTGGCACCTTCCCCGGTGGAGTTGTGCATGGGGTGTGTTTGGAACATTTTGTCACCGGCCGAGTCCAAAATTCAGCGGTTCCCCATCTCAGCCCAGAAAGCAGGAAGAACAACATTTGTGGTGTCTTTCAGATGCCTACCAAGGTAGTGTAAAAACTACCAGGAGAACTCCTGTCTGGCACCTTCCCCGGTGGAGTTGTGCATGGGGTGTGTTTGGAACATTTTGTCACAAGCCGACTCCAAAATTCAGCGGTTCCCCATCTCAGCCCAGAAAGCAGGTAGAACAACTTTTGTGGTGCCTTTCAGCTGCCTACCAAGGTAGTGTAAAAACTACCAACAGAATTCGTTCCTGGCACCTTCCCCGGTGGAGTTGTGCATGGGGTGTCTGTGGAACATTTTGTCACCGGCCGAGTCCAAAATTCAGCGGTTCCCCATCTCAGCCCAGAAAGCAGGTAGAACAACTTTTCTGGTGTCTTTCAGATGCCTACCGGAGCAATGTAAAAACTACCAGGAGAACTCCTGTCTGGCACCTTCCGTGGTGGAGTTGTGCAGGGGGTGTGTTTGGAACATTTTGTCACCAGCCGAGTCCAAAATTCAGCGTTTCCCCATCTCAGCCCAGAAAGCAGGTAGAACAACTTTTGTGGTGTCTTTCAGATGCCTACCAAGGTAGTGTAAAAACTACCAGGAGAACTCCTGTCTGGCACCTTCCCCGGTGGAGTTGTGCATGGGGTGTGTTTGGAACATTTTGTCACCGGCCGAGTCCAAAATTCAGCGGTTCCCCATCTCAGCCCACAAAGCAGGTAGAACAACTTTTCTTGTGCCTTTCAGCTGCCTACCAAGGTAGTGTAAAAACTACCAACAGAATTCGTTCCTGGCACCTTCCCCGGTGGAGTTGTGCATGGGGTGTGTTTGGAACATTTTGTCACCGGCCGAGTCCAAAATTCAGCAGTTCCCCATCTCAGCCCACAAAGCAGGTAGAACAACTTTTCTTGTGCCTTTCAGCTGCCTACCAAGGTAGTGTAAAAACTACCAAGAGAATTCGTTCCTGGCACCTTCCCCGGTGGAGTTGTGCATGGGGTGTCTGTGAAACATTTTGTCACCGGCCGAGTCCAAAATTCAGCGGTTCCCCATCTCAGCCCAGAAAGCAGGTAGAACAACTTTTGTGGTGTCTTTCAGATGCCTACCGGAGCAATGTAAAAACTACCAGGAGAACTCCTGTCTGGCACCTTCCCCGGTGGAGTTGTGCAGGGGGTGTCTGTGAAACATTTTGTCACCGGCCGACTCCAAAAATCAGCGGTTCCCCATCTCAGCCCAGAAAGCTGGTAGAACAACTTTTGTGGTGTCTTTCAGATGCCTACCAAGGTAGTGTAAAAACTACTAAGAGAACTCCTGTCTGGCACCTTCCCCGGTGGAGTTGTGCATGGGGTGTGTTTGGAACATTTTGTCACCGGCCGAGTCCAAAAATCAGCGGTTCCCCATCTCAGCCCAGAAAGCAGGTAGAACAACTTTTGTGGTGTCTTTCAGATGCCTACCGGAGCAATGTAAAAACTACCAGGAGAACTCCTGTCTGGCACCTTCCCCGGTGGAGTTGTGCAGGGGGTGTGTTTGGAACATTTTATCACCAGCCGAGTCCAAAATTCAGCTGTTCCCCATCTCAGCCCAGAAAGCAGGTAGAACAACTTTTGTGGTGTCTTTCAGATGCCTACCAAGGTAGTGTAAAAACTACCAGGAGAACTCCTGTCTGGCACCTTCCCCGGTGGAGTTGTGCATGGGGTGTGTTTGGAACATTTTGTCACCAGCCGAGTCCAAAATTCAGCGATTCCCCATCTCAGCCCAGAAAGCAGGTAGAACAACTTTTGTGGTGTCTTTCAGATGCCTACCAAGGTAGTGTAAAAACTACCAGGAGAACTCCTGTCTGGCACCTTCCCCGGTGGAGTTGTGCAGGGGGTGTGTTTGGAACATTTTGCCACCAGCCGACTCCAAAATTCAGCGGTTCCCCATCTCAGCCCAGAAAGCAGGTAGAACAACTTTTGTGGTGCCTTTCAGATGCCTACCAAGGTAGTGTAAAAACTACTAAGAGAACTCCTGTCTGGCACCTTCCCCGGTGGAGTTGTGCATGGGGTGTGTTTGGAACATTTGGTCACCAGCCGAGTCCAAAATTCAGCGGTTCCCCATCTCAGCCCAGAAAGCAGGTAGAACATCTTTTGTGGTGCCTTTCAGCTGCCTACCGGATCAATGTAAAAACTACTAAGAGAACTCCTGTCTGGCACCTTCCCCGGTGGAGTTGTGCAGGGGGTGTGTTTGGAACATTTTGCCACCAGCCGACTCCAAAATTCAGCGTTTCCCCATCTCAGCCCAGAAAGCAGGTAGAACAACTTTTGTGGTGCCTTTCAAATGCCTACCAAGGTAGTGTAAAAACCACCAGGAGAACTCCTGTCTGGCACCTTCCCCGGTGGAGTTGTGCATGGGGTGTGTTTGGAACATTTTGTCAACGGCCGACTCCAAAATTCAGCGTTTCCGCATCTCAGCCCACAAAGCAGGTACAACAACTTTTCTTGTGCCTTTCAGCTGCCTACCAAGGTAGTGTAAAAACTACCAACAGAATTCGTTCCTGGCTCCTTCGCCGGTGGAGTTGTGCATGGGGTGTCTGTGGAACATTTTGTCACCGGCCGACTCCAAAATTCAGCGGTTCCCCATCTCAGCCCAGAAAGCAGGAAGAACAACTTTTGTGGTGCCTTTCAAATGCCTACCAAGGTAGTGTAAAAACCACCAGGAGAACTCCTGTCTGGCACCTTCCCCGATGGAGATGTGCATGGGGTGTCTGTGAAACATTTTGTCACCGGCCGACTCCAAAATTCAGCGGTTCCCCATCTCAGCCCAGAAAGCAGGTAGAACAACTTTTGTGGTGTCTTTCAGATGCCTACCAAGGTAGTGTAAAAACTACCAGGAGAACTCCTGTCTGGCACCTTCCCCGGTGGAGTTGTGCATGGGGTGTCTTTGGAACATTTTGTCACCGGCCGACTCCAAAATTCAGCGATTCCCCATCTCAGCCCAGAAAGCAGGTAGAACAACTTTTGTGGTGTCTTTCAGATGCCTACCAAGGTAGTGTAAAAACTACCAGGAGAACTCCTGTCTGGCACCTTCCCCGGTGGAGTTGTGCATGGGGTGTGTTTGGAACATTTTGTCAACGGCCGACTCCAAAATTCAGCGGTTCCCCATCTCAGCCCAGAAAGCAGGTAGAACAACTTTTTTGGTGCCTTTCAGATGCCTACCAAGGTAGTGTAAAAACTACCAAGAGAACTCCTGTCTGGCACCTTCCCCGGTGGAGTTGTGCATGGGGTGTGTTTGGAACATTTTGTCAACGGCCGACTCCAAAATTCAGCGGTTCCCCATCTCAGCCCACAAAGCAGGTAGAACAACTTTTCTTGTGCCTTTCAGCTGCCTACCAAGGTAGTGTAAAAACTACCAACAGAATTCGTTCCTGGCTCCTTCCCCGGTGGAGTTGTGCATGGGGTGTCTGTGGAACATTTTGTCACCGGCCGAGTCCAAAATTCAGCGGTTCCCCATCTCAGCCCAGAAAGCAGGTAGAACAACTTTTGTGGTGCCTTTCAAATGCCTACCAAGGTAGTGTAAAAACCACCAGGAGAACTCCTGTCTGGCACCTTCCCCGGTGGAGTTGTGCATGGGGTGTCTGTGAAACATTTTGTCACCGGCCGACTCCAAAATTCAGCGATTCCCCATCTCAGCCCAGAAAGCAGGTAGAACAACTTTTGTGGTGTCTTTCAGATGCCTACCGGAGCAATGTAAAAACTACCAGGAGAACTCCTGTCTGGCACCTTCCCCGGTGGAGTTGTGCAGGGGGTGTGTTTGGAACATTTTGTCACCAGCCGACTCCAAAATTCAGCGGTTCCCCATCTCAGCCCAGAAAGCAGGTAGAACAACTTTTGTGGTGCCTTTCAGCTGCCTACCAAGGTAGTGTAAAAACTACCAAGAGAACTCCTGTCTGGCACCTTCCCCGGTGGAGTTGTGCATGGGGTGTGTTTGGAACATTTTGTCACCGGCCGAGTCCAAAATTCAGCGGTTCCCCATCTCAGCCCACAAAGCAGGTAGAACAACTTTTCTTGTGCCTTTCAGCTGCCTACCAAGGTAGTGTAAAAACTACCAACAGAATTCGTTCCTGGCACCTTCCCCGGTGGAGTTGTGCATGGGGTGTGTTTGGAACATTTTGTCACCGGCCGAGTCCAAAATTCAGCGGTTCCCCATCTCAGCCCACAAAGCAGGTAGAACAACTTTTCTTGTGCCTTTCAGCTGCCTACCAAGGTAGTGTAAAAACTACCAAGAGAATTCGTTCCTGGCACCTTCCCCGGTGGAGTTGTGCATGGGGTGTCTGTGGAACATTTTGTCACCGGCCGAGTCCAAAATTCAGCGGTTCCCCATCTCAGCCCAGAAAGCAGGTAGAACAACTTTTGTGGTGTCTTTCAGATGCCTACCGGAGCAATGTAAAAACTACCAGGAGAACTCCTGTCTGGCACCTTCCCCGGTGGAGTTGTGCAGGGGGTGTCTGTGAAACATATTGTCACCGGCCGACTCCAAAAATCAGCGGTTCCCCATCTCAGCCCAGAAAGCTGGTAGAACAACTTTTGTGGTGTCTTTCAGATGCCTACCAAGGTAGTGTAAAAACTACTAAGAGAACTCCTGTCTGGCACCTTCCCCGGTGGAGTTGTGCATGGGGTGTGTTTGGAACATTTTGTCACCGGCCGAGTCCAAAATTCAGCTGTTCCCCATCTCAGCCCAGAAAGCAGGTAGAACAACTTTTGTGGTGTCTTTCAGATGCCTACCAAGGTAGTGTAAAAACCACCAGGAGAACTCCTGTCTGGCACCTTCCCCGGTGGAGTTGTGCATGGGGTGTCTGTGAAACATTTTGTCACCGGCCGACTCCAAAAATCAGCGGTTCCCCATCTCAGCCCAGAAAGCAGGTAGAACAACTTTTGTGGTGTCTTTCAGATGCCTACCGGAGCAATGTAAAAACTACCAGGAGAACTCCTGTCTGGCACCTTCCCCGGTGGAGTTGTGCAGGGGGTGTGTTTGGAACATTTTATCACCAGCCGAGTCCAAAATTCAGCTGTTCCCCATCTCAGCCCAGAAAGCAGGTAGAACAACTTTTGTGGTGTCTTTCAGATGCCTACCAAGGTAGTGTAAAAACTACTAAGAGAACTCCTGTCTGGCACCTTCCCCGGTGGAGTTGTGCATGGGGTGTGTTTGGAACATTTTGTCACCAGCCGAGTCCAAAATTCAGCGATTCCCCATCTCAGCCCAGAAAGCAGGTAGAAAAACTTTTGTGGTGTCTTTCAGATGCCTACCAAGGTAGTGTAAAAACTACCAGGAGAACTCCTGTCTGGCACCTTCCCCGGTGGAGTTGTGCAGGGGGTGTGTTTGGAACATTTTGCCACCAGCCGAGTCCAAAATTCAGCGGTTCCCCATCTCAGCCCAGAAAGCAGGTAGAACAACTTTTGTGGTGCCTTTCAGCTGCCTACCAAGGTAGTGTAAAAACTACTAAGAGAACTCCTGTCTGGCACCTTCCCCGGTGGAGTTGTGCATGGGGTGTGTTTGGAACATTTTGTCACCAGCCGAGTCCAAAATTCAGCGGTTCCCCATCTCAGCCCAGAAAGCAGGTAGAACATCTTTTGTGGTGCCTTTCAGCTGCCTACCGGATCAATGTAAAAACTACCAGGAGAACTCCTGTCTGGCACCTTCCCCGGTGGAGTTGTGCAGGGGGTGTGTTTGGAACATTTTGCCACCAGCCGACTCCAAAATTCAGCGTTTCCCCATCTCAGCCCAGAAAGCAGGTAGAACAACTTTTGTGGTGCCTTTCAAATGCCTACCAAGGTAGTGTAAAAACCACCAGGAGAACTCCTGTCTGGCACCTTCCCCGGTGGAGTTGTGCATGGGGTGTCTGTGAAACATTTTGTCACCGGCCGACTCCAAAAATCAGCGGTTCCCCATCTCAGCCCAGAAAGCAGGTAGAACAACTTTTGTGGTGTCTTTCAGATGCCTACCAAGGTAGTGTAAAAACTACGAAGAGAACTCCTGTCTGGCACCTTCCCCGGTGGAGTTGTGCATGGGGTGTCTGTGAAACATTTTGTCACCGGCCGACTCCAAAAATCAGCGGTTCCCCATCTCAGCCCAGAAAGCAGGTAGAACAACTTTTGTGGTGTCGTTCAGATGCCTACCGGAGCAATGTAAAAACTACCAGGAGAACTCCTGTCTGGCACCTTCCCCGGTGGAGTTGTGCAGGGGGTGTGTTTGGAACATTTTATCACCAGCCGAGTCCAAAATTCAGCTGTTCCCCATCTCAGCCCAGAAAGCAGGTAGAACAACTTTTGTGGTGTCTTTCAGATGCCTACCGGAGCAATGTAAAAACTACCAGGAGAACTCCTGTCTGGCACCTTCCCCGGTGGAGTTGTGCATGGGGTGTGTTTGGAACATTTTGTCACCAGCCGAGTCCAAAATTCAGCGTTTCCCCATCTCAGCCCAGAAAGCAGGTACAACAACTTTTGTGGTGTCTTTTAGATGCCTACCAAGGTAGTGTAAAAACTACCAAGAGAACTCCTGTCTGGCACCTTCCCCGGTGGAGTTGTGCATGGGGTGTGTTTGGAACATTTTGTCACCGGCCGAGTCCAAAATTCAGCGGTTCCCCATCTCAGCCCAGAAAGCAGGTAGAACAACTTTTGTGGTGTCTTTCAGATGCCTACCAAGGTAGTGTAAAAACTACCAGGAGAACTCCTGTCTGGCACCTTCCCCGGTGGAGTTGTGCATGGGGTGTGTTTGGAACATTTTGTCACCGGCCGAGTCCAAAATTCAGCGTTTCCCCATCTCAGCCCAGAAAGCAGGTAGAACAACTTTTGTGGTGTCTTTCAGATGCCTACCAAGGTAGTGTAAAAACTACCAAGAGAACTCCTGTCTGGCACCTTCCCCGGTGGAGTTGTGCATGGGGTGTGTTTGGAACATTTTGTCAACGGCCGACTCCAAAATTCAGCGTTTCCGCATCTCAGCCCACAAAGCAGGTACAACAACTTTTCTTGTGCCTTTCAGCTGCCTACCAAGGTAGTGTAAAAACTACCAACAGAATTCGTTCCTGGCACCTTCCCCGGTGGAGTTGTGCATGGGGTGTCTGTGGAACATTTTGTCACCGGCCGACTCCAAAATTCAGCGGTTCCCCATCTCAGCCCAGAAAGCAGGTAGAACAACTTTTGTGGTGCCTTTCAAATGCCTACCAAGGTAGTGTAAAAACCACCAGGAGAACTCCTGTCTGGCACCTTCCCCGGTGGAGATGTGCATGGGGTGTCTGTGAAACATTTTGTCACCGGCCGACTCCAAAATTCAGCGGTTCCCCATCTCAGCCCAGAAAGCAGGTAGAACAACTTTTGTGGTGTCTTTCAGATGCCTACCAAGGTAGTGTAAAAACTACCAGGAGAACTCCTGTCTGGCACCTTCCCCGGTGGAGTTGTGCAGGGGGTGTGTTTGGAACATTTTGTCACCGGCCGACTCCAAAATTCAGCGATTCCCCATCTCAGCCCAGAAAGCAGGTAGAACAACTTTTGTGGTGTCTTTCAGATGCCTACCAAGGTAGTGTAAAAACTACCAGGAGAACTCCTGTCTGGCACCTTCCGTGGTGGAGTTGTGCAGGGGGTGTGTTTGGAACATTTTGTCACCGGCCGACTCCAAAATTCAGCGGTTCCCCATCTCAGCCCAGAAAGCAGGTAGAACAACTTTTTTGGTGCCTTTCAGATGCCTACCAAGGTAGTGTAAAAACTACCAAGAGAACTCCTGTCTGGCACCTTCCCCGGTGGAGTTGTGCATGGGGTGTGTTTGGAACATTTTGTCAACGGCCGACTCCAAAATTCAGCGGTTCCCCATCTCAGCCCACAAAGCAGGTACAACAACTTTTCTTGTGCCTTTCAGCTGCCTACCAAGGTAGTGTAAAAACTACCAACAGAATTCGTTCCTGGCACCTTCCCCGGTGGAGTTGTGCATGGGGTGTCTGTGGAACATTTTGTCACCGGCCGAGTCCAAAATTCAGCGGTTCCCCATCTCAGCCCAGAAAGCAGGTAGAACAACTTTTGTGGTGCCTTTCAAATGCCTACCAAGGTAGTGTAAAAACCACCAGGAGAACTCCTGTCTGGCACCTTCCCCGGTGGAGTTGTGCATGGGGTGTCTGTGAAACATTTTGTCACCGGCCGACTCCAAAATTCAGCGATTCCCCATCTCAGCCCAGAAAGCAGGTAGAACAACTTTTGTGGTGTCTTTCAGATGCCTACCGGAGCAATGTAAAAACTACCAGGAGAACTCCTGTCTGGCACCTTCCCCGGTGGAGTTGTGCAGGGGGTGTGTTTGGAACATTTTGTCACCAGCCGAGTCCAAAATTCAGCGGTTCCCCATCTCAGCCCAGAAAGCAGGTAGAACAACTTTTGTGGTGCCTTTCAGCTGCCTACCAAGGTAGTGTAAAAACTACCAAGAGAACTCCTGTCTGGCACCTTCCCCGGTGGCGTTGTGCATGGGGTGTGTTTGGAACATTTTGTCACCGGCCGAGTCCAAAATTCAGCGGTTCCCCATCTCAGCCCAGAAAGCAGGAAGAACAACATTTGTGGTGTCTTTCAGATGCCTACCAAGGTAGTGTAAAAACTACCAGGAGAACTCCTGTCTGGCACCTTCCCCGGTGGAGTTGTGCATGGGGTGTGTTTGGAACATTTTGTCAACGGCCGACTCCAAAATTCAGCGGTTCCCCATCTCAGCCCACAAAGCAGGTACAACAACTTTTCTTGTGCCTTTCAGCTGCCTACCAAGGTAGTGTAAAATCTACCAACAGAATTCGTTCCTGGCACCTTCCCCGGTGGAGTTGTGCATGGGGTGTCTGTGGAACATTTTGTCACCGGCCGACTCCAAAATTCAGCGGTTCCCCATCTCAGCCCACAAAGCAGGTAGAACAACTTTTCTTGTGCCTTTCAGCTGCCTACCAAGGTAGTGTAAAAACTACCAAGAGAATTCGTTCCTGGCACCTTCCCCGGTGGAGTTGTGCATGGGGTGTCTGTGGAACATTTTGTCACCGGCCGAGTCCAAAATTCAGCGGTTCCCCATCTCAGCCCAGAAAGCAGGTAGAACAACTTTTGTGGTGTCTTTCAGATGCCTACCGGAGCAATGTAAAAACTACCAGGAGAACTCCTGTCTGGCACCTTCCCCGGTGGAGTTGTGCATGGGGTGTGTTTGGAACATTTTGTCACCAGCCGAGTCCAAAATTCAGCGTTTCCCCATCTCAGCCCAGAAAGCAGGTAGAACAACTTTTGTGGTGCCTTTCAGCTGCCTACCAAGGTAGTGTAAAAACTACCAAGAGAACTCCTGTCTGGCACCTTCCCCGGTGGAGTTGTGCATGGGGTGTGTTTGGAACATTTTGTCACCGGCCGAGTCCAAAATTCAGCGGTTCCCCATCTCAGCCCAGAAAGCAGGAAGAACAACATTTGTGGTGTCTTTCAGATGCCTACCAAGGTAGTGTAAAAACTACCAGGAGAACTCCTGTCTGGCACCTTCCCCGGTGGAGTTGTGCATGGGGTGTGTTTGGAACATTTTGTCACCGGCCGACTCCAAAATTCAGCTGTTCCCCATCTCAGCCCAGAAAGCAGGTAGAACAACTTTTGTGGTGTCTTTCAGCTGCCTACCAAGGTAGTGTAAAAACTACCAGGAGAACTCCTGTCTGGCACCTTCCCCGGTGGAGTTGTGCAGGGGGTGTGTTTGGAACATTTTGTCACCAGCCGAGTCCAAAATTCAGCGTTTCCCCATCTCAGCCCAGAAAGCAGGTAGAACAACTTTTGTGGTGTCTTTCAGATGCCTACCAAGGTAGTGTAAAAACTACCAGGAGAACTCCTGTCTGGCACCTTCCCCGGTGGAGTTGTGCAGGGGGTGTGTTTGGAACATTTTGTCACCGGCCGAGTCCAAAATTCAGCGGTTCCCCATCTCAGCCCACAAAGCAGGTAGAACAACTTTTCTTGTGCCTTTCAGCTGCCTACCAAGGTAGTGTAAAAACTACCAACAGAATTCGTTCCTGGCACCTTCCCCGGTGGAGTTGTGCATGGGGTGTGTTTGGAACATTTTGTCACCGGCCGAGTCCAAAATTCAGCGGTTCCCCATCTCAGCCCACAAAGCAGGTAGAACAACTTTTCTTGTGCCTTTCAGCTGCCTACCAAGGTAGTGTAAAAACTACCAAGAGAATTCGTTCCTGGCACCTTCCCCGGTGGAGTTGTGCATGGGGTGTCTGTGGAACATTTTGTCACCGGCCGAGTCCAAAATTCAGCGGTTCCCCATCTCAGCCCAGAAAGCAGGTAGAACAACTTTTGTGGTGTCTTTCAGATGCCTACCGGAGCAATGTAAAAACTACCAGGAGAACTCCTGTCTGGCACCTTCCCCGGTGGAGTTGTGCAGGGGGTGTCTGTGAAACATTTTGTCACCGGCCGACTCCAAAAATCAGCGGTTCCCCATCTCAGCCCAGAAAGCTGGTAGAACAACTTTTGTGGTGTCTTTCAGATGCCTACCAAGGTAGTGTAAAAACTACTAAGAGAACTCCTGTCTGGCACCTTCCCCGGTGGAGTTGTGCATGGGGTGTGTTTGGAACATTTTGTCACCGGCCGAGTCCAAAATTCAGCGTTTCCCCATCTCAGCCCAGAAAGCAGGTAGAACAACTTTTGTGGTGCCTTTCAGATGCCTACCAAGGTAGTGTAAAAACCACCAGGAGAACTCCTGTCTGGCACCTTCCCCGGTGGAGTTGTGCATGGGGTGTCTGTGAAACATTTTGTCACCGGCCGACTCCAAAATTCAGCGGTTCCCCATCTCAGCCCAGAAAGCAGGTAGAACAACTTTTGTGGTGTCTTTCAGATGCCTACCGGAGCAATGTAAAAACTACCAGGAGAACTCCTGTCTGGCACCTTCCCCGGTGGAGTTGTGCAGGGGGTGTGTTTGGAACATTTTATCACCAGCCGAGTCCAAAATTCAGCTGTTCCCCATCTCAGCCCAGAAAGCAGGTAGAACAACTTTTGTGGTGTCTTTCAGATGCCTACCAAGGTAGTGTAAAAACTACTAAGAGAACTCCTGTCTGGCACCTTCCCCGGTGGAGTTGTGCATGGGGTGTGTTTGGAACATTTTGTCACCGGCCGAGTCCAAAATTCAGCGATTCCCCATCTCAGCCCAGAAAGCAGGTAGAAAAACTTTTGTGGTGTCTTTCAGATGCCTACCAAGGTAGTGTAAAAACCACCAGGAGAACTCCTGTCTGGCACCTTCCCCGGTGGAGTTGTGCATGGGGTGTCTGTGAAACATTTTGTCACCGATAGACTCCAAAAATCAGCGGTTCCCCATCTCAGCCCAGAAAGCAGGTAGAACAACTTTTGTGGTGTCTTTCAGATGCCTACCGGAGCAATGTAAAAACTACCAGGAGAACTCCTGTCTGGCACCTTCCCCGGTGGAGTTGTGCAGGGGGTGTGTTTGGAACATTTTATCACCAGCCGAGTCCAAAATTCAGCTGTTCCCCATCTCAGCCCAGAAAGCAGGTAGAACAACTTTTGTGGTGTCTTTCAGATGCCTACCAAGGTAGTGTAAAAACTACTAAGAGAACTCCTGTCTGGCACCTTCCCCGGTGGAGTTGTGCATGGGGTGTGTTTGGAACATTTTGTCACCGGCCGAGTCCAAAATTCAGCGATTCCCCATCTCAGCCCAGAAAGCAGGTAGAAAAACTTTTGTGGTGTCTTTCAGATGCCTACCAAGGTAGTGTAAAAACTACCAGGAGAACTCCTGTCTGGCACCTTCCCCGGTGGAGTTGTGCAGGGGGTGTGTTTGGAACATTTTGCCACCAGCCGACTCCAAAATTCAGCGGTTCCCCATCTCAGCCCAGAAAGCAGGTAGAACAACTTTTGTAGTGCCTTTCAGATGCCTACCAAGGTAGTGTAAAAACTACTAAGAGAACTCCTGTCTGGCACCTTCCCCGGTGGAGTTGTGCATGGGGTGTGTTTGGAACATTTTGTCACCAGCCGAGTCCAAAATTCAGCGGTTCCCCATCTCAGCCCAGAAAGCAGGTAGAACATCTTTTGTGGTGCCTTTCAGCTGCCTACCGGATCAATGTAAAAACTACCAGGAGAACTCCTGTCTGGCACCTTCCCCGGTGGAGTTGTGCAGGGGGTGTGTTTGGAACATTTTGTCACCGGCCGAGTCCAAAATTCAGCGATTCCCCATCTCAGCCCAGAAAGCAGGTAGAACAACTTTTGTGGTGCCTTTCAAATGCCTACCAAGGTAGTGTAAAAACCACCAGGAGAACTCCTGTCTGGCACCTTCCCCGGTGGAGTTGTGCATGGGGTGTCTGTGAAACATTTTGTCACCGGCCGACTCCAAAAATCAGCGGTTCCCCATCTCAGCCCAGAAAGCAGGTAGAACAACTTTTGTGGTGTCTTTCAGATGCCTACCGGAGCAATGTAAAAACTACCAGGAGAACTCCTGTCTGGCACCTTCCCCGGTGGAGTTGTGCAGGGGGTGTGTTTGGAACATTTTATCACCAGCCGAGTCCAAAATTCAGCTGTTCCCCATCTCAGCCCAGAAAGCAGGTAGAACAACTTTTGTGGTGTCTTTCAGATGCCTACCAAGGTAGTGTAAAAACTACGAAGAGAACTCCTGTCTGGCACCTTCCCCGGTGGAGTTGTGCATGGGGTGTGTTTGGAACATTTTGTCAACGGCCGACTCCAAAATTCAGCGATTCCCCATCTCAGCCCAGAAAGCAGGTAGAACAACTTTTGTGGTGTCTTTCAGATGCCTACCAAGGTAGTGTAAAAACTACCAGGAGAACTCCTGTCTGGCACCTTCCCCGGTGGAGTTGTGCATGGGGTGTGTTTGGAACATTTTGTCACCAGCCGAGTCCAAAATTCAGCGTTTCCCCATCTCAGCCCAGAAAGCAGGTAGAACAACTTTTGTGGTGTCTTTCAGATGCCTACCAAGGTAGTGTAAAAACTACCAAGAGAACTCCTGTCTGGCACCTTCCCCGGTGGAGTTGTGCATGGGGTGTGTTTGGAACATTTGGTCACCAGCCGAGTCCAAAATTCAGCGATTCCCCATCTCAGCCCAGAAAGCAGGTAGAACAACTTTTGTGGTGTCTTTCAGATGCCTACCGGAGCAATGTAAAAACTACCAGGAGAACTCCTGTCTGGCACCTTCCCCGGTGGAGTTGTGCATGGCGTGTGTTTGGAACATTTTGTCACCAGCCGAGTCCAAAATTCAGCGTTTCCCCATCTCAGCCCAGAAAGCAGGTACAACAACTTTTGTGGTGTCTTTTAGATGCCTACCAAGGTAGTGTAAAAACTACCAAGAGAACTCCTGTCTGGCACCTTCCCCGGTGGAGTTGTGCATGGGGTGTGTTTGGAACATTTTGTCACCGGCCGAGTCCAAAATTCAGCGGTTCCCCATCTCAGCCCAGAAAGCAGGTAGAACAACTTTTGTGGTGTCTTTCAGATGCCTACCAAGGTAGTGTAAAAACTACCAGGAGAACTCCTGTCTGGCACCTTCCCCGGTGGAGTTGTGCATGGGGTGTGTTTGGAACATTTTGTCACCAGCCGACTCCAAAATTCAGCGGTTCCCCATCTCAGACCAGAAAGCAGGTAGAACAACTTTTGTGGTGCCTTTCAGATGCCTACCAAGGTAGTGTAAAAACTACCAAGAGAACTCCTGTCTGGCACCTTCCCCGGTGGAGTTGTGCATGGGGTGTGTTTGGAACATTTTGTCAACGGCCGACTCCAAAATTCAGCGTTTCCGCATCTCAGCCCACAAAGCAGGTACAACAACTTTTCTTCTACCTTTCAGCTGCCTACCAAGGTAGTGTAAAAACTACCAAGAGAATTCGTTCCTGGCACCTTCCCCGGTGGAGTTGTGCATGGGGTGTCTGTGGAACATTTTGTCACCGGCCGACTCCAAAATTCAGCGGTTCCCCATCTCAGCCCAGAAAGCAGGAAGAACAACTTTTGTGGTGCCTTTCAAATGCCTACCAAGGTAGTGTAAAAACCACCAGGAGAACTCCTGTCTGGCACCTTCCCCGGTGGAGATGTGCATGGGGTGTCTGTGAAACATTGTGTCACCGGCCGACTCCAAAATTCAGCGGTTCCCCATCTCAGCCCAGAAAGCAGGTAGAACAACTTTTGTGGTGTCTTTCAGATGCCTACCAAGGTAGTGTAAAAACTACCAGGAGAACTCCTGTCTGGCACCTTCCCCGGTGGAGTTGTGCAGGGGGTGTGTTTGGAACATTTTGTCACCGGCCGACTCCAAAATTCAGCGATTCCCCATCTCAGCCCAGAAAGCAGGTAGAACAACTTTTGTGGTGTCTTTCAGATGCCTACCAAGGTAGTGTAAAAACTACCAGGAGAACTCCTGTCTGGCACCTTCCCCGGTGGAGTTGTGCATGGGGTGTGTTTGGAACATTTTGTCACCGGCCGACTCCAAAATTCAGCGGTTCCCCATCTCAGCCCAGAAAGCAGGTAGAACAACTTTTTTGGTGCCTTTCAGATGCCTACCAAGGTAGTGTAAAAACTACGAAGAGAACTCCTGTCTGGCACCTTCCCCGGTGGAGTTGTGCATGGGGTGTGTTTGGAACATTTTGTCAACGGCCGACTCCAAAATTCAGCGGTTCCCCATCTCAGCCCACAAAGCAGGTACAACAACTTTTCTTGTGCCTTTCAGCTGCCTACCAAGGTAGTGTAAAAACTACCAACAGAATTCATTCCTGGCACCTTCCCCGGTGGAGTTGTGCATGGGGTGTCTGTGGAACATTTTGTCACCGGCCGAGTCCAAAATTCAGCGGTTCCCCATCTCAGCCCACAAAGCAGGAAGAACAACTTTTGTGGTGCCTTTCAAATGCCTTCCAAGGTAGTGTAAAAACCACCAGGAGAACTCCTGTCTGGCACCTTCCCCGGTGGAGTTGTGCATGGGGTGTCTGTGAAACATTTTGTCACCGGCCGACTCCAAAATTCAGCGATTCCCCATCTCAGCCCAGAAAGCAGGTAGAACAACTTTTGTGGTGTCTTTCAGATGCCTACCGGAGCAATGTAAAAACTACCAGGAGAACTCCTGTCTGGCACCTTCCCCGGTGGAGTTGTGCAGGGGGTGTGTTTGGAACATTTTGTCACCAGCCGAGTCCAAAATTCAGCGGTTCCCCATCTCAGCCCAGAAAGCAGGTAGAACAACTTTTGTGGTGTCTTTCAGATGCCTACCAAGGTAGTGTAAAAACTACCAGGAGAACTCCTGTCTGGCACCTTCCCCGGTGGAGTTGTGCATGGGGTGTCTTTGGAACATTTTGTCACCGGCCGACTCCAAAATTCAGCGATTCCCCATCTCAGCCCAGAAAGCAGGTAGAACAACTTTTGTGGTGTCTTTCAGATGCCTACCAAGGTAGTGTAAAAACTACCAGGAGAACTCCTGTCTGGCACCTTCCGTGGTGGAGTTGTGCATGGGGTGTGTTTGGAACATTTTGTCACCGGCCGAGTCCAAAATTCAGCGGTTCCCCATCTCAGCCCAGAAAGCAGGTAGAACAACTTTTTTGGTGCCTTTCAGATGCCTACCAAGGTAGTGTAAAAACTACCAAGAGAACTCCTGTCTGGCACCTTCCCCGGTGGAGTTGTGCATGGGGTGTGTTTGGAACATTTTGTCAACGGCCGACTCCAAAATTCAGCGGTTCCCCATCTCAGCCCACAAAGCAGGTAGAACAACTTTTCTTGTGCCTTTCAGCTGCCTACCAAGGTAGTGTAAAAACTACCAACAGAATTCGTTCCTGGCTCCTTCCCCGGTGGAGTTGTGCATGGGGTGTCTGTGGAACATTTTGTCACCGGCCGAGTCCAAAATTCAGCGGTTCCCCATCTCAGCCCAGAAAGCAGGTAGAACAACTTTTGTGGTGCCTTTCAAATGCCTACCAAGGTAGTGTAAAAACCACCAGGAGAACTCCTGTCTGGCACCTTCCCCGGTGGAGTTGTGCATGGGGTGTCTGTGAAACATTTTGTCACCGGCCGACTCCAAAATTCAGCGATTCCCCATCTCAGCCCAGAAAGCAGGTAGAACAACTTTTGTGGTGTCTTTCAGATGCCTACCGGAGCAATGTAAAAACTACCAGGAGAACTCCTGTCTGGCACCTTCCCCGGTGGAGTTGTGCATGGGGTGTGTTTGGAACATTTTGTCACCGGCCGAGTCCAAAATTCAGCGGTTCCCCATCTCAGCCCACAAAGCAGGTAGAACAACTTTTCTTGTGCCTTTCAGCTGCCTACCAAGGTAGTGTAAAAACTACCAAGAGAATTCGTTCCTGGCACCTTCCCCGGTGGAGTTGTGCATGGGGTGTCTGTGGAACATTTTGTCACCGGCCGAGTCCAAAATTCAGCGGTTCCCCATCTCAGCCCAGAAAGCAGGTAGAACAACTTTTGTGGTGTCTTTCAGATGCCTACCGGAGCAATGTAAAAACTACCAGGAGAACTCCTGTCTGGCACCTTCCCCGGTGGAGTTGTGCAGGGGGTGTGTTTGGAACATTTTGTCACCAGCCGAGTCCAAAATTCAGCGGTTCCCCATCTCAGCCCAGAAAGCAGGTAGAACAACTTTTGTGGTGCCTTTCAGCTGCCTACCAAGGTAGTGTAAAAACTACCAAGAGAACTCCTGTCTGGCACCTTCCCCGGTGGAGTTGTGCATGGGGTGTGTTTGGAACATTTTGTCACCGGCCGAGTCCAAAATTCAGCGGTTCCCCATCTCAGCCCACAAAGCAGGAAGAACAACATTTGTGGTGTCTTTCAGATGCCTACCAAGGTAGTGTAAAAACTACCAGGAGAACTCCTGTCTGGCACCTTCCCCGGTGGAGTTGTGCATGGGGTGTGTTTGGAACATTTTGTCAACGGCCGACTCCAAAATTCAGCGGTTCCCCATCTCAGCCCACAAAGCAGGTACAACAACTTTTCTTGTGCCTTTCAGCTGCCTACCAAGGTAGTGTAAAAACTACCAACAGAATTCGTTCCTGGCACCTTCCCCGGTGGAGTTGTGCATGGGGTGTCTGTGGAACATTTTGTCACCGGCCGACTCCAAAATTCAGCGGTTCCCCATCTCAGCCCAGAAAGCAGGTAGAACAACTTTTGTGGTGTCTTTCAGATGCCTACCGGAGCAATGTAAAAACTACCAGGAGAACTCCTGTCTGGCACCTTCCCCGGTGGAGTTGTGCAGGGGGTGTGTTTGGAACATTTTGTCACCAGCCGAGTCCAAAATTCAGCGTTTCCCCATCTCAGCCCAGAAAGCAGGTAGAACAACTTTTGTGGTGTCTTTCAGATGCCTACCAAGGTAGTGTAAAAACTACCAGGAGAACTCCTGTCTGGCACCTTCCCCGGTGGAGTTGTGCAGGGGGTGTGTTTGGAACATTTTGTCACCGGCCGAGTCCAAAATTCAGCGGTTCCCCATCTCAGCCCACAAAGCAGGTAGAACAACTTTTCTTGTGCCTTTCAGCTGCCTACCAAGGTAGTGTAAAAACTACCAACAGAATTCGTTCCTGGCACCTTCCCCGGTGGAGTTGTGCATGGGGTGTGTTTGGAACATTTTGTCACCGGCCGAGTCCAAAATTCAGCGGTTCCCCATCTCAGCCCACAAAGCAGGTAGAACAACTTTTCTTGTGCCTTTCAGCTGCCTACCAAGGTAGTGTAAAAACTACCAAGAGAATTCGTTCCTGGCACCTTCCCCGGTGGAGTTGTGCATGGGGTGTCTGTGGAACATTTTGTCACCGGCCGAGTCCAAAATTCAGCGGTTCCCCATCTCAGCCCAGAAAGCAGGTAGAACAACTTTTGTGGTGTCTTTCAGATGCCTACCGGAGCAATGTAAAAACTACCAGGAGAACTCCTGTCTGGCACCTTCCCCGGTGGAGTTGTGCAGGGGGTGTCTGTGAAACATTTTGTCACCGGCCGACTCCAAAAATCAGCGGTTCCCCATCTCAGCCCAGAAAGCTGGTAGAACAACTTTTGTGGTGTCTTTCAGATGCCTACCAAGGTAGTGTAAAAACTACTAAGAGAACTCCTGTCTGGCACCTTCCCCGGTGGAGTTGTGCATGGGGTGTGTTTGGAACATTTTGTCACCGGCCGAGTCCAAAATTCAGCTGTTCCCCATCTCAGCCCAGAAAGCAGGTAGAACAACTTTTGTGGTGTCTTTCAGATGCCTACCAAGGTAGTGTAAAAACCACCAGGAGAACTCCTGTCTGGCACCTTCCCCGGTGGAGTTGTGCATGGGGTGTCTGTGAAACATTTTGTCACCGGCCGACTCCAAAAATCAGCGGTTCCCCATCTCAGCCCAGAAAGCAGGTAGAACAACTTTTGTGGTGTCTTTCAGATGCCTACCGGAGCAATGTAAAAACTACCAGGAGAACTCCTGTCTGGCACCTTCCCCGGTGGAGTTGTGCAGGGGGTGTGTTTGGAACATTTTATCACCAGCCGAGTCCAAAATTCAGCTGTTCCCCATCTCAGCCCAGAAAGCAGGTAGAACAACTTTTGTGGTGTCTTTCAGATGCCTACCAAGGTAGTGTAAAAACTACTAAGAGAACTCCTGTCTGGCACCTTCCCCGGTGGAGTTGTGCATGGGGTGTGTTTGGAACATTTTGTCACCGGCCGACTCCAAAATTCAGCGTTTCCCCATCTCAGCCCAGAAAGCAGGTAGAAAAACTTTTGTGGTGTCTTTCAGATGCCTACCAAGGTAGTGTAAAAACTACCAGGAGAACTCCTGTCTGGCACCTTCCCCGGTGGAGTTGTGCAGGGGGTGTGTTTGGAACATTTTGCCACCAGCCGAGTCCAAAATTCAGCGGTTCCCCATCTCAGCCCAGAAAGCAGGTAGAACAACTTTTGTGGTGCCTTTCAGCTGCCTACCAAGGTAGTGTAAAAACTACTAAGAGAACTCCTGTCTGGCACCTTCCCCGGTGGAGTTGTGCATGGGGTGTGTTTGGAACATTTTGTCACCAGCCGAGTCCAAAATTCAGCGGTTCCCCATCTCAGCCCAGAAAGCAGGTAGAACATCTTTTGTGGTGCCTTTCAGCTGCCTACCGGATCAATGTAAAAACTACCAGGAGAACTCCTGTCTGGCACCTTCCCCGGTGGAGTTGTGCATGGGGTGTGTTTGGAACATTTTGTCACCAGCCGACTCCAAAATTCAGCGTTTCCCCATCTCAGCCCAGAAAGCAGGTAGAACAACTTTTGTGGTGCCTTTCAAATGCCTACCAAGGTAGTGTAAAAACCACCAGGAGAACTCCTGTCTGGCACCTTCCCCGGTGGAGTTGTGCATGGGGTGTGTTTGGAACATTTTGTCACCGGCCGACTCCAAAAATCAGCGGTTCCCCATCTCAGCCCAGAAAGCAGGTAGAACAACTTTTGTGGTGTCTTTCAGATGCCTACCAAGGTAGTGTAAAAACTACGAAGAGAACTCCTGTCTGGCACCTTCCCCGGTGGAGTTGTGCATGGGGTGTCTGTGAAACATTTTGTCACCGGCCGACTCCAAAAATCAGCGGTTCCCCATCTCAGCCCAGAAAGCAGGTAGAACAACTTTTGTGGTGTCTTTCAGATGCCTACCGGAGCAATGTAAAAACTACCAGGAGAACTCCTGTCTGGCACCTTCCCCGGTGGAGTTGTGCAGGGGGTGTGTTTGGAACATTTTATCACCAGCCGAGTCCAAAATTCAGCTGTTCCCCATCTCAGCCCAGAAAGCAGGTAGAACAACTTTTGTGGTGTCTTTCAGATGCCTACCGGAGCAATGTAAAAACTACCAGGAGAACTCCTGTCTGGCACCTTCCCCGGTGGAGTTGTGCATGGGGTGTGTTTGGAACATTTTGTCACCAGCCGAGTCCAAAATTCAGCGTTTCCCCATCTCAGCCCAGAAAGCAGGTACAACAACTTTTGTGGTGTCTTTTAGATGCCTACCAAGGTAGTGTAAAAACTACCAAGAGAACTCCTGTCTGGCACCTTCCCCGGTGGAGTTGTGCATGGGGTGTGTTTGGAACATTTTGTCACCGGCCGAGTCCAAAATTCAGCGGTTCCCCATCTCAGCCCAGAAAGCAGGTAGAACAACTTTTGTGGTGTCTTTCAGATGCCTACCAAGGTAGTGTAAAAACTACCAGGAGAACTCCTGTCTGGCACCTTCCCCGGTGGAGTTGTGCATGGGGTGTGTTTGGAACATTTTGTCACCGGCCGAGTCCAAAATTCAGCGTTTCCCCATCTCAGCCCAGAAAGCAGGTAGAACAACTTTTGTGGTGTCTTTCAGATGCCTACCAAGGTAGTGTAAAAACTACCAAGAGAACTCCTGTCTGGCACCTTCCCCGGTGGAGTTGTGCATGGGGTGTGTTTGGAACATTTTGTCAACGGCCGACTCCAAAATTCAGCGTTTCCGCATCTCAGCCCACAAAGCAGGTACAACAACTTTTCTTGTGCCTTTCAGCTGCCTACCAAGGTAGTGTAAAAACTACCAACAGAATTCGTTCCTGGCACCTTCCCCGGTGGAGTTGTGCATGGGGTGTCTGTGGAACATTTTGTCACCGGCCGACTCCAAAATTCAGCGGTTCCCCATCTCAGCCCAGAAAGCAGGAAGAACAACTTTTGTGGTGCCTTTCAAATGCCTACCAAGGTAGTGTAAAAACCACCAGGAGAACTCCTGTCTGGCACCTTCCCCGGTGGAGATGTGCATGGGGTGTCTGTGAAACATTTTGTCACCGGCCGAGTCCAAAATTCAGCGGTTCCCCATCTCAGCCCAGAAAGCAGGTAGAACAACTTTTGTGGTGTCTTTCAGATGCCTACCAAGGTAGTGTAAAAACTACCAGGAGAACTCCTGTCTGGCACCTTCCCCGGTGGAGTTGTGCAGGGGGTGTGTTTGGAACATTTTGTCACCGGCCGACTCCAAAATTCAGCGATTCCCCATCTCAGCCCAGAAAGCAGGTAGAACAACTTTTGTGGTGTCTTTCAGATGCCTACCAAGGTAGTGTAAAAACTACCAGGAGAACTCCTGTCTGGCACCTTCCGTGGTGGAGTTGTGCAGGGGGTGTGTTTGGAACATTTTGTCACCGGCCGACTCCAAAATTCAGCGGTTCCCCATCTCAGCCCAGAAAGCAGGTAGAACAACTTTTTTGGTGCCTTTCAGATGCCTACCAAGGTAGTGTAAAAACTACCAAGAGAACTCCTGTCTGGCACCTTCCCCGGTGGAGTTGTGCATGGGGTGTGTTTGGAACATTTTGTCACCGGCCGAGTCCAAAATTCAGCGGTTCCCCATCTCAGCCCACAAAGCAGGTACAACAACTTTTCTTGTGCCTTTCAGCTGCCTACCAAGGTAGTGTAAAAACTACCAACAGAATTCGTTCCTGGCTCCTTCCCCGGTGGAGTTGTGCATGGGGTGTCTGTGGAACATTTTGTCACCGGCCGACTCCAAAATTCAGCGGTTCCCCATCTCAGCCCAGAAAGCAGGTAGAACAACTTTTGTGGTGCCTTTCAAATGCCTACCAAGGTAGTGTAAAAACCACCAGGAGAACTCCTGTCTGGCACCTTCCCCGGTGGAGTTGTGCATGGGGTGTCTGTGAAACATTTTGTCACCGGCCGACTCCAAAATTCAGCGATTCCCCATCTCAGCCCAGAAAGCAGGTAGAACAACTTTTGTGGTGTCTTTCAGATGCCTACCGGAGCAATGTAAAAACTACCAGGAGAACTCCTGTCTGGCACCTTCCCCGGTGGAGTTGTGCAGGGGGTGTGTTTGGAACATTTTGTCACCAGCCGAGTCCAAAATTCAGCGGTTCCCCATCTCAGCCCAGAAAGCAGGTAGAACAACTTTTGTGGTGTCTTTCAGATGCCTACCGGAGCAATGTAAAAACTACCAGGAGAACTCCTGTCTGGCACCTTCCCCGGTGGCGTTGTGCATGGGGTGTGTTTGGAACATTTTGTCACCGGCCGAGTCCAAAATTCAGCGGTTCCCCATCTCAGCCCAGAAAGCAGGAAGAACAACATTTGTGGTGTCTTTCAGATGCCTACCAAGGTAGTGTAAAAACTACCAGGAGAACTCCTGTCTGGCACCTTCCCCGGTGGAGTTGTGCATGGGGTGTGTTTGGAACATTTTGTCAACGGCCGACTCCAAAATTCAGCGGTTCCCCATCTCAGCCCACAAAGCAGGTACAACAACTTTTCTTGTGCCTTTCAGCTGCCTACCAAGGTAGTGTAAAATCTACCAACAGAATTCGTTCCTGGCACCTTCCCCGGTGGAGTTGTGCATGGGGTGTCTGTGGAACATTTTGTCACCGGCCGACTCCAAAATTCAGCGGTTCCCCATCTCAGCCCACAAAGCAGGTAGAACAACTTTTCTTGTGCCTTTCAGCTGCCTACAAAGGTAGTGTAAAAACTACCAAGAGAATTCGTTCCTGGCACCTTCCCCGGTGGAGTTGTGCATGGGGTGTCTGTGGAACATTTTGTCACCGGCCGAGTCCAAAATTCAGCGGTTCCCCATCTCAGCCCAGAAAGCAGGTAGAACAACTTTTGTGGTGTCTTTCAGATGCCTACCGGAGCAATGTAAAAACTACCAGGAGAACTCCTGTCTGGCACCTTCCCCGGTGGAGTTGTGCATGGGGTGTGTTTGGAACATTTTGTCACCAGCCGAGTCCAAAATTCAGCGGTTCCCCATCTCAGCCCAGAAAGCAGGTAGAACAACTTTTGTGGTGCCTTTCAGCTGCCTACCAAGGTAGTGTAAAAACTACCAAGAGAACTCCTGTCTGGCACCTTCCCCGGTGGAGTTGTGCATGGGGTGTGTTTGGAACATTTTGTCACCGGCCGAGTCCAAAATTCAGCGGTTCCCCATCTCAGCCCAGAAAGCAGGAAGAACAACATTTGTGGTGTCTTTCAGATGCCTACCAAGGTAGTGTAAAAACTACCAGGAGAACTCCTGTCTGGCACCTTCCCCGGTGGAGTTGTGCATGGGGTGTGTTTGGAACATTTTGTCAACGGCCGACTCCAAAATTCAGCGGTTCCCCATCTCAGCCCACAAAGCAGGTACAACAACTTTTCTTGTGCCTTTCAGCTGCCTACCAAGGTAGTGTAAAAACTACCAACAGAATTCGTTCCTGGCACCTTCCCCGGTGGAGTTGTGCATGGGGTGTCTGTGGAACATTTTGTCACCGGCCGACTCCAAAATTCAGCGGTTCCCCATCTCAGCCCAGAAAGCAGGTAGAACAACTTTTGTGGTGTCTTTCAGATGCCTACCGGAGCAATGTAAAAACTACCAGGAGAACTCCTGTCTGGCACCTTCCCCGGTGGAGTTGTGCAGGGGGTGTGTTTGGAACATTTTGTCACCAGCCGAGTCCAAAATTCAGCGTTTCCCCATCTCAGCCCAGAAAGCAGGTAGAACAACTTTTGTGGTGTCTTTCAGATGCCTACCAAGGTAGTGTAAAAACTACCAGGAGAACTCCTGTCTGGCACCTTCCCCGGTGGAGTTGTGCAGGGGGTGTGTTTGGAACATTTTGTCACCGGCCGAGTCCAAAATTCAGCGGTTCCCCATCTCAGCCCACAAAGCAGGTAGAACAACTTTTCTTGTGCCTTTCAGCTGCCTACCAAGGTAGTGTAAAAACTACCAACAGAATTCGTTCCTGGCACCTTCCCCGGTGGAGTTGTGCATGGGGTGTGTTTGGAACATTTTGTCACCGGCCGAGTCCAAAATTCAGCGGTTCCCCATCTCAGCCCACAAAGCAGGTAGAACAACTTTTCTTGTGCCTTTCAGCTGCCTACCAAGGTAGTGTAAAAACTACCAAGAGAATTCGTTCCTGGCACCTTCCCCGGTGGAGTTGTGCATGGGGTGTCTGTGGAACATTTTGTCACCGGCCGAGTCCAAAATTCAGCGGTTCCCCATCTCAGCCCAGAAAGCAGGTAGAACAACTTTTGTGGTGTCTTTCAGATGCCTACCAAGGTAGTGTAAAAACTACCAGGAGAACTCCTGTCTGGCACCTTCCCCGGTGGAGTTGTGCAGGGGGTGTCTGTGAAACATTTTGTCACCGGCCGACTCCAAAAATCAGCGGTTCCCCATCTCAGCCCAGAAAGCTGGTAGAACAACTTTTGTGGTGTCTTTCAGATGCCTACCAAGGTAGTGTAAAAACTACTAAGAGAACTCCTGTCTGGCACCTTCCCCGGTGGAGTTGTGCATGGGGTGTGTTTGGAACATTTTGTCACCGGCCGAGTCCAAAATTCAGCGTTTCCCCATCTCAGCCCAGAAAGCAGGTAGAACAACTTTTGTGGTGTCTTTCAGATGCCTACCAAGGTAGTGTAAAAACCACCAGGAGAACTCCTGTCTGGCACCTTCCCCGGTGGAGTTGTGCATGGGGTGTCTGTGAAACATTTTGTCACCGGCCGACTCCAAAAATCAGCGGTTCCCCATCTCAGCCCAGAAAGCAGGTAGAACAACTTTTGTGGTGTCTTTCAGATGCCTACCGGAGCAATGTAAAAACTACCAGGAGAACTCCTGTCTGGCACCTTCCCCGGTGGAGTTGTGCAGGGGGTGTGTTTGGAACATTTTATCACCAGCCGAGTCCAAAATTCCGCTGTTCCCCATCTCAGCCCAGAAAGCAGGTAGAACAACTTTTGTGGTGTCTTTCAGATGCCTACCAAGGTAGTGTAAAAACTACTAAGAGAACTCCTGTCTGGCACCTTCCCCGGTGGAGTTGTGCATGGGGTGTGTTTGGAACATTTTGTCACCGGCCGAGTCCAAAATTCAGCGATTCCCCATCTCAGCCCAGAAAGCAGGTAGAAAAACTTTTGTGGTGTCTTTCAGATGCCTACCAAGGTAGTGTAAAAACTACCAAGAGAACTCCTGTCTGGCACCTTCCCCGGTGGAGTTGTGCATGGGGTGTGTTTGGAACATTTTGTCACCGGCCGAGTCCAAAATTCAGCGGTTCCCCATCTCAGCCCAGAAAGCAGGAAGAACAACATTTGTGGTGTCTTTCAGATGCCTACCAAGGTAGTGTAAAAACTACCAGGAGAACTCCTGTCTGGCACCTTCCCCGGTGGAGTTGTGCATGGGGTGTGTTTGGAACATTTTGTCAACGGCCGACTCCAAAATTCAGCGGTTCCCCATCTCAGCCCACAAAGCAGGTACAACAACTTTTCTTGTGCCTTTCAGCTGCCTACCAAGGTAGTGTAAAAACTACCAACAGAATTCGTTCCTGGCACCTTCCCCGGTGGAGTTGTGCATGGGGTGTCTGTGGAACATTTTGTCACCGGCCGACTCCAAAATTCAGCGGTTCCCCATCTCAGCCCAGAAAGCAGGTAGAACAACTTTTGTGGTGTCTTTCAGATGCCTACCGGAGCAATGTAAAAACTACCAGGAGAACTCCTGTCTGGCACCTTCCCCGGTGGAGTTGTGCAGGGGGTGTGTTTGGAACATTTTGTCACCAGCCGAGTCCAAAATTCAGCGTTTCCCCATCTCAGCCCAGAAAGCAGGTAGAACAACTTTTGTGGTGTCTTTCAGATGCCTACCAAGGTAGTGTAAAAACTACCAGGAGAACTCCTGTCTGGCACCTTCCCCGGTGGAGTTGTGCAGGGGGTGTGTTTGGAACATTTTGTCACCGGCCGAGTCCAAAATTCAGCGGTTCCCCATCTCAGCCCACAAAGCAGGTAGAACAACTTTTCTTGTGCCTTTCAGCTGCCTACCAAGGTAGTGTAAAAACTACCAACAGAATTCGTTCCTGGCACCTTCCCCGGTGGAGTTGTGCATGGGGTGTGTTTGGAACATTTTGTCACCGGCCGAGTCCAAAATTCAGCGGTTCCCCATCTCAGCCCACAAAGCAGGTAGAACAACTTTTCTTGTGCCTTTCAGCTGCCTACCAAGGTAGTGTAAAAACTACCAAGAGAATTCGTTCCTGGCACCTTCCCCGGTGGAGTTGTGCATGGGGTGTCTGTGGAACATTTTGTCACCGGCCGAGTCCAAAATTCAGCGGTTCCCCATCTCAGCCCAGAAAGCAGGTAGAACAACTTTTGTGGTGTCTTTCAGATGCCTACCAAGGTAGTGTAAAAACTACCAGGAGAACTCCTGTCTGGCACCTTCCCCGGTGGAGTTGTGCAGGGGGTGTCTGTGAAACATTTTGTCACCGGCCGACTCCAAAAATCAGCGGTTCCCCATCTCAGCCCAGAAAGCTGGTAGAACAACTTTTGTGGTGTCTTTCAGATGCCTACCAAGGTAGTGTAAAAACTACTAAGAGAACTCCTGTCTGGCACCTTCCCCGGTGGAGTTGTGCATGGGGTGTGTTTGGAACATTTTGTCACCGGCCGAGTCCAAAATTCAGCGTTTCCCCATCTCAGCCCAGAAAGCAGGTAGAACAACTTTTGTGGTGTCTTTCAGATGCCTACCAAGGTAGTGTAAAAACCACCAGGAGAACTCCTGTCTGGCACCTTCCCCGGTGGAGTTGTGCATGGGGTGTCTGTGAAACATTTTGTCACCGGCCGACTCCAAAAATCAGCGGTTCCCCATCTCAGCCCAGAAAGCAGGTAGAACAACTTTTGTGGTGTCTTTCAGATGCCTACCGGAGCAATGTAAAAACTACCAGGAGAACTCCTGTCTGGCACCTTCCCCGGTGGAGTTGTGCAGGGGGTGTGTTTGGAACATTTTATCACCAGCCGAGTCCAAAATTCCGCTGTTCCCCATCTCAGCCCAGAAAGCAGGTAGAACAACTTTTGTGGTGTCTTTCAGATGCCTACCAAGGTAGTGTAAAAACTACTAAGAGAACTCCTGTCTGGCACCTTCCCCGGTGGAGTTGTGCATGGGGTGTGTTTGGAACATTTTGTCACCGGCCGAGTCCAAAATTCAGCGATTCCCCATCTCAGCCCAGAAAGCAGGTAGAAAAACTTTTGTGGTGTCTTTCAGATGCCTACCAAGGTAGTGTAAAAACCACCAGGAGAACTCCTGTCTGGCACCTTCCCCGGTGGAGTTGTGCATGGGGTGTCTGTGAAACATTTTGTCACCGGCCGACTCCAAAAATCAGCGGTTCCCCATCTCAGCCCAGAAAGCAGGTAGAACAACTTTTGTGGTGTCTTTCAGATGCCTACCGGAGCAATGTAAAAACTACCAGGAGAACTCCTGTCTGGCACCTTCCCCGGTGGAGTTGTGCATGGGGTGTGTTTGGAACATTTTATCACCAGCCGAGTCCAAAATTCAGCTGTTCCCCATCTCAGCCCAGAAAGCAGGTAGAACAACTTTTGTGGTGTCTTTCAGATGCCTACCAAGGTAGTGTAAAAACTACTAAGAGAACTCCTGTCTGGCACCTTCCCCGGTGGAGTTGTGCATGGGGTGTGTTTGGAACATTTTGTCACCGGCCGAGTCCAAAATTCAGCGATTCCCCATCTCAGCCCAGAAAGCAGGTAGAAAAACTTTTGTGGTGTCTTTCAGATGCCTACCAAGGTAGTGTAAAAACTACCAGGAGAACTCCTGTCTGGCACCTTCCCCGGTGGAGTTGTGCAGGGGGTGTGTTTGGAACATTTTGCCACCAGCCGACTCCAAAATTCAGCGGTTCCCCATCTCAGCCCAGAAAGCAGGTAGAACATCTTTTGTGGTGCCTTTCAGATGCCTACCAAGGTAGTGTAAAAACTACTAAGAGAACTCCTGTCTGGCACCTTCCCCGGTGGAGTTGTGCATGGGGTGTGTTTGGAACATTTTGTCACCAGCCGAGTCCAAAATTCAGCGGTTCCCCATCTCAGCCCAGAAAGCAGGTAGAACATCTTTTGTGGTGCCTTTCAGCTGCCTACTGGATCAATGTAAAAACTACCAGGAGAACTCCTGTCTGGCACCTTCCCCGGTGGAGTTGTGCAGGGGGTGTGTTTGGAACATTTTGCCACCAGCCGACTCCAAAATTCAGCATTTCCCCATCTCAGCCCAGAAAGCAGGTAGAACAACTTTTGTGGTGCCTTTCAAATGCCTACCAAGGTAGTGTAAAAACCACCAGGAGAACTCCTGTCTGGCACCTTCCCCGGTGGAGTTGTGCATGGGGTGTCTGTGAAACATTTTGTCACCGGCCGACTCCAAAAATCAGCGGTTCCCCATCTCAGCCCAGAAAGCAGGTAGAACAACTTTTGTGGTGTCTTTCAGATGCCTACCGGAGCAATGTAAAAACTACCAGGAGAACTCCTGTCTGGCACCTTCCCCGGTGGAGTTGTGCAGGGGGTGTGTTTGGAACATTTTGTCACCAGCCGAGTCCAAAATTCAGCGATTCCCCATCTCAGCCCAGAAAGCAGGTAGAACAACTTTTGTGGTGTCTTTCAGATGCCTACCAAGGTAGTGTAAAAACTACGAAGAGAACTCCTGTCTGGCACCTTCCCCGGTGGAGTTGTGCATGGGGTGTGTTTGGAACATTTTGTCAACGGCCGACTCCAAAATTCAGCGATTCCCCATCTCAGCCCAGAAAGCAGGTAGAACAACTTTTGTGGTGTCTTTCAGATGCCTACCAAGGTAGTGTAAAAACTACCAGGAGAACTCCTGTCTGGCACCTTCCCCGGTGGAGTTGTGCATGGGGTGTGTTTGGAACATTTTGTCACCAGCCGAGTCCAAAATTCAGCGTTTCCCCATCTCAGCCCAGAAAGCAGGTAGAACAACTTTTGTGGTGTCTTTCAGATGCCTACCAAGGTAGTGTAAAAACTACCAAGAGAACTCCTGTCTGGCACCTTCCCCGGTGGAGTTGTGCATGGGGTGTGTTTGGAACATTTGGTCACCAGCCGAGTCCAAAATTCAGCGTTTCCCCATCTCAGCCCAGAAAGCAGGTAGAACAACTTTTGTGGTGTCTTTCAGATGCCTACCGGAGCAATGTAAAAACTACCAGGAGAACTCCTGTCTGGCACCTTCCCCGGTGGAGTTGTGCATGGCGTGTGTTTGGAACATTTTGTCACCGGCCGAGTCCAAAATTCAGCGGTTCCCCATCTCAGCCCAGTAAGCAGGTACAACAACTTTTGTGGTGTCTTTCAGATGCCTACCAAGGTAGTGTAAAAACTACCAGGAGAACTCCTGTCTGGCACCTTCCCCGGTGGAGTTGTGCATGGGGTGTGTTTGGAACATTTTGTCACCGGCCGACTCCAAAATTCAGCGTTTCCCCATCTCAGCCCAGAAAGCAGGTAGAACAACTTTTGTGGTGCCTTTCAGATGCCTACCAAGGTAGTGTAAAAACTACCAAGAGAACTCCTGTCTGGCACCTTCCCCGGTGGAGTTGTGCATGGGGTGTGTTTGGAACATTTTGTCAACGGCCGACTCCAAAATTCAGCGTTTCCGCATCTCAGCCCACAAAGCAGGTACAACAACTTTTCTTGTACCTTTCAGCTGCCTACCAAGGTAATGTAAAAACTACCAAGAGAATTCGTTCCTGGCACCTTCCCCGGTGGAGTTGTGCATGGGGTGTCTGTGGAACATTTTGTCACCGGCCGACTCCAAAATTCAGCGGTTCCCCATCTCAGCCCAGAAAGCAGGAAGAACAACTTTTGTGGTGCCTTTCAAATGCCTACCAAGGTAGTGTAAAAACCACCAGGAGAACTCCTGTCTGGCACCTTCCCCGGTGGAGATGTGCATGGGGTGTCTGTGAAACATTGTGTCACCGGCCGACTCCAAAATTCAGCGGCTCCCCATCTCAGCCCAGAAAGCAGGTAGAACAACTTTTGTGGTGTCTTTCAGATGCCTACCAAGGTAGTGTAAAAACTACCAGGAGAACTCCTGTCTGGCACCTTCCCCGGTGGAGTTGTGCAGGGGGTGTGTTTGGAACATTTTGTCACCGGCCGACTCCAAAATTCAGCGATTCCCCATCTCAGCCCAGAAAGCAGGTAGAACAACTTTTGTGGTGTCTTTCAGATGCCTACCAAGGTAGTGTAAAAACTACCAGGAGAACTCCTGTCTGGCACCTTCCCCGGTGGAGTTGTGCATGGGGTGTGTTTGGAACATTTTGTCACCGGCCGACTCCAAAATTCAGCGGTTCCCCATCTCAGCCCAGAAAGCAGGTAGAACAACTTTTTTGGTGCCTTTCAGATGCCTACCAAGGTAGTGTAAAAACTACGAAGAGAACTCCTGTCTGGCACCTTCCCCGGTGGAGTTGTGCATGGGGTGTGTTTGGAACATTTTGTCAACGGCCGACTCCAAAATTCAGCGGTTCCCCATCTCAGCCCAGAAAGCAGGTAGAACAACTTTTCTTGTGCCTTTCAGCTGCCTACCAAGGTAGTGTAAAAACTACCAACAGAATTCGTTCCTGGCACCTTCCCCGGTGGAGTTGTGCATGGGGTGTCTGTGGAACATTTTGTCACCGGCCGAGTCCAAAATTCAGCGGTTCCCCATCTCAGCCCACAAAGCAGGAAGAACAACTTTTGTGGTGCCTTTCAAATGCCTTCCAAGGTAGTGTAAAAACCACCAGGAGAACTCCTGTCTGGCACCTTCCCCGGTGGAGTTGTGCATGGGGTGTCTGTGAAACATTTTGTCACCGGCCGACTCCAAAATTCAGCGGTTCCCCATCTCAGCCCAGAAAGCAGGTAGAACAACTTTTGTGGTGTCTTTCAGATGCCTACCGGAGCAATGTAAAAACTACCAGGAGAACTCCTGTCTGGCACCTTCCCCGGTGGAGTTGTGCAGGGGGTGTGTTTGGAACATTTTGTCACCAGCCGAGTCCAAAATTCAGCGGTTCCCCATCTCAGCCCAGAAAGCAGGTAGAACAACTTTTGTGGTGCCTTTCAGCTGCCTACCAAGGTAGTGTAAAAACTACCAAGAGAACTCCTGTCTGGCACCTTCCCCGGTGGAGTTGTGCAGGGGGTGTGTTTGGAACATTTTGTCACCGGCCGAGTCCAAAATTCAGCGGTTCCCCATCTCAGCCCAGAAAGCAGGAAGAACAACATTTGCGGTGCCTTTCAAATGCCTACCAAGGTAGTGTAAAAACTACCAGGAGAACTCCTGTCTGGCACCTTCCCCGGTGGAGTTGTGCATGGGGTGTGTTTGGAACATTTTGTCACCAGCCGACTCCAAAATTCAGCGTTTCCCCATCTCAGCCCACAAAGCAGGTAGAACAACTTTTGTGGTGCCTTTCAGCTGCCTACCAAGGTAGTGTAAAAACTACCAACAGAATTCGTTCCTGGCACCTTCCCCGGTGGAGTTGTGCATGGGGTGTGTTTGGAACATTTTGTCACCAGCCGAGTCCAAAATTCAGCTGTTCCCCATCTCAGCCCAGAAAGCAGGTAGAACAACTTTTGTGGTGTCATTCAGATGCCTACCAAGGTAGTGTAAAAACTACCAGGAGAACTCCTGTCTGGCACCTTCCCCGGTGGAGTTGTGCAGGGGGGGTGTTTGGAACATTTTGTCACCGGCCGAGTCCAAAATTCAGCGGTTCCCCATCTCAGCCCAGAAAGCAGGAAGAACAACTTTTGTGGTGCCTTTCAAATGCCTACCAAGGTAGTGTAAAAACCACCAGGAGAACTCCTGTCTGGCACCTTCCCCGGTGGAGTTGTGCATGGGGTGTCTGTGAAACATTTTGTCACCGGCCGACTCCAAAAATCAGCGGTTCCCCATCTCAGCCCAGAAAGCTGGTAGAACAACTTTTGTGGTGTCTTTCAGATGCCTACCGGAGCAATGTAAAAACTACCAGGAGAACTCCTGTCTGGCACCTTCCCCGGTGGAGTTGTGCAGGGAGTGTGTTTGGAACATTTTATCACCAGCCGAGTCCAAAATTCAGCTGTTCCCCATCTCAGCCCAGAAAGCAGGTAGAACAACTTTTGTGGTGTCTTTCAGATGCCTACCAAGGTAGTGTAAAAACCACCAGGAGAACTCCTGTCTGGCACCTTCCCCGGTGGAGTTGTGCATGGGGTGTCTGTGAAACATTTTGTCACCAGCCGACTCCAAAAATCAGCGGTTCCCCATCTCAGCCCAGAAAGCAGGTAGAACAACTTTTGTGGTGTCTTTCAGATGCCTACCGGAGCAATGTAAAAACTACCAGGAGAACTCCTGTCTGGCACCTTCCCCGGTGGAGTTGTGTGCAGGGGGTGTGTTTGGAACATTTTATCACCAGCCGAGTCCAAAATTCAGCTGTTCCCCATCTCAGCCCAGAAAGCAGGTAGAACAACTTTTGTGGTGTCTTTCAGATGCCTACCAAGGTAGTGTAAAAACTACCAGGAGAACTCCTGTCTGGCACCTTCCCCGGTGGAGTTGTGCATGGGGTGTGTTTGGAACATTTTGTCACCGGCCGAGTCCAAAATTCAGCGATTCCCCATCTCAGCCCAGAAAGCAGGTAGAACAACTTTTGTGGTGTCTTTCAGATGCCTACCAAGGTAGTGTAAAAACTACCAGGAGAACTCCTGTCTGGCACCTTCCCCGGTGGAGTTGTGCATGGGGTGTGTTTGGAACATTTTGTCACCAGCCGAGTCCAAAATTCAGCGTTTCCCCATCTCAGCCCAGAAAGCAGGTAGAACAACTTTTGTGGTGTCTTTCAGATGCCTACCAAGGTAGTGTAAAAAACTACCAGGAGAACTCCTGTCTGGCACCTTCCCCGGTGGAGTTGTGCATGGGGTGTGTTTGGAACATTTTGTCACCAGCCGAGTCCAAAATTCAGCGTTTCCCCATCTCAGCCCAGAAAGCAGGTAGAACAACTTTTGTGGTGTCTTTCAGATGCCTACCAAGGTAGTGTAAAAACTACTAAGAGAACTCCTGTCTGGCACCTTCCCCGGTGGAGTTGTGCATGGGGTGTGTTTGGAACATTTTGTCACCAGCCGAGTCCAAAATTCAGCGTTTCCCTATCTCAGCCCAGAAAGCAGGTAGAACAACTTTTGTAGTGCCTTTCAGCTGCCTACCAAGGTAGTGTAAAAACTACCAGGAGAACTCCTGTCTGGCACCTTCCCCGGTGGAGTTGTGCATGGGGTGTGTTTGGAACATTTTGTCACCAGCCGAGTCCAAAATTCAGCGATTCCCCATCTCAGCCCAGAAAGCAGGTAGAACAACTTTTGTGGTGTCTTTCAGATGCCTACCGGAGCAATGTAAAAACTACCAGGAGAACTCCTGTCTGGCACCTTCCGTGGTGGAGTTGTGCATGGGGTGTGTTTGGAACATTTTGTCACCGGCCGAGTCCAAAATTCAGCGGTTCCCCATCTCAGCCCAGAAAGCAGGTAGAACAACTTTTGTGGTGTCTTTCAGATGCCTACCAAGGTAGTGTAAAAACTACCAGGAGAACTCCTGTCTGGCACCTTCCCCGGTGGAGTTGTGCAGGGGGTGTGTTTGGAACATTTTGTCACCGGCCGACTCCAAAATTCAGCGATTCCCCATCTCAGCCCAGAAAGCAGGTAGAACAACTTTTGTGGTGTCTTTCAGATGCCTACCAAGGTAGTGTAAAAACTACCAGGAGAACTCCTGTCTGGCACCTTCCCCGGTGGAGTTGTGCAGGGGGTGTGTTTGGAACATTTTGCCACCAGCCGACTCCAAAATTCAGCGGTTCCCCATCTCAGCGCAGAAAGCAGGTAGAACAACTTTTCTTGTGCCTTTCAGCTGCCTACCAAGGTAGTGTAAAAACTACCAAGAGAATTCGTTCCTGGCACCTTCCCCCGGTGGAGTTGTGCATGGGGTGTCTGTGGAACATTTTGTCACCGGCCGAGTCCAAAATTCAGCGGTTCCCCATCTCAGCCCAGAAAGCAGGTAGAACAACTTTTGTGGTGTCTTTCAGATGCCTACCGGAGCAATGTAAAAACTACCAGGAGAACTCCTGTCCTGGCACCTTCCCCGGTGGAGTTGTGCATGGGGTGTGTTTGGAACATTTTGTCACCAGCCGAGTCCAAAATTCAGCGTTTCCCCATCTCAGCCCAGAAAGCAGGTAGAACAACTTTTGTGGTGTCTTTCAGATGCCTACCAAGGTAGTGTAAAAACTACCAGGAGAACTCCTGTCTGGCACCTTCCCCGGTGGAGTTGTGCATGGGGTGTGTTTGGAACATTTTGTCACCAGCCGACTCCAAAATTCAGCGTTTCCCCATCTCAGCCCAGAAAGCAGGTAGAACAACTTTTGTGGTGTCTTTCAGATGCCTACCAAGGTAGTGTAAAAACTACTAAGAGAACTCCTGTCTGGCACCTTCCCCGGTGGAGTTGTGCATGGGGTGTGATTGGAACATTTTGTCACCAGCTGAGTCCAAAATTCAGCGTTTCCCTATCTCAGCCCAGAAAGCAGGTAGAACAACTTTTGTAGTGCCTTTCAGCTGCCTACCAAGGTAGTGTAAAAACTACCAGGAGAACTCCTGTCTGGCACCTTCCCCGGTGGAGTTGTGCAGGGGGTGTGTTTGGAACATTTTGTCACCGGCCGAGTCCAAAATTCAGCGATTCCCCATCTCAGCCCAGAAAGCAGGTAGAACAACTTTTGTGGTGTCTTTCAGATGCCTACCGGAGCAATGTAAAAAACTACCAACAGAACTCCTGTCTGGCACCTTCCGTGGTGGAGTTGTGCATGGGGTGTGTTTGGAACATTTTGTCACCGGCCGAGTCCAAAATTCAGCGGTTCCCCATCTCAGCCCAGAAAGCAGGTAGAACAACTTTTGTGGTGTCTTTCAGATGCCTACCAAGGTAGTGTAAAAACTACCAGGAGAACTCCTGTCTGGCACCTTCCCCGGTGGAGTTGTGCATGGGGTGTGTTTGGAACATTTTGCCACCAGCCGACTCCAAAATTCAGCGGTTCCCCATCTCAGCCCAGAAAGCAGGTAGAACAACTTTTCTTGTGCCTTTCAGCTGCCTACCAAGGTAGTGTAAAAACTACCAAGAGAATTCGTTCCTGGCACCTTCCCCGGTGGAGTTGTGCATGGGGTGTCTGTGGAACATTTTGTCACCGGCCGACTCCAAAATTCAGCGGTTCCCCATCTCAGCCCAGAAAGCAGGAAGAACAACTTTTGTGGTGCCTTTCAAATGCCTACCAAGGTAGTGTAAAAACCACCAGGAGAACTCCTGTCTGGCACCTTCCCCGGTGGAGATGTGCATGGGGTGTCTGTGAAACATTGTGTCACCGGCCGACTCCAAAATTCAGCGGTTCCCCATCTCAGCCCAGAAAGCAGGTAGAACAACTTTTGTGGTGTCTTTCAGATGCCTACCAAGGTAGTGTAAAAACTACCAGGAGAACTCCTGTCTGGCACCTTCCCCGGTGGAGTTGTGCAGGGGGTGTGTTTGGAACATTTTGTCACCCGGCCGACTCCAAAATTCAGCGATTCCCCATCTCAGCCCAGAAAGCAGGTAGAACAACTTTTGTGGTGTCTTTCAGATGCCTACCAAGGTAGTGTAAAAACTACCAGGAGAACTCCTGTCTGGCACCTTCCCCGGTGGAGTTGTGCATGGGGTGTGTTTGGAACATTTTGTCACCGGCCGACTCCAAAATTCAGCGGTTCCCCATCTCAGCCCAGAAAGCAGGTAGAACAACTTTTTTGGTGCCTTTCAGATGCCTACCAAGGTAGTGTAAAAACTACGAAGAGAACTCCTGTCTGGCACCTTCCCCGGTGGAGTTGTGCATGGGGTGTGTTTGGAACATTTTGTCAACGGCCGACTCCAAAATTCAGCGGTTCCCCATCTCAGCCCACAAAGCAGGTACAACAACTTTTCTTGTGGCCTTTCAGCTGCCTACCAAGGTAGTGTAAAAAACTACCAACAGAATTCATTCCTGGCACCCTTCCCCCGGTGGAGGTTGTGCATGGGGTGTCTGTGGAAACATTTTGTCACCGGCCGAGTCCAAAATTTCAGCGGTTTCCCCATCTCAGCCCACAAAGCAGGAAGAACAACTTTTGTGGTGCCTTTCAAATGCCTTCCAAGGTAGTGTAAAAAACCACCAGGAGAACTCCTGTCTGGCACCTTCCCCCGGTGGAGTTGTGCATGGGGTGTCTGTGAAACATTTTGTCACCGGCCGACTCCAAAATTCAGCGATTCCCCATCTCAGCCCAGAAAGCAGGTAGAAACAACTTTTGTGGTGTCTTTCAGATGCCTACCGGAGCAATGTAAAAACTACCAGGAGAACTCCTGTCTGGCACCTTCCCCGGTGGAGTTGTTGCAGGGGGTGTGTTTGGAACATTTTGTCCACCAGCCGAGTCCCAAAATTCAGCGGTTCCCCATCTCAGCCCAGAAAGCAGGTAGAACAACTTTTGTGGTGTCTTTCAGATGCCTACCAAGGTAGTGTAAAAACTACCAGGAGAACTCCTGTCTGGCACCTTCCCCGGTGGAGTTGTGCATGGGGTGTCTTTGGAACATTTTGTCACCGGCCGACTCCAAAAATTCAGCGATTCCCCATCTCAGCCCAGAAAGGCAGGTAGAACAACTTTTTGTGGTGTCTTTCAGATGCCTACCAAGGTAGTGTAAAAAACTACCAGGAGAACTCCTGTCTGGCACCTTCCGTGGTGGAGTTGTGCATGGGGTGTGTTTGGAACATTTTGTCACCGGCCCGACTCCAAAATTCAGCGGTTCCCCCATCTCAGCCCAGAAAGCAGGTAGAAACAACTTTTTTTGGTGCCTTTCAGATGCCTACCAAGGTAGTGTAAAAAAACTACCAAGAGAAACTCCTGTCTGGCACCTTCCCCGGTGGAGTTGTGCATGGGGTGTGTTTGGAACATTTTGTCAACGGGCCCGACTCCAAAATTCAGCGGTTCCCCATCTCAGCCCACAAAGCAGGTAGAACAACTTTTTCTTGTGCCTTTCAGCTGCCTACCAAGGTAGTGTAAAAACTACCAACAGAATTCGTGTGCATGGGGTGTCTGTGGAACATTTTGTCACCGGCCGAGTCCAAAATTCAGCGGTTCCCCATCTCAGCCCAGAAAGCAGGTAGAACAACTTTTGTGGTGCCTTTCAAATGCCTACCAAGGTAGTGTAAAAACCACCAGGAGAACTCCTGTCTGGCACCTTCCCCGGTGGAGTTGTGCATGGGGTGTCTGTGAAACATTTTGTCACCGGCCGACTCCAAAATTCAGCGATTCCCCATCTCAGCCCAGAAAGCAGGTAGAACAACTTTTGTGGTGTCTTTCAGATGCCTACCGGAGCAATGTAAAAACTACCAGGAGAACTCCTGTCTGGCACCTTCCCCGGTGGAGTTGTGCATGGGGTGTGTTTGGAACATTTTGTCACCGGCCGAGTCCAAAATTCAGCGGTTCCCCATCTCAGCCCACAAAGCAGGTAGAACAACTTTTCTTGTGCCTTTCAGCTGCCTACCAAGGTAGTGTAAAAACTACCAAGAGAATTCGTTCCTGGCACCTTCCCCGGTGGAGTTGTGCATGGGGTGTCTGTGGAACATTTTGTCACCGGCCGAGTCCAAAATTCAGCGGTTCCCCATCTCAGCCCAGAAAGCAGGTAGAACAACTTTTGTGGTGTCTTTCAGATGCCTACCGGAGCAATGTAAAAACTACCAGGAGAACTCCTGTCTGGCACCTTCCCCGGTGGAGTTGTGCAGGGGGTGTGTTTGGAACATTTTGTCACCAGCCGAGTCCAAAATTCAGCGGTTCCCCATCTCAGCCCAGAAAGCAGGTAGAACAACTTTTGTGGTGCCTTTCAGCTGCCTACCAAGGTAGTGTAAAAACTACCAAGAGAACTCCTGTCTGGCACCTTCCCCGGTGGAGTTGTGCATGGGGTGTGTTTGGAACATTTTGTCACCGGCCGAGTCCAAAATTCAGCGGTTCCCCATCTCAGCCCACAAAGCAGGAAGAACAACATTTGTGGTGTCTTTCAGATGCCTACCAAGGTAGTGTAAAAACTACCAGGAGAACTCCTGTCTGGCACCTTCCCCGGTGGAGTTGTGCATGGGGTGTGTTTGGAACATTTTGTCAACGGCCGACTCCAAAATTCAGCGGTTCCCCATCTCAGCCCACAAAGCAGGTACAACAACTTTTCTTGTGCCTTTCAGCTGCCTACCAAGGTAGTGTAAAAACTACCAACAGAATTCGTTCCTGGCACCTTCCCCGGTGGAGTTGTGCATGGGGTGTCTGTGGAACATTTTGTCACCGGCCGACTCCAAAATTCAGCGGTTCCCCATCTCAGCCCAGAAAGCAGGTAGAACAACTTTTGTGGTGTCTTTCAGATGCCTACCGGAGCAATGTAAAAACTACCAGGAGAACTCCTGTCTGGCACCTTCCCCGGTGGAGTTGTGCAGGGGGTGTGTTTGGAACATTTTGTCACCAGCCGAGTCCAAAATTCAGCGTTTCCCCATCTCAGCCCAGAAAGCAGGTAGAACAACTTTTGTGGTGTCTTTCAGATGCCTACCAAGGTAGTGTAAAAACTACCAGGAGAACTCCTGTCTGGCACCTTCCCCGGTGGAGTTGTGCAGGGGGTGTGTTTGGAACATTTTGTCACCGGCCGAGTCCAAAATTCAGCGGTTCCCCATCTCAGCCCACAAAGCAGGTAGAACAACTTTTCTTGTGCCTTTCAGCTGCCTACCAAGGTAGTGTAAAAACTACCAACAGAATTCGTTCCTGGCACCTTCCCCGGTGGAGTTGTGCATGGGGTGTGTTTGGAACATTTTGTCACCGGCCGAGTCCAAAATTCAGCGATTCCCCATCTCAGCCCAGAAAGCAGGTAGAACAACTTTTGTGGTGTCTTTCAGATGCCTACCGGAGCAATGTAAAAACTACCAACAGAACTCCTGTCTGGCACCTTCCGTGGTGGAGTTGTGCATGGGGTGTGTTTGGAACATTTTGTCACCGGCCGAGTCCAAAATTCAGCGGTTCCCCATCTCAGCCCAGAAAGCAGGTAGAACAACTTTTGTGGTGTCTTTCAGATGCCTACCAAGGTAGTGTAAAAACTACCAGGAGAACTCCTGTCTGGCACCTTCCCCGGTGGAGTTGTGCATGGGGTGTGTTTGGAACATTTTGCCACCAGCCGACTCCAAAATTCAGCGGTTCCCCATCTCAGCCCAGAAAGCAGGTAGAACAACTTTTCTTGTGCCTTTCAGCTGCCTACCAAGGTAGTGTAAAAACTACCAAGAGAATTCGTTCCTGGCACCTTCCCCGGTGGAGTTGTGCATGGGGTGTCTGTGGAACATTTTGTCACCGGCCGACTCCAAAATTCAGCGGTTCCCCATCTCAGCCCAGAAAGCAGGAAGAACAACTTTTGTGGTGCCTTTCAAATGCCTACCAAGGTAGTGTAAAAACCACCAGGAGAACTCCTGTCTGGCACCTTCCCCGGTGGAGATGTGCATGGGGTGTCTGTGAAACATTGTGTCACCGGCCGACTCCAAAATTCAGCGGTTCCCCATCTCAGCCCAGAAAGCAGGTAGAACAACTTTTGTGGTGTCTTTCAGATGCCTACCAAGGTAGTGTAAAAACTACCAGGAGAACTCCTGTCTGGCACCTTCCCCGGTGGAGTTGTGCAGGGGGTGTGTTTGGAACATTTTGTCACCGGCCGACTCCAAAATTCAGCGATTCCCCATCTCAGCCCAGAAAGCAGGTAGAACAACTTTTGTGGTGTCTTTCAGATGCCTACCAAGGTAGTGTAAAAACTACCAGGAGAACTCCTGTCTGGCACCTTCCCCGGTGGAGTTGTGCATGGGGTGTGTTTGGAACATTTTGTCACCGGCCGACTCCAAAATTCAGCGGTTCCCCATCTCAGCCCAGAAAGCAGGTAGAACAACTTTTTTGGTGCCTTTCAGATGCCTACCAAGGTAGTGTAAAAACTACGAAGAGAACTCCTGTCTGGCACCTTCCCCGGTGGAGTTGTGCATGGGGTGTGTTTGGAACATTTTGTCAACGGCCGACTCCAAAATTCAGCGGTTCCCCATCTCAGCCCACAAAGCAGGTACAACAACTTTTCTTGTGCCTTTCAGCTGCCTACCAAGGTAGTGTAAAAACTACCAACAGAATTCATTCCTGGCACCTTCCCCGGTGGAGTTGTGCATGGGGTGTCTGTGGAACATTTTGTCACCGGCCGAGTCCAAAATTCAGCGGTTCCCCATCTCAGCCCACAAAGCAGGAAGAACAACTTTTGTGGTGCCTTTCAAATGCCTTCCAAGGTAGTGTAAAAACCACCAGGAGAACTCCTGTCTGGCACCTTCCCCGGTGGAGTTGTGCATGGGGTGTCTGTGAAACATTTTGTCACCGGCCGACTCCAAAATTCAGCGATTCCCCATCTCAGCCCAGAAAGCAGGTAGAACAACTTTTGTGGTGTCTTTCAGATGCCTACCGGAGCAATGTAAAAACTACCAGGAGAACTCCTGTCTGGCACCTTCCCCGGTGGAGTTGTGCAGGGGGTGTGTTTGGAACATTTTGTCACCAGCCGAGTCCAAAATTCAGCGGTTCCCCATCTCAGCCCAGAAAGCAGGTAGAACAACTTTTGTGGTGTCTTTCAGATGCCTACCAAGGTAGTGTAAAAACTACCAGGAGAACTCCTGTCTGGCACCTTCCCCGGTGGAGTTGTGCATGGGGTGTCTTTGGAACATTTTGTCACCGGCCGACTCCAAAATTCAGCGATTCCCCATCTCAGCCCAGAAAGCAGGTAGAACAACTTTTGTGGTGTCTTTCAGATGCCTACCAAGGTAGTGTAAAAACTACCAGGAGAACTCCTGTCTGGCACCTTCCGTGGTGGAGTTGTGCATGGGGTGTGTTTGGAACATTTTGTCACCGGCCGACTCCAAAATTCAGCGGTTCCCCATCTCAGCCCAGAAAGCAGGTAGAACAACTTTTTTGGTGCCTTTCAGATGCCTACCAAGGTAGTGTAAAAACTACCAAGAGAACTCCTGTCTGGCACCTTCCCCGGTGGAGTTGTGCATGGGGTGTGTTTGGAACATTTTGTCAACGGCCGACTCCAAAATTCAGCGGTTCCCCATCTCAGCCCACAAAGCAGGTAGAACAACTTTTCTTGTGCCTTTCAGCTGCCTACCAAGGTAGTGTAAAAACTACCAACAGAATTCGTTCCTGGCTCCTTCCCCGGTGGAGTTGTGCATGGGGTGTCTGTGGAACATTTTGTCACCGGCCGAGTCCAAAATTCAGCGGTTCCCCATCTCAGCCCAGAAAGCAGGTAGAACAACTTTTGTGGTGCCTTTCAAATGCCTACCAAGGTAGTGTAAAAACCACCAGGAGAACTCCTGTCTGGCACCTTCCCCGGTGGAGTTGTGCATGGGGTGTCTGTGAAACATTTTGTCACCGGCCGACTCCAAAATTCAGCGATTCCCCATCTCAGCCCAGAAAGCAGGTAGAACAACTTTTGTGGTGTCTTTCAGATGCCTACCGGAGCAATGTAAAAACTACCAGGAGAACTCCTGTCTGGCACCTTCCCCGGTGGAGTTGTGCATGGGGTGTGTTTGGAACATTTTGTCACCGGCCGAGTCCAAAATTCAGCGGTTCCCCATCTCAGCCCACAAAGCAGGTAGAACAACTTTTCTTGTGCCTTTCAGCTGCCTACCAAGGTAGTGTAAAAACTACCAAGAGAATTCGTTCCTGGCACCTTCCCCGGTGGAGTTGTGCATGGGGTGTCTGTGGAACATTTTGTCACCGGCCGAGTCCAAAATTCAGCGGTTCCCCATCTCAGCCCAGAAAGCAGGTAGAACAACTTTTGTGGTGTCTTTCAGATGCCTACCGGAGCAATGTAAAAACTACCAGGAGAACTCCTGTCTGGCACCTTCCCCGGTGGAGTTGTGCAGGGGGTGTGTTTGGAACATTTTGTCACCAGCCGAGTCCAAAATTCAGCGGTTCCCCATCTCAGCCCAGAAAGCAGGTAGAACAACTTTTGTGGTGCCTTTCAGCTGCCTACCAAGGTAGTGTAAAAACTACCAAGAGAACTCCTGTCTGGCACCTTCCCCGGTGGAGTTGTGCATGGGGTGTGTTTGGAACATTTTGTCACCGGCCGAGTCCAAAATTCAGCGGTTCCCCATCTCAGCCCACAAAGCAGGAAGAACAACATTTGTGGTGTCTTTCAGATGCCTACCAAGGTAGTGTAAAAACTACCAGGAGAACTCCTGTCTGGCACCTTCCCCGGTGGAGTTGTGCATGGGGTGTGTTTGGAACATTTTGTCAACGGCCGACTCCAAAATTCAGCGGTTCCCCATCTCAGCCCACAAAGCAGGTACAACAACTTTTCTTGTGCCTTTCAGCTGCCTACCAAGGTAGTGTAAAAACTACCAACAGAATTCGTTCCTGGCACCTTCCCCGGTGGAGTTGTGCATGGGGTGTCTGTGGAACATTTTGTCACCGGCCGACTCCAAAATTCAGCGGTTCCCCATCTCAGCCCAGAAAGCAGGTAGAACAACTTTTGTGGTGTCTTTCAGATGCCTACCGGAGCAATGTAAAAACTACCAGGAGAACTCCTGTCTGGCACCTTCCCCGGTGGAGTTGTGCAGGGGGTGTGTTTGGAACATTTTGTCACCAGCCGAGTCCAAAATTCAGCGTTTCCCCATCTCAGCCCAGAAAGCAGGTAGAACAACTTTTGTGGTGTCTTTCAGATGCCTACCAAGGTAGTGTAAAAACTACCAGGAGAACTCCTGTCTGGCACCTTCCCCGGTGGAGTTGTGCAGGGGGTGTGTTTGGAACATTTTGTCACCGGCCGAGTCCAAAATTCAGCGGTTCCCCATCTCAGCCCACAAAGCAGGTAGAACAACTTTTCTTGTGCCTTTCAGCTGCCTACCAAGGTAGTGTAAAAACTACCAACAGAATTCGTTCCTGGCACCTTCCCCGGTGGAGTTGTGCATGGGGTGTGTTTGGAACATTTTGTCACCGGCCGAGTCCAAAATTCAGCGGTTCCCCATCTCAGCCCACAAAGCAGGTAGAACAACTTTTCTTGTGCCTTTCAGCTGCCTACCAAGGTAGTGTAAAAACTACCAAGAGAATTCGTTCCTGGCACCTTCCCCGGTGGAGTTGTGCATGGGGTGTCTGTGGAACATTTTGTCACCGGCCGAGTCCAAAATTCAGCGGTTCCCCATCTCAGCCCAGAAAGCAGGTAGAACAACTTTTGTGGTGTCTTTCAGATGCCTACCGGAGCAATGTAAAAACTACCAGGAGAACTCCTGTCTGGCACCTTCCCCGGTGGAGTTGTGCAGGGGGTGTCTGTGAAACATTTTGTCACCGGCCGACTCCAAAAATCAGCGGTTCCCCATCTCAGCCCAGAAAGCTGGTAGAACAACTTTTGTGGTGTCTTTCAGATGCCTACCAAGGTAGTGTAAAAACTACTAAGAGAACTCCTGTCTGGCACCTTCCCCGGTGGAGTTGTGCATGGGGTGTGTTTGGAACATTTTGTCACCGGCCGAGTCCAAAATTCAGCTGTTCCCCATCTCAGCCCAGAAAGCAGGTAGAACAACTTTTGTGGTGTCTTTCAGATGCCTACCAAGGTAGTGTAAAAACCACCAGGAGAACTCCTGTCTGGCACCTTCCCCGGTGGAGTTGTGCATGGGGTGTCTGTGAAACATTTTGTCACCGGCCGACTCCAAAAATCAGCGGTTCCCCATCTCAGCCCAGAAAGCAGGTAGAACAACTTTTGTGGTGTCTTTCAGATGCCTACCGGAGCAATGTAAAAACTACCAGGAGAACTCCTGTCTGGCACCTTCCCCGGTGGAGTTGTGCAGGGGGTGTGTTTGGAACATTTTATCACCAGCCGAGTCCAAAATTCAGCTGTTCCCCATCTCAGCCCAGAAAGCAGGTAGAACAACTTTTGTGGTGTCTTTCAGATGCCTACCAAGGTAGTGTAAAAACTACTAAGAGAACTCCTGTCTGGCACCTTCCCCGGTGGAGTTGTGCATGGGGTGTGTTTGGAACATTTTGTCACCGGCCGACTCCAAAATTCAGCGTTTCCCCATCTCAGCCCAGAAAGCAGGTAGAAAAACTTTTGTGGTGTCTTTCAGATGCCTACCAAGGTAGTGTAAAAACTACCAGGAGAACTCCTGTCTGGCACCTTCCCCGGTGGAGTTGTGCAGGGGGTGTGTTTGGAACATTTTGCCACCAGCCGAGTCCAAAATTCAGCGGTTCCCCATCTCAGCCCAGAAAGCAGGTAGAACAACTTTTGTGGTGCCTTTCAGCTGCCTACCAAGGTAGTGTAAAAACTACTAAGAGAACTCCTGTCTGGCACCTTCCCCGGTGGAGTTGTGCATGGGGTGTGTTTGGAACATTTTGTCACCAGCCGAGTCCAAAATTCAGCGGTTCCCCATCTCAGCCCACAAAGCAGGTACAACAACTTTTGTAGTGCCTTTCAGCTGCCTACCGGATCAATGTAAAAACTACCAGGAGAACTCCTGTCTGGCACCTTCCCCGGTGGAGTTGTGCATGGGGTGTGTTTGGAACATTTTGTCACCAGCCGACTCCAAAATTCAGCGTTTCCCCATCTCAGCCCAGAAAGCAGGTAGAACAACTTTTGTGGTGCCTTTCAAATGCCTACCAAGGTAGTGTAAAAACCACCAGGAGAACTCCTGTCTGGCACCTTCCCCGGTGGAGTTGTGCATGGGGTGTGTTTGGAACATTTTGTCACCGGCCGACTCCAAAAATCAGCGGTTCCCCATCTCAGCCCAGAAAGCAGGTAGAACAACTTTTGTGGTGTCTTTCAGATGCCTACCAAGGTAGTGTAAAAACTACGAAGAGAACTCCTGTCTGGCACCTTCCCCGGTGGAGTTGTGCATGGGGTGTCTGTGAAACATTTTGTCACCGGCCGACTCCAAAAATCAGCGGTTCCCCATCTCAGCCCAGAAAGCAGGTAGAACAACTTTTGTGGTGTCTTTCAGATGCCTACCGGAGCAATGTAAAAACTACCAGGAGAACTCCTGTCTGGCACCTTCCCCGGTGGAGTTGTGCAGGGGGTGTGTTTGGAACATTTTATCACCAGCCGAGTCCAAAATTCAGCTGTTCCCCATCTCAGCCCAGAAAGCAGGTAGAACAACTTTTGTGGTGTCTTTCAGATGCCTACCGGAGCAATGTAAAAACTACCAGGAGAACTCCTGTCTGGCACCTTCCCCGGTGGAGTTGTGCATGGGGTGTGTTTGGAACATTTTGTCACCAGCCGAGTCCAAAATTCAGCGTTTCCCCATCTCAGCCCAGAAAGCAGGTACAACAACTTTTGTGGTGTCTTTTAGATGCCTACCAAGGTAGTGTAAAAACTACCAAGAGAACTCCTGTCTGGCACCTTCCCCGGTGGAGTTGTGCATGGGGTGTGTTTGGAACATTTTGTCACCGGCCGAGTCCAAAATTCAGCGGTTCCCCATCTCAGCCCAGAAAGCAGGTAGAACAACTTTTGTGGTGTCTTTCAGATGCCTACCAAGGTAGTGTAAAAACTACCAGGAGAACTCCTGTCTGGCACCTTCCCCGGTGGAGTTGTGCATGGGGTGTGTTTGGAACATTTTGTCACCGGCCGAGTCCAAAATTCAGCGTTTCCCCATCTCAGCCCAGAAAGCAGGTAGAACAACTTTTGTGGTGTCTTTCAGATGCCTACCAAGGTAGTGTAAAAACTACCAAGAGAACTCCTGTCTGGCACCTTCCCCGGTGGAGTTGTGCATGGGGTGTGTTTGGAACATTTTGTCAACGGCCGACTCCAAAATTCAGCGTTTCCGCATCTCAGCCCACAAAGCAGGTACAACAACTTTTCTTGTGCCTTTCAGCTGCCTACCAAGGTAGTGTAAAAACTACCAACAGAATTCGTTCCTGGCACCTTCCCCGGTGGAGTTGTGCATGGGGTGTCTGTGGAACATTTTGTCACCGGCCGACTCCAAAATTCAGCGGTTCCCCATCTCAGCCCAGAAAGCAGGAAGAACAACTTTTGTGGTGCCTTTCAAATGCCTACCAAGGTAGTGTAAAAACCACCAGGAGAACTCCTGTCTGGCACCTTCCCCGGTGGAGATGTGCATGGGGTGTCTGTGAAACATTTTGTCACCGGCCGAGTCCAAAATTCAGCGGTTCCCCATCTCAGCCCAGAAAGCAGGTAGAACAACTTTTGTGGTGTCTTTCAGATGCCTACCAAGGTAGTGTAAAAACTACCAGGAGAACTCCTGTCTGGCACCTTCCCCGGTGGAGTTGTGCAGGGGGTGTGTTTGGAACATTTTGTCACCGGCCGACTCCAAAATTCAGCGATTCCCCATCTCAGCCCAGAAAGCAGGTAGAACAACTTTTGTGGTGTCTTTCAGATGCCTACCAAGGTAGTGTAAAAACTACCAGGAGAACTCCTGTCTGGCACCTTCCGTGGTGGAGTTGTGCAGGGGGTGTGTTTGGAACATTTTGTCACCGGCCGACTCCAAAATTCAGCGGTTCCCCATCTCAGCCCAGAAAGCAGGTAGAACAACTTTTTTGGTGCCTTTCAGATGCCTACCAAGGTAGTGTAAAAACTACCAAGAGAACTCCTGTCTGGCACCTTCCCCGGTGGAGTTGTGCATGGGGTGTGTTTGGAACATTTTGTCACCGGCCGAGTCCAAAATTCAGCGGTTCCCCATCTCAGCCCACAAAGCAGGTACAACAACTTTTCTTGTGCCTTTCAGCTGCCTACCAAGGTAGTGTAAAAACTACCAACAGAATTCGTTCCTGGCTCCTTCCCCGGTGGAGTTGTGCATGGGGTGTCTGTGGAACATTTTGTCACCGGCCGACTCCAAAATTCAGCGTTTCCCCATCTCAGCCCAGAAAGCAGGTAGAACAACTTTTGTGGTGCCTTTCAAATGCCTACCAAGGTAGTGTAAAAACCACCAGGAGAACTCCTGTCTGGCACCTTCCCCGGTGGAGTTGTGCATGGGGTGTCTGTGAAACATTTTGTCACCGGCCGACTCCAAAATTCAGCGATTCCCCATCTCAGCCCAGAAAGCAGGTAGAACAACTTTTGTGGTGTCTTTCAGATGCCTACCGGAGCAATGTAAAAACTACCAGGAGAACTCCTGTCTGGCACCTTCCCCGGTGGAGTTGTGCAGGGGGTGTGTTTGGAACATTTTGTCACCAGCCGAGTCCAAAATTCAGCGGTTCCCCATCTCAGCCCAGAAAGCAGGTAGAACAACTTTTGTGGTGTCTTTCAGATGCCTACCGGAGCAATGTAAAAACTACCAGGAGAACTCCTGTCTGGCACCTTCCCCGGTGGCGTTGTGCATGGGGTGTGTTTGGAACATTTTGTCACCGGCCGAGTCCAAAATTCAGCGGTTCCCCATCTCAGCCCAGAAAGCAGGAAGAACAACATTTGTGGTGTCTTTCAGATGCCTACCAAGGTAGTGTAAAAACTACCAGGAGAACTCCTGTCTGGCACCTTCCCCGGTGGAGTTGTGCATGGGGTGTGTTTGGAACATTTTGTCAACGGCCGACTCCAAAATTCAGCGGTTCCCCATCTCAGCCCACAAAGCAGGTACAACAACTTTTCTTGTGCCTTTCAGCTGCCTACCAAGGTAGTGTAAAATCTACCAACAGAATTCGTTCCTGGCACCTTCCCCGGTGGAGTTGTGCATGGGGTGTCTGTGGAACATTTTGTCACCGGCCGACTCCAAAATTCAGCGGTTCCCCATCTCAGCCCACAAAGCAGGTAGAACAACTTTTCTTGTGCCTTTCAGCTGCCTACAAAGGTAGTGTAAAAACTACCAAGAGAATTCGTTCCTGGCACCTTCCCCGGTGGAGTTGTGCATGGGGTGTCTGTGGAACATTTTGTCACCGGCCGAGTCCAAAATTCAGCGGTTCCCCATCTCAGCCCAGAAAGCAGGTAGAACAACTTTTGTGGTGTCTTTCAGATGCCTACCGGAGCAATGTAAAAACTACCAGGAGAACTCCTGTCTGGCACCTTCCCCGGTGGAGTTGTGCATGGGGTGTGTTTGGAACATTTTGTCACCAGCCGAGTCCAAAATTCAGCGGTTCCCCATCTCAGCCCAGAAAGCAGGTAGAACAACTTTTGTGGTGCCTTTCAGCTGCCTACCAAGGTAGTGTAAAAACTACCAAGAGAACTCCTGTCTGGCACCTTCCCCGGTGGAGTTGTGCATGGGGTGTGTTTGGAACATTTTGTCACCGGCCGAGTCCAAAATTCAGCGGTTCCCCATCTCAGCCCAGAAAGCAGGAAGAACAACATTTGTGGTGTCTTTCAGATGCCTACCAAGGTAGTGTAAAAACTACCAGGAGAACTCCTGTCTGGCACCTTCCCCGGTGGAGTTGTGCATGGGGTGTGTTTGGAACATTTTGTCAACGGCCGACTCCAAAATTCAGCGGTTCCCCATCTCAGCCCACAAAGCAGGTACAACAACTTTTCTTGTGCCTTTCAGCTGCCTACCAAGGTAGTGTAAAAACTACCAACAGAATTCGTTCCTGGCACCTTCCCCGGTGGAGTTGTGCATGGGGTGTCTGTGGAACATTTTGTCACCGGCCGACTCCAAAATTCAGCGGTTCCCCATCTCAGCCCAGAAAGCAGGTAGAACAACTTTTGTGGTGTCTTTCAGATGCCTACCGGAGCAATGTAAAAACTACCAGGAGAACTCCTGTCTGGCACCTTCCCCGGTGGAGTTGTGCAGGGGGTGTGTTTGGAACATTTTGTCACCAGCCGAGTCCAAAATTCAGCGTTTCCCCATCTCAGCCCAGAAAGCAGGTAGAACAACTTTTGTGGTGTCTTTCAGATGCCTACCAAGGTAGTGTAAAAACTACCAGGAGAACTCCTGTCTGGCACCTTCCCCGGTGGAGTTGTGCAGGGGGTGTGTTTGGAACATTTTGTCACCGGCCGAGTCCAAAATTCAGCGGTTCCCCATCTCAGCCCACAAAGCAGGTAGAACAACTTTTCTTGTGCCTTTCAGCTGCCTACCAAGGTAGTGTAAAAACTACCAACAGAATTCGTTCCTGGCACCTTCCCCGGTGGAGTTGTGCATGGGGTGTCTGTGGAACATTTTGTCACCGGCCGACTCCAAAATTCAGCGGTTCCCCATCTCAGCCCAGAAAGCAGGAAGAACAACTTTTGTGGTGCCTTTCAAATGCCTACCAAGGTAGTGTAAAAACCACCAGGAGAACTCCTGTCTGGCACCTTCCCCGGTGGAGATGTGCATGGGGTGTCTGTGAAACATTTTGTCACCGGCCGAGTCCAAAATTCAGCGGTTCCCCATCTCAGCCCAGAAAGCAGGTAGAACAACTTTTGTGGTGTCTTTCAGATGCCTACCAAGGTAGTGTAAAAACTACCAGGAGAACTCCTGTCTGGCACCTTCCCCGGTGGAGTTGTGCAGGGGGTGTGTTTGGAACATTTTGTCACCGGCCGACTCCAAAATTCAGCGATTCCCCATCTCAGCCCAGAAAGCAGGTAGAACAACTTTTGTGGTGTCTTTCAGATGCCTACCAAGGTAGTGTAAAAACTACCAGGAGAACTCCTGTCTGGCACCTTCCGTGGTGGAGTTGTGCAGGGGGTGTGTTTGGAACATTTTGTCACCGGCCGACTCCAAAATTCAGCGGTTCCCCATCTCAGCCCAGAAAGCAGGTAGAACAACTTTTTTGGTGCCTTTCAGATGCCTACCAAGGTAGTGTAAAAACTACCAAGAGAACTCCTGTCTGGCACCTTCCCCGGTGGAGTTGTGCATGGGGTGTGTTTGGAACATTTTGTCACCGGCCGAGTCCAAAATTCAGCGGTTCCCCATCTCAGCCCACAAAGCAGGTACAACAACTTTTCTTGTGCCTTTCAGCTGCCTACCAAGGTAGTGTAAAAACTACCAACAGAATTCGTTCCTGGCTCCTTCCCCGGTGGAGTTGTGCATGGGGTGTCTGTGGAACATTTTGTCACCGGCCGACTCCAAAATTCAGCGGTTCCCCATCTCAGCCCAGAAAGCAGGTAGAACAACTTTTGTGGTGCCTTTCAAATGCCTACCAAGGTAGTGTAAAAACCACCAGGAGAACTCCTGTCTGGCACCTTCCCCGGTGGAGTTGTGCATGGGGTGTCTGTGAAACATTTTGTCACCGGCCGACTCCAAAATTCAGCGATTCCCCATCTCAGCCCAGAAAGCAGGTAGAACAACTTTTGTGGTGTCTTTCAGATGCCTACCGGAGCAATGTAAAAACTACCAGGAGAACTCCTGTCTGGCACCTTCCCCGGTGGAGTTGTGCAGGGGGTGTGTTTGGAACATTTTGTCACCAGCCGAGTCCAAAATTCAGCGGTTCCCCATCTCAGCCCAGAAAGCAGGTAGAACAACTTTTGTGGTGTCTTTCAGATGCCTACCGGAGCAATGTAAAAACTACCAGGAGAACTCCTGTCTGGCACCTTCCCCGGTGGCGTTGTGCATGGGGTGTGTTTGGAACATTTTGTCACCGGCCGAGTCCAAAATTCAGCGGTTCCCCATCTCAGCCCAGAAAGCAGGAAGAACAACATTTGTGGTGTCTTTCAGATGCCTACCAAGGTAGTGTAAAAACTACCAAGAGAACTCCTGTCTGGCACCTTCCCCGGTGGAGTTGTGCATGGGGTGTGTTTGGAACATTTTGTCAACGGCCGACTCCAAAATTCAGCGGTTCCCCATCTCAGCCCACAAAGCAGGTACAACAACTTTTCTTGTGCCTTTCAGCTGCCTACCAAGGTAGTGTAAAATCTACCAACAGAATTCGTTCCTGGCACCTTCCCCGGTGGAGTTGTGCATGGGGTGTCTGTGGAACATTTTGTCACCGGCCGACTCCAAAATTCAGCGGTTCCCCATCTCAGCCCACAAAGCAGGTAGAACAACTTTTCTTGTGCCTTTCAGCTGCCTACAAAGGTAGTGTAAAAACTACCAAGAGAATTCGTTCCTGGCACCTTCCCCGGTGGAGTTGTGCATGGGGTGTCTGTGGAACATTTTGTCACCGGCCGAGTCCAAAATTCAGCGGTTCCCCATCTCAGCCCAGAAAGCAGGTAGAACAACTTTTGTGGTGTCTTTCAGATGCCTACCGGAGCAATGTAAAAACTACCAGGAGAACTCCTGTCTGGCACCTTCCCCGGTGGAGTTGTGCATGGGGTGTGTTTGGAACATTTTGTCACCAGCCGAGTCCAAAATTCAGCGGTTCCCCATCTCAGCCCAGAAAGCAGGTAGAACAACTTTTGTGGTGCCTTTCAGCTGCCTACCAAGGTAGTGTAAAAACTACCAAGAGAACTCCTGTCTGGCACCTTCCCCGGTGGAGTTGTGCATGGGGTGTGTTTGGAACATTTTGTCACCGGCCGAGTCCAAAATTCAGCGGTTCCCCATCTCAGCCCAGAAAGCAGGAAGAACAACATTTGTGGTGTCTTTCAGATGCCTACCAAGGTAGTGTAAAAACTACCAGGAGAACTCCTGTCTGGCACCTTCCCCGGTGGAGTTGTGCATGGGGTGTGTTTGGAACATTTTGTCAACGGCCGACTCCAAAATTCAGCGGTTCCCCATCTCAGCCCACAAAGCAGGTACAACAACTTTTCTTGTGCCTTTCAGCTGCCTACCAAGGTAGTGTAAAAACTACCAACAGAATTCGTTCCTGGCACCTTCCCCGGTGGAGTTGTGCATGGGGTGTCTGTGGAACATTTTGTCACCGGCCGACTCCAAAATTCAGCGGTTCCCCATCTCAGCCCAGAAAGCAGGTAGAACAACTTTTGTGGTGTCTTTCAGATGCCTACCGGAGCAATGTAAAAACTACCAGGAGAACTCCTGTCTGGCACCTTCCCCGGTGGAGTTGTGCAGGGGGTGTGTTTGGAACATTTTGTCACCAGCCGAGTCCAAAATTCAGCGTTTCCCCATCTCAGCCCAGAAAGCAGGTAGAACAACTTTTGTGGTGTCTTTCAGATGCCTACCAAGGTAGTGTAAAAACTACCAGGAGAACTCCTGTCTGGCACCTTCCCCGGTGGAGTTGTGCAGGGGGTGTGTTTGGAACATTTTGTCACCGGCCGAGTCCAAAATTCAGCGGTTCCCCATCTCAGCCCACAAAGCAGGTAGAACAACTTTTCTTGTGCCTTTCAGCTGCCTACCAAGGTAGTGTAAAAACTACCAACAGAATTCGTTCCTGGCACCTTCCCCGGTGGAGTTGTGCATGGGGTGTGTTTGGAACATTTTGTCACCGGCCGAGTCCAAAATTCAGCGGTTCCCCATCTCAGCCCACAAAGCAGGTAGAACAACTTTTCTTGTGCCTTTCAGCTGCCTACCAAGGTAGTGTAAAAACTACCAAGAGAATTCGTTCCTGGCACCTTCCCCGGTGGAGTTGTGCATGGGGTGTCTGTGGAACATTTTGTCACCGGCCGAGTCCAAAATTCAGCGGTTCCCCATCTCAGCCCAGAAAGCAGGTAGAACAACTTTTGTGGTGTCTTTCAGATGCCTACCAAGGTAGTGTAAAAACTACCAGGAGAACTCCTGTCTGGCACCTTCCCCGGTGGAGTTGTGCAGGGGGTGTCTGTGAAACATTTTGTCACCGGCCGACTCCAAAAATCAGCGGTTCCCCATCTCAGCCCAGAAAGCTGGTAGAACAACTTTTGTGGTGTCTTTCAGATGCCTACCAAGGTAGTGTAAAAACTACTAAGAGAACTCCTGTCTGGCACCTTCCCCGGTGGAGTTGTGCATGGGGTGTGTTTGGAACATTTTGTCACCGGCCGAGTCCAAAATTCAGCGTTTCCCCATCTCAGCCCAGAAAGCAGGTAGAACAACTTTTGTGGTGTCTTTCAGATGCCTACCAAGGTAGTGTAAAAACCACCAGGAGAACTCCTGTCTGGCACCTTCCCCGGTGGAGTTGTGCATGGGGTGTCTGTGAAACATTTTGTCACCGGCCGACTCCAAAAATCAGCGGTTCCCCATCTCAGCCCAGAAAGCAGGTAGAACAACTTTTGTGGTGTCTTTCAGATGCCTACCGGAGCAATGTAAAAACTACCAGGAGAACTCCTGTCTGGCACCTTCCCCGGTGGAGTTGTGCAGGGGGTGTGTTTGGAACATTTTATCACCAGCCGAGTCCAAAATTCCGCTGTTCCCCATCTCAGCCCAGAAAGCAGGTAGAACAACTTTTGTGGTGTCTTTCAGATGCCTACCAAGGTAGTGTAAAAACTACTAAGAGAACTCCTGTCTGGCACCTTCCCCGGTGGAGTTGTGCATGGGGTGTGTTTGGAACATTTTGTCACCGGCCGAGTCCAAAATTCAGCGATTCCCCATCTCAGCCCAGAAAGCAGGTAGAAAAACTTTTGTGGTGTCTTTCAGATGCCTACCAAGGTAGTGTAAAAACCACCAGGAGAACTCCTGTCTGGCACCTTCCCCGGTGGAGTTGTGCATGGGGTGTCTGTGAAACATTTTGTCACCGGCCGACTCCAAAAATCAGCGGTTCCCCATCTCAGCCCAGAAAGCAGGTAGAACAACTTTTGTGGTGTCTTTCAGATGCCTACCGGAGCAATGTAAAAACTACCAGGAGAACTCCTGTCTGGCACCTTCCCCGGTGGAGTTGTGCATGGGGTGTGTTTGGAACATTTTATCACCAGCCGAGTCCAAAATTCAGCTGTTCCCCATCTCAGCCCAGAAAGCAGGTAGAACAACTTTTGTGGTGTCTTTCAGATGCCTACCAAGGTAGTGTAAAAACTACTAAGAGAACTCCTGTCTGGCACCTTCCCCGGTGGAGTTGTGCATGGGGTGTGTTTGGAACATTTTGTCACCGGCCGAGTCCAAAATTCAGCGATTCCCCATCTCAGCCCAGAAAGCAGGTAGAAAAACTTTTGTGGTGTCTTTCAGATGCCTACCAAGGTAGTGTAAAAACTACCAGGAGAACTCCTGTCTGGCACCTTCCCCGGTGGAGTTGTGCAGGGGGTGTGTTTGGAACATTTTGCCACCAGCCGACTCCAAAATTCAGCGGTTCCCCATCTCAGCCCAGAAAGCAGGTAGAACATCTTTTGTGGTGCCTTTCAGATGCCTACCAAGGTAGTGTAAAAACTACTAAGAGAACTCCTGTCTGGCACCTTCCCCGGTGGAGTTGTGCATGGGGTGTGTTTGGAACATTTTGTCACCAGCCGAGTCCAAAATTCAGCGGTTCCCCATCTCAGCCCAGAAAGCAGGTAGAACATCTTTTGTGGTGCCTTTCAGCTGCCTACTGGATCAATGTAAAAACTACCAGGAGAACTCCTGTCTGGCACCTTCCCCGGTGGAGTTGTGCAGGGGGTGTGTTTGGAACATTTTGCCACCAGCCGACTCCAAAATTCAGCATTTCCCCATCTCAGCCCAGAAAGCAGGTAGAACAACTTTTGTGGTGCCTTTCAAATGCCTACCAAGGTAGTGTAAAAACCACCAGGAGAACTCCTGTCTGGCACCTTCCCCGGTGGAGTTGTGCATGGGGTGTCTGTGAAACATTTTGTCACCGGCCGACTCCAAAAATCAGCGGTTCCCCATCTCAGCCCAGAAAGCAGGTAGAACAACTTTTGTGGTGTCTTTCAGATGCCTACCGGAGCAATGTAAAAACTACCAGGAGAACTCCTGTCTGGCACCTTCCCCGGTGGAGTTGTGCAGGGGGTGTGTTTGGAACATTTTGTCACCAGCCGAGTCCAAAATTCAGCGATTCCCCATCTCAGCCCAGAAAGCAGGTAGAACAACTTTTGTGGTGTCTTTCAGATGCCTACCAAGGTAGTGTAAAAACTACGAAGAGAACTCCTGTCTGGCACCTTCCCCGGTGGAGTTGTGCATGGGGTGTGTTTGGAACATTTTGTCAACGGCCGACTCCAAAATTCAGCGATTCCCCATCTCAGCCCAGAAAGCAGGTAGAACAACTTTTGTGGTGTCTTTCAGATGCCTACCAAGGTAGTGTAAAAACTACCAGGAGAACTCCTGTCTGGCACCTTCCCCGGTGGAGTTGTGCATGGGGTGTGTTTGGAACATTTTGTCACCAGCCGAGTCCAAAATTCAGCGTTTCCCCATCTCAGCCCAGAAAGCAGGTAGAACAACTTTTGTGGTGTCTTTCAGATGCCTACCAAGGTAGTGTAAAAACTACCAAGAGAACTCCTGTCTGGCACCTTCCCCGGTGGAGTTGTGCATGGGGTGTGTTTGGAACATTTGGTCACCAGCCGAGTCCAAAATTCAGCGTTTCCCCATCTCAGCCCAGAAAGCAGGTAGAACAACTTTTGTGGTGTCTTTCAGATGCCTACCGGAGCAATGTAAAAACTACCAGGAGAACTCCTGTCTGGCACCTTCCCCGGTGGAGTTGTGCATGGCGTGTGTTTGGAACATTTTGTCACCGGCCGAGTCCAAAATTCAGCGGTTCCCCATCTCAGCCCAGTAAGCAGGTACAACAACTTTTGTGGTGTCTTTCAGATGCCTACCAAGGTAGTGTAAAAACTACCAGGAGAACTCCTGTCTGGCACCTTCCCCGGTGGAGTTGTGCATGGGGTGTGTTTGGAACATTTTGTCACCGGCCGACTCCAAAATTCAGCGTTTCCCCATCTCAGCCCAGAAAGCAGGTAGAACAACTTTTGTGGTGCCTTTCAGATGCCTACCAAGGTAGTGTAAAAACTACCAAGAGAACTCCTGTCTGGCACCTTCCCCGGTGGAGTTGTGCATGGGGTGTGTTTGGAACATTTTGTCAACGGCCGACTCCAAAATTCAGCGTTTCCGCATCTCAGCCCACAAAGCAGGTACAACAACTTTTCTTGTACCTTTCAGCTGCCTACCAAGGTAATGTAAAAACTACCAAGAGAATTCGTTCCTGGCACCTTCCCCGGTGGAGTTGTGCATGGGGTGTCTGTGGAACATTTTGTCACCGGCCGACTCCAAAATTCAGCGGTTCCCCATCTCAGCCCAGAAAGCAGGAAGAACAACTTTTGTGGTGCCTTTCAAATGCCTACCAAGGTAGTGTAAAAACCACCAGGAGAACTCCTGTCTGGCACCTTCCCCGGTGGAGATGTGCATGGGGTGTCTGTGAAACATTGTGTCACCGGCCGACTCCAAAATTCAGCGGCTCCCCATCTCAGCCCAGAAAGCAGGTAGAACAACTTTTGTGGTGTCTTTCAGATGCCTACCAAGGTAGTGTAAAAACTACCAGGAGAACTCCTGTCTGGCACCTTCCCCGGTGGAGTTGTGCAGGGGGTGTGTTTGGAACATTTTGTCACCGGCCGACTCCAAAATTCAGCGATTCCCCATCTCAGCCCAGAAAGCAGGTAGAACAACTTTTGTGGTGTCTTTCAGATGCCTACCAAGGTAGTGTAAAAACTACCAGGAGAACTCCTGTCTGGCACCTTCCCCGGTGGAGTTGTGCATGGGGTGTGTTTGGAACATTTTGTCACCGGCCGACTCCAAAATTCAGCGGTTCCCCATCTCAGCCCAGAAAGCAGGTAGAACAACTTTTTTGGTGCCTTTCAGATGCCTACCAAGGTAGTGTAAAAACTACGAAGAGAACTCCTGTCTGGCACCTTCCCCGGTGGAGTTGTGCATGGGGTGTGTTTGGAACATTTTGTCAACGGCCGACTCCAAAATTCAGCGGTTCCCCATCTCAGCCCAGAAAGCAGGTAGAACAACTTTTCTTGTGCCTTTCAGCTGCCTACCAAGGTAGTGTAAAAACTACCAACAGAATTCGTTCCTGGCACCTTCCCCGGTGGAGTTGTGCATGGGGTGTCTGTGGAACATTTTGTCACCGGCCGAGTCCAAAATTCAGCGGTTCCCCATCTCAGCCCACAAAGCAGGAAGAACAACTTTTGTGGTGCCTTTCAAATGCCTTCCAAGGTAGTGTAAAAACCACCAGGAGAACTCCTGTCTGGCACCTTCCCCGGTGGAGTTGTGCATGGGGTGTCTGTGAAACATTTTGTCACCGGCCGACTCCAAAATTCAGCGGTTCCCCATCTCAGCCCAGAAAGCAGGTAGAACAACTTTTGTGGTGTCTTTCAGATGCCTACCGGAGCAATGTAAAAACTACCAGGAGAACTCCTGTCTGGCACCTTCCCCGGTGGAGTTGTGCAGGGGGTGTGTTTGGAACATTTTGTCACCAGCCGACTCCAAAATTCAGCGGTTCCCCATCTCAGCCCAGAAAGCAGGTAGAACAACTTTTGTGGTGCCTTTCAGCTGCCTACCAAGGTAGTGTAAAAACTACCAAGAGAACTCCTGTCTGGCACCTTCCCCGGTGGAGTTGTGCAGGGGGTGTGTTTGGAACATTTTGTCACCGGCCGAGTCCAAAATTCAGCGGTTCCCCATCTCAGCCCAGAAAGCAGGAAGAACAACATTTGCGGTGCCTTTCAAATGCCTACCAAGGTAGTGTAAAAACTACCAGGAGAACTCCTGTCTGGCACCTTCCCCGGTGGAGTTGTGCATGGGGTGTGTTTGGAACATTTTGTCACCAGCCGACTCCAAAATTCAGCGTTTCCCCATCTCAGCCCACAAAGCAGGTAGAACAACTTTTGTGGTGCCTTTCAGCTGCCTACCAAGGTAGTGTAAAAACTACCAACAGAATTCGTTCCTGGCACCTTCCCCGGTGGAGTTGTGCATGGGGTGTGTTTGGAACATTTTGTCACCAGCCGAGTCCAAAATTCAGCTGTTCCCCATCTCAGCCCAGAAAGCAGGTAGAACAACTTTTGTGGTGTCATTCAGATGCCTACCAAGGTAGTGTAAAAACTACCAGGAGAACTCCTGTCTGGCACCTTCCCCGGTGGAGTTGTGCAGGGGGGGTGTTTGGAACATTTTGTCACCGGCCGAGTCCAAAATTCAGCGGTTCCCCATCTCAGCCCAGAAAGCAGGAAGAACAACTTTTGTGGTGCCTTTCAAATGCCTACCAAGGTAGTGTAAAAACCACCAGGAGAACTCCTGTCTGGCACCTTCCCCGGTGGAGTTGTGCATGGGGTGTCTGTGAAACATTTTGTCACCGGCCGACTCCAAAAATCAGCGGTTCCCCATCTCAGCCCAGAAAGCTGGTAGAACAACTTTTGTGGTGTCTTTCAGATGCCTACCGGAGCAATGTAAAAACTACCAGGAGAACTCCTGTCTGGCACCTTCCCCGGTGGAGTTGTGCAGGGAGTGTGTTTGGAACATTTTATCACCAGCCGAGTCCAAAATTCAGCTGTTCCCCATCTCAGCCCAGAAAGCAGGTAGAACAACTTTTGTGGTGTCTTTCAGATGCCTACCAAGGTAGTGTAAAAACCACCAGGAGAACTCCTGTCTGGCACCTTCCCCGGTGGAGTTGTGCATGGGGTGTCTGTGAAACATTTTGTCACCAGCCGACTCCAAAAATCAGCGGTTCCCCATCTCAGCCCAGAAAGCAGGTAGAACAACTTTTGTGGTGTCTTTCAGATGCCTACCGGAGCAATGTAAAAACTACCAGGAGAACTCCTGTCTGGCACCTTCCCCGGTGGAGTTGTGCAGGGGGTGTGTTTGGAACATTTTATCACCAGCCGAGTCCAAAATTCAGCTGTTCCCCATCTCAGCCCAGAAAGCAGGTAGAACAACTTTTGTGGTGTCTTTCAGATGCCTACCAAGGTAGTGTAAAAACTACCAGGAGAACTCCTGTCTGGCACCTTCCCCGGTGGAGTTGTGCATGGGGTGTGTTTGGAACATTTTGTCACCGGCCGAGTCCAAAATTCAGCGATTCCCCATCTCAGCCCAGAAAGCAGGTAGAACAACTTTTGTGGTGTCTTTCAGATGCCTACCAAGGTAGTGTAAAAACTACCAGGAGAACTCCTGTCTGGCACCTTCCCCGGTGGAGTTGTGCATGGGGTGTGTTTGGAACATTTTGTCACCAGCCGAGTCCAAAATTCAGCGTTTCCCCATCTCAGCCCAGAAAGCAGGTAGAACAACTTTTGTGGTGTCTTTCAGATGCCTACCAAGGTAGTGTAAAAACTACCAGGAGAACTCCTGTCTGGCACCTTCCCCGGTGGAGTTGTGCATGGGGTGTGTTTGGAACATTTTGTCACCAGCCGAGTCCAAAATTCAGCGTTTCCCCATCTCAGCCCAGAAAGCAGGTAGAACAACTTTTGTGGTGTCTTTCAGATGCCTACCAAGGTAGTGTAAAAACTACTAAGAGAACTCCTGTCTGGCACCTTCCCCGGTGGAGTTGTGCATGGGGTGTGTTTGGAACATTTTGTCACCAGCCGAGTCCAAAATTCAGCGTTTCCCTATCTCAGCCCAGAAAGCAGGTAGAACAACTTTTGTAGTGCCTTTCAGCTGCCTACCAAGGTAGTGTAAAAACTACCAGGAGAACTCCTGTCTGGCACCTTCCCCGGTGGAGTTGTGCATGGGGTGTGTTTGGAACATTTTGTCACCAGCCGAGTCCAAAATTCAGCGATTCCCCATCTCAGCCCAGAAAGCAGGTAGAACAACTTTTGTGGTGTCTTTCAGATGCCTACCGGAGCAATGTAAAAACTACCAGGAGAACTCCTGTCTGGCACCTTCCGTGGTGGAGTTGTGCATGGGGTGTGTTTGGAACATTTTGTCACCGGCCGAGTCCAAAATTCAGCGGTTCCCCATCTCAGCCCAGAAAGCAGGTAGAACAACTTTTGTGGTGTCTTTCAGATGCCTACCAAGGTAGTGTAAAAACTACCAGGAGAACTCCTGTCTGGCACCTTCCCCGGTGGAGTTGTGCAGGGGGTGTGTTTGGAACATTTTGTCACCGGCCGACTCCAAAATTCAGCGATTCCCCATCTCAGCCCAGAAAGCAGGTAGAACAACTTTTGTGGTGTCTTTCAGATGCCTACCAAGGTAGTGTAAAAACTACCAGGAGAACTCCTGTCTGGCACCTTCCCCGGTGGAGTTGTGCAGGGGGTGTGTTTGGAACATTTTGCCACCAGCCGACTCCAAAATTCAGCGGTTCCCCATCTCAGCGCAGAAAGCAGGTAGAACAACTTTTCTTGTGCCTTTCAGCTGCCTACCAAGGTAGTGTAAAAACTACCAAGAGAATTCGTTCCTGGCACCTTCCCCGGTGGAGTTGTGCATGGGGTGTCTGTGGAACATTTTGTCACCGGCCGAGTCCAAAATTCAGCGGTTCCCCATCTCAGCCCAGAAAGCAGGTAGAACAACTTTTGTGGTGTCTTTCAGATGCCTACCGGAGCAATGTAAAAACTACCAGGAGAACTCCTGTCTGGCACCTTCCCCGGTGGAGTTGTGCATGGGGTGTGTTTGGAACATTTTGTCACCAGCCGAGTCCAAAATTCAGCGTTTCCCCATCTCAGCCCAGAAAGCAGGTAGAACAACTTTTGTGGTGTCTTTCAGATGCCTACCAAGGTAGTGTAAAAACTACCAGGAGAACTCCTGTCTGGCACCTTCCCCGGTGGAGTTGTGCATGGGGTGTGTTTGGAACATTTTGTCACCAGCCGACTCCAAAATTCAGCGTTTCCCCATCTCAGCCCAGAAAGCAGGTAGAACAACTTTTGTGGTGTCTTTCAGATGCCTACCAAGGTAGTGTAAAAACTACTAAGAGAACTCCTGTCTGGCACCTTCCCCGGTGGAGTTGTGCATGGGGTGTGATTGGAACATTTTGTCACCAGCTGAGTCCAAAATTCAGCGTTTCCCTATCTCAGCCCAGAAAGCAGGTAGAACAACTTTTGTAGTGCCTTTCAGCTGCCTACCAAGGTAGTGTAAAAACTACCAGGAGAACTCCTGTCTGGCACCTTCCCCGGTGGAGTTGTGCAGGGGGTGTGTTTGGAACATTTTGTCACCGGCCGAGTCCAAAATTCAGCGATTCCCCATCTCAGCCCAGAAAGCAGGTAGAACAACTTTTGTGGTGTCTTTCAGATGCCTACCGGAGCAATGTAAAAACTACCAACAGAACTCCTGTCTGGCACCTTCCGTGGTGGAGTTGTGCATGGGGTGTGTTTGGAACATTTTGTCACCGGCCGAGTCCAAAATTCAGCGGTTCCCCATCTCAGCCCAGAAAGCAGGTAGAACAACTTTTGTGGTGTCTTTCAGATGCCTACCAAGGTAGTGTAAAAACTACCAGGAGAACTCCTGTCTGGCACCTTCCCCGGTGGAGTTGTGCATGGGGTGTGTTTGGAACATTTTGCCACCAGCCGACTCCAAAATTCAGCGGTTCCCCATCTCAGCCCAGAAAGCAGGTAGAACAACTTTTCTTGTGCCTTTCAGCTGCCTACCAAGGTAGTGTAAAAACTACCAAGAGAATTCGTTCCTGGCACCTTCCCCGGTGGAGTTGTGCATGGGGTGTCTGTGGAACATTTTGTCACCGGCCGAGTCCAAAATTCAGCGGTTCCCCATCTCAGCCCAGAAAGCAGGTAGAACAACTTTTGTGGTGTCTTTCAGATGCCTACCAAGGTAGTGTAAAAACTACCAGGAGAACTCCTGTCTGGCACCTTCCCCGGTGGAGTTGTGCATGGGGTGTGTTTGGAACATTTTGTCACCAGCCGAGTCCAAAATTCAGCGTTTCCCCATCTCAGCCCAGAAAGCAGGTAGAACAACTTTTGTGGTGTCTTTCAGATGCCTACCAAGGTAGTGTAAAAACTACCAGGAGAACTCCTGTCTGGCACCTTCCCCGGTGGAGTTGTGCATGGGGTGTGTTTGGAACATTTTGTCACCAGCCGAGTCCAAAATTCAGCGTTTCCCCATCTCAGCCCAGAAAGCAGGTAGAACAACTTTTGTGGTGTCTTTCAGATGCCTACCAAGGTAGTGTAAAAACTACCAGGAGAACTCCTGTCTGGCACCTTCCCCGGTGGAGTTGTGCAGGGGGTGTGTTTGGAACATTTTGCCACCAGCCGACTCCAAAATTCAGCGGTTCCCCATCTCAGCCCAGAAAGCAGGTAGAACAACTTTTCTTGTGCCTTTCAGCTGCCTACCAAGGTAGTGTAAAAACTACCAACAGAATTCGTTCCTGGCACCTTCCCCGGTGGAGTTGTGCATGGGGTGTCTGTGGAACATTTTGTCACCGGCCGAGTCCAAAATTCAGCGGTTCCCCATCTCAGCCCAGAAAGCAGGTAGAACAACTTTTGTGGTGTCTTTCAGATGCCTACCGGAGCAATGTAAAAACTACCAGGAGAACTCCTGTCTGGCACCTTCCGTGGTGGAGTTGTGCATGGGGTGTGTTTGGAACATTTTGTCACCGGCCGAGTCCAAAATTCAGCGGTTCCCCATCTCAGCCCAGAAAGCAGGTAGAACAACTTTTGTGGTGTCTTTCAGATGCCTACCAAGGTAGTGTAAAAACTACCAGGAGAACTCCTGTCTGGCACCTTCCCCGGTGGAGTTGTGCAGGGGGTGTGTTTGGAACATTTTGCCACCAGCCGACTCCAAAATTCAGCGGTTCCCCATCTCAGCCCAGAAAGCAGGTAGAACAACTTTTCTTGTGCCTTTCAGCTGCCTACCAAGGTAGTGTAAAAACTACCAAGAGAATTCGTTCCTGGCACCTTCCCCGGTGGAGTTTTGCATGGGGTGTCTGTGGAACATTTTGTCACCGGCCGAGTCCAAAATTCAGCGGTTCCCCATCTCAGCCCAGAAAGCAGGTAGAACAACTTTTGTGGTGTCTTTCAGATGCCTACCAAGGTAGTGTAAAAACCACCAGGAGAACTCCTGTCTGGCACCTTCCCCGGTGGAGTTGTGCATGGGGTGTCTGTGAAACATTTTGTCACCGGCCGACTCCAAAAATCAGCGGTTCCCCATCTCAGCCCAGAAAGCAGGTAGAACAACTTTTGTGGTGTCTTTCAGATGCCTACCGGAGCAATGTAAAAACTACCAGGAGAACTCCTGTCTGGCACCTTCTCCGGTGGAGTTGTGCAGGGGGTGTGTTTGGAACATTTTATCACCAGCGGAGTCCAAAATTCAGCTGTTCCCCATCTCAGCCCAGAAAGCAGGTAGAACAACTTTTGTTGTGTCTTTCAGATGCCTACCAAGGTAGTGTAAAAACTACCAGGAGAACTCCTGTCTGGCACCTTCCCCGGTGGAGTTGTGCAGGGGGTGTGTTTGGAACATTTTGTCACCGGCCGACTCCAAAATTCAGCGATTCCCCATCTCAGCCCAGAAAGCAGGTAGAACAACTTTTGTGGTGTCTTTCAGATGCCTACCAAGGTAGTGTAAAAACTACCAGGAGAACTCCTGTCTGGCACCTTCCCCGGTGGAGTTGTGCAGGGGGTGTGTTTGGAACATTTTGCCACCGGCCGACTCCAAAATTCAGCGTTTCCCCATCTCAGCCCAGAAAGCAGGTAGAACAACTTTTGTGGTGTCTTTCAGATGCCTACCAAGGTAGTGTAAAAACTACTAAGAGAACTCCTGTCTGGCACCTTCCCCGGTGGAGTTGTGCATGGGGTGTGTTTGGAACATTTTGTCACCAGCCGAGTCCAAAATTCAGCGGTTCCCCATCTCAGCCCAGAAAGCAGGTAGAACATCTTTTGTGGTGCCTTTCAGCTGCCTACCGGATCAATGTAAAAACTACCAGGAGAACTCCTGTCTGGCACCTTCCCCGGTGGAGTTGTGCATGGGGTGTGTTTGGAACATTTTGCCACCATGCGACTCCAAAATTCAGCGTTTCCCCATCTCAGCCCAGAAAGCAGGTAGAACAACTTTTGTGGTGCCTTTCAAATGCCTACCAAGGTAGTGTAAAAACCACCAGGAGAACTCCTGTCTGGCACCTTCCCCGGTGGAGTTGTGCATGGGGTGTGTTTGGAACATTTTGTCAACGGCCGACTCCAAAATTCAGCGTTTCCGCATCTCAGCCCACAAAGCAGGTACAACAACTTTTCTTGTGCCTTTCAGCTGCCTACCAAGGTAGTGTAAAAACTACCAACAGAATTCGTTCCTGGCTCCTTCGCCGGTGGAGTTGTGCATGGGGTGTCTGTGGAACATTTTGTCACCGGCCGAGTCCAAAATTCAGCGGTTCCCCATCTCAGCCCAGAAAGCAGGTAGAACAACTTTTGTGGTGTCCTTTTGATGCCTACCGGAGCAATGTAAAAACTACCAGGAGAACTCCTGCCTGGCACCTTCCCCGGTGGAGTTGTGCAGGGGGTGTGTTTGGAACATTTTGTCACCAGCCGACTCCAAAATTCAGCGGTTCCCCATCTCAGCCCAGAAAGCAGGTAGAACAACTTTTGTGGTGTCTTTCAGATGCCTACCGGAGCAATGTAAAAACTACCAGGAGAACTCCTGTCTGGCACCTTCCCCGGTGGAGTTGTGCAGGGGGTGTGTTTGGAACATTTTGTCACCGGCCGACTCCAAAATTCAGCGGTTCCCCATCTCAGCCCAGAAAGCAGGTAGAACAACTTTTGTGGTGTCTTTCAGATGCCTACCAAGGTAGTGTAAAAACTACCAGGAGAACTCCTGCCTGGCACCTTCCCCGGTGGAGTTGTGCAGGGGGTGTGTTTGGAACATTTTGTCACCGGCCGAGTCCAAAATTCAGCGGTTCCCCATCTCAGCCCAGAAAGCAGGTAGAACAACTTTTGTGGTGTCCTTTTGATGCCTACCGGAGCAATGTAAAAACTACCAGGAGAACTCCTGCCTGGCACCTTCCCCGGTGGAGTTGTGCAGGGGGTGTGTTTGGAACATTTTGTCACCAGCCGACTCCAAAATTCAGCGTTTCCCCATCTCAGCCCAGAAAGCAGGTAGAACAACTTTTGTGGTGTCTTTCAGATGCCTACCAAGGTAGTGTAAAAACTACTAAGAGAACTCCTGTCTGGCACCTTCCCCGGTGGAGTTGTGCATGGGGTGTGTTTGGAACATTTTGTCACCGGCCGAGTCCAAAATTCAGCGGTTCCCCATCTCAGCCCAGAAAGCAGGTAGAACAACATTTGTGGTGTCTTTCAGATGCCTACCAAGGTAGTGTAAAAACTACCAGGAGAACTCCTGTCTGGCACCTTCCCCGGTGGAGTTGTGCATGGGGTGTGTTTGGAACATTTTGTCACCAGCCGACTCCAAAATTCAGAGTTTCCCCATCTCAGCCCACAAAGCAGGTACAACAACTTTTCTTGTGCCTTTCAGCTGCCTACCAAGGTAGTGTAAAAACTACCAAGAGAATTCGTTCCTGGCACCTTCCCCGGTGGAGTTGTGCATGGGGTGTCTGTGGAACATTTTGTCACCGGCCGAGTCCAAAATTCAGCGGTTCCCCATCTCAGCCCAGAAAGCAGGTAGAACAACTTTTGTGGTGTCTTTCAGATGCCTACCGGAGCAATGTAAAAACTACCAGGAGAACTCCTGTCTGGCACCTTCCCCGGTGGAGTTGTGCAGGGGGTGTGTTTGGAACATTTTGTCACCAGCCGAGTCCAAAATTCAGCGGTTCCCCATCTCAGCCCAGAAAGCAGGTAGAACAACTTTTGTGGTGTCTTTCAGATGCCTACCAAGGTAGTGTAAAAACTACCAGGAGAACTCCTGTCTGGCACCTTCCCCGGTGGAGTTGTGCATGGGGTGTGTTTGGAACATTTTGTCACCAGCCGAGTCCAAAATTCAGCGTTTCCCCATCTCAGCCCAGAAAGCAGGTAGAACAACTTTTGTGGTGTCTTTCAGATGCCTACCAAGGTAGTGTAAAAACTACCAGGAGAACTCCTGTCTGGCACCTTCCCCGGTGGAGTTGTGCATGGGGTGTGTTTGGAACATTTTGTCACCAGCCGACTCCAAAATTCAGCGTTTCCCCATCTCAGCCCAGAAAGCAGGTAGAACAACTTTTGTGGTGTCTTTCAGATGCCTACCAAGGTAGTGTAAAAACTACTAAGAGAACTCCTGTCTGGCACCTTCCCCGGTGGAGTTGTGCATGGGGTGTGTTTGGAACATTTTGTCACCAGCCGAGTCCAAAATTCAGCGTTTCCCTATCTCAGCCCAGAAAGCAGGTAGAACAACTTTTGTAGTGCCTTTCAGCTGCCTACCAAGGTAGTGTAAAAACTACCAAGAGAATTCGTTCCTGGCACCTTCCCCGGTGGAGTTGTGCATGGGGTGTCTGTGGAACATTTTGTCACCGGCCGAGTCCAAAATTCAGCGGTTCCCCATCTCAGCCCAGAAAGCAGGTAGAACAACTTTTGTGGTGTCTTTCAGATGCCTACCAAGGTAGTGTAAAAACTACCAGGAGAACTCCTGTCTGGCACCTTCCCCGGTGGAGTTGTGCATGGGGTGTGTTTGGAACATTTTGTCACCAGCCGAGTCCAAAATTCAGCGTTTCCCCATCTCAGCCCAGAAAGCAGGTAGAACAACTTTTGTGGTGTCTTTCAGATGCCTACCAAGGTAGTGTAAAAACTACCAGGAGAACTCCTGTCTGGCACCTTCCCCGGTGGAGTTGTGCATGGGGTGTGTTTGGAACATTTTGTCACCAGCCGAGTCCAAAATTCAGCGTATCCCTATCTCAGCCCAGAAAGCAGGTAGAACAACTTTTGTGGTGTCTTTCAGATGCCTACCAAGGTAGTGTAAAAACTACCAGGAGAACTCCTGTCTGGCACCTTCCGTGGTGGAGTTGTGCATGGGGTGTGTTTGGAACATTTTGTCACCGGCCGAGTCCAAAATTCAGCGGTTCCCCATCTCAGCCCAGAAAGCAGGTAGAACAACTTTTGTGGTGCCTTTCAAATGCCTACCAAGGTAGTGTAAAAACCACCAGGAGAACTCCTGTCTGGCACCTTCCCCGGTGGAGTTGTGCATGGGGTGTGTTTGGAACATTTTGCCACCGGCCGACTCCAAAATTCAGCGTTTCCGCATCTCAGCCCAGAAAGCAGGTAGAACAACTTTTCTTGTGCCTTTCAGCTGCCTACCAAGGTAGTGTAAAAACTACCAAGAGAATTCGTTCCTGGCACCTTCCCCGGTGGAGTTGTGCATGGGGTGTCTGTGGAACATTTTGTCACCGGCCGAGTCCAAAATTCAGCGGTTCCCCATCTCAGCCCAGAAAGCAGGTAGAACAACTTTTGTGGTGTCTTTCAGATGCCTACCGGAGCAATGTAAAAACTACCAGGAGAACTCCTGTCTGGCACCTTCCCCGGTGGAGTTGTGCAGGGGGTGTCTGTGAAACATTTTGTCACCGGCCGACTCCAAAAATCAGCGGTTCCCCATCTCAGCCCAGAAAGCTGGTAGAACAACTTTTGTGGTGTCTTTCAGATGCCTACCAAGGTAGTGTAAAAACTACTAAGAGAACTCCTGTCTGGCACCTTCCCCGGTGGAGTTGTGCATGGGGTGTGTTTGGAACATTTTGTCACCGGCCGAGTCCAAAATTCAGCTGTTCCCCATCTCAGCCCAGAAAGCAGGTAGAACAACTTTTGTGGTGTCTTTCAGATGCCTACCAAGGTAGTGTAAAAACCACCAGGAGAACTCCTGTCTGGCACCTTCCCCGGTGGAGTTGTGCATGGGGTGTCTGTGAAACATTTTGTCACCGGCCGACTCCAAAAATCAGCGGTTCCCCATCTCAGCCCAGAAAGCAGGTAGAACAACTTTTGTGGTGTCTTTCAGATGCCTACCGGAGCAATGTAAAAACTACCAGGAGAACTCCTGTCTGGCACCTTCCCCGGTGGAGTTGTGCAGGGGGTGTGTTTGGAACATTTTATCACCAGCCGAGTCCAAAATTCAGCGGTTCCCCATCTCAGCCCAGAAAGCAGGTAGAACAACTTTTGTGGTGTCTTTCAGATGCCTACCAAGGTAGTGTAAAAACTACCAGGAGAACTCCTGTCTGGCACCTTCCCCGGTGGAGTTGTGCAGGGGGTGTGTTTGGAACATTTTGTCACCGGCCGACTCCAAAATTCAGCGATTCCCCATCTCAGCCCAGAAAGCAGGTAGAACAACTTTTGTGGTGTCTTTCAGATGCCTACCAAGGTAGTGTAAAAACTACCAGGAGAACTCCTGTCTGGCACCTTCCCCGGTGGAGTTGTGCAGGGGGTGTGTTTGGAACATTTTGCCACCAGCCGAGTCCAAAATTCAGCGTTTCCCCATCTCAGCCCAGAAAGCAGGTAGAACAACTTTTGTGGTGTCTTTCAGATGCCTACCAAGGTAGTGTAAAAACTACTAAGAGAACTCCTGTCTGGCACCTTCCCCGGTGGAGTTGTGCATGGGGTGTGTTTGGAACATTTTGTCACCGGCCGAGTCCAAAATTCAGCGGTTCCCCATCTCAGCCCAGAAAGCAGGTAGAACAACTTTTGTGGTGCCTTTCAGCTGCCTACCAAGGTAGTGTAAAAACTACCAACAGAATTCGTTCCTGGCACCTTCCCCGGTGGAGTTGTGCATGGGGTGTGTTTGGAACATTTTGTCACCGGCCGACTCCAAAATTCAGCGGTTCCCCATCTCAGCCCACAAAGCAGGTAGAACAACTTTTCTTGTGCCTTTCAGCTGCCTACCAAGGTAGTGTAAAAACTACCAGGAGAACTCCTGTCTGGCACCTTCCCCGGTGGAGTTGTGCATGGGGTGTCTGTGGAACATTTTGTCACCGGCCGAGTCCAAAATTCAGCGGTTCCCCATCTCAGCCCAGAAAGCAGGTAGAACAACTTTTGTGGTGTCTTTCAGATGCCTACCGGAGCAATGTAAAAACTACCAGGAGAACTCCTGTCTGGCACCTTCCCCGGTGGAGTTGTGCATGGGGTGTGTTTGGAACATTTTGTCACCGGCCGAGTCCAAAATTCAGCGGTTCCCCATCTCAGCCCAGAAAGCTGATAGAACAACTTTTGTGGTGTCTTTCAGATGCCTACCAAGGTAGTGTAAAAACTACTAAGAGAACTCCTGTCTGGCACCTTCCCCGGTGGAGTTGTGCATGGGGTGTGTTTGGAACATTTTGTCACCGGCCGAGTCCAAAATTCAGCTGTTCCCCATCTCAGCCCAGAAAGCAGGTAGAACAACTTTTGTGGTGTCTTTCAGATGCCTACCAAGGTAGTGTAAAAACCACCAGGAGAACTCCTGTCTGGCACCTTCCCCGGTGGAGTTGTGCATGGGGTGTCTGTGAAACATTTTGTCACCGGCCGACTCCAAAAATCAGCGGTTCCCCATCTCAGCCCAGAAAGCAGGTAGAACAACTTTTGTGGTGTCTTTCAGATGCCTACCAAGGTAGTGTAAAAACCACCAGGAGAACTCCTGTCTGGCACCTTCCCCGGTGGAGTTGTGCATGGGGTGTCTGTGAAACATTTTGTCACCGGCCGACTCCAAAAATCAGCGGTTCCCCATCTCAGCCCAGAAAGCAGGTAGAACAACTTTTGTGGTGTCTTTCAGATGCCTACCAAGGTAGTGTAAAAACTACCAGGAGAACTCCTGTCTGGCACCTTCCCCGGTGGAGTTGTGCAGGGGGTGTGTTTGGAACATTTTGCCACCAGCCGACTCCAAAATTCAGCGGTTCCCCATCTCAGCCCAGAAAGCAGGTAGAACAACTTTTGTGGTGCCTTTCAGATGCCTACCAAGGTAGTGTAAAAACTACCAAGAGAACTCCTGTCTGGCACCTTCCCCGGTGGAGTTGTGCATGGGGTGTGTTTGGAACATTTTGTCACCAGCCGAGTCCAAAATTCAGCGTTTCCCCATCTCAGCCCAGAAAGCAGGTAGAACAACTTTTGTGGTGTCTTTCAGATGCCTACCAAGGTAGTGTAAAAACTACCAGGAGAACTCCTGTCTGGCACCTTCCCCGGTGGAGTTGTGCATGGGGTGTGTTTGGAACATTTTGTCACCAGCCGAGTCCAAAATTCAGCGTTTCCCCATCTCAGCCCAGAAAGCAGGTACAACAACTTTTGTGGTGTCTTTTAGATGCCTACCAAGGTAGTGTAAAAACTACCAAGAGAACTCCTGTCTGGCACCTTCCCCGGTGGAGTTGTGCATGGGGTGTGTTTGGAACATTTTGTCACCGGCCGAGTCCAAAATTCAGCGGTTCCCCATCTCAGCCCAGAAAGCAGGTAGAACAACTTTTGTGGTGTCTTTCAGATGCCTACCAAGGTAGTGTAAAAACTACCAGGAGAACTCCTGTCTGGCACCTTCCCCGGTGGAGTTGTGCATGGGGTGTGTTTGGAACATTTTGTCACCGGCCGACTCCAAAATTCAGCGTTTCCCCATCTCAGCCCAGAAAGCAGGTAGAACAACTTTTGTGGTGCCTTTCAGATGCCTACCAAGGTAGTGTAAAAACTACCAGGAGAACTCCTGTCTGGCACCTTCCCCGGTGGAGTTGTGCATGGGGTGTGTTTGGAACATTTTGTCAACGGCCGACTCCAAAATTCAGCGTTTCCGCATCTCAGCCCACAAAGCAGGTACAACAACTTTTCTTGTGCCTTTCAGCTGCCTACCAAGGTAGTGTAAAAACTACCAACAGAATTCGTTCCTGGCACCTTCCCCGGTGGAGTTGTGCATGGGGTGTCTGTGGAACATTTTGTCACCGGCCGACTCCAAAATTCAGCGGTTCCCCATCTCAGCCCAGAAAGCAGGAAGAACAACTTTTGTGGTGCCTTTCAAATGCCTACCAAGGTAGTGTAAAAACCACCAGGAGAACTCCTGTCTGGCACCTTCCCCGGTGGAGATGTGCATGGGGTGTCTGTGAAACATTTTGTCACCGGCCGACTCCAAAATTCAGCGGTTCCCCATCTCAGCCCAGAAAGCAGGTAGAACAACTTTTGTGGTGTCTTTCAGATGCCTACCAAGGTAGTGTAAAAACTACCAGGAGAACTCCTGTCTGGCACCTTCCCCGGTGGAGTTGTGCATGGGGTGTGTTTGGAACATTTTGTCACCGGCCGACTCCAAAATTCAGCGATTCCCCATCTCAGCCCAGAAAGCAGGTAGAACAACTTTTGTGGTGTCTTTCAGATGCCTACCAAGGTAGTGTAAAAACTACCAGGAGAACTCCTGTCTGGCACCTTCCCCGGTGGAGTTGTGCATGGGGTGTGTTTGGAACATTTTGTCACCGGCCGACTCCAAAATTCAGCGGTTCCCCATCTCAGCCCAGAAAGCAGGTAGAACAACTTTTTTGGTGCCTTTCAGATGCCTACCAAGGTAGTGTAAAAACTACCAAGAGAACTCCTGTCTGGCACCTTCCCCGGTGGAGTTGTGCATGGGGTGTGTTTGGAACATTTTGTCAACGGCCGACTCCAAAATTCAGCGGTTCCCCATCTCAGCCCACAAAGCAGGTACAACAACTTTTCTTGTGCCTTTCAGCTGCCTACCAAGGTAGTGTAAAAACTACCAACAGAATTCGTTCCTGGCACCTTCCCCGGTGGAGTTGTGCATGGGGTGTCTGTGGAACATTTTGTCACCGGCCGAGTCCAAAATTCAGCGTTTCCCCATCTCAGCCCAGAAAGCAGGTAGAACAACTTTTGTGGTGTCTTTCAGATGCCTACCGGAGCAATGTAAAAACTACCAGGAGAACTCCTGTCTGGCACCTTCCCCGGTGGAGTTGTGCATGGGGTGTGTTTGGAACATTTTGTCACCGGCCGAGTCCAAAATTCAGCGGTTCCCCATCTCAGCCCAGAAAGCAGGTAGAACAACTTTTGTGGTGTCTTTCAGATGCCTACCAAGGTAGTGTAAAAACTACCAGGAGAACTCCTGTCTGGCACCTTCCCCGGTGGAGTTGTGCATGGGGTGTGTTTGGAACATTTTGTCACCGGCCGACTCCAAAATTCAGCGTTTCCCCATCTCAGCCCAGAAAGCAGGTAGAACAACTTTTGTGGTGCCTTTCAGATGCCTACCAAGGTAGTGTAAAAACTACCAGGAGAACTCCTGTCTGGCACCTTCCCCGGTGGAGTTGTGCATGGGGTGTGTTTGGAACATTTTGTCAACGGCCGACTCCAAAATTCAGCGGTTCCGCATCTCAGCCCACAAAGCAGGTACAACAACTTTTCTTGTGCCTTTCAGCTGCCTACCAAGGTAGTGTAAAAACTACCAACAGAATTCGTTCCTGGCACCTTCCCCGGTGGAGTTGTGCATGGGGTGTGTTTGGAACATTTTGTCACCAGCCGAGTCCAAAATTCAGCTGTTCCCCATCTCAGCCCAGAAAGCAGGTAGAACAACTTTTGTGGTGTCTTTCAGATGCCTACCAAGGTAGTGTAAAAACTACCAGGAGAACTCCTGTCTGGCACCTTCCCCGGTGGAGTTGTGCAGGGGGTGTGTTTGGAACATTTTGTCACCAGCCGAGTCCAAAATTCAGCGTTTCCCCATCTCAGCCCAGAAAGCAGGTAGAACAACTTTTGTGGTGTCTTTCAGATGCCTACCAAGGTAGTGTAAAAACTACTAAGAGAACTCCTGTCTGGCACCTTCCCCGGTGGAGTTGTGCAGGGGGTGTGTTTGGAACATTTTGTCACCAGCCGACTCCAAAATTCAGCGTTTCCCCATCTCAGCCCAGAAAGCAGGTAGAACAACTTTTCTTGTGCCTTTCAGCTGCCTACCAAGGTAGTGTAAAAACTACCAAGAGAATTCGTTCCTGGCACCTTCCCCGGTGGAGTTGTGCATGGGGTGTCTGTGGAACATTTTGTCACCGGCCGAGTCCAAAATTCAGCGGTTCCCCATCTCAGCCCAGAAAGCAGGTAGAACAACTTTTGTGGTGTCTTTCAGATGCCTACCAAGGTAGTGTAAAAACTACTAAGAGAACTCCTGTCTGGCACCTTCCCCGGTGGAGTTGTGCATGGGGTGTGTTTGGAACATTTTGTCACCGGCCGAGTCCAAAATTCAGCTGTTCCCCATCTCAGCCCAGAAAGCAGGTAGAACAACTTTTGTGGTGTCTTTCAGATGCCTACCAAGGTAGTGTAAAAACCACCAGGAGAACTCCTGTCTGGCACCTTCCCCGGTGGAGTTGTGCATGGGGTGTCTGTGAAACATTTTGTCACCGGCCGACTCCAAAAATCAGCGGTTCCCCATCTCAGCCCAGAAAGCAGGTAGAACAACTTTTGTGATGTCTTTCAGATGCCTACCAAGGTAGTGTAAAAACCACCAGGAGAACTCCTGTCTGGCACCTTCCCCGGTGGAGTTGTGCATGGGGTGTCTGTGAAACATTTTGTCACCGGCCGACTCCAAAAATCAGCGGTTCCCCATCTCAGCCCAGAAAGCAGGTAGAACAACTTTTGTGGTGTCTTTCAGATGCCTACCAAGGTAGTGTAAAAACTACCAGGAGAACTCCTGTCTGGCACCTTCCCCGGTGGAGTTGTGCAGGGGGTGTGTTTGGAACATTTTGCCACCAGCCGACTCCAAAATTCAGCGGTTCCCCATCTCAGCCCAGAAAGCAGGTAGAACAACTTTTGTGGTGCCTTTCAGATGCCTACCAAGGTAGTGTAAAAACTACCAAGAGAACTCCTGTCTGGCACCTTCCCCGGTGGAGTTGTGCATGGGGTGTGTTTGGAACATTTTGTCACCAGCCGAGTCCAAAATTCAGCGTTTCCCCATCTCAGCCCAGAAAGCAGGTAGAACAACTTTTGTGGTGTCTTTCAGATGCCTACCAAGGTAGTGTAAAAACTACCAGGAGAACTCCTGTCTGGCACCTTCCCCGGTGGAGTTGTGCATGGGGTGTGTTTGGAACATTTTGTCACCAGCCGAGTCCAAAATTCAGCGTTTCCCCATCTCAGCCCAGAAAGCAGGTACAACAACTTTTGTGGTGTCTTTTAGATGCCTACCAAGGTAGTGTAAAAACTACCAAGAGAACTCCTGTCTGGCACCTTCCCCGGTGGAGTTGTGCATGGGGTGTGTTTGGAACATTTTGTCACCGGCCGAGTCCAAAATTCAGCGGTTCCCCATCTCAGCCCAGAAAGCAGGTAGAACAACTTTTGTGGTGTCTTTCAGATGCCTACCAAGGTAGTGTAAAAACTACCAGGAGAACTCCTGTCTGGCACCTTCCCCGGTGGAGTTGTGCATGGGGTGTGTTTGGAACATTTTGTCACCGGCCGACTCCAAAATTCAGCGTTTCCCCATCTCAGCCCAGAAAGCAGGTAGAACAACTTTTGTGGTGCCTTTCAGATGCCTACCAAGGTAGTGTAAAAACTACCAGGAGAACTCCTGTCTGGCACCTTCCCCGGTGGAGTTGTGCATGGGGTGTGTTTGGAACATTTTGTCAACGGCCGACTCCAAAATTCAGCGTTTCCGCATCTCAGCCCACAAAGCAGGTACAACAACTTTTCTTGTGCCTTTCAGCTGCCTACCAAGGTAGTGTAAAAACTACCAACAGAATTCGTTCCTGGCACCTTCCCCGGTGGAGTTGTGCATGGGGTGTCTGTGGAACATTTTGTCACCGGCCGACTCCAAAATTCAGCGGTTCCCCATCTCAGCCCAGAAAGCAGGAAGAACAACTTTTGTGGTGCCTTTCAAATGCCTACCAAGGTAGTGTAAAAACCACCAGGAGAACTCCTGTCTGGCACCTTCCCCGGTGGAGATGTGCATGGGGTGTCTGTGAAACATTTTGTCACCGGCCGACTCCAAAATTCAGCGGTTCCCCATCTCAGCCCAGAAAGCAGGTAGAACAACTTTTGTGGTGTCTTTCAGATGCCTACCAAGGTAGTGTAAAAACTACCAGGAGAACTCCTGTCTGGCACCTTCCCCGGTGGAGTTGTGCATGGGGTGTGTTTGGAACATTTTGTCACCGGCCGACTCCAAAATTCAGCGATTCCCCATCTCAGCCCAGAAAGCAGGTAGAACAACTTTTGTGGTGTCTTTCAGATGCCTACCAAGGTAGTGTAAAAACTACCAGGAGAACTCCTGTCTGGCACCTTCCCCGGTGGAGTTGTGCATGGGGTGTGTTTGGAACATTTTGTCACCGGCCGACTCCAAAATTCAGCGGTTCCCCATCTCAGCCCAGAAAGCAGGTAGAACAACTTTTTTGGTGCCTTTCAGATGCCTACCAAGGTAGTGTAAAAACTACCAAGAGAACTCCTGTCTGGCACCTTCCCCGGTGGAGTTGTGCATGGGGTGTGTTTGGAACATTTTGTCAACGGCCGACTCCAAAATTCAGCGGTTCCCCATCTCAGCCCACAAAGCAGGTACAACAACTTTTCTTGTGCCTTTCAGCTGCCTACCAAGGTAGTGTAAAAACTACCAACAGAATTCGTTCCTGGCACCTTCCCCGGTGGAGTTGTGCATGGGGTGTCTGTGGAACATTTTGTCACCGGCCGAGTCCAAAATTCAGCGTTTCCCCATCTCAGCCCAGAAAGCAGGTAGAACAACTTTTGTGGTGTCTTTCAGATGCCTACCGGAGCAATGTAAAAACTACCAGGAGAACTCCTGTCTGGCACCTTCCCCGGTGGAGTTGTGCATGGGGTGTGTTTGGAACATTTTGTCACCGGCCGAGTCCAAAATTCAGCGGTTCCCCATCTCAGCCCAGAAAGCAGGTAGAACAACTTTTGTGGTGTCTTTCAGATGCCTACCAAGGTAGTGTAAAAACTACCAGGAGAACTCCTGTCTGGCACCTTCCCCGGTGGAGTTGTGCATGGGGTGTGTTTGGAACATTTTGTCACCGGCCGACTCCAAAATTCAGCGTTTCCCCATCTCAGCCCAGAAAGCAGGTAGAACAACTTTTGTGGTGCCTTTCAGATGCCTACCAAGGTAGTGTAAAAACTACCAGGAGAACTCCTGTCTGGCACCTTCCCCGGTGGAGTTGTGCATGGGGTGTGTTTGGAACATTTTGTCAACGGCCGACTCCAAAATTCAGCGTTTCCGCATCTCAGCCCACAAAGCAGGTACAACAACTTTTCTTGTGCCTTTCAGCTGCCTACCAAGGTAGTGTAAAAACTACCAACAGAATTCGTTCCTGGCACCTTCCCCGGTGGAGTTGTGCATGGGGTGTGTTTGGAACATTTTGTCACCAGCCGAGTCCAAAATTCAGCTGTTCCCCATCTCAGCCCAGAAAGCAGGTAGAACAACTTTTGTGGTGTCTTTCAGATGCCTACCAAGGTAGTGTAAAAACTACCAGGAGAACTCCTGTCTGGCACCTTCCCCGGTGGAGTTGTGCAGGGGGTGTGTTTGGAACATTTTGTCACCAGCCGAGTCCAAAATTCAGCGTTTCCCCATCTCAGCCCAGAAAGCAGGTAGAACAACTTTTGTGGTGTCTTTCAGATGCCTACCAAGGTAGTGTAAAAACTACTAAGAGAACTCCTGTCTGGCACCTTCCCCGGTGGAGTTGTGCAGGGGGTGTGTTTGGAACATTTTGTCACCAGCCGACTCCAAAATTCAGCGTTTCCCCATCTCAGCCCAGAAAGCAGGTAGAACAACTTTTCTTGTGCCTTTCAGCTGCCTACCAAGGTAGTGTAAAAACTACCAAGAGAATTCGTTCCTGGCACCTTCCCCGGTGGAGTTGTGCATGGGGCGTCTGTGGAACATTTTGTCACCGGCCGAGTCCAAAATTCAGCGGTTCCCCATCTCAGCCCAGAAAGCAGGTAGAACAACTTTTGTGGTGTCTTTCAGATGCCTACCAAGGTAGTGTAAAAACTACCAGGAGAACTCCTGTCTGGCACCTTCCCCGGTGGAGTTGTGCATGGGGTGTGTTTGGAACATTTTGTCACCAGCCGAGTCCAAAATTCAGCGTTTCCCCCTCTCAGCCCAGAAAGCAGGTAGAACAACTTTTGTGGTGTCTTTCAGATGCCTACCAAGGTAGTGTAAAAACTACCAGGAGAACTCCTGTCTGGCACCTTCCCCGGTGGAGTTGTGCAGGGGGTGTGTTTGGAACATTTTGTCACCGGCCGAGTCCAAAATTCAGCGGTTCCCCATCTCAGCCCACAAAGCAGGTAGAGCAACTTTTCTTGTGCCTTTCAGCTGCCTACCAAGGTAGTGTAAAAACTACCAACAGAATTCGTTCCTGGCACCTTCCCCGGTGGAGTTGTGCATGGGGTGTGTTTGGAACATTTTGTCACCGGCCGAGTCCAAAATTCAGCGTTTCCCCATCTCAGCCCAGAAAGCAGGTAGAACAACTTTTGTGGTGTCTTTCAGATGCCTACCAAGGTAGTGTAAAAACTACCAGGAGAACTCCTGTCTGGCACCTTCCCCGGTGGAGTTGTGCAGGCGGTGTGTTTGGAACATTTTGTCACCAGCCGAGTCCAAAATTCAGCGGTTCCCCATCTCAGCCCAGAAAGCAGGTAGAACAACTTTTGTGGTGTCTTTCAGATGCCTACCAAGGTAGTGTAAAAACTACCAGGAGAACTCCTGTCTGGCACCTTCCCCGGTGGAGTTGTGCATGGGGTGTGTTTGGAACATTTTGTCACCAGCCGACTCCAAAATTCAGCGGTTCCCCATCTCAGCCCAGAAAGCAGGAAGAACAACTTTTGTGGTGCCTTTCAAATGCCTACCAAGGTAGTGTAAATACCACCAGGAGAACTCCTGTCTGGCACCTTCCCCGGTGGAGTTGTGCAGGGGGTGTCTGTGAAACATTTTGTCACCGGCCGACTCCAAAAATCAGCGGTTCCCCATCTCAGCCCAGAAAGCTGGTAGAACAACTTTTGTGGTGTCTTTCAGATGCCTACCGGAGCAATGTAAAAACTACCAGGAGAACTCCTGTCTGGCACCTTCCCCGGTGGAGTTGTGCATGGGGTGTGTTTGGAACATTTTATCACCAGCCGACTCCAAAATTCAGCTGTTCCCCATCTCAGCCCAGAAAGCAGGTAGAACAACTTTTGTGGTGTCTTTCAGATGCCTACCAAGGTAGTGTAAAAACTACGAAGAGAACTCCTGTCTGGCACCTTCCCCGGTGGAGTTGTGCATGGGGTGTGTTTGGAACATTTTGTCACCGGCCGAGTCCAAAATTCAGCGATTCCCCATCTCAGCCCAGAAAGCAGGTAGAACAACTTTTGTGGTGTCTTTCAGATGCCTACCAAGGTAGTGTAAAAACTACCAGGAGAACTCCTGTCTGGCACCTTCCCCGGTGGAGTTGTGCATGGGGTGTGTTTGGAACATTTTGTCAACAGCCGAGTCCAAAATTCAGCGTTTCCCCATCTCAGCCCAGAAAGCAGGTAGAACAACTTTTGTGGTGTCTTTCAGATGCCTACCAAGGTAGTGTAAAAACTACCAGGAGAACTCCTGTCTGGCACCTTCCCCGGTGGAGTTGTGCATGGGGTGTGTTTGGAACATTTTGTCACCAGCCGACTCCAAAATTCAGCGTTTCCCCATCTCAGCCCAGAAAGCAGGTAGAACAACTTTTGTGGTGTCTTTCAGATGCCTACCAAGGTAGTGTAAAAACTACCAGGAGAACTCCTGTCTGGCACCTTCCGTGGTGGAGTTGTGCATGGGGTGTGTTTGGAACATTTTGTCACCGGCCGACTCCAAAATTCAGCGGTTCCCCATCTCAGCCCAGAAAGCAGGTAGAACAACTTTTGTGGTGTCTTTCAGATGCCTACCAAGGTAGTGTAAAAACTACCAGGAGAACTCCTGTCTGGCAGCTTCCCCGGTGGAGTTGTGCAGGGGGTGTGTTTGGAACATTTTGTCACCGGCCGACTCCAAAATTCAGCGATTCCCCATCTCAGCCCAGAAAGCAGGTAGAACAACTTTTGTGGTGTCTTTCAGATGCCTACCAAGGTAGTGTAAAAACTACCAGGAGAACTCCTGTCTGGCACCTTCCCCGGTGGAGTTGTGCAGGGGGTGTGTTTGGAACATTTTGCCACCAGCCGACTCCAAAATTCAGCGGTTCCCCATCTCAGCCCAGAAAGCAGGTAGAACAACTTTTGTGGTGCCTTTCAGATGCCTACCAAGGTAGTGTAAAAACTACTAAGAGAACTCCTGTCTGGCACCTTCCCCGGTGGAGTTGTGCATGGGGTGTGTTTGGAACATTTTGTCACCAGCCGAGTCCAAAATTCAGCGGTTCCCCATCTCAGCCCAGAAAGCAGGTAGAACATCTTTTGTGGTGCCTTTCAGCTGCCTACCGGATCAATGTAAAAACTACCAGGAGAACTCCTGTCTGGCACCTTCCCCGGTGGAGTTGTGCAGGGGGTGTGTTTGGAACATTTTGTCACCAGCCGAGTCCAAAATTCAGCAGTTCCCCATCTCAGCCCAGAAAGCAGGTAGAACAACTTTTGTGGTGCCTTTCAGATGCCTACCAAGGTAGTGTAAAAACCACCAGGAGAACTCCTGTCTGGCACCTTCCCCGGTGGAGTTGTGCATGGGGTGTCTGTGAAACATTTTGTCACCGGCCGACTCCAAAAATCAGCGGTTCCCCATCTCAGCCCAGAAAGCAGGTAGAACAACTTTTGTGGTGTCTTTCAGATGCCTACCAAGGTAGTGTAAAAACTACCAGGAGAACTCCTGTCTGGCACCTTCCCCGGTGGAGTTGTGCATGGGGTGTGTTTGGAACATTTTGTCACCAGCCGAGTCCAAAATTCAGCGTTTCCCCATCTCAACCCAGAAAGCAGGTAGAACAACTTTTGTGGTGTCTTTCAGATGCCTACCGGAGCAATGTAAAAACTACCAGGAGAACTCCTGTCTGGCACCTTCCCCGGTGGAGTTGTGCAGGGGGTGTGTTTGGAACATTTTGTCACCAGCCGACTCCAAAATTCAGCGTTTCCCCATCTCAGCCCAGAAAGCAGGTAGAACAACTTTTGTGGTGTCTTTCAGATGCCTACCAAGGTAGTGTAAAAACTACCAGGAGAACTCCTGTCTGGCACCTTCCGTGGTGGAGTTGTGCATGGGGTGTGTTTGGAACATTTTGTCACCGGCCGACTCCAAAATTCAGCGGTTCCCCATCTCAGCCCAGAAAGCAGGTAGAACAACTTTTGTGGTGTCTTTCAGATGCCTACCAAGGTAGTGTAAAAACTACCAGGAGAACTCCTGTCTGGCAGCTTCCCCGGTGGAGTTGTGCAGGGGGTGTGTTTGGAACATTTTGTCACCGGCCGACTCCAAAATTCAGCGATTCCCCATCTCAGCCCAGAAAGCAGGTAGAACAACTTTTGTGGTGTCTTTCAGATGCCTACCAAGGTAGTGTAAAAACTACCAGGAGAACTCCTGTCTGGCACCTTCCCCGGTGGAGTTGTGCAGGGGGTGTGTTTGGAACATTTTGCCACCAGCCGACTCCAAAATTCAGCGGTTCCCCATCTCAGCCCAGAAAGCAGGTAGAACAACTTTTGTGGTGCCTTTCAGATGCCTACCAAGGTAGTGTAAAAACTACTAAGAGAACTCCTGTCTGGCACCTTCCCCGGTGGAGTTGTGCATGGGGTGTGTTTGGAACATTTTGTCACCAGCCGAGTCCAAAATTCAGCGGTTCCCCATCTCAGCCCAGAAAGCAGGTAGAACATCTTTTGTGGTGCCTTTCAGCTGCCTACCGGATCAATGTAAAAACTACCAGGAGAACTCCTGTCTGGCACCTTCCCCGGTGGAGTTGTGCAGGGGGTGTGTTTGGAACATTTTGTCACCAGCCGAGTCCAAAATTCAGCAGTTCCCCATCTCAGCCCAGAAAGCAGGTAGAACAACTTTTGTGGTGCCTTTCAGATGCCTACCAAGGTAGTGTAAAAACCACCAGGAGAACTCCTGTCTGGCACCTTCCCCGGTGGAGTTGTGCATGGGGTGTCTGTGAAACATTTTGTCACCGGCCGACTCCAAAAATCAGCGGTTCCCCATCTCAGCCCAGAAAGCAGGTAGAACAACTTTTGTGGTGTCTTTCAGATGCCTACCAAGGTAGTGTAAAAACTACCAGGAGAACTCCTGTCTGGCACCTTCCCCGGTGGAGTTGTGCATGGGGTGTGTTTGGAACATTTTGTCACCAGCCGAGTCCAAAATTCAGCGTTTCCCCATCTCAACCCAGAAAGCAGGTAGAACAACTTTTGTGGTGTCTTTCAGATGCCTACCGGAGCAATGTAAAAACTACCAGGAGAACTCCTGTCTGGCACCTTCCCCGGTGGAGTTGTGCAGGGGGTGTGTTTGGAACATTTTGTCACCGGCCGAGTCCAAAATTCAGCGGTTCCCCATCTCAGCCCAGAAAGCAGGTACAACAACTTTTGCGGTGTCTTTTAGATGCCTACCAAGGTAGTGTAAAAACTACCAAGAGAACTCCTGTCTGGCACCTTCCCCGGTGGAGTTGTGCATGGGGTGTGTTTGGAACATTTTGTCACCGGCCGAGTCCAAAATTCAGCGATTCCCCATCTCAGCCCAGAAAGCAGGTAGAACAACTTTTGTGGTGTCTTTCAGATGCCTACCAAGGTAGTGTAAAAACTACCAGGAGAACTCCTGTCTGGCACCTTCCGTGGTGGAGTTGTGCATGGGGTGTGTTTGGAACATTTTGTCACCGGCCGAGTCCAAAATTCAGCGTTTCCCCATCTCAGCCCAGAAAGCAGGTAGAACAACTTTTGTGGTGCCTTTCAGATGTCTACCAAGGTAGTGTAAAAACTACCAAGAGAACTCCTGTCTGGCACCTTCCCCGGTGGAGTTGTGCATGGGGTGTGTTTGGAACATTTTGTCAACGGCCGACTCCAAAATTCAGCGTTTCCGCATCTCAGCCCACAAAGCAGGTACAACAACTTTTCTTGTGCCTTTCAGCTGCCTACCAAGGTAGTGTAAAAACTACCAACAGAATTCGTTCCTGGCTCCTTCGCCGGTGGAGTTGTGCATGGGGTGTCTGTGGAACATTTTGTCACCGGCCGACTCCAAAATTCAGCGGTTCCCCATCTCAGCCCAGAAAGCAGGAAGAACAACTTTTGTGGTGCCTTTCAAATGCCTACCAAGGTAGTGTAAAAACCACCAGGAGAACTCCTGTCTGGCACCTTCCCCGGTGGAGTTGTGCATGGGGTGTCTGTGAAACATTTTGTCACCGGCCGACTCCAAAAATCAGCGATTCCCCATCTCAGCCCAGAAAGCAGGTAGAACAACTTTTGTGGTGTCTTTCAGATGCCTACCAAGGTAGTGTAAAAACTACCAAGAGAACTCCTGTCTGGCACCTTCCCCGGTGGAGTTGTGCATGGGGTGTGTTTGGAACATTTTGTCACCGGCCGAGTCCAAAATTCAGCTGTTCCCCATCTCAGCCCAGAAAGCAGTTAGAACAACATTTGTGGTGTCTTTCAGATGCCTACCAAGGTAGTGTAAAAACTACCAGGAGAACTCCTGTCTGGCACCTTCCCCGGTGGAGTTGTGCATGGGGTGTGTTTGGAACATTTTGTCACCGGCCGACTCCAAAATTCAGCTGTTCCCCATCTCAGCCCAGAAAGCAGGTAGAACAACTTTTGTGGTGTCTTTCAGATGCCTACCAAGGTAGTGTAAAAACCACCAGGAGAACTCCTGTCTGGCACCTTCCCCGGTGGAGTTGTGCATGGGGTGTCTGTGAAACATTTTGTCACCGGCCGACTCCAAAAATCAGCGGTTCCCCATCTCAGCCCAGAAAGCAGGTAGAACAACTTTTGTGGTGTCTTTCAGATGCCTACCAAGGTAGTGTAAAAACTACCAGGAGAACTCCTGTCTGGCACCTTCCCCGGTGGAGTTGTGCATGGGGTGTGTTTGGAACATTTTGTCACCAGCCGACTCCAAAATTCAGCGATTCCCCATCTCAGCCCAGAAAGCAGGTAGAACAACTTTTGTGGTGTCTTTCAGATGCCTACCAAGGTAGTGTAAAAACTACCAGGAGAACTCCTGTCTGGCACCTTCCCCGGTGGAGTTGTGCATGGGGTGTGTTTGGAACATTTTGTCACCAGCCGACTCCAAAATTCAGCGGTTCCCCATCTCAGCCCAGAAAGCAGGTAGAACAACTTTTTTGGTGCCTTTCAGATGCCTACCAAGGTAGTGTAAAAACTACCAAGAGTACTCCTGTCTGGCACCTTCCCCGGTGGAGTTGTGCATGGGGTGTGTTTGGAACATTTTGTCAACGGCCGACTCCAAAATTCAGCGGTTCCCCATCTCAGCCCACAAAGCAGGTACAACAACTTTTCTTGTGCCTTTCAGCTGCCTACCAAGGTAGTGTAAAAACTACCAACAGAATTCGTTCCTGGCACCTTCCCCGGTGGAGTTGTGCATGGGGTGTCTGTGGAACATTTTGTCACCGGCCGACTCCAAAATTCAGCGTTTCCCCATCTCAGCCCAGAAAGCAGGAAGAACAACTTTTGTGGTGCCTTTCAAATGCCTACCAAGGTAGTGTAAAAACCACCAGGAGAACTCCTGTCTGGCACCTTCCCCGGTGGAGTTGTGCATGGGGTGTCTGTGAAACATTTTGTCACCGGCCGACTCCAAAAATCAGCGATTCCCCATCTCAGCCCAGAAAGCAGGTAGAACAACTTTTGTGGTGTCTTTCAGATGCCTACCGGAGCAATGTAAAAACTACCAGGAGAACTCCTGTCTGGCACCTTCCCCGGTGGAGTTGTGCAGGGGGTGTGTTTGGAACATTTTGTCACCAGCCGAGTCCAAAATTCAGCGGTTCCCCATCTCAGCCCAGAAAGCAGGTAGAACAACTTTTGTGGTGCCTTTCAGCTGCCTACCAAGGTAGTGTAAAAACTACCAAGAGAATTCGTTCCTGGCACCTTCCCCGGTGGAGTTGTGCATGGGGTGTGTTTGGAACATTTTGTCACCAGCCGACTCCAAAATTCAGCGTTTCCCCATCTCAGCCCAGAAAGCAGGTAGAACAACTTTTCATGTGCCTTTCAGCTGCCTACCAAGGTAGTGTAAAAACTACCAAGAGAATTCGTTCCTGGCACCTTCCCCGGTGGAGTTGTGCATGGGGTGTGTTTGGAACATTTTGTCACCGGCCGAGTCCAAAATTCAGCGGTTCCCCATCTCAGCCCACAAAGCAGGTAGAACAACTTTTCCTGTGCCTTTCAGATGCCTACCAAGGTAGTGTAAAAACTACCAGGAGAACTCCTGTCTGGCACCTTCCCCGGTGGAGTTGTGCAGGGGGTGTGTTTGGAACATTTTGTCACCAGCCGACTCCAAAATTCAGCGGTTCCCCATCTCAGCCCAGAAAGCAGGTAGAACAACTTTTGTGGTGTCTTTCAGATGCCTACCAAGGTAGTGTAAAAACTACCAGGAGAACTCCTGTCTGGCACCTTCCCCGGTGGAGTTGTGCAGGGGGTGTGTTTGGAACATTTTGTCACCAGCCGAGTCCAAAATTCAGCGGTTCCCCATCTCAGCCCACAAAGCAGGTAGAACAACTTTTCTTGTGCCTTTCAGCTGCCTACCAAGGTAGTGTAAAAACTACCAACAGAATTCGTTCCTGGCACCTTCCCCGGTGGAGTTGTGCATGGGGTGTGTTTGGAACATTTTGTCACCGGCCGAGTCCAAAATTCAGCGGTTCCCCATCTCAGCCCAGAAAGCAGGTAGAACAACTTTTGTGGTGTCTTTCAGATGCCTACCAAGGTAGTGTAAAAACTACCAGGAGAACTCCTGTCTGGCACCTTCCCCGGTGGAGTTGTGCATGGGGTGTCTGTGAAACATTTTGTCACCGGCCGACTCCAAAAATCAGAGGTTCTCCATCTCAGCCCAGAAAGCTGGTAGAACAACTTTTGTGGTGTCTTTCAGATGCCTACCAAGGTAGTGTAAAAACTACTAAGAGAACTCCTGTCTGGCACCTTCCCCGGTGGAGTTGTGCATGGGGTGTGTTTGGAACATTTTGTCACCGGCCGACTCCAAAATTCAGCTGTACCCCATCTCAGCCCAGAAAGCAGGTAGAACAACTTTTGTGGTGTCTTTCAGATGCCTACCAAGGTAGTGTAAAAACCACCAGGAGAACTCCTGTCTGGCACCTTCCCCGGTGGAGTTGTGCATGGGGTGTCTGTGAAACATTTTGTCACCGGCCGACTCCAAAAATCAGCGGTTCCCCATCTCAGCCCAGAAAGCAGGTAGAACAACTTTTGTGGTGTCTTTCAGATGCCTACCGGAGCAATGTAAAAACTACCAGGAGAACTCCTGTCTGGCACCTTCCCCGGTGGAGTTGTGCAGGGGGTGTGTTTGGAACATTTTATCACCAGCCGAGTCCAAAATTCAGCTGTTCCCCATCTCAGCCCAGAAAGCAGGTAGAACAACTTTTGTGGTGTCTTTCAGATGCCTACCAAGGTAGTGTAAAAACTACCAGGAGAACTCCTGTCTGGCACCTTCCCCGGTGGAGTTGTGCATGGGGTGTGTTTGGAACATTTTGTCACCAGCCGACTCCAAAATTCAGCGTTTCCCCATCTCAGCCCAGAAAGCAGGTAGAACAACTTTTGTGGTGTCTTTCAGATGCCTACCAAGGTAGTGTAAAAACTACTAAGAGAACTCCTGTCTGGCACCTTCCCCGGTGGAGTTGTGCATGGGGTGTGTTTGGAACATTTTGTCACCAGCCGAGTCCAAAATTCAGCGTTTCCCTATCTCAGCCCAGAAAGCAGGTAGAACAACTTTTGTGGTGCCTTTCAGCTGCCTACCAAGGTAGTGTAAAAACTACCAGGAGAACTCCTGTCTGGCACCTTCCCCGGTGGAGTTGTGCAGGGGGTGTGTTTGGAACATTTTATCACCAGCCGAGTCCAAAATTCAGCGATTCCCCATCTCAGCCCAGAAAGCAGGTAGAACAACTTTTGTGGTGTCTTTCAGATGCCTACCAGAGCAATGTAAAAACTACCAGGAGAACTCCTGTCTGGCACCTTCCCCGGTGGAGTTGTGCATGGGGTGTGTTTGGAACATTTTGTCACCGGCCGAGTCCAAAATTCAGCGGTTCCCCATCTCAGCCCAGAAAGCAGGTAGAACAACTTTTGTGGTGTCTTTCAGATGCCTACCAAGGTAGTGTAAAAACTACCAGGAGAACTCCTGTCTGGCACCTTCCCCGGTGGAGTTGTGCATGGGGTGTGTTTGGAACATTTTGTCACCGGCCGACTCCAAAATTCAGCGGTTCCCCATCTCAGCCCAGAAAGCAGGTACAACAACTTTTCTTGTGCCTTTCAGCTGCCTACCAAGGTAGTGTAAAAACTACCAACAGAATTCGTTCCTGGCACCTTCCCCGGTGGAGTTGTGCAGGGGGTGTGTTTGGAACATTTTGTCACCAGCCGACTCCAAAATTCAGCGTTTCCCCATCTCAGCCCAGAAAGCAGGTAGAACAACTTTTGTGGTGTCTTTCAGATGCCTACCAAGGTAGTGTAAAAACTACCAGGAGAACTCCTGTCTGGCACCTTCCCCGGTGGAGTTGTGCATGGGGTGTGTTTGGAACATTTTGTCACCGGCCGAGTCCAAAATTCAGCGATTCCCCATCTCAGCCCAGAAAGCAGGTAGAACAACTTTTGTGGTGTCTTTCAGATGCCTACCGGAGCAATGTAAAAACTACCAGGAGAACTCCTGTCTGGCACCTTCCCCGGTGGAGTTGTGCATGGGGTGTGTTTGGAACATTTTGTCACCGGCCGAGTCCAAAATTCAGCGGTTCCCCATCTCAGCCCAGAAAGCAGGTAGAACAACTTTTGTGGTGTCTTTCAGATGCCTACCAAGGTAGTGTAAAAACTACCAGGAGAACTCCTGTCTGGCACCTTCCCCGGTGGAGTTGTGCATGGGGTGTGTTTGGAACATTTTGTCACCGGCCGAGTCCAAAATTCAGCGATTCCCCATCTCAGCCCAGAAAGCAGGTAGAACAACTTTTGTGGTGTCTTTCAGATGCCTACCAAGGTAGTGTAAAAACTACCAGGAGAACTCCTGTCTGGCACCTTCCCCGGTGGAGTTGTGCATGGGGTGTGTTTGGAACACTTTGTCACCGGCCGACTCCAAAATTCAGCGTTTCCCCATCTCAGCCCAGAAAGCAGGTACAACAACTTTTCTTGTGCCTTTCAGCTGCCTACCAAGGTAGTGTAAAAACTACCAACAGAATTCGTTCCTGGCACCTTCCCCGGTGGAGTTGTGCAGGGGGTGTGTTTGGAAAATTTTGTCACCAGCCGACTCCAAAATTCAGCGTTTCCCCATCTCAGCCCAGAAAGCAGGTAGAACAACTTTTGTGGTGTCTTTCAGATGCCTACCAAGGTAGTGTAAAAACTACCAGGAGAACTCCTGTCTGGCACCTTCCCCGGTGGAGTTGTGCATGGGGTGTGTTTGGAACATTTTGTCACCGGCCGAGTCCAAAATTCAGCGATTCCCCATCTCAGCCCAGAAAGCAGGTAGAACAACTTTTGTGGTGTCTTTCAGCTGCCTACCAAGGTAGTGTAAAAACTACCAGGAGAACTCCTGTCTGGCACCTTCCCCGGTGGAGTTGTGAAGGGGGTGTTGTTGGAACATTTTGTCACCGCCGAGTCCAAAATTCAGCGTTTCCCCATCTCAGCCCAGAAAGCAGGTAGAACAACTTTTGTGGTGTCTTTCAGATGCCTACCAAGGTAGTGTAAAAACTACCAGGAGAACTCCTGTCTGGCACCTTCCCCGGTGGAGTTGTGCATGGGGTGTGTTTGGAACATTTTGTCACCAGCCGAGTCCAAAATTCAGCGTTTCCCCATCTCAGCCCAGAAAGCAGGTAGAACAACTTTTGTGGTGTCTTTCAGATGCCTACCGGAGCAATGTAAAAACTACCAGGAGAACTCCTGTCTGGCACCTTCCCCGGTGGAGTTGTGCAGGGGGTGTGTTTGGAACATTTTGTCACCGGCCGAGTCCAAAATTCAGCGGTTCCCCATCTCAGCCCAGAAAGCAGGTACAACAACTTTTGCGGTGTCTTTTAGATGCCTACCAAGGTAGTGTAAAAACTACCAAGAGAACTCCTGTCTGGCACCTTCCCCGGTGGAGTTGTGCATGGGGTGTGTTTGGAACATTTTGTCACCGGCCGAGTCCAAAATTCAGCGGTTCCCCATCTCAGCCCAGAAAGCAGGTAGAACAACTTTTGTGGTGCCTTTCAGATGTCTACCAAGGTAGTGTAAAAACTACCAAGAGAACTCCTGTCTGGCACCTTCCCCGGTGGAGTTGTGCATTGTGTGTGTTTGGAACATTTTGTTAACGGCCGAGTCCAAAATTCAGCGTTTCCGCATCTCAGCCCACAAAGCAGGTACAACAACTTTTCTTGTGCCTTTCAGCTGCCTACCAAGGTAGTGTAAAAACTACCAACAGAATTCGTTCCTGGCTCCTTCGCCGGTGGAGTTGTGCATGGGGTGTCTGTGGAACATTTTGTCACCGGCCGACTCCAAAATTCAGCGGTTCCCCATCTCAGCCCAGAAAGCAGGAAGAACAACTTTTGTGGTGCCTTTCAAATGCCTACCAAGGTAGTGTAAAAACCACCAGGAGAACTCCTGTCTGGCACCTTCCCCGGTGGAGATGTGCATGGGGTGTCTGTGAAACATTTTGTCACCGGCCGACTCCAAAATTCAGCGGTTCCCCATCTCAGCCCAGAAAGCAGGTAGAACAACTTTTGTGGTGTCTTTCAGATGCCTACCAAGGTAGTGTAAAAACTACCAGGAGAACTCCTGTCTGGCACCTTCCCCGGTGGAGTTGTGCATGGGGTGTGTTTGGAACATTTTGTCACCGGCCGACTCCAAAATTCAGCGGTTCCCCATCTCAGCCCAGAAAGCAGGTAGAACAACTTTTGTGGTGCCTTTCAGATGCCTACCAAGGTAGTGTAAAAACTACCAAGAGAACTCCTGTCTGGCACCTTCCCCGGTGGAGTTGTGCATGGGGTGTGTTTGGAACATTTTGTCAACGGCCGACTCCAAAATTCAGCGGTTCCCCATCTCAGCCCACAAAGCAGGTACAACAACTTTTCTTGTGCCTTTCAGCTGCCTACCAAGGTAGTGTAAAAACTACCAACAGAATTCGTTCCTGGCACCTTCCCCGGTGGAGTTGTGCATGGGGTGTCTGTGGAACATTTTGTCACCGGCCGAGTCCAAAATTCAGCGGTTCCCCATCTCAGCCCAGAAAGCAGGTAGAACAACTTTTGTGGTGCCTTTCAAATGCCTACCAAGGTAGTGTAAAAACCACCAGGAGAACTCCTGTCTGGCACCTTCCCCGGTGGAGTTGTGCATGGGGTGTCTGTGAAACATTTTGTCACCGGCCGACTCCAAAATTCAGCGATTCCCCATCTCAGCCCAGAAAGCAGGTAGAACAACTTTTGTGGTGTCTTTCAGATGCCTACCGGAGCAATGTAAAAACTACCAGGAGAACTCCTGTCTGGCACCTTCCCCGGTGGAGTTGTGCAGGGGGTGTGTTTGGAACATTTTGTCACCAGCCGAGTCCAAAATTCAGCGGTTCCCCATCTCAGCCCAGAAAGCAGGTAGAACAACTTTTGTGGTGCCTTTCAGCTGCCTACCAAGGTAGTGTAAAAACTACCAAGAGAACTCCTGTCTGGCACCTTCCCCGGTGGAGTTGTGCATGGGGTGTGTTTGGAACATTTTGTCACCGGCCGAGTCCAAAATTCAGCGGTTCCCCATCTCAGCCCAGAAAGCAGGTAGAACAACTTTTGTGGTGTCTTTCAGATGCCTACCAAGGTAGTGTAAAAACTACCAGGAGAACTCCTGTCTGGCACCTTCCCCGGTGGAGTTGTGCAGGGGGTGTGTTTGGAACATTTTGTCACCGGCCGACTCCAAAATTCAGCGATTCCCCATCTCAGCCCAGAAAGCAGGTAGAACAACTTTTGTGGTGTCTTTCAGATGCCTACCAAGGTAGTGTAAAAACTACCAGGAGAACTCCTGTCTGGCACCTTCCGTGGTGGAGTTGTGCATGGGGTGTGTTTGGAACATTTTGTCACCGGCCGACTCCAAAATTCAGCGTTTCCCCATCTCAGCCCAGAAAGCAGGTAGAACAACTTTTGTGGTGCCTTTCAGATGTCTACCAAGGTAGTGTAAAAACTACCAAGAGAACTCCTGTCTGGCACCTTCCCCGGTGGAGTTGTGCATGGGGTGTGTTTGGAACATTTTGTCACCAGCCGACTCCAAAATTCAGCGTTTCCGCATCTCAGCCCACAAAGCAGGTACAACAACTTTTCTTGTGCCTTTCAGCTGCCTACCAAGGTAGTGTAAAAACTACCAACAGAATTCGTTCCTGGCTCCTTCGCCGGTGGAGTTGTGCATGGGGTGTCTGTGGAACATTTTGTCACCGGCCGACTCCAAAATTCAGCGGTTCCCCATCTCAGCCCAGAAAGCAGGAAGAACAACTTTTGTGGTGCCTTTCAAATGCCTACCAAGGTAGTGTAAAAACCACCAGGAGAACTCCTGTCTGGCACCTTCCCCGGTGGAGATGTGCATGGGGTGTCTGTGAAACATTTTGTCACCGGCCGACTCCAAAATTCAGCGGTTCCCCATCTCAGCCCAGAAAGCAGGTAGAACAACTTTTGTGGTGTCTTTCAGATGCCTACCAAGGTAGTGTAAAAACTACCAGGAGAACTCCTGTCTGGCACCTTCCCCGGTGGAGTTGTGCATGGGGTGTGTTTGGAACATTTTGTCACCGGCCGAGTCCAAAATTCAGCGATACCCCATCTCAGCCCAGAAAGCAGGTAGAACAACTTTTGTGGTGTCTTTCAGATGCCTACCAAGGTAGTGTAAAAACTACCAGGAGAACTCCTGTCTGGCACCTTCCCCGGTGGAGTTGTGCATGGGGTGTGTTTGGAACATTTTGTCACCGGCCGAGTCCAAAATTCAGCGGTTCCCCATCTCAGCCCAGAAAGCAGGTAGAACAACTTTTGTGGTGTCTTTCAGATGCCTACCAAGGTAGTGTAAAAACTACCAGGAGAACTCCTGTCTGGCACCTTCCCCGGTGGAGTTGTGCATGGGGTGTGTTTGGAACATTTTGTCACCGGCCGACTCCAAAATTCAGCGATTCCCCATCTCAGCCCAGAAAGCAGGTAGAACAACTTTTGTGGTGTCTTTCAGATGCCTACCAAGGTAGTGTAAAAACTACCAGGAGAACTCCTGTCTGGCACCTTCCCCGGTGGAGTTGTGCATGGGGTGTGTTTGGAACATTTTGTCACCGGCCGACTCCAAAATTCAGCGGTTCCCCATCTCAGCCCAGAAAGCAGGTAGAACAACTTTTTTGGTGCCTTTCAGATGCCTACCAAGGTAGTGTAAAAACTACCAAGAGAACTCCTGTCTGGCACCTTCCCCGGTGGAGTTGTGCATGGGGTGTGTTTGGAACATTTTGTCAACGGCCGACTCCAAAATTCAGCGGTTCCCCATCTCAGCCCACAAAGCAGGTACAACAACTTTTCTTGTGCCTTTCAGCTGCCTACCAAGGTAGTGTAAAAACTACCAACAGAATTCGTTCCTGGCACCTTCCCCGGTGGAGTTGTGCATGGGGTGTCTGTGGAACATTTTGTCACCGGCCGAGTCCAAAATTCAGCGGTTCCCCATCTCAGCCCAGAAAGCAGGTAGAACAACTTTTGTGGTGCCTTTCAAATGCCTACCAAGGTAGTGTAAAAACCACCAGGAGAACTCCTGTCTGGCACCTTCCCCGGTGGAGTTGTGCATGGGGTGTCTGTGAAACATTTTGTCACCGGCCGACTCCAAAATTCAGCGATTCCCCATCTCAGCCCAGAAAGCAGGTAGAACAACTTTTGTGGTGTCTTTCAGATGCCTACCGGAGCAATGTAAAAACTACCAGGAGAACTCCTGTCTGGCACCTTCCCCGGTGGAGTTGTGCAGGGGGTGTGTTTGGAACATTTTGTCACCAGCCGAGTCCAAAATTCAGCGGTTCCCCATCTCAGCCCAGAAAGCAGGTAGAACAACTTTTGTGGTGCCTTTCAGCTGCCTACCAAGGTAGTGTAAAAACTACCAAGAGAACTCCTGTCTGGCACCTTCCCCGGTGGAGTTGTGCATGGGGTGTGTTTGGAACATTTTGTCACCGGCCGAGTCCAAAATTCAGCGGTTCCCCATCTCAGCCCAGAAAGCAGGTAGAACAACTTTTGTGGTGTCTTTCAGATGCCTACCAAGGTAGTGTAAAAACTACCAGGAGAACTCCTGTCTGGCACCTTCCCCGGTGGAGTTGTGCAGGGGGTGTGTTTGGAACATTTTGTCACCGGCCGACTCCAAAATTCAGCGATTCCCCATCTCAGCCCAGAAAGCAGGTAGAACAACTTTTGTGGTGTCTTTCAGATGCCTACCGGAGCAATGTAAAAACTACCAGGAGAACTCCTGTCTGGCACCTTCCCCGGTGGAGTTGTGCAGGGGGTGTGTTTGGAACATTTTGTCACCAGCCGACTCCAAAATTCAGCGGTTCCCCATCTCAGCCCAGAAAGCAGGTAGAACAACTTTTGTGGTGCCTTTCAGCTGCCTACCAAGGTAGTGTAAAAACTACCAAGAGAACTCCTGTCTGGCACCTTCCCCGGTGGAGTTGTGCATGGGGTGTGTTTGGAACATTTTGTCACCAGCCGAGTCCAAAATTCAGCGTTTCCCCATCTCAGCCCAGAAAGCAGGTAGAACAACTTTTGTGGTGCCTTTCAGCTGCCTACCAAGGTAGTGTAAAAACTACCAAGAGAATTCGTTCCTGGCACCTTCCCCGGTGGAGTTGTGCATGGGGTGTCTGTGGAACATTTTGTCACCGGCCGAGTCCAAAATTCAGCGGTTCCCCATCTCAGCCCAGAAAGCAGGTAGAACAACTTTTGTGGTGTCTTTCAGATGCCTACCAAGGTAGTGTAAAAACTACCAGGAGAACTCCTGTCTGGCACCTTCCCCGGTGGAGTTGTGCAGGGGGTGTGTTTGGAACATTTTGTCACCAGCTGAGTCCAAAATTCAGCGGTTCCCCATCTCAGCCCAGAAAGCAGGTAGAACAACTTTTGTGGTGTCTTTCAGATGCCTACCAAGGTAGTGTAAAAACTACCAGGAGAACTCCTGTCTGGCACCTTCCCCGGTGGAGTTGTGCAGGGGGTGTGTTTGGAACATTTTGTCACCAGCTGAGTCCAAAATTCAGCGGTTCCCCATCTCAGCCCAGAAAGCAGGTAGAACAACTTTTGTGGTGTCTTTCAGATGCCTACCAAGGTAGTGTAAAAACTACCAGGAGAACTCCTGTCTGGCACCTTCCCCGGTGGAGTTGTGCAGGGGGTGTGTTTGGAACATTTTGTCACCAGCCGACTCCAAAATTCAGCGTTTCCCCATCTCAGCCCAGAAAGCAGGTAGAACAACTTTTGTGGTGTCTTTCAGATGCCTACCAAGGTAGTGTAAAAACTACCAGGAGAACTCCTGTCTGGCACCTTCCCCGGTGGAGTTGTGCAGGGGGTGTGTTTGGAACATTTTGTCACCGGCCGACTCCAAAATTCAGCGATTCCCCATCTCAGCCCAGAAAGCAGGTAGAACAACTTTTGTGGTGTCTTTCAGATGCCTACCGGAGCAATGTAAAAACTACCAGAACTCCTGTCTGGCACCTTCCCCGGTGGAGTTGTGCAGGGGGTGTGTTTGGAACATTTTGTCACCAGCCGACTCCAAAATTCAGCTGTTCCCCATCTCAGCCCAGAAAGCAGGTAGAACAACTTTTGTGGTGCCTTTCAGCTGCCTACCAAGGTAGTGTAAAAACTACGAAGAGAACTCCTGTCTGGCACCTTCCCCGGTGGAGTTGTGCATGGGGTGTGTTTGGAACATTTTGTCACCAGCCGAGTCCAAAATTCAGCGTTTCCCCATCTCAGCCCAGAAAGCAGGTAGAACAACTTTTGTGGTGCCTTTCAGCTGCCTACCAAGGTAGTGTAAAAACTACCAACAGAATTCGTTCCTGGCACCTTCCCCGGTGGAGTTGTGCATGGGGTGTGTTTGGAACATTTTGTCACCGGCCGAGTCCAAAATTCAGCGGTTCCCCATCTCAGCCCACAAAGCAGGTAGAACAACTTTTCTTGTGCCTTTCAGCTGCCTACCAAGGCAGTGTAAAAACTACCAAGAGAATTCTTTCCTGGCACCTTCCCCGGTGGAGTTGTGCATGGGGTGTCTGTGGAACATTTTGTCACCGGCCGAGTCCAAAATTCAGCGGTTCCCCATCTCAGCCCAGAAAGCAGGTAGAACAACTTTTGTGGTGTCTTTCAGATGCCTACCAAGGTAGTGTAAAAACTACCAGGAGAACTCCTGTCTGGCACCTTCCCCGGTGGAGTTGTGCAGGGGGTGTGTTTGGAACATTTTGTCACCAGCTGAGTCCAAAATTCAGCGGTTCCCCATCTCAGCCCAGAAAGCAGGTAGAACAACTTTTGTGGTGTCTTTCAGATGCCTACCAAGGTAGTGTAAAAACTACCAGGAGAACTCCTGTCTGGCACCTTCCCCGGTGGAGTTGTGCAGGGGGTGTGTTTGGAACATTTTGTCACCAGCCGAGTCCAAAATTCAGCGTTTCCCCATCTCAGCCCAGAAAGCAGGTAGAACAACTTTTGTGGTGTCTTTCAGATGCCTACCAAGGTAGTGTAAAAACTACCAGGAGAACTCCTGTCTGGCACCTTCCCCGGTGGAGTTGTGCAGGGGGTGTGTTTGGAACATTTTGTCACCGGCCGAGTCCAAAATTCAGCGGTTCCCCATCTCAGCCCACAAAGCAGGTAGAACAACTTTTCTTGTGCATTTCAGCTGCCTACCAAGGTAGTGTAAAAACTACCAACAGAATTCGTTCCTGGCACCTTCCCCGGTGGAGTTGTGCATGGGGTGTGTTTGGAACATTTTGTCACCGGCCGAGTCCAAAATTCAGCGGTTCCCCATCTCAGCCCACAAAGCAGGTAGAACAACTTTTCTTGTGCCTTTCAGATGCCTACCAAGGTAGTGTAAAAACTACCAGGAGAACTCCTGTCTGGCACCTTCCCCGGTGGAGTTGTGCAGGGGGTGTGTTTGGAACATTTTGTCACCGGCCGACTCCAAAATTCAGCGTTTCCCCATCTCAGCCCAGAAAGCAGGTAGAACAACTTTTGTGGTGCCTTTCAGATGCCTACCAAGGTAGTGTAAAAACTACCAGGAGAACTCCTGTCTGGCACCTTCCCCGGTGGAGTTGTGCATGGGGTGTCTGTGAAACATTTTGTCACCGGCCGACTCCAAAAATCAGCGGTTCCCCATCTCAGCCCAGAAAGCAGGTAGAACAACTTTTGTGGTGTCTTTCAGATGCCTACCAAGGTAGTGTAAAAACTACCAGGAGAACTCCTGTCTGGCACCTTCCCCGGTGGAGTTGTGCAGGGGGTGTGTTTGGAACATTTTGTCACCAGCCGAGTCCAAAATTCAGCGGTTCCCCATCTCAGCCCAGAAAGCAGGTAGAACAACTTTTGTGGTGTCTTTCAGATGCCTACCAAGGTAGTGTAAAAACTACCAGGAGAACTCCTGTCTGGCACCTTCCCCGGTGGAGTTGTGCAGGGGGTGTGTTTGGAACATTTTGTCACCGGCCGAGTCCAAAATTCAGCGGTTCCCCATCTCAGCCCACAAAGCAGGTAGAACAACTTTTCTTGTGCATTTCAGCTGCCTACCAAGGTAGTGTAAAAACTACCAACAGAATTCGTTCCTGGCACCTTCCCCGGTGGAGTTGTGCATGGGGTGTGTTTGGAACATTTTGTCACCGGCCGAGTCCAAAATTCAGCGGTTCCCCATCTCAGCCCACAAAGCAGGTAGAACAACTTTTCTTGTGCCTTTCAGATGCCTACCAAGGTAGTGTAAAAACTACCAGGAGAACTCCTGTCTGGCACCTTCCCCGGTGGAGTTGTGCAGGGGGTGTGTTTGGAACATTTTGTCACCAGCCGAGTCCAAAATTCAGCGTTTCCCCATCTCAGCCCAGAAAGCAGGTAGAACAACTTTTGTGGTGTCTTTCAGATGCCTACCAAGGTAGTGTAAAAACTACCAGGAGAACTCCTGTCTGGCACCTTCCCCGGTGGAGTTGTGCATGGGGTGTCTGTGAAACATTTTGTCACCGGCCGACTCCAAAAATCAGCGGTTCCCCATCTCAGCCCAGAAAGCTGGTAGAACAACTTTTGTGGTGTCTTTCAGATGCCTACCAAGGTAGTGTAAAAACTACTAAGAGAACTCCTGTCTGGCACCTTCCCCGGTGGAGTTGTGCAGGGGGTGTGTTTGGAACATTTTGTCACCAGCCGAGTCCAAAATTCAGCTGTTCCCCATCTCAGCCCAGAAAGCAGGTAGAACAACTTTTGTGGTGTCTTTCAGATGCCTACCAAGGTAGTGTAAAAACTACGAAGAGAACTCCTGTCTGGCACCTTCCCCGGTGGAGTTGTGCATGGGGTGTGTTTGGAACATTTTGTCACCGGCCGAGTCCAAAATTCAGCGATTCCCCATCTCAGCCCAGAAAGCAGGTAGAACAACTTTTGTGGTGTCTTTCAGATGCCTACCAAGGTAGTGTAAAAACTACCAGGAGAACTCCTGTCTGGCACCTTCCCCGGTGGAGTTGTGCATGGGGTGTGTTTGGAACATTTTGTCACCAGCCGAGTCCAAAATTCAGCGTTTCCCCATCTCAGCCCAGAAAGCAGGTAGAACAACTTTTGTGGTGTCTTTCAGATGCCTACCAAGGTAATGTAAAAACTACCAGGAGAACTCCTGTCTGGCACCTTCCCCGGTGGAGTTGTGCATGGGGTGTGTTTGGAACATTTTGTCACCAGCCGAGTCCAAAATTCAGCGTTTCCCCATCTCAGCCCAGAAAGCAGGTAGAACAACTTTTGTGGTGTCTTTCAGATGCCTACCAAGGTAGTGTAAAAACTACCAGGAGAACTCCTGTCTGGCACCTTCCCCGGTGGAGTTGTGCATGGGGTGTGTTTGGAACATTTTGTCACCAGCCGAGTCCAAAATTCAGCGTTTCCTTATCTCAGCCCAGAAAGCAGGTAGAACAACTTTTGTGGTGCCTTTCAGCTGCCTACCAAGGTAGTGTAAAAACTACCAGGAGAACTCCTGTCTGGCACCTTCCCCGGTGGAGTTGTGCAGGGGGTGTGTTTGGAACATTTTGTCACCAGCCGAGTCCAAAATTCAGCGATTCCCCATCTCAGCCCAGAAAGCAGGTAGAACAACTTTTGTGGTGTCTTTCAGATGCCTACCGGAGCAATGTAAAAACTACCAGGAGAACTCCTGTCTGGCACCTTCCCCGGTGGAGTTGTGCATGGGGTGTGTTTGGAACATTTTGTCACCGGCCGAGTCCAAAATTCAGCGGTTCCCCATCTCAGCCCAGAAAGCAGGTAGAACAACTTTTGTGGTGTCTTTCAGATGCCTACCAGGTAGTGTAAAAACTACCAGGAGAACTCCTGTCTGGCACCTTCCCCGGTGGAGTTGTGCATGGGGTGTGTTTGGAACATTTTGTCACCGGCCGACTCCAAAAATCAGCGGTTCCCCATCTCAGCCCAGAAAGCAGGTAGAACAACTTTTGTGGTGTCTTTCAGATGCCTACCGGAGCAATGTAAAAACTACCAGGAGAACTCCTGTCTGGCACCTTCCGTGGTGGAGTTGTGCATGGGGTGTGTTTGGAACATTTTGTCACCAGCCGAGTCCAAAATTCAGCTGTTCCGCATCTCAGCCCAGAAAGCAGGTAGAACAACTTTTGTGGTGTCTTTCAGATGCCTACCAAGGTAGTGTAAAAACTACCAGGAGAACTCCTGTCTGGCACCTTCCGTGGTGGAGTTGTGCATGGGGTGTGTTTGGAACATTTTGTCACCGGCCGACTCCAAAATTCAGCGGTTCCCCATCTCAGCCCAGAAAGCAGGTAGAACAACTTTTGTGGTGCCTTTCAGATGCCTACCAAGGTAGTGTAAAAACTACCAAGAGAACTCCTGTCTGGCACCTTCCCCGGTGGAGTTGTGCATGGGGTGTGTTTGGAACATTTTGTCAACGGCCGACTCCAAAATTCAGCGGTTCCCCATCTCAGCCCACAAAGCAGGTACAACAACTTTTCTTGTGCCTTTCAGCTGCCTACCAAGGTAGTGTAAAAACTACCAACAGAATTCGTTCCTGGCACCTTCCCCGGTGGAGTTGTGCATGGGGTGTCTGTGAAACATTTTGTCACCGGCCGACTCCAAAATTCAGCGGTTCCCCATCTCAGCCCAGAAAGCAGGTAGAACAACATTTGTGGTGTCTTTCAGATGCCTACCGGAGCAATGTAAAAACTACCAGGAGAACTCCTGTCTGGCACCTTCCCCGGTGGAGTTGTGCAGGGGGTGTGTTTGGAACATTTTGTCACCAGCCGACTCCAAAATTCAGCGTTTCCCCATCTCAGCCCAGAAAGCAGGCAGAACAACTTTTGTGGTGTCTTTCAAATGCCTACCAAGGTAGTGTAAAAACTACCAGGAGAACTCCTGTCTGGCACCTTCCCCGGTGGAGTTGTGCATGGGGTGTCTGTGAAACATTTTGTCACCGGCCGACTCCAAAATTCAGCGGTTCCCCATCTCAGCCCAGAAAGCAGGTAGAACAACTTTTGTGGTGTCTTTCAGATGCCTACCAAGGTAGTGTAAAAACTACCAGGAGAACTCCTGTCTGGCACCTTCCCCGGTGGAGTTGTGCATGGGGTGTGTTTGGAACATTTTGTCACCGGCCGACTCCAAAATTCAGCTGTTCCCCATCTCAGCCCAGAAAGCAGGTAGAACAACTTTTTTGGTGCCTTTCAGATGCCTACCAAGGTAGTGTAAAAACTACCAAGAGAACTCCTGTCTGGCACCTTCCCCGGTGGAGTTGTGCATGGGGTGTGTTTGGAACATTTTGTCACCAGCCGACTCCAAAATTCAGAGTTTCCCCATCTCAGCCCACAAAGCAGGTAGAACAACTTTTGTGGTGTCTTTCAGCTGCCTACCAAGGTAGTGTAAAAACTACCAACAGAATTCGTTCCTGGCACCTTCCCCGGTGGAGTTGTGCATGGGGTGTGTTTGGAACATTTTGTCACCGGCCGAGTCCAAAATTCAGCGGTTCCCCATCTCAGCCCAGAAAGCAGGTAGAACAACTTTTCTTGTGCCTTTCAGCTGCCTACCAAGGCAGTGTAAAAACTACCAAGAGAATTCGTTCCTGGCACCTTCCCCGGTGGAGTTGTGCATGGGGTGTCTGTGGAACATTTTGTCACCGGCCGAGTCCAAAATTCAGCGGTTCCCCATCTCAGCCCAGAAAGCAGGTAGAACAACTTTTGTGGTGCCTTTCAGATGCCTACCGGAGCAATGTAAAAACTACCAGGAGAACTCCTGTCTGGCACCTTCCCCGGTGGAGTTGTGCATGGGGTGTGTTTGGAACATTTTGTCACCAGCCGACTCCAAAATTCAGCGTTTCCCCATCTCAGCCCACAAAGCAGGTAGAACAACTTTTGTGGTGCCTTTCAGCTGCCTACCAAGGTAGTGTAAAAACTACCAACAGAATTCGTTCCTGGCACCTTCCCCGGTGGAGTTGTGCATGGGGTGTGTTTGGAACATTTTGTCACCGGCCGAGTCCAAAATTCAGCGGTTCCCCATCTCAGCCCAGAAAGCAGGTAGAACAACTTTTGTGGTGTCTTTCAGATGCCTACCAAGGTAGTGTAAAAACTACCAGGAGAACTCCTGTCTGGCACCTTCCCCGGTGGAGTTGTGCAGGGGGTGTGTTTGGAACATTTTGTCACCAGCCGAGTCCAAAATTCAGCGTTTCCCCATCTCAGCCCAGAAAGCAGGTAGAACAACTTTTGTGGTGCCTTTCAGATGCCTACCAAGGTAGTGTAAAAACTACCAGGAGAACTCCTGTCTGGCACCTTCCCCGGTGGAGTTGTGCAGGGGGTGTGTTTGGAACATTTTGTCACCGGCCGAGTCCAAAATTCAGCGGTTCCCCATCTCAGCCCACAAAGCAGGTAGAACAACTTTTCTTGTGCCTTTCAGCTTCCTACCAAGGTAGTGTAAAAACTACCAACAGAATTCGTTCCTGGCACCTTCCCCGGTGGAGTTGTGCATGGGGTGTGTTTGGAACATTTTGTCACCGGCCGAGTCCAAAATTCAGCGGTTCCCCATCTCAGCCCACAAAGCAGGTAGAACAACTTTTCCTGTGCCTTTCAGATGCCTACCAAGGTAGTGTAAAAACTACCAGGAGAACTCCTGTCTGGCACCTTCCCCGGTGGAGTTGTGCAGGGGGTGTGTTTGGAACATTTTGTCACCGGCCGAGTCCAAAATTCAGCGGTTCCCCATCTCAGCCCACAAAGCAGGTAGAACAACTTTTCTTGTGCCTTTCAGCTTCCTACCAAGGTAGTGTAAAAACTACCAACAGAATTCGTTCCTGGCACCTTCCCCGGTGGAGTTGTGCATGGGGTGTGTTTGGAACATTTTGTCACCGGCCGACTCCAAAATTCAGCGGTTCCCCATCTCAGCCCACAAAGCAGGTAGAACAACTTTTCCTGTGCCTTTCAGATGCCTACCAAGGTAGTGTAAAAACTACCAGGAGAACTCCTGTCTGGCACCTTCCCCGGTGGAGTTGTGCAGGGGGTGTGTTTGGAACATTTTGTCACCAGCCGAGTCCAAAATTCAGCGTTTCCCCATCTCAGCCCAGAAAGCAGGTAGAACAACTTTTGTGGTGTCTTTCAGATGCCTACCAAGGTAGTGTAAAAACTACCAGGAGAACTCCTGTCTGGCACCTTCCCCGGTGGAGTTGTGCATGGGGTGTCTGTGAAACATTTTGTCACCGGCCGACTCCAAAAATCAGCGGTTCCCCATCTCAGCCCAGAAAGCTGGTAGAACAACTTTTGTGGTGTCTTTCAGATGCCTACCAAGGTAGTGTAAAAACTACTAAGAGAACTCCTGTCTGGCACCTTCCCCGGTGGAGTTGTGCATGGGGTGTGTTTGGAACATTTTGTCACCGGCCGAGTCCAAAATTCAGCTGTTCCCCATCTCAGCCCAGAAAGCAGGTAGAACAACTTTTGTGGTGTCTTTCAGATGCCTACCAAGGTAGTGTAAAAACCACCAGGAGAACTCCTGTCTGGCACCTTCCCCGGTGGAGTTGTGCATGGGGTGTCTGTGAAACATTTTGTCACCGGCCGACTCCAAAAATCAGCGGTTCCCCATCTCAGCCCAGAAAGCAGGTAGAACAACTTTTGTGGTGTCTTTCAGATGCCTACCGGAGCAATGTAAAAACTACCAGGAGAACTCCTGTCTGGCACCTTCCCCGGTGGAGTTGTGCAGGGGGTGTGTTTGGAACATTTTGTCACCAGCCGACTCCAAAATTCAGCGGTTCCCCATCTCAGCCCAGAAAGCAGGTAGAACAACTTTTGTGGTGCCTTTCAGATGCCTACCAAGGTAGTGTAAAAACTACCAAGAGAACTCCTATCTGGCACCTTCCCCGGTGGAGTTGTGCATGGGGTGTCTGTGAAACATTTTGTCACCGGCCGACTCCAAAATTCAGCGTTTCCCCATCTCAGCCCAGAAAGCAGGTAGAACAACTTTTGTGGTGTCTTTCAGATGCCTACCGGAGCAATGTAAAAACTACCAGGAGAACTCCTGTCTGGCACCTTCCCCGGTGGAGTTGTGCATGGGGTGTGTTTGGAACATTTTGTCACCAGCCGACTCCAAAATTCAGCGTTTCCCCATCTCAGCCCACAAAGCAGGTAGAACAACTTTTGTGGTGCCTTTCAGCTGCCTACCAAGGTAGTGTAAAAACTACCAACAGAATTCGTTCCTGGCACCTTCCCCGGTGGAGTTGTGCATGGGGTGTGTTTGGAACATTTTGTCACCGGCCGAGTCCAAAATTCAGCGGTTCCCCATCTCAGCCCAGAAAGCAGGTAGAACAACTTTTGTGGTGTCTTTCAGATGCCTACCAAGGTAGTGTAAAAACTACCAGGAGAACTCCTGTCTGGCACCTTCCCCGGTGGAGTTGTGCAGGGGGTGTGTTTGGAACATTTTGTCACCAGCCGAGTCCAAAATTCAGCGTTTCCCCATCTCAGCCCAGAAAGCAGGTAGAACAACTTTTGTGGTGCCTTTCAGATGCCTACCAAGGTAGTGTAAAAACTACCAGGAGAACTCCTGTCTGGCACCTTCCCCGGTGGAGTTGTGCATGGGGTGTCTTTGGAACATTTTGTCACCAGCCGACTCCAAAATTCAGCGGTTCCCCATCTCAGCCCAGAAAGCAGGTAGAACAACTTTTGTGGTGCCTTTCAAATGCCTACCAAGGTAGTGTAGAAACTACCAAGAGAACGCTTGTCTGGCACCTTCCCCGGTGGAGTTGTGCATGGGGTGTCTGTGAAACATTTTGTCACCGGCCGACTCCAAAAATCAGCGGTTCCCCATCTCAGCCCAGAAAGCAGGTAGAACAACTTTTGTGGTGTCTTTCAGATGCCTACCGGAGCAATGTAAAAACTACCAGGAGAACTCCTGTCTGGCACCTTCCCCGGTGGAGTTGTGCATGGGGTGTGTTTGGAACATTTTGTCACCAGCCGACTCCAAAATTCAGCGGTTCCCCATCTCAGCCCAGAAAGCAGGTAGAACAACTTTTGTGGTGCCTTTCAGATGCCTACCAAGGTAGTGTAAAAACTACCAAGAGAACTCCTATCTGGCACCTTCCCCGGTGGAGTTGTGCATGGGGTGTCTGTGAAACATTTTGTCACCGGCCGACTCCAAAATTCAGCGGTTCCCCATCTCAGCCCAGAAAGCAGGTAGAACAACTTTTGTGGTGTCTTTCAGATGCCTACCGGAGCAATGTAAAAACTACCAGGAGAACTCCTGTCTGGCACCTTCCCCGGTGGAGTTGTGCAGGGGGTGTGTTTGGAACATTTTGTCACCAGCCGACTCCAAAATTCAGCGTTTCCCCATCTCAGCCCAGAAAGCAGGAAGAACAACTTTTGTGGTGTCTTTCAGATGCCTACCAAGGTAGTGTAAAAACTACCAGGAGAACTCCTGTCTGGCACCTTCCCCGGTGGAGTTGTGCATGGGGTGTCTGTGAAACATTTTGTCACCGGCCGACTCCAAAATTCAGCGTTTCCCCATCTCAGCCCAGAAAGCAGGTAGAACAACTTTTGTGGTGTCTTTCAGATGCCTACCGGAGCAATGTAAAAACTACCAGGAGAACTCCTGTCTGGCACCTTCCCCGGTGGAGTTGTGCAGGGGGTGTGTTTGGAACATTTTATCACCAGCCGAGTCCAAAATTCAGCGATTCCCCATCTCAGCCCAGAAAGCAGGTAGAACAACTTTTGTGGTGTCTTTCAGATGCCTACCAAGGTAGTGTAAAAACTACTAAGAGAACTCCTGTCTGGCACCTTCCCCGGTGGAGTTGTGCATGGGGTGTGTTTGGAACATTTTGTCACCGGCCGAGTCCAAAATTCAGCGATTCCCCATCTCAGCCCAGAAAGCAGGTAGAACAACTTTTTTGGTGTCTTTCAGATGCCTACCAAGGTAGTGTAAAAACTACTAAGAGAACTCCTGTCTGGCACCTTCCCCGGTGGAGTTGTGCATGGGGTGTGTTTGGAACATTTTGTCACCAGCCGAGTCCAAAATTCAGCGTTTCCCTATCTCAGCCCAGAAAGCAGGTAGAACAACTTTTGTGGTGCCTTTCAGCTGCCTACCAAGGTAGTGTAAAAACTACCAGGAGAACTCCTGTCTGGCACCTTCCCCGGTGGAGTTGTGCAGGGGGTGTGTTTGGAACATTTTGTCACCAGCCGAGTCCAAAATTCAGCGATTCCCCATCTCAGCCCAGAAAGCAGGTAGAACAACTTTTGTGGTGTCTTTCAGATGCCTACCGGAGCAATGTAAAAACTACCAGGAGAACTCCTGTCTGGCACCTTCCCCGGTGGAGTTGTGCATGGGGTGTGTTTGGAACATTTTGTCACCAGCCGAGTCCAAAATTCAGCGTTTCCCCATCTCAGCCCAGAAAGCAGGTAGAACAACTTTTGTGGTGTCTTTCAGATGCCTACCGGAGCAATGTAAAAACTACCAGGAGAACTCCTGTCTGGCACCTTCCCCGGTGGAGTTGTGCAGGGGGTGTGTTTGGAACATTTTGTCACCGGCCGAGTCCAAAATTCAGCGGTTCCCCATCTCAGCCCAGAAAGCAGGTACAACAACTTTTGCGGTGTCTTTTAGATGCCTACCAAGGTAGTGTAAAAACTACCAAGAGAACTCCTGTCTGGCACCTTCCCCGGTGGAGTTGTGCATGGGGTGTGTTTGGAACATTTTGTCACCGGCCGAGTCCAAAATTCAGCGGTTCCCCATCTCAGCCCAGAAAGCAGGTAGAACAACTTTTGTGGTGTCTTTCAGATGCCTACCAAGGTAGTGTAAAAACTACCAGGAGAACTCCTGTCTGGCACCTTCCGTGGTGGAGTTGTGCATGGGGTGTGTTTGGAACATTTTGTCACCGGCCGACTCCAAAATTCAGCGATTCCCCATCTCAGCCCAGAAAGCAGGTAGAACAACTTTTGTGGTGTCTTTCAGATGCCTACCAAGGTAGTGTAAAAACTACCAGGAGAACTCCTGTCTGGCACCTTCCCCGGTGGAGTTGTGCATGGGGTGTGTTTGGAACATTTTGTCACCGGCCGAGTCCAAAATTCAGCGATTCCCCATCTCAGCCCAGAAAGCAGGTAGAACAACTTTTGTGGTGTCTTTCAGATGCCTACCAAGGTAGTGTAAAAACTACCAGGAGAACTCCTGTCTGGCACCTTCCCCGGTGGAGTTGTGCATGGGGTGTGTTTGGAACATTTTGTCACCAGCCGAGTCCAAAATTCAGCGTTTCCCTATCTCAGCCCAGAAAGCAGGTAGAACAACTTTTGTGGTGTCTTTCAGCTGCCTACCAAGGTAGTGTAAAAACTACCAGGAGAACTCCTGTCTGGCACCTTCCCCGGTGGAGTTGTGCAGGGGGTGTGTTTGGAACATTTTGTCACCAGCCGAGTCCAAAATTCAGCGATTCCCCATCTCAGCCCAGAAAGCAGGTAGAACAACTTTTGTGGTGTCTTTCAGATGCCTACCGGAGCAATGTAAAAACTACCAGGAGAACTCCTGTCTGGCACCTTCCCCGGTGGAGTTGTGCATGGGGTGTGTTTGGAACATTTTGTCACCGGCCGAGTCCAAAATTCAGCGGTTCCCCATCTCAGCCCAGAAAGCAGGTAGAACAACTTTTGTGGTGTCTTTCAGATGCCTACCAAGGTAGTGTAAAAACTACCAGGAGAACTCCTGTCTGGCACCTTCCCCGGTGGAGTTGTGCATGGGGTGTGTTTGGAACATTTTGTCACCAGCCGAGTCCAAAATTCAGCTGTTCCGCATCTCAGCCCAGAAAGCAGGTAGAACAACTTTTGTGGTGTCTTTCAGATGCCTACCGGAGCAATGTAAAAACTACCAGGAGAACTCCTGTCTGGCACCTTCCCCGGTGGAGTTGTGCATGGGGTGTGTTTGGAACATTTTGTCACCGGCCGACTCCAAAATTCAGCGGTTCCCCATCTCAGCCCAGAAAGCAGGTAGAACAACTTTTGTGGTGCCTTTCAGATGCCTACCAAGGTAGTGTAAAAACTACCAAGAGAACTCCTGTCTGGCACCTTCCCCGGTGGAGTTGTGCATGGGGTGTGTTTGGAACATTTTGTCAACGGCCGACTCCAAAATTCAGCGGTTCCCCATCTCAGCCCACAAAGCAGGTACAACAACTTTTCTTGTGCCTTTCAGCTGCCTACCAAGGTAGTGTAAAAACTACCAACAGAATTCGTTCCTGGCACCTTCCCCGGTGGAGTTGTGCATGGGGTGTCTGTGGAACATTTTGTCACCGGCCGAGTCCAAAATTCAGCGTTTCCCCATCTCAGCCCAGAAAGCAGGTAGAACAACTTTTGTGGTGTCTTTCAGATGCCTACCGGAGCAATGTAAAAACTACCAGGAGAACTCCTGTCTGGCACCTTCCCCGGTGGAGTTGTGCAGGGGGTGTGTTTGGAACATTTTATCACCAGCCGAGTCCAAAATTCAGCGATTCCCCATCTCAGCCCAGAAAGCAGGTAGAACAACTTTTGTGGTGTCTTTCAGATGCCTACCAAGGTAGTGTAAAAACTACTAAGAGAACTCCTGTCTGGCACCTTCCCCGGTGGAGTTGTGCATGGGGTGTGTTTGGAACATTTTGTCACCGGCCGAGTCCAAAATTCAGCGATTCCCCATCTCAGCCCAGAAAGCAGGTAGAACAACTTTTGTGGTGTCTTTCAGATGCCTACCAAGGTAGTGTAAAAACTACTAAGAGAACTCCTGTCTGGCACCTTCCCCGGTGGAGTTGTGCATGGGGTGTGTTTGGAACATTTTGTCACCAGCCGAGTCCAAAATTCAGCGTTTCCCTATCTCAGCCCAGAAAGCAGGTAGAACACTTTTGTGGTGCCTTTCAGCTGCCTACCAAGGTAGTGTAAAAACTACCAGGAGAACTCCTGTCTGGCACCTTCCCCGGTGGAGTTGTGCAGGGGGTGTGTTTTGGAACATTTTGTCACCAGCCGAGTCCAAAATTCAGCGATTCCCCATCTCAGCCCAGAAAGCAGGTAGAACAACTTTTGTGGTGTCTTTCAGATGCCTACCGGAGCAATGTAAAAACTACCAGGAGAACTCCTGTCTGGCACCTTCCCCGGTGGAGTTGTGCATGGGGTGTGTTTGGAACATTTTGTCACCAGCCGAGTCCAAAATTCAGCGTTTCCCCATCTCAGCCCAGAAAGCAGGTAGAACAACTTTTGTGGTGTCTTTCAGATGCCTACCGGAGCAATGTAAAAACTACCAGGAGAACTCCTGTCTGGCACCTTCCCCGGTGGAGTTGTGCAGGGGGTGTGTTTGGAACATTTTGTCACCGGCCGAGTCCAAAATTCAGCGGTTCCCCATCTCAGCCCAGAAAGCAGGTACAACAACTTTTGCGGTGTCTTTTAGATGCCTACCAAGGTAGTGTAAAAACTACCAAGAGAACTCCTGTCTGGCACCTTCCCCGGTGGAGTTGTGCATGGGGTGTGTTTGGAACATTTTGTCACCGGCCGAGTCCAAAATTCAGCGGTTCCCCATCTCAGCCCAGAAAGCAGGTTAGAACAACTTTTGTGGTGTCTTTCAGATGCCTACCAAGGTAGTGTAAAAACTACCAGGAGAACTCCTGTCTGGCACCTTCCGTGGTGGAGTTGTGCATGGGGTGTGTTTGGAACATTTTGTCACCGGCCGACTCCAAAATTCAGCGATTCCCCATCTCAGCCCAGAAAGCAGGTAGAACAACTTTTGTGGTGTCTTTCAGATGCCTACCAAGGTAGTGTAAAAACTACCAGGAGAACTCCTGTCTGGCACCTTCCCCGGTGGAGTTGTGCATGGGGTGTGTTTGGAACATTTTGTCACCGGCCGAGTCCAAAATTCAGCGATTCCCCATCTCAGCCCAGAAAGCAGGTAGAACAACTTTTGTGGTGTCTTTCAGATGCCTACCAAGGTAGTGTAAAAACTACCAGGAGAACTCCTGTCTGGCACCTTCCCCGGTGGAGTTGTGCATGGGGTGTGTTTGGAACATTTTGTCACCAGCCGAGTCCAAAATTCAGCGTTTCCCTATCTCAGCCCAGAAAGCAGGTAGAACAACTTTTGTGGTGTCTTTCAGCTGCCTACCAAGGTAGTGTAAAAACTACCAGGAGAACTCCTGTCTGGCACCTTCCCCGGTGGAGTTGTGCAGGGGGTGTGTTTGGAACATTTTGTCACCGGCCGAGTCCAAAATTCAGCGGTTCCCCATCTCAGCCCAGAAAGCAGGTAGAACAACTTTTGTGGTGTCTTTCAGATGCCTACCAAGGTAGTGTAAAAACTACCAGGAGAACTCCTGTCTGGCACCTTCCCCGGTGGAGTTGTGCATGGGGTGTGTTTGGAACATTTTGTCACCAGCCGAGTCCAAAATTCAGCTGTTCCGCATCTCAGCCCAGAAAGCAGGTAGAACAACTTTTGTGGTGTCTTTCAGATGCCTACCAAGGTAGTGTAAAAACTACCAGGAGAACTCCTGTCTGGCACCTTCCGTGGTGGAGTTGTGCATGGGGTGTGTTTGGAACATTTTGTCACCGGCCGACTCCAAAATTCAGCGGTTCCCCATCTCAGCCCAGAAAGCAGGTAGAACAACTTTTGTGGTGCCTTTCAGATGCCTACCAAGGTAGTGTAAAAACTACCAAGAGAACTCCTGTCTGGCACCTTCCCCGGTGGAGTTGTGCATGGGGTGTGTTTGGAACATTTTGTCAACGGCCGACTCCAAAATTCAGCGGTTCCCCATCTCAGCCCACAAAGCAGGTACAACAACTTTTCTTGTGCCTTTCAGCTGCCTACCAAGGTAGTGTAAAAACTACCAACAGAATTCGTTCCTGGCACCTTCCCCGGTGGAGTTGTGCATGGGGTGTCTGTGAAACATTTTGTCACCGGCCGACTCCAAAATTCAGCGGTTCCCCATCTCAGCCCAGAAAGCAGGTAGAACAACTTTTGTGGTGTCTTTCAGATGCCTACCGGAGCAATGTAAAAACTACCAGGAGAACTCCTGTCTGGCACCTTCCCCGGTGGAGTTGTGCAGGGGGTGTTTTTGGAACATTTTGTCACCAGCCGACTCCAAAATTCAGCGTTTCCCCATCTCAGCCCAGAAAGCAGGCAGAACAACTTTTGTGGTGTCTTTCAAATGCCTACCAAGGTAGTGTAAAAACTACCAGGAGAACTCCTGTCTGGCACCTTCCCCGGTGGAGTTGTGCATGGGGTGTCTGTGAAACATTTTGTCACCGGCCGACTCCAAAATTCAGCGGTTCCCCATCTCAGCCCAGAAAGCAGGTAGAACAACTTTTGTGGTGTCTTTCAGATGCCTACCAAGGTAGTGTAAAAACTACCAGGAGAACTCCTGTCTGGCACCTTCCCCGGTGGAGTTGTGCATGGGGTGTGTTTGGAACATTTTGTCACCGGCCGACTCCAAAATTCAGCTGTTCCCCATCTCAGCCCAGAAAGCAGGTAGAACAACTTTTTTGGTGCCTTTCAGATGCCTACCAAGGTAGTGTAAAAACTACCAAGAGAACTCCTGTCTGGCACCTTCCCCGGTGGAGTTGTGCATGGGGTGTGTTTGGAACATTTTGTCAACGGCCGACTCCAAAATTCAGCGGTTCCCCATCTCAGCCCACAAAGCAGGTACAACAACTTTTCTTGTGCCTTTCAGCTGCCTACCAAGGTAGTGTAAAAAACTACCAACAGAATTCGTTCCTGGCACCTTCCCCGGTGGAGTTGTGCATGGGGTGTCTGTGGAACATTTTGTCACCGGCCGAGTCCAAAATTCAGCGGTTCCCCATCTCAGCCCAGAAAGCAGGTAGAACAACTCTTGTGGTGCCTTTCAAATGCCTACCAAGGTAGTGTAAAAACCACCAGGAGAACTCCTGTCTGGCACCTTCCCCGGTGGAGTTGTGCATGGGGTGTCTGTGAAACATTTTGTCACCGGCCGACTCCAAAATTCAGCGATTCCCCATCTCAGCCCAGAAAGCAGGTAGAACAACTTTTGTGGTGTCTTTCAGATGCCTACCGGAGCAATGTAAAAACTACCAGGAGAACTCCTGTCTGGCACCTTCCCCGGTGGAGTTGTGCATGGGGTGTGTTTGGAACATTTTGTCACCAGCCGACTCCAAAATTCAGCGTTTCCCCATCTCAGCCCAGAAAGCAGGTAGAACAACTTTTGTGGTGCCTTTCAACTGCCTACCAAGGTAGTGTAAAAACTACCAACAGAATTCGTTCCTGGCACCTTCCCCGGTGGAGTTGTGCATGGGGTGTGTTTGGAACATTTTGTCACCGGCCGAGTCCAAAATTCAGCGGTTCCCCCATCTCAGCCCACAAAGCAGGTAGAACAACTTTTCTTGTGCTTTCAGCTGCCTACCAAGGCAGTGTAAAAACTACCAAGAGAATTCGTTCCTGGCACCTTCCCCGGTGGAGTTGTGCATGGGGTGTCTGTGGAACATTTTGTCACCGGCCGAGTCCAAAATTCAGCGGTTCCCCATCTCAGCCCAGAAAGCAGGTAGAACAACTTTTGTGGTGCCTTTCAGATGCCTACCGGAGCAATGTAAAAACTACCAGGAGAACTCCTGTCTGGCACCTTCCCCGGTGGAGTTGTGCATGGGGTGTGTTTGGAACATTTTGTCACCAGCCGACTCCAAAATTCAGCGTTTCCCCATCTCAGCCCACAAAGCAGGTAGAACAACTTTTGTGGTGCCTTTCAGCTGCCTACCAAGGTAGTGTAAAAACTACCAACAGAATTCGTTCCTGGCACCTTCCCCGGTGGAGTTGTGCATGGGGTGTGTTTGGAACATTTTGTCACCGGCCGAGTCCAAAATTCAGCGGTTCCCCATCTCAGCCCAGAAAGCAGGTAGAACAACTTTTGTGGTGTCTTTCAGATGCCTACCAAGGTAGTGTAAAAACTACCAGGAGAACTCCTGTCTGGCACCTTCCCCGGTGGAGTTGTGCAGGGGGTGTGTTTGGAACATTTTGTCACCAGCCGAGTCCAAAATTCAGCGTTTCCCCATCTCAGCCCAGAAAGCAGGTAGAACAACTTTTGTGGTGCCTTTCAGATGCCTACCAAGGTAGTGTAAAAACTACCAGGAGAACTCCTGTCTGGCACCTTCCCCGGTGGAGTTGTGCAGGGGGTGTGTTTGGAACATTTTGTCACCGGCCGAGTCCAAAATTCAGCGGTTCCCCATCTCAGCCCAGAAAGCAGGTAGAACAACTTTTCTTGTGCCTTTCAGCTTCCTACCAAGGTAGTGTAAAAACTACCAACAGAATTCGTTCCTGGCACCTTCCCCGGTGGAGTTGTGCATGGGGTGTGTTTGGAACATTTTGTCACCGGCCGAGTCCAAAATTCAGCGGTTCCCCATCTCAGCCCACAAAGCAGGTAGAACAACTTTTCCTGTGCCTTTCAGATGCCTACCAAGGTAGTGTAAAAACTACCAGGAGAACTCCTGTCTGGCACCTTCCCCGGTGGAGTTGTGCAGGGGGTGTGTTTGGAACATTTTGTCACCAGCCGAGTCCAAAATTCAGCGTTTCCCCATCTCAGCCCAGAAAGCAGGTAGAACAACTTTTGTGGTGTCTTTCAGATGCCTACCAAGGTAGTGTAAAAACTACCAGGAGAACTCCTGTCTGGCACCTTCCCCGGTGGAGTTGTGCATGGGGTGTCTGTGAAACATTTTGTCACCGGCCGACTCCAAAAATCAGCGGTTCCCCATCTCAGCCCAGAAAGCTGGTAGAACAACTTTTGTGGTGTCTTTCAGATGCCTACCAAGGTAGTGTAAAAACTACTAAGAGAACTCCTGTCTGGCACCTTCCCCGGTGGAGTTGTGCATGGGGTGTGTTTGGAACATTTTGTCACCGGCCGAGTCCAAAATTCAGCTGTTCCCCATCTCAGCCCAGAAAGCAGGTAGAACAACTTTTGTGGTGTCTTTCAGATGCCTACCAAGGTAGTGTAAAAACTACCAACAGAATTCGTTCCTGGCTCCTTCGCCGGTGGAGTTGTGCATGGGGTGTCTGTGGAACATTTTGTCACCGGCCGACTCCAAAATTCAGCGGTTCCCCATCTCAGCCCAGAAAGCAGGAAGAACAACTTTTGTGGTGTCTTTCAGATGCCTACCAAGGTAGTGTAAAAACCACCAGGAGAACTCCTGTCTGGCACCTTCCCCGGTGGAGATGTGCATGGGGTGTCTGTGAAACATTTTGTCACCGGCCGACTCCAAAATTCAGCGGTTCCCCATCTCAGCCCAGAAAGCAGGTAGAACAACTTTTGTGGTGTCTTTCAGATGCCTACCAAGGTAGTGTAAAAACTACCAGGAGAACTCCTGTCTGGCACCTTCCCCGGTGGAGTTGTGCATGGGGTGTGTTTGGAACATTTTGTCACCGGCCGAGTCCAAAATTCAGCGATTCCCCATCTCAGCCCAGAAAGCAGGTAGAACAACTTTTGTGGTGTCTTTCAGATGCCTACCAAGGTAGTGTAAAAACTACCAGGAGAACTCCTGTCTGGCACCTTCCCCGGTGGAGTTGTGCATGGGGTGTGTTTGGAACATTTTGTCACCAGCCGAGTCCAAAATTCAGCGTTTCCCCATCTCAGCCCAGAAAGCAGGTAGAACAACTTTTGTGGTGTCTTTCAGATGCCTACCAAGGTAGTGTAAAAACTACTAAGAGAACTCCTGTCTGGCACCTTCCCCGGTGGAGTTGTGCATGGGGTGTGTTTGGAACATTTTGTCACCAGCCGAGTCCAAAATTCAGCGTTTCCCTATCTCAGCCCAGAAAGCAGGTAGAACAACTTTTGTGGTGCCTTTCAGCTGCCTACCAAGGTAGTGTAAAAACTACCAGGAGAACTCCTGTCTGGCACCTTCCCGGTGGAGTTGTGCATGGGGTGTGTTTGGAACATTTTGTCACCGGCCGACTCCAAAATTCAGCTGTTCCCCATCTCAGCCCAGAAAGCAGGTAGAACAACTTTTGTGGTGTCTTTCAGATGCCTACCAAGGTAGTGTAAAAACTACCAGGAGAACTCCTGTCTGGCACCTTCCGTGGTGGAGTTGTGCATGGGGTGTGTTTGGAACATTTTGTCACCGGCCGACTCCAAAATTCAGCGGTTCCCCATCTCAGCCCAGAAAGCAGGTAGAACAACTTTTGTGGTGCCTTTCAGATGCCTACCAAGGTAGTGTAAAAACTACCAAGAGAACTCCTATCTGGCACCTTCCCCGGTGGAGTTGTGCATGGGGTGTGTTTGGAACATTTTGTCAACGGCCGACTCCAAAATTCAGCGGTTCCCCATCTCAGCCCACAAAGCAGGTTGAACAACTTTTCTTGTGCCTTTCAGCTGCCTACCAAGGTAGTGTAAAAACTACCAACAGAATTCGTTCCTGGCACCTTCCCCGGTGGAGTTGTGCATGGGGTGTCTGTGAAACATTTTGTCACCGGCCGACTCCAAAATTCAGCGGTTCCCCATCTCAGCCCAGAAAGCAGGTAGAACAACTTTTGTGGTGTCTTTCAGATGCCTACCGGAGCAATGTAAAAACTACCAGGAGAACTCCTGTCTGGCACCTTCCCCGGTGGAGTTGTGCAGGGGGTGTGTTTGGAACATTTTTGTCACCAGCCGACTCCAAAATTCAGCGTTTCCCCATCTCAGCCCAGAAAGCAGGCAGAACAACTTTTGTGGTGTCTTTCAGATGCCTACCAAGGTAGTGTAAAAACTACCAGGAGAACTCCTGTCTGGCACCTTCCCCGGTGGAGTTGTGCATGGGGTGTCTGTGAAACATTTTGTCACCGGCCGACTCCAAAATTCAGCGTTTCCCCATCTCAGCCCAGAAAGCAGGTAGAACAACTTTTGTGGTGTCTTTCAGATGCCTACCGGAGCAATGTAAAAACTACCAGGAGAACTCCTGTCTGGCACCTTCCCCGGTGGAGTTGTGCAGGGGGTGTGTTTGGAACATTTTATCACCAGCCGAGTCCAAAATTCAGCGATTCCCCATCTCAGCCCAGAAAGCAGGTAGAACAACTTTTGTGGTGTCCTTTCAGATGCCTACCAAGGTAGTGTAAAAACTACTAAGAGAACTCCTGTCTGGCACCTTCCCCGGTGGAGTTGTGCATGGGGTGTGTTTGGAACATTTTGTCACCGGCCGAGTCCAAAATTCAGCGATTCCCCATCTCAGCCCAGAAAGCAGGTAGAACAACTTTTGTGGTGTCTTTCAGATGCCTACCAAGGTAGTGTAAAAACTACTAAGAGAACTCCTGTCTGGCACCTTCCCCGGTGGAGTTGTGCATGGGGGTGTGTTTGGAAACATTTTGTCACCAGCCGAGTCCAAAATTCAGCGTTTCCCTATCTCAGCCCAGAAAGCAGGTAGAACAACTTTTGTGGTGCCTTTCAGCTGCCTACCAAGGTAGTGTAAAAACTACCAGGGAGAACTCCTGTCTGGCACCTTCCCCGGTGGAGTTGTGCAGGGGGTGTGTTTGGAACATTTTGTCACCAGCCGAGTCCAAAATTCAGCGATTCCCCATCTCAGCCAGAAAGCAGGTAGAACAACTTTTGTGGTGTCTTTCAGATGCCTACCGGAGCAATGTAAAAACTACCAGGAGAACTCCTGTCTGGCACCTTCCGTGGTGGAGTTGTGCATGGGGTGTGTTTGGAACATTTTGTCACCAGCCGAGTCCAAAATTCAGCGTTTCCCCATCTCAGCCCAGAAAGCAGGTAGAACAACTTTTGTGGTGTCTTTCAGATGCCTACCGGAGCAATGTAAAAACTACCAGGAGAACTCCTGTCTGGCACCTTCCCCGGTGGAGTTGTGCAGGGGGTGTGTTTGGAACATTTTGTCACCGGCCGAGTCCAAAATTCAGCGGTTCCCCATCTCAGCCCAGAAAGCAGGTACAACAACTTTTGCGGTGTCTTTTAGATGCCTACCAAGGTAGTGTAAAAACTACCAAGAGAACTCCTGTCTGGCACCTTCCCCGGTGGAGTTGTGCATGGGGTGTGTTTGGAACATTTTGTCACCGGCCGAGTCCAAAATTCAGCGGTTCCCCATCTCAGCCCAGAAAGCAGGTAGAACAACTTTTGTGGTGTCTTTCAGATGCCTACCAAGGTAGTGTAAAAACTACCAGGAGAACTCCTGTCTGGCACCTTCCGTGGTGGAGTTGTGCATGGGGTGTGTTTGGAACATTTTTGTCACCGGCCGACTCCAAAATTCAGCGATTCCCCATCTCAGCCCAGAAAGCAGGTAGAACAACTTTTGTGGTGTCTTTCAGATGCCTACCAAGGTAGTGTAAAAACTACCAGGAGAACTCCTGTCTGGCACCTTCCGTGGTGGAGTTGTGCATGGGGTGTGTTTGGAACATTTTGTCACCGGCCGACTCCAAAATTCAGCGTTTCCCCATCTCAGCCCAGAAAGCAGGTAGAACAACTTTTGTGGTGCCTTTCAGATGTCTACCAAGGTAGTGTAAAAACTACCAAGAGAACTCCTGTCTGGCACCTTCCCCGGTGGAGTTGTGCATGGGGTGTGTTTGGAACATTTTGTCAACGGCCGAGTCCAAAATTCAGCGTTTCCGCATCTCAGCCCACAAAGCAGGTACAACAACTTTTCTTGTGCCTTTCAGCTGCCTACCAAGGTAGTGTAAAAAACTACCAACAGAATTCGTTCCTGGCTCCTTCGCCGGTGGAGTTGTGCATGGGGTGTCTGTGGAACATTTTGTCACCGGCCGACTCCAAAATTCAGCGGTTCCCCATCTCAGCCCAGAAAGCAGGAAGAACAACTTTTGTGGTGCCTTTCAAATGCCTACCAAGGTAGTGTAAAAACCACCAGGAGAACTCCTGTCTGGCACCTTCCCCGGTGGAGATGTGCATGGGGTGTCTGTGAAACATTTTGTCACCGGCCGACTCCAAAATTCAGCGGTTCCCCATCTCAGCCCAGAAAGCAGGTAGAACAACTTTTGTGGTGTCTTTCAGATGCCTACCAAGGTAGTGTAAAAACTACCAGGAGAACTCCTGTCTGGCACCTTCCCGGTGGAGTTGTGCATGGGGTGTGTTTGGAACATTTTGTCACCGGCCGACTCCAAAATTCAGCGATTCCCCATCTCAGCCCAGAAAGCAGGTAGAACAACTTTTGTGGTGTCTTTCAGATGCCTACCAAGGTAGTGTAAAAACTACCAGGAGAACTCCTGTCTGGCACCTTCCGTGGTGGAGTTGTGCATGGGGTGTGTTTGGAACATTTTGTCACCGGCCGACTCCAAAATTCAGCGGTTCCCCATCTCAGCCCAGAAAGCAGGTAGAACAACTTTTTTGGTGCCTTTCAGATGCCTACCAAGGTAGTGTAAAAAACTACCAAGAGAACTCCTGTCTGGCACCTTCCCCGGTGGAGTTGTGCATGGGGTGTGTTTGGAACATTTTGTCAACGGCCGACTCCAAAATTCAGCGATTCCCCATCTCAGCCCAGAAAGCAGGTAGAACAACTTTTGTGGTGTCTTTCAGATGCCTACCAAGGTAGTGTAAAAACTACCAGGAGAACTCCTGTCTGGCACCTTCCCCGGTGGAGTTGTGCATGGGGTGTGTTTGGAACATTTTGTCACCAGCCGAGTCCAAAATTCAGCGTTTCCCCATCTCAGCCCAGAAAGCAGGTAGAACAACTTTTGTGGTGTCTTTCAGATGCCTACCAAGGTAGTGTAAAAAACTACTAAGAGAACTCCTGTCTGGCACCTTCCCCGGTGGAGTTGTGCATGGGGTGTGTTTGGAACATTTTGTCACCAGCCGAGTCCAAAATTCAGCGTTTCCCTATCTCAGCCCAGAAAGCAGGTAGAACAACTTTTGTGGTGCCTTTCAGCTGCCTACCAAGGTAGTGTAAAAACTACCAGGAGAACTCCTGTCTGGCACCTTCCCCGGTGGAGTTGTGCATGGGGTGTGTTTGGAACATTTTGTCACCGGCCGACTCCAAAATTCAGCTGTTCCCCATCTCAGCCCAGAAAGCAGGTAGAACAACTTTTGTGGTGTCTTTCAGATGCCTACCAAGGTAGTGTAAAAACTACCAGGAGAACTCCTGTCTGGCACCTTCCGTGGTGGAGTTGTGCATGGGGTGTGTTTGGAACATTTTGTCACCGGCCGACTCCAAAATTCAGCGTTTCCCCATCTCAGCCCAGAAAGCAGGTAGAACAACTTTTGTGGTGCCTTTCAGATGTCTACCAAGGTAGTGTAAAAACTACCAAGAGAACTCCTGTCTGGCACCTTCCCCGGTGGAGTTGTGCATGGGGTGTGTTTGGAACATTTTGTCAACGGCCGAGTCCAAAATTCAGCGTTTCCGCATCTCAGCCCACAAAGCAGGTACAACAACTTTTCTTGTGCCTTTCAGCTGCCTACCAAGGTAGTGTAAAAACTACCAACAGAATTCGTTCCTGGCTCCTTCGCCGGTGGAGTTGTGCATGGGGTGTCTGTGGAACATTTTGTCACCGGCCGACTCCAAAATTCAGCGGTTCCCCATCTCAGCCCAGAAAGCAGGAAGAACAACTTTTGTGGTGCCTTTCAAATGCCTACCAAGGTAGTGTAAAAACCACCAGGAGAACTCCTGTCTGGCACCTTCCCCGGTGGAGATGTGCATGGGGTGTCTGTGAAACATTTTGTCACCGGCCGACTCCAAAATTCAGCGGTTCCCCATCTCAGCCCAGAAAGCAGGTAGAACAACTTTTGTGGTGTCTTTCAGATGCCTACCAAGGTAGTGTAAAAACTACCAGGAGAACTCCTGTCTGGCACCTTCCCCGGTGGAGTTGTGCATGGGGTGTGTTTGGAACATTTTGTCACCGGCCGACTCCAAAATTCAGCGATTCCCCATCTCAGCCCAGAAAGCAGGTAGAACAACTTTTGTGGTGTCTTTCAGATGCCTACCAAGGTAGTGTAAAAACTACCAGGAGAACTCCTGTCTGGCACCTTCCGTGGTGGAGTTGTGCATGGGGTGTGTTTGGAACATTTTGTCACCGGCCGACTCCAAAATTCAGCGGTTCCCCATCTCAGCCCAGAAAGCAGGTAGAACAACTTTTTTGGTGCCTTTCAGATGCCTACCAAGGTAGTGTAAAAACTAGAACTCCTGTCTGGCACCTTCCCCGGTGGAGTTGTGCATGGGGTGTGTTTGGAACATTTTGTCAACGGCCGACTCCAAAATTCAGCGATTCCCCATCTCAGCCCAGAAAGCAGGTAGAACAACTTTTGTGGTGTCTTTCAGATGCCTACCAAGGTAGTGTAAAAACTACCAGGAGAACTCCTGTCTGGCACCTTCCCCGGTGGAGTTGTGCATGGGGTGTGTTTGGAACATTTTGTCACCAGCCGAGTCCAAAATTCAGCGTTTCCCCATCTCAGCCCAGAAAGCAGGTAGAACAACTTTTGTGGTGTCTTTCAGATGCCTACCAAGGTAGTGTAAAAACTACTAAGAGAACTCCTGTCTGGCACCTTCCCCGGTGGAGTTGTGCATGGGGTGTGTTTGGAACATTTTGTCACCAGCCGAGTCCAAAATTCAGCGTTTCCCTATCTCAGCCCAGAAAGCAGGTAGAACAACTTTTGTGGTGCCTTTCAGCTGCCTACCAAGGTAGTGTAAAAACTACCAGGAGAACTCCTGTCTGGCACCTTCCCCGGTGGAGTTGTGCATGGGGTGTGTTTGGAACATTTTGTCACCGGCCGACTCCAAAATTCAGCTGTTCCCCATCTCAGCCCAGAAAGCAGGTAGAACAACTTTTGTGGTGTCTTTCAGATGCCTACCAAGGTAGTGTAAAAACTACCAGGAGAACTCCTGTCTGGCACCTTCCGTGGTGGAGTTGTGCATGGGGTGTGTTTGGAACATTTTGTCACCGGCCGACTCCAAAATTCAGCGGTTCCCCATCTCAGCCCAGAAAGCAGGTAGAACAACTTTTGTGGTGCCTTTCAGATGCCTACCAAGGTAGTGTAAAAACTACCAAGAGAACTCCTATCTGGCACCTTCCCCGGTGGAGTTGTGCATGGGGTGTGTTTGGAACATTTTGTCAACGGCCGACTCCAAAATTCAGCGGTTCCCCATCTCAGCCCACAAAGCAGGTTGAACAACTTTTCTTGTGCCTTTCAGCTGCCTACCAAGGTAGTGTAAAAACTACCAACAGAATTCGTTCCTGGCACCTTCCCCGGTGGAGTTGTGCATGGGGTGTCTGTGAAACATTTTGTCACCGGCCGACTCCAAAATTCAGCGGTTCCCCATCTCAGCCCAGAAAGCAGGTAGAACAACTTTTGTGGTGTCTTTCAGATGCCTACCGGAGCAATGTAAAAACTACCAGGAGAACTCCTGTCTGGCACCTTCCCCGGTGGAGTTGTGCAGGGGGTGTGTTTGGAACATTTTGTCACCAGCCGACTCCAAAATTCAGCGTTTCCCCATCTCAGCCCAGAAAGCAGGCAGAACAACTTTTGTGGTGTCTTTCAGATGCCTACCAAGGTAGTGTAAAAACTACCAGGAGAACTCCTGTCTGGCACCTTCCCCGGTGGAGTTGTGCATGGGGTGTCTGTGAAACATTTTGTCACCGGCCGACTCCAAAATTCAGCGTTTCCCCATCTCAGCCCAGAAAGCAGGTAGAACAACTTTTGTGGTGTCTTTCAGATGCCTACCGGAGCAATGTAAAAACTACCAGGAGAACTCCTGTCTGGCACCTTCCCCGGTGGAGTTGTGCAGGGGGTGTGTTTGGAACATTTTATCACCAGCCGAGTCCAAAATTCAGCGATTCCCCATCTCAGCCCAGAAAGCAGGTAGAACAACTTTTGTGGTGTCTTTCAGATGCCTACCAAGGTAGTGTAAAAACTACTAAGAGAACTCCTGTCTGGCACCTTCCCCGGTGGAGTTGTGCATGGGGTGTGTTTGGAACATTTTGTCACCGGCCGAGTCCAAAATTCAGCGATTCCCCATCTCAGCCCAGAAAGCAGGTAGAACAACTTTTGTGGTGTCTTTCAGATGCCTACCAAGGTAGTGTAAAAACTACTAAGAGAACTCCTGTCTGGCACCTTCCCCGGTGGAGTTGTGCATGGGGTGTGTTTGGAACATTTTGTCACCAGCCGAGTCCAAAATTCAGCGTTTCCCTATCTCAGCCCAGAAAGCAGGTAGAACAACTTTTGTGGTGCCTTTCAGCTGCCTACCAAGGTAGTGTAAAAACTACCAGGAGAACTCCTGTCTGGCACCTTCCCCGGTGGAGTTGTGCAGGGGGTGTGTTTGGAACATTTTGTCACCAGCCGAGTCCAAAATTCAGCGATTCCCCATCTCAGCCCAGAAAGCAGGTAGAACAACTTTTGTGGTGTCTTTCAGATGCCTACCGGAGCAATGTAAAAACTACCAGGAGAACTCCTGTCTGGCACCTTCCGTGGTGGAGTTGTGCATGGGGTGTGTTTGGAACATTTTGTCACCAGCCGAGTCCAAAATTCAGCGTTTCCCCATCTCACCCAGAAAGCAGGTAGAACAACTTTTGTGGTGCCTTTCAGATGTCTACCAAGGTAGTGTAAAAACTACCAAGAGAACTCCTGTCTGGCACCTTCCCCGGTGGAGTTGTGCATGGGGTGTGTTTGGAACATTTTGTCAACGGCCGAGTCCAAAATTCAGCATTTCCGCATCTCAGCCCACAAAGCAGGTACAACAACTTTTCTTGTGCCTTTCAGCTGCCTACCAAGGTAGTGTAAAAACTACCAACAGAATTCGTTCCTGGCTCCTTCGCCGGTGGAGTTGTGCATGGGGTGTCTGTGGAACATTTTGTCACCGGCCGACTCCAAAATTCAGCGGTTCCCCATCTCAGCCCAGAAAGCAGGAAGAACAACTTTTGTGGTGCCTTTCAAATGCCTACCAAGGTAGTGTAAAAACCACCAGGAGAACTCCTGTCTGGCACCTTCCCCGGTGGAGATGTGCATGGGGTGTCTGTGAAACATTTTGTCACCCGCCGACTCCAAAATTCAGCGGTTCCCCATCTCAGCCCAGAAAGCAGGTAGAACAACTTTTGTGGTGTCTTTCAGATGCCTACCAAGGTAGTGTAAAAACTACCAGGAGAACTCCTGTCTGGCACCTTCCCCGGTGGAGTTGTGCATGGGGTGTGTTTGGAACATTTTGTCACCGGCCGACTCCAAAATTCAGCGATTCCCCATCTCAGCCCAGAAAGCAGGTAGAACAACTTTTGTGGTGTCTTTCAGATGCCTACCAAGGTAGTGTAAAAACTACCAGGAGAACTCCTGTCTGGCACCTTCCCCGGTGGAGTTGTGCATGGGGTGTGTTTGGAACATTTTGTCACCGGCCGACTCCAAAATTCAGCGGTTCCCCATCTCAGCCCAGAAAGCAGGTAGAACAACTTTTGTGGTGCCTTTCAGATGCCTACCAAGGTAGTGTAAAAACTACCAAGAGAACTCCTGTCTGGCACCTTCCCCGGTGGAGTTGTGCATGGGGTGTGTTTGGAACATTTTGTCAACGGCCGACTCCAAAATTCAGCGGTTCCCCATCTCAGCCCACAAAGCAGGTACAACAACTTTTCTTGTGCCTTTCAGCTGCCTACCAAGGTAGTGTAAAAACTACCAACAGAATTCGTTCCTGGCACCTTCCCCGGTGGAGTTGTGCATGGGGTGTGTTTGGAACATTTTGTCACCGGCCGAGTCCAAAATTCAGCGGTTCCCCATCTCAGCCCAGAAAGCAGGAAGAACAACTTTTGTGGTGCCTTTCAAATGCCTACCAAGGTAGTGTAAAAACCACCAGGAGAACTCCTGTCTGGCACCTTCCCCGGTGGAGTTGTGCATGGGGTGTCTGTGAAACATTTTGTCACCGGCCGACTCCAAAATTCAGCGATTCCCCATCTCAGCCCAGAAAGCAGGTAGAACAAGTTTTGTGGTGTCTTTCAGATGCCTACCGGAGCAATGTAAAAACTACCAGGAGAACTCCTGTCTGGCACCTTCCCCGGTGGAGTTGTGCAGGGGGTGTGTTTGGAACATTTTGTCACCAGCCGAGTCCAAAATTCAGCGGTTCCCCATCTCAGCCCAGAAAGCAGGTAGAACAACTTTTGTGGTGCCTTTCAGCTGCCTACCAAGGTAGTGTAAAAACTACCAAGAGAACTCCTGTCTGGCACCTTCCCCGGTGGAGTTGTGCATGGGGTGTGTTTGGAACATTTTGTCACCGGCCGACTCCAAAATTCAGCGGTTCCCCATCTCAGCCCAGAAAGCAGGTAGAACAACTTTTGTGGTGTCTTTCAGATGCCTACCAAGGTAGTGTAAAAACTACCAGGAGAACTCCTGTCTGGCACCTTCCCCGGTGGAGTTGTGCATGGGGTGTGTTTGGAACATTTTGTCACCGGCCGACTCCAAAATTCAGCGATTCCCCATCTCAGCCCAGAAAGCAGGTAGAACAACTTTTGTGGTGTCTTTCAGATGCCTACCAAGGTAGTGTAAAAACTACCAGGAGAACTCCTGTCTGGCACCTTCCCCGGTGGAGTTGTGCATGGGGTGTGTTTGGAACATTTTGTCACCGGCCGAGTCCAAAATTCAGCGGTTCCCCATCTCAGCCCAGAAAGCAGGTAGAACAACTTTTTTGGTGCCTTTCAGATGCCTACCAAGGTAGTGTAAAAACTACCAAGAGAACTCCTGTCTGGCACCTTCCCCGGTGGAGTTGTGCATGGGGTGTGTTTGGAACATTTTGTCAACGGCCGACTCCAAAATTCAGCGGTTCCCCATCTCAGCCCACAAAGCAGGTACAACAACTTTTCTTGTGCCTTTCAGCTGCCTACCAAGGTAGTGTAAAAACTACCAACAGAATTCGTTCCTGGCACCTTCCCCGGTGGAGTTGTGCATGGGGTGTCTGTGGAACATTTTGTCACCGGCCGAGTCCAAAATTCAGCGGTTCCCCATCTCAGCCCAGAAAGCAGGTAGAACAACTTTTGTGGTGCCTTTCAAATGCCTACCAAGGTAGTGTAAAAACCACCAGGAGAACTCCTGTCTGGCACCTTCCCCGGTGGAGTTGTGCATGGGGTGTCTGTGAAACATTTTGTCACCGGCCGACTCCAAAATTCAGCGATTCCCCATCTCAGCCCAGAAAGCAGGTAGAACAACTTTTGTGGTGTCTTTCAGATGCCTACCGGAGCAATGTAAAAACTACCAGGAGAACTCCTGTCTGGCACCTTCCCCGGTGGAGTTGTGCAGGGGGTGTGTTTGGAACATTTTGTCACCAGCCGAGTCCAAAATTCAGCGGTTCCCCATCTCAGCCCAGAAAGCAGGTAGAACAACTTTTGTGGTGCCTTTCAGCTGCCTACCAAGGTAGTGTAAAAACTACCAGGAGAACTCCTGTCTGGCACCTTCCCCGGTGGAGTTGTGCATGGGGTGTGTTTGGAACATTTTGTCACCGGCCGACTCCAAAATTCAGCGATTCCCCATCTCAGCCCAGAAAGCAGGTAGAACAACTTTTGTGGTGCCTTTCAGATGTCTACCAAGGTAGTGTAAAAACTACCAAGAGAACTCCTGTCTGGCACCTTCCCCGGTGGAGTTGTGCATGGGGTGTGTTTGGAACATTTTGTCAACGGCCGACTCCAAAATTCAGCGTTTCCGCATCTCAGCCCACAAAGCAGGTACAACAACTTTTCTTGTGCCTTTCAGCTGCCTACCAAGGTAGTGTAAAAACTACCAACAGAATTCGTTCCTGGCTCCTTCGCCGGTGGAGTTGTGCATGGGGTGTCTGTGGAACATTTTGTCACCGGCCGACTCCAAAATTCAGCGGTTCCCCATCTCAGCCCAGAAAGCAGGAAGAACAACTTTTGTGGTGCCTTTCAAATGCCTACCAAGGTAGTGTAAAAACCACCAGGAGAACTCCTGTCTGGCACCTTCCCCGGTGGAGATGTGCATGGGGTGTCTGTGAAACATTTTGTCACCGGCCGACTCCAAAATTCAGCGGTTCCCCATCTCAGCCCAGAAAGCAGGTAGAACAACTTTTGTGGTGTCTTTCAGATGCCTACCAAGGTAGTGTAAAAACTACCAGGAGAACTCCTGTCTGGCACCTTCCCCGGTGGAGTTGTGCATGGGGTGTGTTTGGAACATTTTGTCACCGGCCGAGTCCAAAATTCAGCGATTCCCCATCTCAGCCCAGAAAGCAGGTAGAACAACTTTTGTGGTGTCTTTCAGATGCCTACCAAGGTAGTGTAAAAACTACCAGGAGAACTCCTGTCTGGCACCTTCCCCGGTGGAGTTGTGCATGGGGTGTGTTTGGAACATTTTGTCACCGGCCGACTCCAAAATTCAGCGGTTCCCCATCTCAGCCCAGAAAGCAGGTAGAACAACTTTTGTGGTGCCTTTCAGCTGCCTACCAAGGTAGTGTAAAAACTACCAGGAGAACTCCTGTCTGGCACCTTCCCCGGTGGAGTTGTGCATGGGGTGTGTTTGGAACATTTTGTCACCGGCCGACTCCAAAATTCAGCGATTCCCCATCTCAGCCCAGAAAGCAGGTAGAACAACTTTTGTGGTGTCTTTCAGATGCCTACCAAGGTAGTGTAAAAACTACCAGGAGAACTCCTGTCTGGCACCTTCCCCGGTGGAGTTGTGCATGGGGTGTGTTTGGAACATTTTGTCACCGGCCGACTCCAAAATTCAGCGGTTCCCCATCTCAGCCCAGAAAGCAGGTAGAACAACTTTTTTGGTGCCTTTCAGATGCCTACCAAGGTAGTGTAAAAACTACCAAGAGAACTCCTGTCTGGCACCTTCCCCGGTGGAGTTGTGCATGGGGTGTGTTTGGAACATTTTGTCACCGGCCGACTCCAAAATTCAGCGGTTCCCCATCTCAGCCCAGAAAGCAGGTAGAACAACTTTTTTGGTGCCTTTCAGATGCCTACCAAGGTAGTGTAAAAACTACCAAGAGAACTCCTGTCTGGCACCTTCCCCGGTGGAGTTGTGCATGGGGTGTGTTTGGAACATTTTGTCAACGGCCGACTCCAAAATTCAGCGGTTCCCCATCTCAGCCCACAAAGCAGGTACAACAACTTTTCTTGTGCCTTTCAGCTGCCTACCAAGGTAGTGTAAAAACTACCAACAGAATTCGTTCCTGGCACCTTCCCCGGTGGAGTTGTGCATGGGGTGTCTGTGGAACATTTTGTCACCGGCCGAGTCCAAAATTCAGCGGTTCCCCATCTCAGCCCAGAAAGCAGGTAGAACAACTTTTGTGGTGCCTTTCAAATGCCTACCAAGGTAGTGTAAAAACCACCAGGAGAACTCCTGTCTGGCACCTTCCCCGGTGGAGTTGTGCATGGGGTGTGTTTGGAACATTTTGTCACCGGCCGACTCCAAAATTCAGCGATTCCCCATCTCAGCCCAGAAAGCAGGTAGAACAACTTTTGTGGTGTCTTTCAGATGCCTACCGGAGCAATGTAAAAACTACCAGGAGAACTCCTGTCTGGCACCTTCCCCGGTGGAGTTGTGCAGGGGGTGTGTTTGGAACATTTTGTCACCAGCCGACTCCAAAATTCAGCGATTCCCCATCTCAGCCCAGAAAGCAGGTAGAACAACTTTTGTGGTGCCTTTCAGCTGCCTACCAAGGTAGTGTAAAAACTACCAACAGAATTCGTTCCTGGCACCTTCCCCGGTGGAGTTGTGCATGGGGTGTGTTTGGAACATTTTGTCACCGGCCGAGTCCAAAATTCAGCGGTTCCCCATCTCAGCCCAGAAAGCAGGTAGAACAACTTTTGTGGTGTCTTTCAGATGCCTACCAAGGTAGTGTAAAAACTACCAGGAGAACTCCTGTCTGGCACCTTCCCCGGTGGAGTTGTGCAGGGGGTGTTTTTGGAACATTTTGTCACCGGCCGACTCCAAAATTCAGCGATTCCCCATCTCAGCCCAGAAAGCAGGTAGAACAACTTTTGTGGTGTCTTTCAGATGCCTACCAAGGTAGTGTAAAAACTACCAGGAGAACTCCTGTCTGGCACCTTCCGTGGTGGAGTTGTGCATGGGGTGTGTTTGGAACATTTTGTCACCGGCCGACTCCAAAATTCAGCGTTTCCCCATCTCAGCCCAGAAAGCAGGTAGAACAACTTTTGTGGTGCCTTTCAGATGTCTACCAAGGTAGTGTAAAAACTACCAAGAGAACTCCTGTCTGGCACCTTCCCCGGTGGAGTTGTGCATGGGGTGTGTTTGGAACATTTTGTCAACGGCCGACTCCAAAATTCAGCGTTTCCGCATCTCAGCCCACAAAGCAGGTACAACAACTTTTCTTGTGCCTTTCAGCTGCCTACCAAGGTAGTGTAAAAACTACCAACAGAATTCGTTCCTGGCTCCTTCGCCGGTGGAGTTGTGCATGGGGTGTCTGTGGAACATTTTGTCACCGGCCGACTCCAAAATTCAGCGGTTCCCCATCTCAGCCCAGAAAGCAGGAAGAACAACTTTTGTGGTGCCTTTCAAATGCCTACCAAGGTAGTGTAAAAACCACCAGGAGAACTCCTGTCTGGCACCTTCCCCGGTGGAGATGTGCATGGGGTGTCTGTGAAACATTTTGTCACCGGCCGACTCCAAAATTCAGCGGTTCCCCATCTCAGCCCAGAAAGCAGGTAGAACAACTTTTGTGGTGTCTTTCAGATGCCTACCAAGGTAGTGTAAAAACTACCAGGAGAACTCCTGTCTGGCACCTTCCCCGGTGGAGTTGTGCATGGGGTGTGTTTGGAACATTTTGTCACCGGCCGAGTCCAAAATTCAGCGATTCCCCATCTCAGCCCAGAAAGCAGGTAGAACAACTTTTGTGGTGTCTTTCAGATGCCTACCAAGGTAGTGTAAAAACTACCAGGAGAACTCCTGTCTGGCACCTTCCGTGGTGGAGTTGTGCATGGGGTGTGTTTGGAACATTTTGTCACCGGCCGACTCCAAAATTCAGCGGTTCCCCATCTCAGCCCAGAAAGCAGGTAGAACAACTTTTGTGGTGCCTTTCAGATGCCTACCAAGGTAGTGTAAAAACTACCAAGAGAACTCCTGTCTGGCACCTTCCCCGGTGGAGTTGTGCATGGGGTGTGTTTGGAACATTTTGTCAACGGCCGACTCCAAAATTCAGCGTTTCCGCATCTCAGCCCACAAAGCAGGTACAACAACTTTTCTTGTGCCTTTCAGCTGCCTACCAAGGTAGTGTAAAAACTACCAACAGAATTCGTTCCTGGCTCCTTCGCCGGTGGAGTTGTGCATGGGGTGTCTGTGGAACATTTTGTCACCGGCCGACTCCAAAATTCAGCGGTTCCCCATCTCAGCCCAGAAAGCAGGAAGAACAACTTTTGTGGTGCCTTTCAAATGCCTACCAAGGTAGTGTAAAAACCACCAGGAGAACTCCTGTCTGGCACCTTCCCCGGTGGAGATGTGCATGGGGTGTCTGTGAAACATTTTGTCACCGGCCGACTCCAAAATTCAGCGGTTCCCCATCTCAGCCCAGAAAGCAGGTAGAACAACTTTTGTGGTGTCTTTCAGATGCCTACCAAGGTAGTGTAAAAACTACCAGGAGAACTCCTGTCTGGCACCTTCCCCGGTGGAGTTGTGCATGGGGTGTGTTTGGAACATTTTGTCACCGGCCGAGTCCAAAATTCAGCGATTCCCCATCTCAGCCCAGAAAGCAGGTAGAACAACTTTTGTGGTGTCTTTCAGATGCCTACCAAGGTAGTGTAAAAACTACCAGGAGAACTCCTGTCTGGCACCTTCCGTGGTGGAGTTGTGCATGGGGTGTGTTTGGAACATTTTGTCACCGGCCGACTCCAAAATTCAGCGGTTCCCCATCTCAGCCCAGAAAGCAGGTAGAACAACTTTTGTGGTGCCTTTCAGATGCCTACCAAGGTAGTGTAAAAACTACCAAGAGAACTCCTGTCTGGCACCTTCCCCGGTGGAGTTGTGCATGGGGTGTGTTTGGAACATTTTGTCAACGGCCGACTCCAAAATTCAGCGGTTCCCCATCTCAGCCCACAAAGCAGGTACAACAACTTTTCTTGTGCCTTTCAGCTGCCTACCAAGGTAGTGTAAAAACTACCAACAGAATTCGTTCCTGGCACCTTCCCCGGTGGAGTTGTGCATGGGGTGTCTGTGGAACATTTTGTCACCGGCCGACTCCAAAATTCAGCGGTTCCCCATCTCAGCCCAGAAAGCAGGTAGAACAACTTTTGTGGTGCCTTTCAAATGCCTACCAAGGTAGTGTAAAAACCACCAGGAGAACTCCTGTCTGGCACCTTCCCCGGTGGAGTTGTGCATGGGGTGTCTGTGAAACATTTTGTCACCGGCCGACTCCAAAATTCAGCGATTCCCCATCTCAGCCCAGAAAGCAGGTAGAACAACTTTTCTGGTGTCTTTCAGATGCCTACCGGAGCAATGTAAAAACTACCAGGAGAACTCCTGTCTGGCACCTTCCCCGGTGGAGTTGTGCAGGGGGTGTGTTTGGAACATTTTGTCACCAGCCGACTCCAAAATTCAGCGGTTCCCCATCTCAGCCCAGAAAGCAGGTAGAACAACTTTTGTGGTGCCTTTCAGCTGCCTACCAAGGTAGTGTAAAAACTACCAAGAGAACTCCTGTCTGGCACCTTCCCCGGTGGAGTTGTGCATGGGGTGTGTTTGGAACATTTTGTCACCAGCCGAGTCCAAAATTCAGCGTTTCCCCATCTCAGCCCAGAAAGCAGGTAGAACAACTTTTGTGGTGCCTTTCAGCTGCCTACCAAGGTAGTGTAAAAACTACCAACAGAATTCGTTCCTGGCACCTTCCCCGGTGGAGTTGTGCATGGGGTGTGTTTGGAACATTTTGTCACCGGCCGAGTCCAAAATTCAGCGGTTCCCCATCTCAGCCCACAAAGCAGGTAGAACAACTTTTCTTGTGCCTTTCAGCTGCCTACCAAGGCAGTGTAAAAACTACCAAGAGAATTCGTTCCTGGCACCTTCCCCGGTGGAGTTGTGCATGGGGTGTCTGTGGAACATTTTGTCACCGGCCGAGTCCAAAATTCAGCGGTTCCCCATCTCAGCCCAGAAAGCAGGTAGAACAACTTTTGTGGTGTCTTTCAGATGCCTACCAAGGTAGTGTAAAAACTACCAGGAGAACTCCTGTCTGGCACCTTCCCCGGTGGAGTTGTGCAGGGGGTGTGTTTGGAACATTTTGTCACCAGCCGAGTCCAAAATTCAGCGGTTCCCCATCTCAGCCCAGAAAGCAGGTAGAACAACTTTTGTGGTGTCTTTCAGATGCCTACCAAGGTAGTGTAAAAACTACCAGGAGAACTCCTGTCTGGCACCTTCCCCGGTGGAGTTGTGCAGGGGGTGTGTTTGGAACATTTTGTCACCAGCCGAGTCCAAAATTCAGCGTTTCCCCATCTCAGCCCAGAAAGCAGGTAGAACAACTTTTGTGGTGTCTTTCAGATGCCTACCAAGGTAGTGTAAAAACTACCAGGAGAACTCCTGTCTGGCACCTTCCCCGGTGGAGTTGTGCAGGGGGTGTGTTTGGAACATTTTGTCACCGGCCGAGTCCAAAATTCAGCGGTTCCCCATATCAGCCCACAAAGCAGGTAGAACAACTTTTCTTGTGCATTTCAGCTGCCTACCAAGGTAGTGTAAAAACTACCAACAGAATTCGTTCCTGGCACCTTCCCCGGTGGAGTTGTGCATGGGGTGTGTTTGGAACATTTTGTCACCGGCCGACTCCAAAATTCAGCGGTTCCCCATCTCAGCCCACAAAGCAGGTAGAACAACTTTTCTTGTGCCTTTCAGATGCCTACCAAGGTAGTGTAAAAACTACCAGGAGAACTCCTGTCTGGCACCTTCCCCGGTGGAGTTGTGCAGGGGGTGTGTTTGGAACATTTTGTCACCAGCCGAGTCCAAAATTCAGCGTTTCCCCATCTCAGCCCAGAAAGCAGGTAGAACAACTTTTGTGGTGTCTTTCAGATGCCTACCAAGGTAGTGTAAAAACTACCAGGAGAACTCCTGTCTGGCACCTTCCCCGGTGGAGTTGTGCATGGGGTGTCTGTGAAACATTTTGTCACCGGCCGACTCCAAAAATCAGCGGTTCCCCATCTCAGCCCAGAAAGCTGGTAGAACAACTTTTGTGGTGTCTTTCAGATGCCTACCAAGGTAGTGTAAAAACTACTAAGAGAACTCCTGTCTGGCACCTTCCCCGGTGGAGTTGTGCAGGGGGTGTGTTTGGAACATTTTGTCACCAGCCGAGTCCAAAATTCAGCGTTTCCCCATCTCAGCCCACAAAGCAGGTACAACAACTTTTCTTGTGCCTTTCAGCTGCCTACCAAGGCAGTGTAAAAACTACCAAGAGAATTCGTTCCTGGCACCTTCCCCGGTGGAGTTGTGCATGGGGTGTCTGTGGAACATTTTGTCACCGGCCGAGTCCAAAATTCAGCGGTTCCCCATCTCAGCCCAGAAAGCAGGTAGAACAACTTTTGTGGTGTCTTTCAGATGCCTACCAAGGTAGTGTAAAAACTACCAGGAGAACTCCTGTCTGGCACCTTCCCCGCTGGAGTTGTGCAGGGGGTGTGTTTGGAACATTTTGTCACCAGCCGACTCCAAAATTCAGCGTTTCCCCATCTCAGCCCAGAAAGCAGGTAGAACAACTTTTGTGGTGTCTTTCAGATGCCTACCAAGGTAGTGTAAAAACTACCAGGAGAACTCCTGTCTGGCACCTTCCCCGGTGGAGTTGTGCAGGGGGTGTGTTTGGAACATTTTGTCACCAGCCGAGTCCAAAATTCAGCGGTTCCCCATCTCAGCCCAGAAAGCAGGTAGAACAACTTTTGTGGTGTCTTTCAGATGCCTACCAAGGTAGTGTAAAAACTACCAGGAGAACTCCTGTCTGGCACCTTCCCCGGTGGAGTTGTGCAGGGGGTGTGTTTGGAACATTTTGTCACCGGCCGAGTCCAAAATTCAGCGGTTCCCCATCTCAGCCCACAAAGCAGGTAGAACAACTTTTCTTGTGCATTTCAGCTGCCTACCAAGGTAGTGTAAAAACTACCAACAGAATTCGTTCCTGGCACCTTCCCCGGTGGAGTTGTGCATGGGGTGTGTTTGGAACATTTTGTCACCGGCCGAGTCCAAAATTCAGCGGTTCCCCATCTCAGCCCACAAAGCAGGTAGAACAACTTTTCTTGTGCCTTTCAGATGCCTACCAAGGTAGTGTAAAAACTACCAGGAGAACTCCTGTCTGGCACCTTCCCCGGTGGAGTTGTGCATGGGGTGTGTTTGGAACATTTTGTCACCAGCCGAGTCCAAAATTCAGCGTTTCCCCATCTCAGCCCAGAAAGCAGGTAGAACAACTTTTGTGGTGTCTTTCAGATGCCTACCAAGGTAGTGTAAAAACTACCAGGAGAACTCCTGTCTGGCACCTTCCCCGGTGGAGTTGTGCATGGGGTGTCTGTGAAACATTTTGTCACCGGCCGACTCCAAAAATCAGCGGTTCCCCATCTCAGCCCAGAAAGCTGGTAGAACAACTTTTGTGGTGTCTTTCAGATGCCTACCAAGGTAGTGTAAAAACTACCAACAGAATTCGTTCCTGGCACCTTCCCCGGTGGAGTTGTGCATGGGGTGTGTTTGGAACATTTTGTCACCGGCCGAGTCCAAAATTCAGCGGTTCCCCATCTCAGCCCACAAAGCAGGTAGAACAACTTTTCTTGTGCCTTTCAGATGCCTACCAAGGTAGTGTAAAAACTACCAGGAGAACTCCTGTCTGGCACCTTCCCCGGTGGAGTTGTGCATGGGGTGTGTTTGGAACATTTTGTCACCAGCCGAGTCCAAAATTCAGCGTTTCCCCATCTCAGCCCAGAAAGCAGGTAGAACAACTTTTGTGGTGTCTTTCAGATGCCTACCAAGGTAGTGTAAAAACTACCAGGAGAACTCCTGTCTGGCACCTTCCCCGGTGGAGTTGTGCATGGGGTGTCTGTGAAACATTTTGTCACCGGCCGACTCCAAAAATCAGCGGTTCCCCATCTCAGCCCAGAAAGCTGGTAGAACAACTTTTGTGGTGTCTTTCAGATGCCTACCAAGGTAGTGTAAAAACTACTAAGAGAACTCCTGTCTGGCACCTTCCCCGGTGGAGTTGTGCATGGGGTGTGTTTGGAACATTTTGTCACCAGCCGAGTCCAAAATTCAGCTGTTCCCCATCTCAGCCCAGAAAGCAGGTAGAACAACTTTTGTGGTGTCTTTCAGATGCCTACCAAGGTAGTGTAAAAACTACGAAGAGAACTCCTGTCTGGCACCTTCCCCGGTGGAGTTGTGCATGGGGTGTGTTTGGAACATTTTGTCACCGGCCGAGTCCAAAATTCAGCGATTCCCCATCTCAGCCCAGAAAGCAGGTAGAACAACTTTTGTGGTGTCTTTCAGATGCCTACCAAGGTAGTGTAAAAACTACCAGGAGAACTCCTGTCTGGCACCTTCCCCGGTGGAGTTGTGCATGGGGTGTGTTTGGAACATTTTGTCACCAGCCGAGTCCAAAATTCAGCGTTTCCCCATCTCAGCCCAGAAAGCAGGTAGAACAACTTTTGTGGTGTCTTTCAGATGCCTACCAAGGTAATGTAAAAACTACCAGGAGAACTCCTGTCTGGCACCTTCCCCGGTGGAGTTGTGCATGGGGTGTGTTTGGAACATTTTGTCACCAGCCGAGTCCAAAATTCAGCGTTTCCCCATCTCAGCCCAGAAAGCAGGTAGAACAACTTTTGTGGTGTCTTTCAGATGCCTACCAAGGTAGTGTAAAAACTACTAAGAGAACTCCTGTCTGGCACCTTCCCCGGTGGAGTTGTGCATGGGGTGTGTTTGGAACATTTTGTCACCAGCCGAGTCCAAAATTCAGCGTTTCCCTATCTCAGCCCAGAAAGCAGGTAGAACAACTTTTGTGGTGCCTTTCAGCTGCCTACCAAGGTAGTGTAAAAACTACCAGGAGAACTCCTGTCTGGCACCTTCCCCGGTGGAGTTGTGCAGGGGGTGTGTTTGGAACATTTTGTCACCTGCCGAGTCCAAAATTCAGCGATTCCCCATCTCAGCCCAGAAAGCAGGTAGAACAACTTTTGTGGTGTCTTTCAGATGCCTACCAAGGTAGTGTAAAAACTACCAGGAGAACTCCTGTCTGGCACCTTCCCCGGTGGAGTTGTGCATGGGGTGTGTTTGGAACATTTTGTCACCGGCCGACTCCAAAAATCAGCGGTTCCCCATCTCAGCCCAGAAAGCAGGTAGAACAACTTTTGTGGTGTCTTTCAGATGCCTACCGGAGCAATGTAAAAACTACCAGGAGAACTCCTGTCTGGCACCTTCCGTGGTGGAGTTGTGCATGGGGTGTGTTTGGAACATTTTGTCACCAGCCGAGTCCAAAATTCAGCTGTTCCGCATCTCAGCCCAGAAAGCAGGTAGAACAACTTTTGTGGTGTCTTTCAGATGCCTACCAAGGTAGTGTAAAAACTACCAGGAGAACTCCTGTCTGGCACCTTCCGTGGTGGAGTTGTGCATGGGGTGTGTTTGGAACATTTTGTCACCGGCCGACTCCAAAATTCAGCGGTTCCCCATCTCAGCCCAGAAAGCAGGTAGAACAACTTTTGTGGTGCCTTTCAGATGCCTACCAAGGTAGTGTAAAAACTACCAAGAGAACTCCTGTCTGGCACCTTCCCCGGTGGAGTTGTGCAGGGGGTGTGTTTGGAACATTTTGTCACCGGCCGACTCCAAAATTCAGCGGTTCCCCATCTCAGCCCACAAAGCAGGTACAACAACTTTTCTTGTGCCTTTCAGCTGCCTACCAAGGTAGTGTAAAAACTACCAACAGAATTCGTTCCTGGCACCTTCCCCGGTGGAGTTGTGCATGGGGTGTCTGTGAAACATTTTGTCACCGGCCGAGTCCAAAATTCAGCGATTCCCCATCTCAGCCCAGAAAGCAGGTAGAACAACTTTTGTGGTGTCTTTCAGATGCCTACCGGAGCAATGTAAAAACTACCAGGAGAACTCCTGTCTGGCACCTTCCCCGGTGGAGTTGTGCAGGGGGTGTTTTTGGAACATTTTGTCACCAGCCGACTCCAAAATTCAGCGTTTCCCCATCTCAGCCCAGAAAGCAGGCAGAACAACTTTTGTGGTGTCTTTCAAATGCCTACCAAGGTAGTGTAAAAACTACCAGGAGAACTCCTGTCTGGCACCTTCCCCGGTGGAGTTGTGCATGGGGTGTCTGTGAAACATTTTGTCACCGGCCGACTCCAAAATTCAGCGGTTCCCCATCTCAGCCCAGAAAGCAGGTAGAACAACTTTTGTGGTGTCTTTCAGATGCCTACCAAGGTAGTGTAAAAACTACCAGGAGAACTCCTGTCTGGCACCTTCCGTGGTGGAGTTGTGCATGGGGTGTGTTTGGAACATTTTGTCACCGGCCGAGTCCAAAATTCAGCGGTTCCCCATCTCAGCCCAGAAAGCAGGTAGAACAACTTTTGTGGTGCCTTTCAGATGCCTACCAAGGTAGTGTAAAAACTACCAAGAGAACTCCTGTCTGGCACCTTCCCCGGTGGAGTTGTGCATGGGGTGTGTTTGGAACATTTTGTCAACGGCCGACTCCAAAATTCAGCGGTTCCCCATCTCAGCCCACAAAGCAGGTAGAACAACTTTTGTGGTGCCTTTCAGCTGCCTACCAAGGTAGTGTAAAAACTACCAACAGAATTCGTTCCTGGCACCTTCCCCGGTGGAGTTGTGCATGGGGTGTCTGTGGAACATTTTGTCACCGGCCGAGTCCAAAATTCAGCGGTTCCCCATCTCAGCCCAGAAAGCAGGAAGAACAACTTTTGTGGTGCCTTTCAAATGCCTACCAAGGTAGTGTAAAAACCACCAGGAGAACTCCTGTCTGGCACCTTCCCCGGTGGAGTTGTGCATGGGGTGTCTGTGAAACATTTTGTCACCGGCCGACTCCAAAATTCAGCGATTCCCCATCTCAGCCCAGAAAGCAGGTAGAACAACTTTTGTGGTGTCTTTCAGATGCCTACCGGAGCAATGTAAAAACTACCAGGAGAACTCCTGTCTGGCACCTTCCCCGGTGGAGTTGTGCAGGGGGTGTGTTTGGAACATTTTGTCACCAGCCGAGTCCAAAATTCAGCGGTTCCCCATCTCAGCCCAGAAAGCAGGTAGAACAACTTTTGTGGTGTCTTTCAGCTGCCTACCAAGGTAGTGTAAAAACTACCAAGAGAACTCCTGTCTGGCACCTTCCCCGGTGGAGTTGTGCATGGGGTGTGTTTGGAACATTTTGTCACCAGCCGACTCCAAAATTCAGCGGTTCCCCATCTCAGCCCACAAAGCAGGTAGAACAACTTTTCTTGTGCCTTTCAGCTGCCTACCAAGGCAGTGTAAAAACTACCAAGAGAATTCGTTCCTGGCACCTTCCCCGGTGGAGTTGTGCATGGGGTGTCTGTGGAACATTTTGTCACCGGCCGAGTCCAAAATTCAGCGGTTCCCCATCTCAGCCCAGAAAGCAGGTAGAACAACTTTTGTGGTGCCTTTCAGATGCCTACCGGAGCAATGTAAAAACTACCAGGAGAACTCCTGTCTGGCACCTTACCCGGTGGAGTTGTGCATGGGGTGTGTTTGGAACATTTTGTCACCAGCCGACTCCAAAATTCAGCGTTTCCCCATCTCAGCCCACAAAGCAGGTAGAACAACTTTTGTGGTGCCTTTCAGCTGCCTACCAAGGTAGTGTAAAAACTACCAACAGAATTCGTTCCTGGCACCTTCCCCGGTGGAGTTGTGCATGGGGTGTGTTTGGAACATTTTGTCACCGGCCGAGTCCAAAATTCAGCGGTTCCCCATCTCAGCCCAGAAAGCAGGTAGAACAACTTTTGTGGTGTCTTTCAGATGCCTACCAAGGTAGTGTAAAAACTACCAGGAGAACTCCTGTCTGGCACCTTCCCCGGTGGAGTTGTGCAGGGGGTGTGTTTGGAACATTTTGTCACCGGCCGAGTCCAAAATTCAGCGGTTCCCCATCTCAGCCCACAAAGCAGGTAGAACAACTTTTCTTGTGCCTTTCAGCTGCCTACCAAGGTAGTGTAAAAACTACCAACAGAATTCGTTCCTGGCACCTTCCCCGGTGGAGTTGTGCATGGGGTGTGTTTGGAACATTTTGTCACCGGCCGAGTCCAAAATTCAGCGGTTCCCCATCTCAGCCCACAAAGCAGGTAGAACAACTTTTCCTGTGCCTTTCAGATGCCTACCAAGGTAGTGTAAAAACTACCAGGAGAACTCCTGTCTGGCACCTTCCCCGGTGGAGTTGTGCAGGGGGTGTGTTTGGAACATTTTGTCACCAGCCGAGTCCAAAATTCAGCGATTCCCCATCTCAGCCCAGAAAGCAGGTAGAACAACTTTTGTGGTGTCTTTCAGATGCCTACCAAGGTAGTGTAAAAACTACCAGGAGAACTCCTGTCTGGCACCTTCCCCGGTGGAGTTGTGCATGGGGTGTGTTTGGAACATTTTGTCACCGGCCGACTCCAAAAATCAGCGGTTCCCCATCTCAGCCCAGAAAGCAGGTAGAACAACTTTTGTGGTGTCTTTCAGATGCCTACCGGAGCAATGTAAAAACTACCAGGAGAACTCCTGTCTGGCACCTTCCGTGGTGGAGTTGTGCATGGGGTGTGTTTGGAACATTTTGTCACCAGCCGAGTCCAAAATTCAGCTGTTCCGCATCTCAGCCCAGAAAGCAGGTAGAACAACTTTTGTGGTGTCTTTCAGATGCCTACCAAGGTAGTGTAAAAACTACCAGGAGAACTCCTGTCTGGCACCTTCCGTGGTGGAGTTGTGCATGGGGTGTGTTTGGAACATTTTGTCACCGGCCGACTCCAAAATTCAGCGGTTCCCCATCTCAGCCCAGAAAGCAGGTAGAACAACTTTTGTGGTGCCTTTCAGATGCCTACCAAGGTAGTGTAAAAACTACCAAGAGAACTCCTGTCTGGCACCTTCCCCGGTGGAGTTGTGCAGGGGGTGTGTTTGGAACATTTTGTCACCGGCCGACTCCAAAATTCAGCGGTTCCCCATCTCAGCCCACAAAGCAGGTACAACAACTTTTCTTGTGCCTTTCAGCTGCCTACCAAGGTAGTGTAAAAACTACCAACAGAATTCGTTCCTGGCACCTTCCCCGGTGGAGTTGTGCATGGGGTGTCTGTGAAACATTTTGTCACCGGCCGAGTCCAAAATTCAGCGATTCCCCATCTCAGCCCAGAAAGCAGGTAGAACAACTTTTGTGGTGTCTTTCAGATGCCTACCGGAGCAATGTAAAAACTACCAGGAGAACTCCTGTCTGGCACCTTCCCCGGTGGAGTTGTGCAGGGGGTGTTTTTGGAACATTTTGTCACCAGCCGACTCCAAAATTCAGCGTTTCCCCATCTCAGCCCAGAAAGCAGGCAGAACAACTTTTGTGGTGTCTTTCAAATGCCTACCAAGGTAGTGTAAAAACTACCAGGAGAACTCCTGTCTGGCACCTTCCCCGGTGGAGTTGTGCATGGGGTGTCTGTGAAACATTTTGTCACCGGCCGACTCCAAAATTCAGCGGTTCCCCATCTCAGCCCAGAAAGCAGGTAGAACAACTTTTGTGGTGTCTTTCAGATGCCTACCAAGGTAGTGTAAAAACTACCAGGAGAACTCCTGTCTGGCACCTTCCGTGGTGGAGTTGTGCATGGGGTGTGTTTGGAACATTTTGTCACCGGCCGAGTCCAAAATTCAGCGGTTCCCCATCTCAGCCCAGAAAGCAGGTAGAACAACTTTTGTGGTGCCTTTCAGATGCCTACCAAGGTAGTGTAAAAACTACCAAGAGAACTCCTGTCTGGCACCTTCCCCGGTGGAGTTGTGCATGGGGTGTGTTTGGAACATTTTGTCAACGGCCGACTCCAAAATTCAGCGGTTCCCCATCTCAGCCCACAAAGCAGGTAGAACAACTTTTGTGGTGCCTTTCAGCTGCCTACCAAGGTAGTGTAAAAACTACCAACAGAATTCGTTCCTGGCACCTTCCCCGGTGGAGTTGTGCATGGGGTGTCTGTGGAACATTTTGTCACCGGCCGAGTCCAAAATTCAGCGGTTCCCCATCTCAGCCCAGAAAGCAGGAAGAACAACTTTTGTGGTGCCTTTCAAATGCCTACCAAGGTAGTGTAAAAACCACCAGGAGAACTCCTGTCTGGCACCTTCCCCGGTGGAGTTGTGCATGGGGTGTCTGTGAAACATTTTGTCACCGGCCGACTCCAAAATTCAGCGATTCCCCATCTCAGCCCAGAAAGCAGGTAGAACAACTTTTGTGGTGTCTTTCAGATGCCTACCGGAGCAATGTAAAAACTACCAGGAGAACTCCTGTCTGGCACCTTCCCCGGTGGAGTTGTGCAGGGGGTGTGTTTGGAACATTTTGTCACCAGCCGAGTCCAAAATTCAGCGGTTCCCCATCTCAGCCCAGAAAGCAGGTAGAACAACTTTTGTGGTGTCTTTCAGCTGCCTACCAAGGTAGTGTAAAAACTACCAAGAGAACTCCTGTCTGGCACCTTCCCCGGTGGAGTTGTGCATGGGGTGTGTTTGGAACATTTTGTCACCAGCCGACTCCAAAATTCAGCGGTTCCCCATCTCAGCCCACAAAGCAGGTAGAACAACTTTTCTTGTGCCTTTCAGCTGCCTACCAAGGCAGTGTAAAAACTACCAAGAGAATTCGTTCCTGGCACCTTCCCCGGTGGAGTTGTGCATGGGGTGTCTGTGGAACATTTTGTCACCGGCCGAGTCCAAAATTCAGCGGTTCCCCATCTCAGCCCAGAAAGCAGGTAGAACAACTTTTGTGGTGCCTTTCAGATGCCTACCGGAGCAATGTAAAAACTACCAGGAGAACTCCTGTCTGGCACCTTACCCGGTGGAGTTGTGCATGGGGTGTGTTTGGAACATTTTGTCACCAGCCGACTCCAAAATTCAGCGTTTCCCCATCTCAGCCCACAAAGCAGGTAGAACAACTTTTGTGGTGCCTTTCAGCTGCCTACCAAGGTAGTGTAAAAACTACCAACAGAATTCGTTCCTGGCACCTTCCCCGGTGGAGTTGTGCATGGGGTGTGTTTGGAACATTTTGTCACCGGCCGAGTCCAAAATTCAGCGGTTCCCCATCTCAGCCCAGAAAGCAGGTAGAACAACTTTTGTGGTGTCTTTCAGATGCCTACCAAGGTAGTGTAAAAACTACCAGGAGAACTCCTGTCTGGCACCTTCCCCGGTGGAGTTGTGCAGGGGGTGTGTTTGGAACATTTTGTCACCGGCCGAGTCCAAAATTCAGCGGTTCCCCATCTCAGCCCACAAAGCAGGTAGAACAACTTTTCTTGTGCCTTTCAGCTGCCTACCAAGGTAGTGTAAAAACTACCAACAGAATTCGTTCCTGGCACCTTCCCCGGTGGAGTTGTGCATGGGGTGTGTTTGGAACATTTTGTCACCGGCCGAGTCCAAAATTCAGCGGTTCCCCATCTCAGCCCACAAAGCAGGTAGAACAACTTTTCCTGTGCCTTTCAGATGCCTACCAAGGTAGTGTAAAAACTACCAGGAGAACTCCTGTCTGGCACCTTCCCCGGTGGAGTTGTGCAGGGGGTGTGTTTGGAACATTTTGTCACCAGCCGAGTCCAAAATTCAGCGTTTCCCCATCTCAGCCCAGAAAGCAGGTAGAACAACTTTTGTGGTGTCTTTCAGATGCCTACCAAGGTAGTGTAAAAACTACCAGGAGAACTCCTGTCTGGCACCTTCCCCGGTGGAGTTGTGCATGGGGTGTCTGTGAAACATTTTGTCACCGGCCGACTCCAAAAATCAGCGGTTCCCCATCTCAGCCCAGAAAGCTGGTAGAACAACTTTTGTGGTGTCTTTCAGATGCCTACCAAGGTAGTGTAAAAACTACTAAGAGAACTCCTGTCTGGCACCTTCCCCGGTGGAGTTGTGCATGGGGTGTGTTTGGAACATTTTGTCACCGGCCGACTCCAAAATTCAGCTGTTCCCCATCTCAGCCCAGAAAGCAGGTAGAACAACTTTTGTGGTGTCTTTCAGATGCCTACCAAGGTAGTGTAAAAACCACCAGGAGAACTCCTGTCTGGCACCTTCCCCGGTGGAGTTGTGCATGGGGTGTCTGTGAAACATTTTGTCACCGGCCGACTCCAAAAATCAGCGGTTCCCCATCTCAGCCCAGAAAGCTGGTAGAACAACTTTTGTGGTGTCTTTCAGATGCCTACCGGAGCAATGTAAAAACTACCAGGAGAACTCCTGTCTGGCACCTTCCCCGGTGGAGTTGTGCAGGGGGTGTGTTTGGAACATTTTGTCACCAGCCGACTCCAAAATTCAGCGGTTCCCCATCTCAGCCCAGAAAGCAGGTAGAACAACTTTTGTGGTGTCTTTCAGATGCCTACCAAGGTAGTGTAAAAACTACGAAGAGAACTCCTGTCTGGCACCTTCCCCGGTGGAGTTGTGCATGGGGTGTGTTTGGAACATTTTGTCACCGGCCGACTCCAAAATTCAGCGATTCCCCATCTCAGCCCAGAAAGCAGGTAGAACAACTTTTGTGGTGTCTTTCAGATGCCTACCAAGGTAGTGTAAAAACTACCAGGAGAACTCCTGTCTGGCACCTTCCCCGGTGGAGTTGTGCATGGGGTGTGTTTGGAACATTTTGTCACCAGCCGAGTCCAAAATTCAGCGTTTCCCCATCTCAGCCCAGAAAGCAGGTAGAACAACTTTTGTGGTGTCTTTCAGATGCCTACCAAGGTAGTGTAAAAACTACTAAGAGAACTCCTGTCTGGCACCTTCCCCGGTGGAGTTGTGCAGGGGGTGTGTTTGGAACATTTTGTCACCAGCCGAGTCCAAAATTCAGCGTTTCCCTATCTCAGCCCAGAAAGCAGGTAGAACAACTTTTGTGGTGTCTTTCAGCTGCCTACCAAGGTAGTGTAAAAACTACCAGGAGAACTCCTGTCTGGCACCTTCCCCGGTGGAGTTGTGCATGGGGTGTGTTTGGAACATTTTGTCACCGGCCGACTCCAAAATTCAGCTGTTCCCCATCTCAGCCCAGAAAGCAGGTAGAACAACTTTTGTGGTGTCTTTCAGATGCCTACCAAGGTAGTGTAAAAACTACCAGGAGAACTCCTGTCTGGCACCTTCCGTGGTGGAGTTGTGCATGGGGTGTGTTTGGAACATTTTGTCACCGGCCGACTCCAAAATTCAGCGGTTCCCCATCTCAGCCCAGAAAGCAGGTAGAACAACTTTTGTGGTGCCTTTCAGATGCCTACCAAGGTAGTGTAAAAACTACCAAGAGAACTCCTATCTGGCACCTTCCCCGGTGGAGTTGTGCATGGGGTGTGTTTGGAACATTTTGTCAACGGCCGACTCCAAAATTCAGCGGTTCCCCATCTCAGCCCACAAAGCAGGTACAACAACTTTTCTTGTGCCTTTCAGCTGCCTACCAAGGTAGTGTAAAAACTACCAACAGAATTCGTTCCTGGCACCTTCCCCGGTGGAGTTGTGCATGGGGTGTCTGTGAAACATTTTGTCACCGGCCGACTCCAAAATTCAGCGGTTCCCCATCTCAGCCCAGAAAGCAGGTAGAACAACTTTTGTGGTGTCTTTCAGATGCCTACCAAGGTAGTGTAAAAACTACCAGGAGAACTCCTGTCTGGCACCTTCCCCGGTGGAGTTGTGCATGGGGTGTGTTTGGAACATTTTGTCACCGGCCGACTCCAAAATTCAGCGATTCCCCATCTCAGCCCAGAAAGCAGGTAGAACAACTTTTGTGGTGTCTTTCAGATGCCTACCAAGGTAGTGTAAAAACTACCAGGAGAACTCCTGTCTGGCACCTTCCCCGGTGGAGTTGTGCATGGGGTGTGTTTGGAACATTTTATCACCAGCCGAGTCCAAAATTCAGCGATTCCCCATCTCAGCCCAGAAAGCAGGTAGAACAACTTTTGTGGTGTCTTTCAGATGCCTACCAAGGTAGTGTAAAAACTACTAAGAGAACTCCTGTCTGGCACCTTCCCCGGTGGAGTTGTGCATGGGGTGTGTTTGGAAAATTTTGTCACCGGCCGAGTCCAAAATTCAGCGATTCCCCATCTCAGCCCAGAAAGCAGGTAGAACAACTTTTGTGGTGTCTTTCAGATGCCTACCAAGGTAGTGTAAAAACTACTAAGAGAACTCCTGTCTGGCACCTTCCCCGGTGGAGTTGTGCATGGGGTGTGTTTGGAACATTTTGTCACCAGCCGAGTCCAAAATTCAGCGTTTCCCTATCTCAGCCCAGAAAGCAGGTAGAACAACTTTTGTGGTGCCTTTCAGCTGCCTACCAAGGTAGTGTAAAAACTACCAGGAGAACTCCTGTCTGGCACCTTCCCCGGTGGAGTTGTGCAGGGGGTGTGTTTGGAACATTTTGTCACCAGCCGACTCCAAAATTCAGCGTTTCCCCATCTCAGCCCAGAAAGCAGGCAGAACAACTTTTGTGGTGCCTTTCAAATGCCTACCAAGGTAGTGTAAAAACTACCAGGAGAACTCCTGTCTGGCACCTTCCCCGGTGGAGTTGTGCATGGGGTGTCTGTGAAACATTTTGTCACCGGCCGACTCCAAAATTCAGCGGTTCCCCATCTCAGCCCAGAAAGCAGGTAGAACAACTTTTGTGGTGTCTTTCAGATGCCTACCAAGGTAGTGTAAAAACTACCAGGAGAACTCCTGTCTGGCACCTTCCGTGGTGGAGTTGTGCATGGGGTGTGTTTGGAACATTTTGTCACCGGCCGAGTCCAAAATTCAGCGGTTCCCCATCTCAGCCCAGAAAGCAGGTAGAACAACTTTTGTGGTGCCTTTCAGATGCCTACCAAGGTAGTGTAAAAACTACCAAGAGAACTCCTGTCTGGCACCTTCCCCGGTGGAGTTGTGCATGGGGTGTGTTTGGAACATTTTGTCAACGGCCGACTCCAAAATTCAGCGGTTCCCCATCTCAGCCCACAAAGCAGGTAGAACAACTTTTGTGGTGCCTTTCAGCTGCCTACCAAGGTAGTGTAAAAACTACCAACAGAATTCGTTCCTGGCACCTTCCCCGGTGGAGTTGTGCATGGGGTGTCTGTGGAACATTTTGTCACCGGCCGAGTCCAAAATTCAGCGGTTCCCCATCTCAGCCCAGAAAGCAGGAAGAACAACTTTTGTGGTGCCTTTCAAATGCCTACCAAGGTAGTGTAAAAAGCACATGGAGAACTCCTGTCTGGCACCTTCCCCGGTGGAGTTGTGCATGGGGTGTCTGTGAAACATTTTGTCACCGGCCGACTCCAAAATTCAGCGATTCCCCATCTCAGCCCAGAAAGCAGGTAGAACAACTTTTGTGGTGTCTTTCAGATGCCTACCGGAGCAATGTAAAAACTACCAGGAGAACTCCTGTCTGGCACCTTCCCCGGTGGAGTTGTGCAGGGGGTGTGTTTGGAACATTTTGTCACCAGCCGAGTCCAAAATTCAGCGGTTCCCCATCTCAGCCCAGAAAGCAGGTAGAACAACTTTTGTGGTGTCTTTCAGCTGCCTACCAAGGTAGTGTAAAAACTACCAAGAGAACTCCTGTCTGGCACCTTCCCCGGTGGAGTTGTGCATGGGGTGTGTTTGGAACATTTTGTCACCAGCCGACTCCAAAATTCAGCGTTTCCCCATCTCAGCCCAGAAAGCAGGTAGAACAACTTTTGTGGTGCCTTTCAACTGCCTACCAAGGTAGTGTAAAAACTACCAACAGAATTCGTTCCTGGCACCTTCCCCGGTGGAGTTGTGCATGGGGTGTGTTTGGAACATTTTGTCACCGGCCGAGTCCAAAATTCAGCGGTTCCCCATCTCAGCCCACAAAGCAGGTAGAACAACTTTTCTTGTGCCTTTCAGCTGCCTACCAAGGCAGTGTAAAAACTACCAAGAGAATTCGTTCCTGGCACCTTCCCCGGTGGAGTTGTGCATGGGGTGTCTGTGGAACATTTTGTCACCGGCCGAGTCCAAAATTCAGCGGTTCCCCATCTCAGCCCAGAAAGCAGGTAGAACAACTTTTGTGGTGCCTTTCAGATGCCTACCGGAGCAATGTAAAAACTACCAGGAGAACTCCTGTCTGGCACCTTCCCCGGTGGAGTTGTGCATGGGGTGTGTTTGGAACATTTTGTCACCAGCCGACTCCAAAATTCAGCGTTTCCCCATCTCAGCCCACAAAGCAGGTAGAACAACTTTTGTGGTGCCTTTCAGCTGCCTACCAAGGTAGTGTAAAAACTACCAACAGAATTCGTTCCTGGCACCTTCCCCGGTGGAGTTGTGCATGGGGTGTGTTTGGAACATTTTGTCACCGGCCGAGTCCAAAATTCAGCGGTTCCCCATCTCAGCCCAGAAAGCAGGTAGAACAACTTTTGTGGTGTCTTTCAGATGCCTACCAAGGTAGTGTAAAAACTACCAGGAGAACTCCTGTCTGGCACCTTCCCCGGTGGAGTTGTGCATGGGGTGTGTTTGGAACATTTTGTCACCGGCCGAGTCCAAAATTCAGCGGTTCCCCATCTCAGCCCACAAAGCAGGTAGAACAACTTTTCTTGTGCCTTTCAGCTGCCTACCAAGGTAGTGTAAAAACTACCAACAGAATTCGTTCCTGGCACCTTCCCCGGTGGAGTTGTGCATGGGGTGTGTTTGGAACATTTTGTCACCGGCCGAGTCCAAAATTCAGCGGTTCCCCATCTCAGCCCACAAAGCAGGTAGAACAACTTTTCCTGTGCCTTTCAGATGCCTACCAAGGTAGTGTAAAAACTACCAGGAGAACTCCTGTCTGGCACCTTCCCCGGTGGAGTTGTGCAGGGGGTGTGTTTGGAACATTTTGTCACCAGCCGAGTCCAAAATTCAGCGTTTCCCCATCTCAGCCCAGAAAGCAGGTAGAACAACTTTTGTGGTGTCTTTCAGATGCCTACCAAGGTAGTGTAAAAACTACCAGGAGAACTCCTGTCTGGCACCTTCCCCGGTGGAGTTGTGCATGGGGTGTCTGTGAAACATTTTGTCACCGGCCGACTCCAAAAATCAGCGTTTCCCCATCTCAGCCCAGAAAGCTGGTACAACAACTTTTGTGGTGTCTTTCAGATGCCTACCAAGGTAGTGTAAAAACTACTAAGAGAACTCCTGTCTGGCACCTTCCCCGGTGGAGTTGTGCATGGGGTGTGTTTGGAACATTTTGTCACCGGCCGAGTCCAAAATTCAGCTGTTCCCCATCTCAGCCCAGAAAGCAGGTAGAACAACTTTTGTGGTGTCTTTCAGATGCCTACCAAGGTAGTGTAAAAACCACCAGGAGAACTCCTGTCTGGCACCTTCCCCGGTGGAGTTGTGCATGGGGTGTCTGTGAAACATTTTGTCACCGGCCGACTCCAAAAATCAGCGGTTCCCCATCTCAGCCCAGAAAGCTGGTAGAACAACTTTTGTGGTGTCTTTCAGATGCCTACCGGAGCAATGTAAAAACTACCAGGAGAACTCCTGTCTGGCACCTTCCCCGGTGGAGTTGTGCAGGGGGTGTGTTTGGAACATTTTGTCACCAGCCGACTCCAAAATTCAGCGGTTCCCCATCTCAGCCCAGAAAGCAGGTAGAACAACTTTTCTTGTGCCTTTCAGCTGCCTACCAAGGTAGTGTAAAAACTACCAACAGAATTCGTTCCTGGCACCTTCCCCGGTGGAGTTGTGCATGGGGTGTGTTTGGAACATTTTGTCACCGGCCGAGTCCAAAATTCAGCGGTTCCCCATCTCAGCCCACAAAGCAGGTAGAACAACTTTTCCTGTGCCTTTCAGATGCCTACCAAGGTAGTGTAAAAACTACCAGGAGAACTCCTGTCTGGCACCTTCCCCGGTGGAGTTGTGCAGGGGGTGTGTTTGGAACATTTTGTCACCAGCCGAGTCCAAAATTCAGCGTTTCCCCATCTCAGCCCAGAAAGCAGGTAGAACAACTTTTGTGGTGTCTTTCAGATGCCTACCAAGGTAGTGTAAAAACTACCAGGAGAACTCCTGTCTGGCACCTTCCCCGGTGGAGTTGTGCATGGGGTGTCTGTGAAACATTTTGTCACCGGCCGACTCCAAAAATCAGCGGTTCCCCATCTCAGCCCAGAAAGCTGGTAGAACAACTTTTGTGGTGTCTTTCAGATGCCTACCAAGGTAGTGTAAAAACTACTAAGAGAACTCCTGTCTGGCACCTTCCCCGGTGGAGTTGTGCATGGGGTGTGTTTGGAACATTTTGTCACCGGCCGAGTCCAAAATTCAGCTGTTCCCCATCTCAGCCCAGAAAGCAGGTAGAACAACTTTTGTGGTGTCTTTCAGATGCCTACCAAGGTAGTGTAAAAACCACCAGGAGAACTCCTGTCTGGCACCTTCCCCGGTGGAGTTGTGCATGGGGTGTCTGTGAAACATTTTGTCACCGGCCGACTCCAAAAATAAGGGGTTCCCCATCTCAGCCCAGAAAGCTGGTAGAACAACTTTTGTGGTGTCTTTCAGATGCCTACCGGAGCAATGTAAAAACTACCAGGAGAACTCCTGTCTGGCACCTTCCCCGGTGGAGTTGTGCAGGGGGTGTGTTTGGAACATTTTGTCACCAGCCGACTCCAAAATTCAGCGGTTCCCCATCTCAGCCCAGAAAGCAGGTAGAACAACTTTTCTTGTGCCTTTCAGCTGCCTACCAAGGTAGTGTAAAAACTACGAAGAGAACTCCTGTCTGGCACCTTCCCCGGTGGAGTTGTGCATGGGGTGTGTTTGGAACATTTTGTCACCGGCCGAGTCCAAAATTCAGCGATTCCCCATCTCAGCCCAGAAAGCAGGTAGAACAACTTTTGTGGTGTCTTTCAGATGCCTACCAAGGTAGTGTAAAAACTACCAGGAGAACTCCTGTCTGGCACCTTCCCCGGTGGAGTTGTGCATGGGGTGTGTTTGGAACATTTTGTCACCAGCCGAGTCCAAAATTCAGCGTTTCCCCATCTCAGCCCAGAAAGCAGGTAGAACAACTTTTGTGGTGTCTTTCAGATGCCTACCAAGGTAGTGTAAAAACTACTAAGAGAACTCCTGTCTGGCACCTTCCCCGGTGGAGTTGTGCATGGGGTGTGTTTGGAACATTTTGTCACCAGCCGAGTCCAAAATTCAGCGTTTCCCTATCTCAGCCCAGAAAGCAGGTAGAACAACTTTTGTGGTGTCTTTCAGCTGCCTACCAAGGTAGTGTAAAAACTACCAGGAGAACTCCTGTCTGGCACCTTCCCCGGTGGAGTTGTGCATGGGGTGTGTTTGGAACATTTTGTCACCGGCCGACTCCAAAATTCAGCTGTTCCCCATCTCAGCCCAGAAAGCAGGTAGAACAACTTTTGTGGTGTCTTTCAGATGCCTACCAAGGTAGTGTAAAAACTACCAGGAGAACTCCTGTCTGGCACCTTCCGTGGTGGAGTTGTGCATGGGGTGTGTTTGGAACATTTTGTCACCGGCCGACTCCAAAATTCAGCGGTTCCCCATCTCAGCCCAGAAAGCAGGTAGAACAACTTTTGTGGTGCCTTTCAGATGCCTACCAAGGTAGTGTAAAAACTACCAAGAGAACTCCTATCTGGCACCTTCCCCGGTGGAGTTGTGCATGGGGTGTGTTTGGAACATTTTGTCAACGGCCGACTCCAAAATTCAGCGGTTCCCCATCTCAGCCCACAAAGCAGGTACAACAACTTTTCTTGTGCCTTTCAGCTGCCTACCAAGGTAGTGTAAAAACTACCAACAGAATTCGTTCCTGGCACCTTCCCCGGTGGAGTTGTGCATGGGGTGTCTGTGAAACATTTTGTCACCGGCCGAGTCCAAAATTCAGCGGTTCCCCATCTCAGCCCAGAAAGCAGGTAGAACAACTTTTGTGGTGTCTTTCAGATGCCTACCAAGGTAGTGTAAAAACTACCAGGAGAACTCCTGTCTGGCACCTTCCCCGGTGGAGTTGTGCATGGGGTGTGTTTGGAACATTTTGTCACCGGCCGAGTCCAAAAATCAGCGGTTCCCCATCTCAGCCCAGAAAGCAGGTAGAACAACTTTTGTGGTGTCTTTCAGATGCCTACCGGAGCAATGTAAAAACTACCAGGAGAACTCCTGTCTGGCACCTTCCGTGGTGGAGTTGTGCATGGGGTGTGTTTGGAACATTTTGTCACCAGCCGAGTCCAAAATTCAGCGTTTCCCCATCTCAGCCCAGAAAGCAGGTAGAACAACTTTTGTGGTGTCTTTCAGATGCCTACCGGAGCAATGTAAAAACTACCAGGAGAACTCCTGTCTGGCACCTTCCCCGGTGGAGTTGTGCAGGGGGTGTGTTTGGAACATTTTGTCACCGGCCGAGTCCAAAATTCAGCGGTTCCCCATCTCAGCCCAGAAAGCAGGTACAACAACTTTTGCGGTGTCTTTTAGATGCCTACCAAGGTAGTGTAAAAACTACCAAGAGAACTCCTGTCTGGCACCTTCCCCGGTGGAGTTGTGCAGGGGGTGTGTTTGGAACATTTTGTCACCGGCCGAGTCCAAAATTCAGCGGTTCCCCATCTCAGCCCAGAAAGCAGGTAGAACAACTTTTGTGGTGTCTTTCAGATGCCTACCAAGGTAGTGTAAAAACTACCAGGAGAACTCCTGTCTGGCACCTTCCCCGCTGGAGTTGTGCAGGGGGTGTGTTTGGAACATTTTGTCACCGGCCGACTCCAAAATTCAGCGATTCCCCATCTCAGCCCAGAAAGCAGGTAGAACAACTTTTGTGGTGTCTTTCAGATGCCTACCAAGGTAGTGTAAAAACTACCAGGAGAACTCCTGTCTGGCACCTTCCGTGGTGGAGTTGTGCATGGGGTGTGTTTGGAACATTTTGTCACCGGCCGACTCCAAAATTCAGCGTTTCCCCATCTCAGCCCAGAAAGCAGGTAGAACAACTTTTGTGGTGCCTTTCAGATGTCTACCAAGGTAGTGTAAAAACTACCAAGAGAACTCCTGTCTGGCACCTTCCCCGGTGGAGTTGTGCAGGGGGTGTGTTTGGAACATTTTGTCAACGGCCGAGTCCAAAATTCAGCGTTTCCGCATCTCAGCCCACAAAGCAGGTACAACAACTTTTCTTGTGCCTTTCAGCTGCCTACCAAGGTAGTGTAAAAACTACCAACAGAATTCGTTCCTGGCTCCTTCGCCGGTGGAGTTGTGCATGGGGTGTCTGTGGAACATTTTGTCACCGGCCGACTCCAAAATTCAGCGGTTCCCCATCTCAGCCCAGAAAGCAGGAAGAACAACTTTTGTGGTGCCTTTCAAATGCCTACCAAGGTAGTGTAAAAACCACCAGGAGAACTCCTGTCTGGCACCTTCCCCGGTGGAGATGTGCATGGGGTGTCTGTGAAACATTTTGTCACCGGCCGACTCCAAAATTCAGCGGTTCCCCATCTCAGCCCAGAAAGCAGGTAGAACAACTTTTGTGGTGTCTTTCAGATGCCTACCAAGGTAGTGTAAAAACTACCAGGAGAACTCCTGTCTGGCACCTTCCCCGGTGGAGTTGTGCATGGGGTGTGTTTGGAACATTTTGTCACCGGCCGACTCCAAAATTCAGCGATTCCCCATCTCAGCCCAGAAAGCAGGTAGAACAACTTTTGTGGTGTCTTTCAGATGCCTACCAAGGTAGTGTAAAAACTACCAGGAGAACTCCTGTCTGGCACCTTCCCCGGTGGAGTTGTGCATGGGGTGTGTTTGGAACATTTTGTCACCGGCCGACTCCAAAATTCAGCGGTTCCCCATCTCAGCCCAGAAAGCAGGTAGAACAACTTTTGTGGTGCCTTTCAGATGCCTACCAAGGTAGTGTAAAAACTACCAAGAGAACTCCTGTCTGGCACCTTCCCCGGTGGAGTTGTGCATGGGGTGTGTTTGGAACATTTTGTCAACGGCCGACTCCAAAATTCAGCGGTTCCCCATCTCAGCCCACAAAGCAGGTAGAACAACTTTTGTGGTGTCTTTCAGCTGCCTACCAAGGTAGTGTAAAAACTACCAACAGAATTCGTTCCTGGCACCTTCCCCGGTGGAGTTGTGCATGGGGTGTGTTTGGAACATTTTGTCACCGGCCGAGTCCAAAATTCAGCGGTTCCCCATCTCAGCCCAGAAAGCAGGAAGAACAACTTTTGTGGTGCCTTTCAAATGCCTACCAAGGTAGTGTAAAAACCACCAGGAGAACTCCTGTCTGGCACCTTCCCCGGTGGAGTTGTGCATGGGGTGTCTGTGAAACATTTTGTCACCGGCCGACTCCAAAATTCAGCGATTCCCCATCTCAGCCCAGAAAGCAGGTAGAACAACTTTTGTGGTGTCTTTCAGATGCCTACCGGAGCAATGTAAAAACTACCAGGAGAACTCCTGTCTGGCACCTTCCCCGGTGGAGTTGTGCAGGGGGTGTGTTTGGAACATTTTGTCACCAGCCGAGTCCAAAATTCAGCGGTTCCCCATCTCAGCCCAGAAAGCAGGTAGAACAACTTTTGTGGTGCCTTTCAGCTGCCTACCAAGGTAGTGTAAAAACTACCAAGAGAACTCCTGTCTGGCACCTTCCCCGGTGGAGTTGTGCATGGGGTGTGTTTGGAACATTTTGTCACCGGCCGACTCCAAAATTCAGCGGTTCCCCATCTCAGCCCAGAAAGCAGGTAGAACAACTTTTGTGGTGTCTTTCAGATGCCTACCAAGGTAGTGTAAAAACTACCAGGAGAACTCCTGTCTGGCACCTTCCCCGGTGGAGTTGTGCATGGGGTGTGTTTGGAACATTTTGTCACCGGCCGACTCCAAAATTCAGCGATTCCCCATCTCAGCCCAGAAAGCAGGTAGAACAACTTTTGTGGTGTCTTTCAGATGCCTACCAAGGTAGTGTAAAAACTACCAGGAGAACTCCTGTCTGGCACCTTCCCCGGTGGAGTTGTGCATGGGGTGTGTTTGGAACATTTTGTCACCGGCCGAGTCCAAAATTCAGCGGTTCCCCATCTCAGCCCAGAAAGCAGGTAGAACAACTTTTTTGGTGCCTTTCAGATGCCTACCAAGGTAGTGTAAAAACTACCAAGAGAACTCCTGTCTGGCACCTTCCCCGGTGGAGTTGTGCATGGGGTGTGTTTGGAACATTTTGTCAACGGCCGACTCCAAAATTCAGCGGTTCCCCATCTCAGCCCACAAAGCAGGTACAACAACTTTTCTTGTGCCTTTCAGCTGCCTACCAAGGTAGTGTAAAAACTACCAACAGAATTCGTTCCTGGCACCTTCCCCGGTGGAGTTGTGCATGGGGTGTCTGTGGAACATTTTGTCACCGGCCGAGTCCAAAATTCAGCGGTTCCCCATCTCAGCCCAGAAAGCAGGTAGAACAACTTTTGTGGTGCCTTTCAAATGCCTACCAAGGTAGTGTAAAAACCACCAGGAGAACTCCTGTCTGGCACCTTCCCCGGTGGAGTTGTGCATGGGGTGTCTGTGAAACATTTTGTCACCGGCCGACTCCAAAATTCAGCGATTCCCCATCTCAGCCCAGAAAGCAGGTAGAACAACTTTTGTGGTGTCTTTCAGATGCCTACCGGAGCAATGTAAAAACTACCAGGAGAACTCCTGTCTGGCACCTTCCCCGGTGGAGTTGTGCAGGGGGTGTGTTTGGAACATTTTGTCACCAGCCGACTCCAAAATTCAGCGGTTCCCCATCTCAGCCCAGAAAGCAGGTAGAACAACTTTTGTGGTGCCTTTCAGCTGCCTACCAAGGTAGTGTAAAAACTACCAAGAGAACTCCTGTCTGGCACCTTCCCCGGTGGAGTTGTGCATGGGGTGTGTTTGGAACATTTTGTCACCAGCCGAGTCCAAAATTCAGCGTTTCCCCATCTCAGCCCAGAAAGCAGGTAGAACAACTTTTGTGGTGCCTTTCAGCTGCCTACCAAGGTAGTGTAAAAACTACCAACAGAATTCGTTCCTGGCACCTTCCCCGGTGGAGTTGTGCATGGGGTGTGTTTGGAACATTTTGTCACCGGCCGAGTCCAAAATTCAGCGTTTCCGCATCTCAGCCCACAAAGCAGGTACAACAACTTTTCTTGTGCCTTTCAGCTGCCTACCAAGGTAGTGTAAAAACTACCAACAGAATTCGTTCCTGGCTCCTTCGCCGGTGGAGTTGTGCATGGGGTGTCTGTGGAACATTTTGTCACCGGCCGACTCCAAAATTCAGCGGTTCCCCATCTCAGCCCAGAAAGCAGGAAGAACAACTTTTGTGGTGCCTTTCAAATGCCTACCAAGGTAGTGTAAAAACCACCAGGAGAACTCCTGTCTGGCACCTTCCCCGGTGGAGATGTGCATGGGGTGTCTGTGAAACATTTTGTCACCGGCCGACTCCAAAATTCAGCGGTTCCCCATCTCAGCCCAGAAAGCAGGTAGAACAACTTTTGTGGTGTCTTTCAGATGCCTACCAAGGTAGTGTAAAAACTACCAGGAGAACTCCTGTCTGGCACCTTCCCCGGTGGAGTTGTGCATGGGGTGTGTTTGGAACATTTTGTCACCGGCCGAGTCCAAAATTCAGCGATTCCCCATCTCAGCCCAGAAAGCAGGTAGAACAACTTTTGTGGTGTCTTTCAGATGCCTACCAAGGTAGTGTAAAAACTACCAGGAGAACTCCTGTCTGGCACCTTCCCCGGTGGAGTTGTGCATGGGGGTGTGTTTGGAACATTTTGTCACCGGCCGACTCCAAAATTCAGCGGTTCCCCATCTCAGCCCAGAAAGCAGGTAGAACAACTTTTGTGGTGTCTTTCAGATGCCTACCAAGGTAGTGTAAAAACTACCAGGAGAACTCCTGTCTGGCACCTTCCCCGGTGGAGTTGTGCATGGGGTGTGTTTGGAACATTTTGTCACCGGCCGACTCCAAAATTCAGCGATTCCCCATCTCAGCCCAGAAAGCAGGTAGAACAACTTTTGTGGTGTCTTTCAGATGCCTACCAAGGTAGTGTAAAAACTACCAGGAGAACTCCTGTCTGGCACCTTCCCCGGTGGAGTTGTGCATGGGGTGTGTTTGGAACATTTTGTCACCGGCCGACTCCAAAATTCAGCGGTTCCCCATCTCAGCCCAGAAAGCAGGTAGAACAACTTTTTTGGTGCCTTTCAGATGCCTACCAAGGTAGTGTAAAAACTACCAAGAGAACTCCTGTCTGGCACCTTCCCCGGTGGAGTTGTGCATGGGGTGTGTTTGGAACATTTTGTCAACGGCCGACTCCAAAATTCAGCGGTTCCCCATCTCAGCCCACAAAGCAGGTACAACAACTTTTCTTGTGCCTTTCAGCTGCCTACCAAGGTAGTGTAAAAACTACCAACAGAATTCGTTCCTGGCACCTTCCCCGGTGGAGTTGTGCATGGGGTGTCTGTGGAACATTTTGTCACCGGCCGAGTCCAAAATTCAGCGGTTCCCCATCTCAGCCCAGAAAGCAGGTAGAACAACTTTTGTGGTGCCTTTCAAATGCCTACCAAGGTAGTGTAAAAACCACCAGGAGAACTCCTGTCTGGCACCTTCCCCGGTGGAGTTGTGCATGGGGTGTGTTTGGAACATTTTGTCACCGGCCGACTCCAAAATTCAGCGATTCCCCATCTCAGCCCAGAAAGCAGGTAGAACAACTTTTGTGGTGTCTTTCAGATGCCTACCGGAGCAATGTAAAAACTACCAGGAGAACTCCTGTCTGGCACCTTCCCCGGTGGAGTTGTGCAGGGGGTGTGTTTGGAACATTTTGTCACCAGCCGAGTCCAAAATTCAGCGGTTCCCCATCTCAGCCCAGAAAGCAGGTAGAACAACTTTTGTGGTGCCTTTCAGCTGCCTACCAAGGTAGTGTAAAAACTACCAAGAGAACTCCTGTCTGGCACCTTCCCCGGTGGAGTTGTGCATGGGGTGTGTTTGGAACATTTTGTCACCGGCCGAGTCCAAAATTCAGCGGTTCCCCATCTCAGCCCAGAAAGCAGGTAGAACAACTTTTGTGGTGTCTTTCAGATGCCTACCAAGGTAGTGTAAAAACTACCAGGAGAACTCCTGTCTGGCACCTTCCCCGGTGGAGTTGTGCAGGGGGTGTTTTTGGAACATTTTGTCACCGGCCGACTCCAAAATTCAGCGATTCCCCATCTCAGCCCAGAAAGCAGGTAGAACAACTTTTGTGGTGTCTTTCAGATGCCTACCAAGGTAGTGTAAAAACTACCAGGAGAACTCCTGTCTGGCACCTTCCGTGGTGGAGTTGTGCATGGGGTGTGTTTGGAACATTTTGTCACCGGCCGACTCCAAAATTCAGCGTTTCCCCATCTCAGCCCAGAAAGCAGGTAGAACAACTTTTGTGGTGCCTTTCAGATGTCTACCAAGGTAGTGTAAAAACTACCAAGAGAACTCCTGTCTGGCACCTTCCCCGGTGGAGTTGTGCATGGGGTGTGTTTGGAACATTTTGTCAACGGCCGAGTCCAAAATTCAGCGTTTCCGCATCTCAGCCCACAAAGCAGGTACAACAACTTTTCTTGTGCCTTTCAGCTGCCTACCAAGGTAGTGTAAAAACTACCAACAGAATTCGTTCCTGGCTCCTTCGCCGGTGGAGTTGTGCATGGGGTGTCTGTGGAACATTTTGTCACCGGCCGACTCCAAAATTCAGCGGTTCCCCATCTCAGCCCAGAAAGCAGGAAGAACAACTTTTGTGGTGCCTTTCAAATGCCTACCAAGGTAGTGTAAAAACCACCAGGAGAACTCCTGTCTGGCACCTTCCCCGGTGGAGATGTGCATGGGGTGTCTGTGAAACATTTTGTCACCGGCCGACTCCAAAATTCAGCGGTTCCCCATCTCAGCCCAGAAAGCAGGTAGAACAACTTTTGTGGTGTCTTTCAGATGCCTACCAAGGTAGTGTAAAAACTACCAGGAGAACTCCTGTCTGGCACCTTCCGTGGTGGAGTTGTGCATGGGGTGTGTTTGGAACATTTTGTCACCGGCCGAGTCCAAAATTCAGCGATTCCCCATCTCAGCCCAGAAAGCAGGTAGAACAACTTTTGTGGTGTCTTTCAGATGCCTACCAAGGTAGTGTAAAAACTACCAGGAGAACTCCTGTCTGGCACCTTCCGTGGTGGAGTTGTGCATGGGGTGTGTTTGGAACATTTTGTCACCGGCCGACTCCAAAATTCAGCGGTTCCCCATCTCAGCCCAGAAAGCAGGTAGAACAACTTTTGTGGTGCCTTTCAGATGCCTACCAAGGTAGTGTAAAAACTACCAAGAGAACTCCTGTCTGGCACCTTCCCCGGTGGAGTTGTGCATGGGGTGTGTTTGGAACATTTTGTCACCGGCCGAGTCCAAAATTCAGCGGTTCCCCATCTCAGCCCACAAAGCAGGTACAACAACTTTTCTTGTGCCTTTCAGCTGCCTACCAAGGTAGTGTAAAAACTACCAACAGAATTCGTTCCTGGCACCTTCCCCGGTGGAGTTGTGCATGGGGTGTCTGTGGAACATTTTGTCACCGGCCGACTCCAAAATTCAGCGGTTCCCCATCTCAGCCCAGAAAGCAGGTAGAACAACTTTTGTGGTGCCTTTCAAATGCCTACCAAGGTAGTGTAAAAACCACCAGGAGAACTCCTGTCTGGCACCTTCCCCGGTGGAGTTGTGCATGGGGTGTCTGTGAAACATTTTGTCACCGGCCGAGTCCAAAATTCAGCGATTCCCCATCTCAGCCCAGAAAGCAGGTAGAACAACTTTTCTGGTGTCTTTCAGATGCCTACCGGAGCAATGTAAAAACTACCAGGAGAACTCCTGTCTGGCACCTTCCCCGGTGGAGTTGTGCAGGGGGTGTGTTTGGAACATTTTGTCACCAGCCGACTCCAAAATTCAGCGGTTCCCCATCTCAGCCCAGAAAGCAGGTAGAACAACTTTTGTGGTGCCTTTCAGCTGCCTACCAAGGTAGTGTAAAAACTACCAAGAGAACTCCTGTCTGGCACCTTCCCCGGTGGAGTTGTGCATGGGGTGTGTTTGGAACATTTTGTCACCAGCCGAGTCCAAAATTCAGCGTTTCCCCATCTCAGCCCAGAAAGCAGGTAGAACAACTTTTGTGGTGTCTTTCAGATGCCTACCAAGGTAGTGTAAAAACTACCAGGAGAACTCCTGTCTGGCACCTTCCCCGGTGGAGTTGTGCAGGGGGTGTGTTTGGAACATTTTGTCACCAGCCGAGTCCAAAATTCAGCGTTTCCCCATCTCAGCCCAGAAAGCAGGTAGAACAACTTTTGTGGTGTCTTTCAGATGCCTACCAAGGTAGTGTAAAAACTACCAGGAGAACTCCTGTCTGGCACCTTCCCCGGTGGAGTTGTGCAGGGGGTGTGTTTGGAACATTTTGTCACCGGCCGAGTCCAAAATTCAGCGGTTCCCCATATCAGCCCACAAAGCAGGTAGAACAACTTTTCTTGTGCATTTCAGCTGCCTACCAAGGTAGTGTAAAAACTACCAACAGAATTCGTTCCTGGCACCTTCCCCGGTGGAGTTGTGCATGGGGTGTGTTTGGAACATTTTGTCACCGGCCGAGTCCAAAATTCAGCGGTTCCCCATCTCAGCCCACAAAGCAGGTAGAACAACTTTTCTTGTGCCTTTCAGATGCCTACCAAGGTAGTGTAAAAACTACCAGGAGAACTCCTGTCTGGCACCTTCCCCGGTGGAGTTGTGCAGGGGGTGTGTTTGGAACATTTTGTCACCAGCCGAGTCCAAAATTCAGCGTTTCCCCATCTCAGCCCAGAAAGCAGGTAGAACAACTTTTGTGGTGTCTTTCAGATGCCTACCAAGGTAGTGTAAAAACTACCAGGAGAACTCCTGTCTGGCACCTTCCCCGGTGGAGTTGTGCATGGGGTGTCTGTGAAACATTTTGTCACCGGCCGACTCCAAAAATCAGCGGTTCCCCATCTCAGCCCAGAAAGCTGGTAGAACAACTTTTGTGGTGTCTTTCAGATGCCTACCAAGGTAGTGTAAAAACTACTAAGAGAACTCCTGTCTGGCACCTTCCCCGGTGGAGTTGTGCAGGGGGTGTGTTTGGAACATTTTGTCACCAGCCGAGTCCAAAATTCAGCGTTTCCCCATCTCAGCCCACAAAGCAGGTACAACAACTTTTCTTGTGCCTTTCAGCTGCCTACCAAGGCAGTGTAAAAACTACCAAGAGAATTCGTTCCTGGCACCTTCCCCGGTGGAGTTGTGCATGGGGTGTCTGTGGAACATTTTGTCACCGGCCGAGTCCAAAATTCAGCGGTTCCCCATCTCAGCCCAGAAAGCAGGTAGAACAACTTTTGTGGTGTCTTTCAGATGCCTACCAAGGTAGTGTAAAAACTACCAGGAGAACTCCTGTCTGGCACCTTCCCCGGTGGAGTTGTGCATGGGGTGTGTTTGGAACATTTTGTCACCGGCCGAGTCCAAAATTCAGCGGTTCCCCATCTCAGCCCACAAAGCAGGTACAACAACTTTTCTTGTGCCTTTCAGCTGCCTACCAAGGTAGTGTAAAAACTACCAACAGAATTCGTTCCTGGCACCTTCCCCGGTGGAGTTGTGCATGGGGTGTCTGTGGAACATTTTGTCACCGGCCGACTCCAAAATTCAGCGGTTCCCCATCTCAGCCCAGAAAGCAGGTAGAACAACTTTTGTGGTGCCTTTCAAATGCCTACCAAGGTAGTGTAAAAACCACCAGGAGAACTCCTGTCTGGCACCTTCCCCGGTGGAGTTGTGCATGGGGTGTCTGTGAAACATTTTGTCACCGGCCGACTCCAAAATTCAGCGATTCCCCATCTCAGCCCAGAAAGCAGGTAGAACAACTTTTCTGGTGTCTTTCAGATGCCTACCGGAGCAATGTAAAAACTACCAGGAGAACTCCTGTCTGGCACCTTCCCCGGTGGAGTTGTGCAGGGGGTGTGTTTGGAACATTTTGTCACCAGCCGACTCCAAAATTCAGCGGTTCCCCATCTCAGCCCAGAAAGCAGGTAGAACAACTTTTGTGGTGCCTTTCAGCTGCCTACCAAGGTAGTGTAAAAACTACCAAGAGAACTCCTGTCTGGCACCTTCCCCGGTGGAGTTGTGCATGGGGTGTGTTTGGAACATTTTGTCACCAGCCGAGTCCAAAATTCAGCGTTTCCCCATCTCAGCCCAGAAAGCAGGTAGAACAACTTTTGTGGTGTCTTTCAGATGCCTACCAAGGTAGTGTAAAAACTACCAGGAGAACTCCTGTCTGGCACCTTCCCCGGTGGAGTTGTGCAGGGGGTGTGTTTGGAACATTTTGTCACCAGCCGAGTCCAAAATTCAGCGTTTCCCCATCTCAGCCCAGAAAGCAGGTAGAACAACTTTTGTGGTGTCTTTCAGATGCCTACCAAGGTAGTGTAAAAACTACCAGGAGAACTCCTGTCTGGCACCTTCCCCGGTGGAGTTGTGCAGGGGGTGTGTTTGGAACATTTTGTCACCGGCCGAGTCCAAAATTCAGCGGTTCCCCATATCAGCCCACAAAGCAGGTAGAACAACTTTTCTTGTGCATTTCAGCTGCCTACCAAGGTAGTGTAAAAACTACCAACAGAATTCGTTCCTGGCACCTTCCCCGGTGGAGTTGTGCATGGGGTGTGTTTGGAACATTTTGTCACCGGCCGAGTCCAAAATTCAGCGGTTCCCCATCTCAGCCCACAAAGCAGGTAGAACAACTTTTCTTGTGCCTTTCAGATGCCTACCAAGGTAGTGTAAAAACTACCAGGAGAACTCCTGTCTGGCACCTTCCCCGGTGGAGTTGTGCAGGGGGTGTGTTTGGAACATTTTGTCACCAGCCGAGTCCAAAATTCAGCGTTTCCCCATCTCAGCCCAGAAAGCAGGTAGAACAACTTTTGTGGTGTCTTTCAGATGCCTACCAAGGTAGTGTAAAAACTACCAGGAGAACTCCTGTCTGGCACCTTCCCCGGTGGAGTTGTGCATGGGGTGTCTGTGAAACATTTTGTCACCGGCCGACTCCAAAAATCAGCGGTTCCCCATCTCAGCCCAGAAAGCTGGTAGAACAACTTTTGTGGTGTCTTTCAGATGCCTACCAAGGTAGTGTAAAAACTACTAAGAGAACTCCTGTCTGGCACCTTCCCCGGTGGAGTTGTGCAGGGGGTGTGTTTGGAACATTTTGTCACCAGCCGAGTCCAAAATTCAGCGTTTCCCCATCTCAGCCCACAAAGCAGGTACAACAACTTTTCTTGTGCCTTTCAGCTGCCTACCAAGGCAGTGTAAAAACTACCAAGAGAATTCGTTCCTGGCACCTTCCCCGGTGGAGTTGTGCATGGGGTGTCTGTGGAACATTTTGTCACCGGCCGAGTCCAAAATTCAGCGGTTCCCCATCTCAGCCCAGAAAGCAGGTAGAACAACTTTTGTGGTGTCTTTCAGATGCCTACCAAGGTAGTGTAAAAACTACCAGGAGAACTCCTGTCTGGCACCTTCCCCGCTGGAGTTGTGCAGGGGGTGTGTTTGGAACATTTTGTCACCAGCCGAGTCCAAAATTCAGCGTTTCCCCATCTCAGCCCAGAAAGCAGGTAGAACAACTTTTGTGGTGTCTTTCAGATGCCTACCAAGGTAGTGTAAAAACTACCAGGAGAACTCCTGTCTGGCACCTTCCCCGGTGGAGTTGTGCAGGGGGTGTGTTTGGAACATTTTGTCACCAGCCGAGTCCAAAATTCAGCGGTTCCCCATCTCAGCCCAGAAAGCAGGTAGAACAACTTTTGTGGTGTCTTTCAGATGCCTACCAAGGTAGTGTAAAAACTACCAGGAGAACTCCTGTCTGGCACCTTCCCCGGTGGAGTTGTGCAGGGGGTGTGTTTGGAACATTTTGTCACCGGCCGAGTCCAAAATTCAGCGGTTCCCCATCTCAGCCCACAAAGCAGGTAGAACAACTTTTCTTGTGCATTTCAGCTGCCTACCAAGGTAGTGTAAAAACTACCAACAGAATTCGTTCCTGGCACCTTCCCCGGTGGAGTTGTGCATGGGGTGTGTTTGGAACATTTTGTCACCGGCCGAGTCCAAAATTCAGCGGTTCCCCATCTCAGCCCACAAAGCAGGTAGAACAACTTTTCTTGTGCCTTTCAGATGCCTACCAAGGTAGTGTAAAAACTACCAGGAGAACTCCTGTCTGGCACCTTCCCCGGTGGAGTTGTGCATGGGGTGTGTTTGGAACATTTTGTCACCAGCCGAGTCCAAAATTCAGCGTTTCCCCATCTCAGCCCAGAAAGCAGGTAGAACAACTTTTGTGGTGTCTTTCAGATGCCTACCAAGGTAGTGTAAAAACTACCAGGAGAACTCCTGTCTGGCACCTTCCCCGGTGGAGTTGTGCATGGGGTGTCTGTGAAACATTTTGTCACCGGCCGACTCCAAAAATCAGCGGTTCCCCATCTCAGCCCAGAAAGCTGGTAGAACAACTTTTGTGGTGTCTTTCAGATGCCTACCAAGGTAGTGTAAAAACTACTAAGAGAACTCCTGTCTGGCACCTTCCCCGGTGGAGTTGTGCATGGGGTGTGTTTGGAACATTTTGTCACCAGCCGAGTCCAAAATTCAGCTGTTCCCCATCTCAGCCCAGAAAGCAGGTAGAACAACTTTTGTGGTGTCTTTCAGATGCCTACCAAGGTAGTGTAAAAACTACGAAGAGAACTCCTGTCTGGCACCTTCCCCGGTGGAGTTGTGCATGGGGTGTGTTTGGAACATTTTGTCACCGGCCGAGTCCAAAATTCAGCGATTCCCCATCTCAGCCCAGAAAGCAGGTAGAACAACTTTTGTGGTGTCTTTCAGATGCCTACCAAGGTAGTGTAAAAACTACCAACAGAATTCGTTCCTGGCACCTTCCCCGGTGGAGTTGTGCATGGGGTGTGTTTGGAACATTTTGTCACCGGCCGAGTCCAAAATTCAGCGGTTCCCCATCTCAGCCCACAAAGCAGGTAGAACAACTTTTCTTGTGCCTTTCAGATGCCTACCAAGGTAGTGTAAAAACTACCAGGAGAACTCCTGTCTGGCACCTTCCCCGGTGGAGTTGTGCATGGGGTGTGTTTGGAACATTTTGTCACCAGCCGAGTCCAAAATTCAGCGTTTCCCCATCTCAGCCCAGAAAGCAGGTAGAACAACTTTTGTGGTGTCTTTCAGATGCCTACCAAGGTAGTGTAAAAACTACCAGGAGAACTCCTGTCTGGCACCTTCCCCGGTGGAGTTGTGCATGGGGTGTCTGTGAAACATTTTGTCACCGGCCGACTCCAAAAATCAGCGGTTCCCCATCTCAGCCCAGAAAGCTGGTAGAACAACTTTTGTGGTGTCTTTCAGATGCCTACCAAGGTAGTGTAAAAACTACCAGGAGAACTCCTGTCTGGCACCTTCCCCGGTGGAGTTGTGCATGGGGTGTGTTTGGAACATTTTGTCACCGGCCGAGTCCAAAATTCAGCGATTCCCCATCTCAGCCCAGAAAGCAGGTAGAACAACTTTTGTGGTGTCTTTCAGATGCCTACCAAGGTAGTGTAAAAACTACCAGGAGAACTCCTGTCTGGCACCTTCCCCGGTGGAGTTGTGCATGGGGTGTGTTTGGAACATTTTGTCACCAGCCGAGTCCAAAATTCAGCGTTTCCCCATCTCAGCCCAGAAAGCAGGTAGAACAACTTTTGTGGTGTCTTTCAGATGCCTACCAAGGTAATGTAAAAACTACCAGGAGAACTCCTGTCTGGCACCTTCCCCGGTGGAGTTGTGCATGGGGTGTGTTTGGAACATTTTGTCACCAGCCGAGTCCAAAATTCAGCGTTTCCCCATCTCAGCCCAGAAAGCAGGTAGAACAACTTTTGTGGTGTCTTTCAGATGCCTACCAAGGTAGTGTAAAAACTACTAAGAGAACTCCTGTCTGGCACCTTCCCCGGTGGAGTTGTGCATGGGGTGTGTTTGGAACATTTTGTCACCAGCCGAGTCCAAAATTCAGCGTTTCCCTATCTCAGCCCAGAAAGCAGGTAGAACAACTTTTGTGGTGCCTTTCAGCTGCCTACCAAGGTAGTGTAAAAACTACCAGGAGAACTCCTGTCTGGCACCTTCCCCGGTGGAGTTGTGCATGGGGTGTGTTTGGAACATTTTGTCACCAGCCGAGTCCAAAATTCAGCGATTCCCCATCTCAGCCCAGAAAGCAGGTAGAACAACTTTTGTGGTGTCTTTCAGATGCCTACCAAGGTAGTGTAAAAACTACCAAGAGAACTCCTGTCTGGCACCTTCCCCGGTGGAGTTGTGCATGGGGTGTGTTTGGAACATTTTGTCACCGGCCGACTCCAAAAATCAGCGGTTCCCCATCTCAGCCCAGAAAGCAGGTAGAACAACTTTTGTGGTGTCTTTCAGATGCCTACCGGAGCAATGTAAAAACTACCAGGAGAACTCCTGTCTGGCACCTTCCGTGGTGGAGTTGTGCATGGGGTGTGTTTGGAACATTTTGTCACCAGCCGAGTCCAAAATTCAGCTGTTCCGCATCTCAGCCCAGAAAGCAGGTAGAACAACTTTTGTGGTGTCTTTCAGATGCCTACCAAGGTAGTGTAAAAACTACCAGGAGAACTCCTGTCTGGCACCTTCCGTGGTGGAGTTGTGCATGGGGTGTGTTTGGAACATTTTGTCACCGGCCGACTCCAAAATTCAGCGGTTCCCCATCTCAGCCCAGAAAGCAGGTAGAACAACTTTTGTGGTGCCTTTCAGATGCCTACCAAGGTAGTGTAAAAACTACCAAGAGAACTCCTGTCTGGCACCTTCCCCGGTGGAGTTGTGCATGGGGTGTGTTTGGAACATTTTGTCAACGGCCGACTCCAAAATTCAGCGGTTCCCCATCTCAGCCCACAAAGCAGGTACAACAACTTTTCTTGTGCCTTTCAGCTGCCTACCAAGGTAGTGTAAAAACTACCAACAGAATTCGTTCCTGGCACCTTCCCCGGTGGAGTTGTGCATGGGGTGTCTGTGAAACATTTTGTCACCGGCCGACTCCAAAATTCAGCGGTTCCCCATCTCAGCCCAGAAAGCAGGTAGAACAACTTTTGTGGTGTCTTTCAGATGCCTACCGGAGCAATGTAAAAACTACCAGGAGAACTCCTGTCTGGCACCTTCCCCGGTGGAGTTGTGCATGGGGTGTGTTTGGAACATTTTGTCACCAGCCGACTCCAAAATTCAGCGTTTCCCCATCTCAGCCCAGAAAGCAGGCAGAACAACTTTTGTGGTGTCTTTCAAATGCCTACCAAGGTAGTGTAAAAACTACCAGGAGAACTCCTGTCTGGCACCTTCCCCGGTGGAGTTGTGCATGGGGTGTCTGTGAAACATTTTGTCACCGGCCGACTCCAAAATTCAGCGGTTCCCCATCTCAGCCCAGAAAGCAGGTAGAACAACTTTTGTGGTGTCTTTCAGATGCCTACCAAGGTAGTGTAAAAACTACCAGGAGAACTCCTGTCTGGCACCTTCCCCGGTGGAGTTGTGCATGGGGTGTGTTTGGAACATTTTGTCACCGGCCGACTCCAAAATTCAGCTGTTCCCCATCTCAGCCCAGAAAGCAGGTAGAACAACTTTTTTGGTGCCTTTCAGATGCCTACCAAGGTAGTGTAAAAACTACCAAGAGAACTCCTGTCTGGCACCTTCCCCGGTGGAGTTGTGCATGGGGTGTGTTTGGAACATTTTGTCAACGGCCGACTCCAAAATTCAGCGGTTCCCCATCTCAGCCCACAAAGCAGGTAGAACAACTTTTGTGGTGCCTTTCAGCTGCCTACCAAGGTAGTGTAAAAACTACCAACAGAATTCGTTCCTGGCACCTTCCCCGGTGGAGTTGTGCATGGGGTGTCTGTGGAACATTTTGTCACCGGCCGAGTCCAAAATTCAGCGGTTCCCCATCTCAGCCCAGAAAGCAGGAAGAACAACTTTTGTGGTGCCTTTCAAATGCCTACCAAGGTAGTGTAAAAACCACCAGGAGAACTCCTGTCTGGCACCTTCCCCGGTGGAGTTGTGCATGGGGTGTCTGTGAAACATTTTGTCACCGGCCGACTCCAAAATTCAGCGATTCCCCATCTCAGCCCAGAAAGCAGGTAGAACAACTTTTGTGGTGTCTTTCAGATGCCTACCGGAGCAATGTAAAAACTACCAGGAGAACTCCTGTCTGGCACCTTCCCCGGTGGAGTTGTGCAGGGGGTGTGTTTGGAACATTTTGTCACCAGCCGAGTCCAAAATTCAGCGGTTCCCCATCTCAGCCCAGAAAGCAGGTAGAACAACTTTTGTGGTGTCTTTCAGCTGCCTACCAAGGTAGTGTAAAAACTACCAAGAGAACTCCTGTCTGGCACCTTCCCCGGTGGAGTTGTGCATGGGGTGTGTTTGGAACATTTTGTCACCAGCCGACTCCAAAATTCAGCGTTTCCCCATCTCAGCCCAGAAAGCAGGTAGAACAACTTTTGTGGTGCCTTTCAACTGCCTACCAAGGTAGTGTAAAAACTACCAACAGAATTCGTTCCTGGCACCTTCCCCGGTGGAGTTGTGCATGGGGTGTCTGTGGAACATTTTGTCACCGGCCGAGTCCAAAATTCAGCGGTTCCCCATCTCAGCCCAGAAAGCAGGTAGAACAACTTTTGTGGTGCCTTTCAGATGCCTACCGGAGCAATGTAAAAACTACCAGGAGAACTCCTGTCTGGCACCTTCCCCGGTGGAGTTGTGCATGGGGTGTGTTTGGAACATTTTGTCACCAGCCGACTCCAAAATTCAGCGTTTCCCCATCTCAGCCCACAAAGCAGGTAGAACAACTTTTGTGGTGCCTTTCAGCTGCCTACCAAGGTAGTGTAAAAACTACCAACAGAATTCGTTCCTGGCACCTTCCCCGGTGGAGTTGTGCATGGGGTGTGTTTGGAACATTTTGTCACCGGCCGAGTCCAAAATTCAGCGGTTCCCCATCTCAGCCCAGAAAGCAGGTAGAACAACTTTTGTGGTGTCTTTCAGATGCCTACCAAGGTAGTGTAAAAACTACCAGGAGAACTCCTGTCTGGCACCTTCCCCGGTGGAGTTGTGCAGGGGGTGTGTTTGGAACATTTTGTCACCGGCCGAGTCCAAAATTCAGCGGTTCCCCATCTCAGCCCACAAAGCAGGTAGAACAACTTTTCTTGTGCCTTTCAGCTGCCTACCAAGGTAGTGTAAAAACTACCAACAGAATTCGTTCCTGGCACCTTCCCCGGTGGAGTTGTGCATGGGGTGTGTTTGGAACATTTTGTCACCGGCCGAGTCCAAAATTCAGCGGTTCCCCATCTCAGCCCAGAAAGCAGGTAGAACAACTTTTCCTGTGCCTTTCAGATGCCTACCAAGGTAGTGTAAAAACTACCAGGAGAACTCCTGTCTGGCACCTTCCCCGGTGGAGTTGTGCATGGGGTGTGTTTGGAACATTTTGTCACCGGCCGAGTCCAAAATTCAGCTGTTCCCCATCTCAGCCCAGAAAGCAGGTAGAACAACTTTTGTGGTGTCTTTCAGATGCCTACCAAGGTAGTGTAAAAACCACCAGGAGAACTCCTGTCTGGCACCTTCCCCGGTGGAGTTGTGCATGGGGTGTCTGTGAAACATTTTGTCACCGGCCGACTCCAAAAATCAGCGGTTCCCCATCTCAGCCCAGAAAGCTGGTAGAACAACTTTTGTGGTGTCTTTCAGATGCCTACCGGAGCAATGTAAAAACTACCAGGAGAACTCCTGTCTGGCACCTTCCCCGGTGGAGTTGTGCAGGGGGTGTGTTTGGAACATTTTGTCACCAGCCGACTCCAAAATTCAGCGGTTCCCCATCTCAGCCCAGAAAGCAGGTAGAACAACTTTTGTGGTGTCTTTCAGATGCCTACCAAGGTAGTGTAAAAACTACGAAGAGAACTCCTGTCTGGCACCTTCCCCGGTGGAGTTGTGCATGGGGTGTGTTTGGAACATTTTGTCACCGGCCGAGTCCAAAATTCAGCGATTCCCCATCTCAGCCCAGAAAGCAGGTAGAACAACTTTTGTGGTGTCTTTCAGATGCCTACCAAGGTAGTGTAAAAACTACCAGGAGAACTCCTGTCTGGCACCTTCCCCGGTGGAGTTGTGCATGGGGTGTGTTTGGAACATTTTGTCACCAGCCGAGTCCAAAATTCAGCGTTTCCCCATCTCAGCCCAGAAAGCAGGTAGAACAACTTTTGTGGTGTCTTTCAGATGCCTACCAAGGTAGTGTAAAAACTACTAAGAGAACTCCTGTCTGGCACCTTCCCCGGTGGAGTTGTGCATGGGGTGTGTTTGGAACATTTTGTCACCAGCCGAGTCCAAAATTCAGCGTTTCCCTATCTCAGCCCAGAAAGCAGGTAGAACAACTTTTGTGGTGTCTTTCAGCTGCCTACCAAGGTAGTGTAAAAACTACCAGAAGAACTCCTGTCTGGCACCTTCCCCGGTGGAGTTGTGCATGGGGTGTGTTTGGAACATTTTGTCACCGGCCGACTCCAAAATTCAGCTGTTCCCCATCTCAGCCCAGAAAGCAGGTAGAACAACTTTTGTGGTGTCTTTCAGATGCCTACCAAGGTAGTGTAAAAACTACCAGGAGAACTCCTGTCTGGCACCTTCCGTGGTGGAGTTGTGCATGGGGTGTGTTTGGAACATTTTGTCACCGGCCGACTCCAAAATTCAGCGGTTCCCCATCTCAGCCCAGAAAGCAGGTAGAACAACTTTTGTGGTGCCTTTCAGGTGCCTACCAAGGTAGTGTAAAAACTACCAAGAGAACTCCTATCTGGCACCTTCCCCGGTGGAGTTGTGCATGGGGTGTGTTTGGAACATTTTGTCAACGGCCGACTCCAAAATTCAGCGGTTCCCCATCTCAGCCCACAAAGCAGGTACAACAACTTTTCTTGTGCCTTTCAGCTGCCTACCAAGGTAGTGTAAAAACTACCAACAGAATTCGTTCCTGGCACCTTCCCCGGTGGAGTTGTGCATGGGGTGTCTGTGAAACATTTTGTCACCGGCCGACTCCAAAATTCAGCGGTTCCCCATCTCAGCCCAGAAAGCAGGTAGAACAACTTTTGTGGTGTCTTTCAGATGCCTACCAAGGTAGTGTAAAAACTACCAGGAGAACTCCTGTCTGGCACCTTCCCCGGTGGAGTTGTGCATGGGGTGTCTTTGGAACATTTTGTCACCGGCCGACTCAAAAATTCAGCGTTTCCCCATCTCAGCCCAGAAAGCAGGTAGAACAACTTTTGTGGTGTCTTTCAGATGCCTACCGGAGCAATGTAAAAACTACCAGGAGAACTCCTGTCTGGCACCTTCCCCGGTGGAGTTGTGCAGGGGGTGTGTTTGGAACATTTTATCACCAGCCGAGTCCAAAATTCAGCGATTCCCCATCTCAGCCCAGAAAGCAGGTAGAACAACTTTTGTGGTGTCTTTCAGATGCCTACCAAGGTAGTGTAAAAACTACTAAGAGAACTCCTGTCTGGCACCTTCCCCGGTGGAGTTGTGCAGGGGGTGTCTTTGGAACATTTTGTCACCGGCCGACTCCAAAATTCAGCGATTCCCCATCTCAGCCCAGAAAGCAGGTAGAACAACTTTTGTGGTGCCTTTCAGCTGCCTACCAAGGTAGTGTAAAAACTACCAGGAGAACTCCTGTCTGGCACCTTCCCCGGTGGAGTTGTGCAGGGGGTGTGTTTGGAACATTTTGTCACCAGCCGAGTCCAAAATTCAGCGATTCCCCATCTCAGCCCAGAAAGCAGGTAGAACAACTTTTGTGGTGTCTTTCAGATGCCTACCGGAGCAATGTAAAAACTACCAGGAGAACTCCTGTCTGGCACCTTCCCCGGTGGAGTTGTGCAGGGGGTGTGTTTGGAACATTTTGTCACCGGCCGAGTCCAAAATTCAGCGGTTCCCCATCTCAGCCCAGAAAGCAGGTAGAACAACTTTTGTGGTGTCTTTCAGATGCCTACCAAGGTAGTGTAAAAACTACCAGGAGAACTCCTGTCTGGCACCTTCCCCGGTGGAGTTGTGCATGGGGTGTGTTTGGAACATTTTGTCACCGGCCGACTCCAAAAATCAGCGGTTCCCCATCTCAGCCCAGAAAGCAGGTAGAACAACTTTTGTGGTGTCTTTCAGATGCCTACCGGAGCAATGTAAAAACTACCAGGAGAACTCCTGTCTGGCACCTTCCCCGGTGGAGTTGTGCATGGGGTGTGTTTGGAACATTTTGTCACCGGCCGAGTCCAAAATTCAGCGGTTCCCCATCTCAGCCCAGAAAGCAGGTAGAACAACTTTTGTGGTGTCTTTCAGATGCCTACCAAGGTAGTGTAAAAACTACCAGGAGAACTCCTGTCTGGCACCTTCCCCGGTGGAGTTGTGCATGGGGTGTGTTTGGAACATTTTGTCACCGGCCGACTCCAAAATTCAGCTGTTCCCCATCTCAGCCCAGAAAGCAGGTAGAACAACTTTTGTGGTGTCTTTCAGATGCCTACCAAGGTAGTGTAAAAACTACCAGGAGAACTCCTGTCTGGCACCTTCCGTGGTGGAGTTGTGCATGGGGTGTGTTTGGAACATTTTGTCACCGGCCGAGTCCAAAATTCAGCGGTTCCCCATCTCAGCCCAGAAAGCAGGTAGAACAACTTTTGTGGTGCCTTTCAGATGCCTACCAAGGTAGTGTAAAAACTACCAAGAGAACTCCTGTCTGGCACCTTCCCCGGTGGAGTTGTGCATGGGGTGTGTTTGGAACATTTTGTCAACGGCCGACTCCAAAATTCAGCGGTTCCCCATCTCAGCCCACAAAGCAGGTACAACAACTTTTCTTGTGCCTTTCAGCTGCCTACCAAGGTAGTGTAAAAACTACCAACAGAATTCGTTCCTGGCACCTTCCCCGGTGGAGTTGTGCATGGGGTGTCTGTGAAACATTTTGTCACCGGCCGACTCCAAAATTCAGCGGTTCCCCATCTCAGCCCAGAAAGCAGGTAGAACAACTTTTGTGGTGTCTTTCAGATGCCTACCGGAGCAATGTAAAAACTACCAGGAGAACTCCTGTCTGGCACCTTCCCCGGTGGAGTTGTGCAGGGGGTGTGTTTGGAACATTTTGTCACCAGCCGAGTCCAAAATTCAGCGTTTCCCCATCTCAGCCCAGAAAGCAGGCAGAACAACTTTTGTGGTGTCTTTCAGATGCCTACCAAGGTAGTGTAAAAACTACCAGGAGAACTCCTGTCTGGCACCTTCCCCGGTGGAGTTGTGCAGGGGGTGTGTTTGGAACATTTTTTCACCGGCCGACTCCAAAATTCAGCGGTTCCCCATCTCAGCCCACAAAGCAGGTACAACAACTTTTCTTGTGCCTTTCAGCTGCCTACCAAGGTAGTGTAAAAACTACCAACAGAATTCGTTCCTGGCACCTTCCCCGGTGGAGTTGTGCATGGGGTGTGTTTGGAACATTTTGTCACCGGCCGAGTCCAAAATTCAGCGGTTCCCCATCTCAGCCCACAAAGCAGGTAGAACAACTTTTCTTGTGCCTTTCAGATGCCTACCAAGGTAGTGTAAAAACTACCAGGAGAACTCCTGTCTGGCACCTTCCCCGGTGGAGTTGTGCATGGGGTGTGTTTGGAACATTTTGTCACCAGCCGAGTCCAAAATTCAGCGTTTCCCCATCTCAGCCCAGAAAGCAGGTAGAACAACTTTTGTGGTGTCTTTCAGATGCCTACCGGAGCAATGTAAAAACTACCAGGAGAACTCCTGTCTGGCACCTTCCCCGGTGGAGTTGTGCAGGGGGTGTGTTTGGAACATTTTGTCACCAGCCGAGTCCAAAATTCAGCGTTTCCCCATCTCAGCCCAGAAAGCAGGTAGAACAACTTTTGTGGTGCCTTTCAGCTGCCTACCAAGGTAGTGTAAAAACTACCAGGAGAACTCCTGTCTGGCACCTTCCCCGGTGGAGTTGTGCATGGGGTGTGTTTGGAACATTTTGTCACCAGCCGACTCCAAAATTCAGCGTTTCCCCATCTCAGCCCAGAAAGCAGGTAGAACAACTTTTGTGGTGCCTTTCAACTGCCTACCAAGGTAGTGTAAAAACTACCAGGAGAATTCGTTCCTGGCACCTTCCCCGGTGGAGTTGTGCATGGGGTGTGTTTGGAACATTTTGTCACCGGCCGAGTCCAAAATTCAGCGGTTCCCCATCTCAGCCCACAAAGCAGGTAGAACAACTTTTCTTGTGCCTTTCAGCTGCCTACCAAGGCAGTGTAAAAACTACCAAGAGAATTCGTTCCTGGCACCTTCCCCGGTGGAGTTGTGCATGGGGTGTCTGTGGAACATTTTGTCACCGGCCGAGTCCAAAATTCAGCGGTTCCCCATCTCAGCCCAGAAAGCAGGTAGAACAACTTTTGTGGTGCCTTTCAGATGCCTACCGGAGCAATGTAAAAACTACCAGGAGAACTCCTGTCTGGCACCTTCCCCGGTGGAGTTGTGCATGGGGTGTGTTTGGAACATTTTGTCACCAGCCGACTCCAAAATTCAGCGTTTCCCCATCTCAGCCCACAAAGCAGGTAGAACAACTTTTGTGGTGCCTTTCAGCTGCCTACCAAGGTAGTGTAAAAACTACCAACAGAATTCGTTCCTGGCACCTTCCCCGGTGGAGTTGTGCATGGGGTGTGTTTGGAACATTTTGTCACCGGCCGAGTCCAAAATTCAGCGGTTCCCCATCTCAGCCCAGAAAGCAGGTAGAACAACTTTTGTGGTGTCTTTCAGATGCCTACCAAGGTAGTGTAAAAACTACCAGGAGAACTCCTGTCTGGCACCTTCCCCGGTGGAGTTGTGCATGGGGTGTGTTTGGAACATTTTGTCACCGGCCGACTCCAAAAATCAGCGGTTCCCCATCTCAGCCCAGAAAGCAGGTAGAACAACTTTTGTGGTGTCTTTCAGATGCCTACCGGAGCAATGTAAAAACTACCAGGAGAACTCCTGTCTGGCACCTTCCCCGGTGGAGTTGTGCATGGGGTGTGTTTGGAACATTTTGTCACCGGCCGAGTCCAAAATTCAGCGGTTCCCCATCTCAGCCCAGAAAGCAGGTAGAACAACTTTTGTGGTGTCTTTCAGATGCCTACCAAGGTAGTGTAAAAACTACCAGGAGAACTCCTGTCTGGCACCTTCCCCGGTGGAGTTGTGCATGGGGTGTGTTTGGAACATTTTGTCACCGGCCGACTCCAAAATTCAGCTGTTCCCCATCTCAGCCCAGAAAGCAGGTAGAACAACTTTTGTGGTGTCTTTCAGATGCCTACCAAGGTAGTGTAAAAACTACCAGGAGAACTCCTGTCTGGCACCTTCCGTGGTGGAGTTGTGCATGGGGTGTGTTTGGAACATTTTGTCACCGGCCGAGTCCAAAATTCAGCGGTTCCCCATCTCAGCCCAGAAAGCAGGTAGAACAACTTTTGTGGTGCCTTTCAGATGCCTACCAAGGTAGTGTAAAAACTACCAAGAGAACTCCTGTCTGGCACCTTCCCCGGTGGAGTTGTGCATGGGGTGTGTTTGGAACATTTTGTCAACGGCCGACTCCAAAATTCAGCGGTTCCCCATCTCAGCCCACAAAGCAGGTACAACAACTTTTCTTGTGCCTTTCAGCTGCCTACCAAGGTAGTGTAAAAACTACCAACAGAATTCGTTCCTGGCACCTTCCCCGGTGGAGTTGTGCATGGGGTGTCTGTGAAACATTTTGTCACCGGCCGACTCCAAAATTCAGCGGTTCCCCATCTCAGCCCAGAAAGCAGGTAGAACAACTTTTGTGGTGTCTTTCAGATGCCTACCGGAGCAATGTAAAAACTACCAGGAGAACTCCTGTCTGGCACCTTCCCCGGTGGAGTTGTGCAGGGGGTGTGTTTGGAACATTTTGTCACCAGCCGACTCCAAAATTCAGCGTTTCCCCATCTCAGCCCAGAAAGCAGGCAGAACAACTTTTGTGGTGTCTTTCAGATGCCTACCAAGGTAGTGTAAAAACTACCAGGAGAACTCCTGTCTGGCACCTTCCCCGGTGGAGTTGTGCAGGGGGTGTGTTTGGAACATTTTTTCACCGGCCGACTCCAAAATTCAGCGGTTCCCCATCTCAGCCCACAAAGCAGGTACAACAACTTTTCTTGTGCCTTTCAGCTGCCTACCAAGGTAGTGTAAAAACTACCAACAGAATTCGTTCCTGGCACCTTCCCCGGTGGAGTTGTGCATGGGGTGTGTTTGGAACATTTTGTCACCGGCCGAGTCCAAAATTCAGCGGTTCCCCATCTCAGCCCACAAAGCAGGTAGAACAACTTTTCTTGTGCCTTTCAGATGCCTACCAAGGTAGTGTAAAAACTACCAGGAGAACTCCTGTCTGGCACCTTCCCCGGTGGAGTTGTGCATGGGGTGTGTTTGGAACATTTTGTCACCAGCCGAGTCCAAAATTCAGCGTTTCCCCATCTCAGCCCAGAAAGCAGGTAGAACAACTTTTGTGGTGTCTTTCAGATGCCTACCGGAGCAATGTAAAAACTACCAGGAGAACTCCTGTCTGGCACCTTCCCCGGTGGAGTTGTGCAGGGGGTGTGTTTGGAACATTTTGTCACCAGCCGAGTCCAAAATTCAGCGTTTCCCCATCTCAGCCCAGAAAGCAGGTAGAACAACTTTTGTGGTGCCTTTCAGCTGCCTACCAAGGTAGTGTAAAAACTACCAGGAGAACTCCTGTCTGGCACCTTCCCCGGTGGAGTTGTGCATGGGGTGTGTTTGGAACATTTTGTCACCAGCCGACTCCAAAATTCAGCGTTTCCCCATCTCAGCCCAGAAAGCAGGTAGAACAACTTTTGTGGTGCCTTTCAACTGCCTACCAAGGTAGTGTAAAAACTACCAACAGAATTCGTTCCTGGCACCTTCCCCGGTGGAGTTGTGCATGGGGTGTGTTTGGAACATTTTGTCACCGGCCGAGTCCAAAATTCAGCGGTTCCCCATCTCAGCCCACAAAGCAGGTAGAACAACTTTTCTTGTGCCTTTCAGCTGCCTACCAAGGCAGTGTAAAAACTACCAAGAGAATTCGTTCCTGGCACCTTCCCCGGTGGAGTTGTGCATGGGGTGTCTGTGGAACATTTTGTCACCGGCCGAGTCCAAAATTCAGCGGTTCCCCATCTCAGCCCAGAAAGCAGGTAGAACAACTTTTGTGGTGCCTTTCAGATGCCTACCGGAGCAATGTAAAAACTACCAGGAGAACTCCTGTCTGGCACCTTCCCCGGTGGAGTTGTGCATGGGGTGTGTTTGGAACATTTTGTCACCAGCCGACTCCAAAATTCAGCGTTTCCCCATCTCAGCCCACAAAGCAGGTAGAACAACTTTTGTGGTGCCTTTCAGCTGCCTACCAAGGTAGTGTAAAAACTACCAACAGAATTCGTTCCTGGCACCTTCCCCGGTGGAGTTGTGCATGGGGTGTGTTTGGAACATTTTGTCACCGGCCGAGTCCAAAAATCAGCGGTTCCCCATCTCAGCCCAGAAAGCAGGCAGAACAACTTTTGTGGTGTCTTTCAGATGCCTACCAAGGTAGTGTAAAAACTACCAGGAGAACTCCTGTCTGGCACCTTCCCCGGTGGAGTTGTGCAGGGGGTGTGTTTGGAACATTTTTTCACCGGCCGACTCCAAAATTCAGCGGTTCCCCATCTCAGCCCACAAAGCAGGTACAACAACTTTTCTTGTGCCTTTCAGCTGCCTACCAAGGTAGTGTAAAAACTACCAACAGAATTCGTTCCTGGCACCTTCCCCGGTGGAGTTGTGCATGGGGTGTGTTTGGAACATTTTGTCACCGGCCGAGTCCAAAATTCAGCGGTTCCCCATCTCAGCCCAGAAAGCAGGTAGAACAACTTTTGTGGTGTCTTTCAGATGCCTACCAAGGTAGTGTAAAAACTACCAGGAGAACTCCTGTCTGGCACCTTCCCCGGTGGAGTTGTGCATGGGGTGTCTTTGGAACATTTTGTCACCGGCCGACTCAAAAATTCAGCGTTTCCCCATCTCAGCCCAGAAAGCAGGTAGAACAACTTTTGTGGTGTCTTTCAGATGCCTACCGGAGCAATGTAAAAACTACCAGGAGAACTCCTGTCTGGCACCTTCCCCGGTGGAGTTGTGCAGGGGGTGTGTTTGGAACATTTTATCACCAGCCGAGTCCAAAATTCAGCGATTCCCCATCTCAGCCCAGAAAGCAGGTAGAACAACTTTTGTGGTGTCTTTCAGATGCCTACCAAGGTAGTGTAAAAACTACTAAGAGAACTCCTGTCTGGCACCTTCCCCGGTGGAGTTGTGCAGGGGGTGTCTTTGGAACATTTTGTCACCGGCCGACTCCAAAATTCAGCGATTCCCCATCTCAGCCCAGAAAGCAGGTAGAACAACTTTTGTGGTGCCTTTCAGCTGCCTACCAAGGTAGTGTAAAAACTACCAGGAGAACTCCTGTCTGGCACCTTCCCCGGTGGAGTTGTGCAGGGGGTGTGTTTGGAACATTTTGTCACCAGCCGAGTCCAAAATTCAGCGATTCCCCATCTCAGCCCAGAAAGCAGGTAGAACAACTTTTGTGGTGTCTTTCAGATGCCTACCGGAGCAATGTAAAAACTACCAGGAGAACTCCTGTCTGGCACCTTCCCCGGTGGAGTTGTGCAGGGGGTGTGTTTGGAACATTTTGTCACCGGCCGAGTCCAAAATTCAGCGGTTCCCCATCTCAGCCCAGAAAGCAGGTAGAACAACTTTTGTGGTGTCTTTCAGATGCCTACCAAGGTAGTGTAAAAACTACCAGGAGAACTCCTGTCTGGCACCTTCCCCGGTGGAGTTGTGCATGGGGTGTGTTTGGAACATTTTGTCACCGGCCGACTCCAAAAATCAGCGGTTCCCCATCTCAGCCCAGAAAGCAGGTAGAACAACTTTTGTGGTGTCTTTCAGATGCCTACCGGAGCAATGTAAAAACTACCAGGAGAACTCCTGTCTGGCACCTTCCCCGGTGGAGTTGTGCATGGGGTGTGTTTGGAACATTTTGTCACCGGCCGAGTCCAAAATTCAGCGGTTCCCCATCTCAGCCCAGAAAGCAGGTAGAACAACTTTTGTGGTGTCTTTCAGATGCCTACCAAGGTAGTGTAAAAACTACCAGGAGAACTCCTGTCTGGCACCTTCCCCGGTGGAGTTGTGCATGGGGTGTGTTTGGAACATTTTGTCACCGGCCGACTCCAAAATTCAGCTGTTCCCCATCTCAGCCCAGAAAGCAGGTAGAACAACTTTTGTGGTGTCTTTCAGATGCCTACCAAGGTAGTGTAAAAACTACCAGGAGAACTCCTGTCTGGCACCTTCCGTGGTGGAGTTGTGCATGGGGTGTGTTTGGAACATTTTGTCACCGGCCGAGTCCAAAATTCAGCGGTTCCCCATCTCAGCCCAGAAAGCAGGTAGAACAACTTTTGTGGTGCCTTTCAGATGCCTACCAAGGTAGTGTAAAAACTACCAAGAGAACTCCTGTCTGGCACCTTCCCCGGTGGAGTTGTGCATGGGGTGTGTTTGGAACATTTTGTCAACGGCCGACTCCAAAATTCAGCGGTTCCCCATCTCAGCCCACAAAGCAGGTACAACAACTTTTCTTGTGCCTTTCAGCTGCCTACCAAGGTAGTGTAAAAACTACCAACAGAATTCGTTCCTGGCACCTTCCCCGGTGGAGTTGTGCATGGGGTGTCTGTGAAACATTTTGTCACCGGCCGACTCCAAAATTCAGCGGTTCCCCATCTCAGCCCAGAAAGCAGGTAGAACAACTTTTGTGGTGTCTTTCAGATGCCTACCGGAGCAATGTAAAAACTACCAGGAGAACTCCTGTCTGGCACCTTCCCCGGTGGAGTTGTGCAGGGGGTGTGTTTGGAACATTTTGTCACCAGCCGAGTCCAAAATTCAGCGTTTCCCCATCTCAGCCCAGAAAGCAGGCAGAACAACTTTTGTGGTGTCTTTCAGATGCCTACCAAGGTAGTGTAAAAACTACCAGGAGAACTCCTGTCTGGCACCTTCCCCGGTGGAGTTGTGCAGGGGGTGTGTTTGGAACATTTTTTCACCGGCCGACTCCAAAATTCAGCGGTTCCCCATCTCAGCCCACAAAGCAGGTACAACAACTTTTCTTGTGCCTTTCAGCTGCCTACCAAGGTAGTGTAAAAACTACCAACAGAATTCGTTCCTGGCACCTTCCCCGGTGGAGTTGTGCATGGGGTGTGTTTGGAACATTTTGTCACCGGCCGAGTCCAAAATTCAGCGGTTCCCCATCTCAGCCCACAAAGCAGGTAGAACAACTTTTCTTGTGCCTTTCAGATGCCTACCAAGGTAGTGTAAAAACTACCAGGAGAACTCCTGTCTGGCACCTTCCCCGGTGGAGTTGTGCATGGGGTGTGTTTGGAACATTTTGTCACCAGCCGAGTCCAAAATTCAGCGTTTCCCCATCTCAGCCCAGAAAGCAGGTAGAACAACTTTTGTGGTGTCTTTCAGATGCCTACCGGAGCAATGTAAAAACTACCAGGAGAACTCCTGTCTGGCACCTTCCCCGGTGGAGTTGTGCAGGGGGTGTGTTTGGAACATTTTGTCACCAGCCGAGTCCAAAATTCAGCGTTTCCCCATCTCAGCCCAGAAAGCAGGTAGAACAACTTTTGTGGTGCCTTTCAGCTGCCTACCAAGGTAGTGTAAAAACTACCAGGAGAACTCCTGTCTGGCACCTTCCCCGGTGGAGTTGTGCATGGGGTGTGTTTGGAACATTTTGTCACCAGCCGACTCCAAAATTCAGCGTTTCCCCATCTCAGCCCAGAAAGCAGGTAGAACAACTTTTGTGGTGCCTTTCAACTGCCTACCAAGGTAGTGTAAAAACTACCAGGAGAATTCGTTCCTGGCACCTTCCCCGGTGGAGTTGTGCATGGGGTGTGTTTGGAACATTTTGTCAACGGCCGACTCCAAAATTCAGCGGTTCCCCATCTCAGCCCACAAAGCAGGTAGAACAACTTTTCTTGTGTCTTTCAGCTGCCTACCAAGGCAGTGTAAAAACTACCAAGAGAATTCGTTCCTGGCACCTTCCCCGGTGGAGTTGTGCATGGGGTGTCTGTGGAACATTTTGTCACCGGCCGAGTCCAAAATTCAGCGGTTCCCCATCTCAGCCCAGAAAGCAGGTAGAACAACTTTTGTGGTGCCTTTCAGATGCCTACCGGAGCAATGTAAAAACTACCAGGAGAACTCCTGTCTGGCACCTTCCCCGGTGGAGTTGTGCATGGGGTGTGTTTGGAACATTTTGTCACCAGCCGACTCCAAAATTCAGCGTTTCCCCATCTCAGCCCACAAAGCAGGTAGAACAACTTTTGTGGTGCCTTTCAGCTGCCTACCAAGGTAGTGTAAAAACTACCAACAGAATTCGTTCCTGGCACCTTCCCCGGTGGAGTTGTGCATGGGGTGTGTTTGGAACATTTTGTCACCGGCCGAGTCCAAAATTCAGCGGTTCCCCATCTCAGCCCAGAAAGCAGGTAGAACAACTTTTGTGGTGTCTTTCAGATGCCTACCAAGGTAGTGTAAAAACTACCAGGAGAACTCCTGTCTGGCACCTTCCCCGGTGGAGTTGTGCATGGGGTGTGTTTGGAACATTTTGTCACCGGCCGACTCCAAAAATCAGCGGTTCCCCATCTCAGCCCAGAAAGCAGGTAGAACAACTTTTGTGGTGTCTTTCAGATGCCTACCGGAGCAATGTAAAAACTACCAGGAGAACTCCTGTCTGGCACCTTCCCCGGTGGAGTTGTGCATGGGGTGTGTTTGGAACATTTTGTCACCGGCCGAGTCCAAAATTCAGCGGTTCCCCATCTCAGCCCAGAAAGCAGGTAGAACAACTTTTGTGGTGTCTTTCAGATGCCTACCAAGGTAGTGTAAAAACTACCAGGAGAACTCCTGTCTGGCACCTTCCCCGGTGGAGTTGTGCATGGGGTGTGTTTGGAACATTTTGTCACCGGCCGACTCCAAAAATCAGCGGTTCCCCATCTCAGCCCAGAAAGCAGGTAGAACAACTTTTGTGGTGTCTTTCAGATGCCTACCGGAGCAATGTAAAAACTACCAGGAGAACTCCTGTCTGGCACCTTCCCCGGTGGAGTTGTGCATGGGGTGTGTTTGGAACATTTTGTCACCGGCCGAGTCCAAAATTCAGCGGTTCCCCATCTCAGCCCAGAAAGCAGGTAGAACAACTTTTGTGGTGTCTTTCAGATGCCTACCAAGGTAGTGTAAAAACTACCAGGAGAACTCCTGTCTGGCACCTTCCCCGGTGGAGTTGTGCATGGGGTGTGTTTGGAACATTTTGTCACCGGCCGACTCCAAAATTCAGCTGTTCCCCATCTCAGCCCAGAAAGCAGGTAGAACAACTTTTGTGGTGTCTTTCAGATGCCTACCAAGGTAGTGTAAAAACTACCAGGAGAACTCCTGTCTGGCACCTTCCGTGGTGGAGTTGTGCATGGGGTGTGTTTGGAACATTTTGTCACCGGCCGAGTCCAAAATTCAGCGGTTCCCCATCTCAGCCCAGAAAGCAGGTAGAACAACTTTTGTGGTGCCTTTCAGATGCCTACCAAGGTAGTGTAAAAACTACCAAGAGAACTCCTGTCTGGCACCTTCCCCGGTGGAGTTGTGCATGGGGTGTGTTTGGAACATTTTGTCAACGGCCGACTCCAAAATTCAGCGGTTCCCCATCTCAGCCCACAAAGCAGGTACAACAACTTTTCTTGTGCCTTTCAGCTGCCTACCAAGGTAGTGTAAAAACTACCAACAGAATTCGTTCCTGGCACCTTCCCCGGTGGAGTTGTGCATGGGGTGTCTGTGAAACATTTTGTCACCGGCCGACTCCAAAATTCAGCGGTTCCCCATCTCAGCCCAGAAAGCAGGTAGAACAACTTTTGTGGTGTCTTTCAGATGCCTACCGGAGCAATGTAAAAACTACCAGGAGAACTCCTGTCTGGCACCTTCCCCGGTGGAGTTGTGCAGGGGGTGTGTTTGGAACATTTTGTCACCAGCCGAGTCCAAAATTCAGCGTTTCCCCATCTCAGCCCAGAAAGCAGGCAGAACAACTTTTGTGGTGTCTTTCAGATGCCTACCAAGGTAGTGTAAAAACTACCAGGAGAACTCCTGTCTGGCACCTTCCCCGGTGGAGTTGTGCAGGGGGTGTGTTTGGAACATTTTTTCACCGGCCGACTCCAAAATTCAGCGGTTCCCCATCTCAGCCCACAAAGCAGGTACAACAACTTTTCTTGTGCCTTTCAGCTGCCTACCAAGGTAGTGTAAAAACTACCAACAGAATTCGTTCCTGGCACCTTCCCCGGTGGAGTTGTGCATGGGGTGTGTTTGGAACATTTTGTCACCGGCCGAGTCCAAAATTCAGCGGTTCCCCATCTCAGCCCACAAAGCAGGTAGAACAACTTTTCTTGTGCCTTTCAGATGCCTACCAAGGTAGTGTAAAAACTACCAGGAGAACTCCTGTCTGGCACCTTCCCCGGTGGAGTTGTGCATGGGGTGTGTTTGGAACATTTTGTCACCAGCCGAGTCCAAAATTCAGCGTTTCCCCATCTCAGCCCAGAAAGCAGGTAGAACAACTTTTGTGGTGTCTTTCAGATGCCTACCGGAGCAATGTAAAAACTACCAGGAGAACTCCTGTCTGGCACCTTCCCCGGTGGAGTTGTGCAGGGGGTGTGTTTGGAACATTTTGTCACCAGCCGAGTCCAAAATTCAGCGTTTCCCCATCTCAGCCCAGAAAGCAGGTAGAACAACTTTTGTGGTGCCTTTCAGCTGCCTACCAAGGTAGTGTAAAAACTACCAGGAGAACTCCTGTCTGGCACCTTCCCCGGTGGAGTTGTGCATGGGGTGTGTTTGGAACATTTTGTCACCAGCCGACTCCAAAATTCAGCGTTTCCCCATCTCAGCCCAGAAAGCAGGTAGAACAACTTTTGTGGTGCCTTTCAACTGCCTACCAAGGTAGTGTAAAAACTACCAGGAGAATTCGTTCCTGGCACCTTCCCCGGTGGAGTTGTGCATGGGGTGTGTTTGGAACATTTTGTCACCGGCCGAGTCCAAAATTCAGCGGTTCCCCATCTCAGCCCACAAAGCAGGTAGAACAACTTTTCTTGTGCCTTTCAGCTGCCTACCAAGGCAGTGTAAAAACTACCAAGAGAATTCGTTCCTGGCACCTTCCCCGGTGGAGTTGTGCATGGGGTGTCTGTGGAACATTTTGTCACCGGCCGAGTCCAAAATTCAGCCGTTCCCCATCTCAGCCCAGAAAGCAGGTAGAACAACTTTTGTGGTGCCTTTCAGATGCCTACCGGAGCAATGTAAAAACTACCAGGAGAACTCCTGTCTGGCACCTTCCCCGGTGGAGTTGTGCATGGGGTGTGTTTGGAACATTTTGTCACCAGCCGACTCCAAAATTCAGCGTTTCCCCATCTCAGCCCACAAAGCAGGTAGAACAACTTTTGTGGTGCCTTTCAGCTGCCTACCAAGGTAGTGTAAAAACTACCAACAGAATTCGTTCCTGGCACCTTCCCCGGTGGAGTTGTGCATGGGGTGTGTTTGGAACATTTTGTCACCGGCCGAGTCCAAAATTCAGCGGTTCCCCATCTCAGCCCAGAAAGCAGGTAGAACAACTTTTGTGGTGTCTTTCAGATGCCTACCAAGGTAGTGTAAAAACTACCAGGAGAACTCCTGTCTGGCACCTTCCCCGGTGGAGTTGTGCATGGGGTGTGTTTGGAACATTTTGTCACCGGCCGACTCCAAAAATCAGCGGTTCCCCATCTCAGCCCAGAAAGCAGGTAGAACAACTTTTGTGGTGTCTTTCAGATGCCTACCGGAGCAATGTAAAAACTACCAGGAGAACTCCTGTCTGGCACCTTCCCCGGTGGAGTTGTGCATGGGGTGTGTTTGGAACATTTTGTCACCGGCCGAGTCCAAAATTCAGCGGTTCCCCATCTCAGCCCAGAAAGCAGGTAGAACAACTTTTGTGGTGTCTTTCAGATGCCTACCAAGGTAGTGTAAAAACTACCAGGAGAACTCCTGTCTGGCACCTTCCCCGGTGGAGTTGTGCATGGGGTGTGTTTGGAACATTTTGTCACCGGCCGACTCCAAAATTCAGCTGTTCCCCATCTCAGCCCAGAAAGCAGGTAGAACAACTTTTGTGGTGTCTTTCAGATGCCTACCAAGGTAGTGTAAAAACTACCAGGAGAACTCCTGTCTGGCACCTTCCGTGGTGGAGTTGTGCATGGGGTGTGTTTGGAACATTTTGTCACCGGCCGAGTCCAAAATTCAGCGGTTCCCCATCTCAGCCCAGAAAGCAGGTAGAACAACTTTTGTGGTGCCTTTCAGATGCCTACCAAGGTAGTGTAAAAACTACCAAGAGAACTCCTGTCTGGCACCTTCCCCGGTGGAGTTGTGCATGGGGTGTGTTTGGAACATTTTGTCAACGGCCGACTCCAAAATTCAGCGGTTCCCCATCTCAGCCCACAAAGCAGGTAGAACAACTTTTGTGGTGTCTTTCAGCTGCCTACCAAGGTAGTGTAAAAACTACCAACAGAATTCGTTCCTGGCACCTTCCCCGGTGGAGTTGTGCATGGGGTGTCTGTGAAACATTTTGTCACCGGCCGACTCCAAAATTCAGCGGTTCCCCATCTCAGCCCAGAAAGCAGGTAGAACAACTTTTGTGGTGTCTTTCAGATGCCTACCGGAGCAATGTAAAAACTACCAGGAGAACTCCTGTCTGGCACCTTCCCCGGTGGAGTTGTGCAGGGGGTGTGTTTGGAACATTTTGTCACCAGCCGACTCCAAAATTCAGCGTTTCCCCATCTCAGCCCAGAAAGCAGGCAGAACAACTTTTGTGGTGTCTTTCAGATGCCTACCAAGGTAGTGTAAAAACTACCAGGAGAACTCCTGTCTGGCACCTTCCCCGGTGGAGTTGTGCAGGGGGTGTGTTTGGAACATTTTTTCACCGGCCGACTCCAAAATTCAGCGGTTCCCCATCTCAGCCCACAAAGCAGGTACAACAACTTTTCTTGTGCCTTTCAGCTGCCTACCAAGGTAGTGTAAAAACTACCAACAGAATTCGTTCCTGGCACCTTCCCCGGTGGAGTTGTGCATGGGGTGTGTTTGGAACATTTTGTCACCGGCCGAGTCCAAAATTCAGCGGTTCCCCATCTCAGCCCACAAAGCAGGTAGAACAACTTTTCTTGTGCCTTTCAGATGCCTACCAAGGTAGTGTAAAAACTACCAGGAGAACTCCTGTCTGGCACCTTCCCCGGTGGAGTTGTGCATGGGGTGTGTTTGGAACATTTTGTCACCAGCCGAGTCCAAAATTCAGCGTTTCCCCATCTCAGCCCAGAAAGCAGGTAGAACAACTTTTGTGGTGTCTTTCAGATGCCTACCGGAGCAATGTAAAAACTACCAGGAGAACTCCTGTCTGGCACCTTCCCCGGTGGAGTTGTGCAGGGGGTGTGTTTGGAACATTTTGTCACCAGCCGAGTCCAAAATTCAGCGGTTCCCCATCTCAGCCCAGAAAGCAGGTAGAACAACTTTTGTGGTGCCTTTCAGCTGCCTACCAAGGTAGTGTAAAAACTACCAGGAGAACTCCTGTCTGGCACCTTCCCCGGTGGAGTTGTGCATGGGGTGTGTTTGGAACATTTTGTCACCAGCCGACTCCAAAATTCAGCGTTTCCCCATCTCAGCCCAGAAAGCAGGTAGAACAACTTTTGTGGTGCCTTTCAACTGCCTACCAAGGTAGTGTAAAAACTACCAACAGAATTCGTTCCTGGCACCTTCCCCGGTGGAGTTGTGCATGGGGTGTGTTTGGAACATTTTGTCACCGGCCGAGTCCAAAATTCAGCGGTTCCCCATCTCAGCCCACAAAGCAGGTAGAACAACTTTTCTTGTGCCTTTCAGCTGCCTACCAAGGCAGTGTAAAAACTACCAAGAGAATTCGTTCCTGGCACCTTCCCCGGTGGAGTTGTGCATGGGGTGTCTGTGGAACATTTTGTCACCGGCCGAGTCCAAAATTCAGCGGTTCCCCATCTCAGCCCAGAAAGCAGGTAGAACAACTTTTGTGGTGCCTTTCAGATGCCTACCGGAGCAATGTAAAAACTACCAGGAGAACTCCTGTCTGGCACCTTCCCCGGTGGAGTTGTGCATGGGGTGTGTTTGGAACATTTTGTCACCAGCCGACTCCAAAATTCAGCGTTTCCCCATCTCAGCCCACAAAGCAGGTAGAACAACTTTTGTGGTGCCTTTCAGCTGCCTACCAAGGTAGTGTAAAAACTACCAACAGAATTCGTTCCTGGCACCTTCCCCGGTGGAGTTGTGCATGGGGTGTGTTTGGAACATTTTGTCACCGGCCGAGTCCAAAAATCAGCGGTTCCCCATCTCAGCCCAGAAAGCAGGCAGAACAACTTTTGTGGTGTCTTTCAGATGCCTACCAAGGTAGTGTAAAAACTACCAGGAGAACTCCTGTCTGGCACCTTCCCCGGTGGAGTTGTGCAGGGGGTGTGTTTGGAACATTTTTTCACCGGCCGACTCCAAAATTCAGCGGTTCCCCATCTCAGCCCACAAAGCAGGTACAACAACTTTTCTTGTGCCTTTCAGCTGCCTACCAAGGTAGTGTAAAAACTACCAACAGAATTCGTTCCTGGCACCTTCCCCGGTGGAGTTGTGCATGGGGTGTGTTTGGAACATTTTGTCACCGGCCGAGTCCAAAATTCAGCGGTTCCCCATCTCAGCCCACAAAGCAGGTAGAACAACTTTTCTTGTGCCTTTCAGATGCCTACCAAGGTAGTGTAAAAACTACCAGGAGAACTCCTGTCTGGCACCTTCCCCGGTGGAGTTGTGCATGGGGTGTGTTTGGAACATTTTGTCACCAGCCGAGTCCAAAATTCAGCGTTTCCCCATCTCAGCCCAGAAAGCAGGTAGAACAACTTTTGTGGTGTCTTTCAGATGCCTACCGGAGCAATGTAAAAACTACCAGGAGAACTCCTGTCTGGCACCTTCCCCGGTGGAGTTGTGCAGGGGGTGTGTTTGGAACATTTTGTCACCAGCCGAGTCCAAAATTCAGCGTTTCCCCATCTCAGCCCAGAAAGCAGGTAGAACAACTTTTGTGGTGCCTTTCAGCTGCCTACCAAGGTAGTGTAAAAACTACCAGGAGAACTCCTGTCTGGCACCTTCCCCGGTGGAGTTGTGCATGGGGTGTGTTTGGAACATTTTGTCACCAGCCGACTCCAAAATTCAGCGTTTCCCCATCTCAGCCCAGAAAGCAGGTAGAACAACTTTTGTGGTGCCTTTCAACTGCCTACCAAGGTAGTGTAAAAACTACCAACAGAATTCGTTCCTGGCACCTTCCCCGGTGGAGTTGTGCATGGGGTGTGTTTGGAACATTTTGTCACCGGCCGAGTCCAAAATTCAGCGGTTCCCCATCTCAGCCCACAAAGCAGGTAGAACAACTTTTCTTGTGCCTTTCAGCTGCCTACCAAGGCAGTGTAAAAACTACCAAGAGAATTCGTTCCTGGCACCTTCCCCGGTGGAGTTGTGCATGGGGTGTCTGTGGAACATTTTGTCACCGGCCGAGTCCAAAATTCAGCGGTTCCCCATCTCAGCCCAGAAAGCAGGTAGAACAACTTTTGTGGTGCCTTTCAGATGCCTACCGGAGCAATGTAAAAACTACCAGGAGAACTCCTGTCTGGCACCTTCCCCGGTGGAGTTGTGCATGGGGTGTGTTTGGAACATTTTGTCACCAGCCGACTCCAAAATTCAGCGTTTCCCCATCTCAGCCCACAAAGCAGGTAGAACAACTTTTGTGGTGCCTTTCAGCTGCCTACCAAGGTAGTGTAAAAACTACCAACAGAATTCGTTCCTGGCACCTTCCCCGGTGGAGTTGTGCATGGGGTGTGTTTGGAACATTTTGTCACCGGCCGAGTCCAAAATTCAGCGGTTCCCCATCTCAGCCCAGAAAGCAGGTAGAACAACTTTTGTGGTGTCTTTCAGATGCCTACCAAGGTAGTGTAAAAACTACCAGGAGAACTCCTGTCTGGCACCTTCCCCGGTGGAGTTGTGCAGGGGGTGTGTTTGGAACATTTTGTCACCAGCCGAGTCCAAAATTCAGCGTTTCCCCATCTCAGCCCAGAAAGCAGGTAGAACAACTTTTGTGGTGCCTTTCAGATGCCTACCAAGGTAGTGTAAAAACTACCAGGAGAACTCCTGTCTGGCACCTTCCCCGGTGGAGTTGTGCAGGGGGTGTGTTTGGAACATTTTGTCACCGGCCGAGTCCAAAATTCAGCGGTTCCCCATCTCAGCCCACAAAGCAGGTAGAACAACTTTTCTTGTGCCTTTCAGCTGCCTACCAAGGTAGTGTAAAAACTACCAACAGAATTCGTTCCTGGCACCTTCCCCGGTGGAGTTGTGCATGGGGTGTGTTTGGAACATTTTGTCACCGGCCGAGTCCAAAATTCAGCGGTTCCCCATCTCAGCCCACAAAGCAGGTAGAACAACTTTTCCTGTGCCTTTCAGATGCCTACCAAGGTAGTGTAAAAACTACCAGGAGAACTCCTGTCTGGCACCTTCCCCGGTGGAGTTGTGCAGGGGGTGTGTTTGGAACATTTTGTCACCAGCCGAGTCCAAAATTCAGCGTTTCCCCATCTCAGCCCAGAAAGCAGGTAGAACAACTTTTGTGGTGTCTTTCAGATGCCTACCAAGGTAGTGTAAAAACTACCAGGAGAACTCCTGTCTGGCACCTTCCCCGGTGGAGTTGTGCATGGGGTGTCTGTGAAACATTTTGTCACCGGCCGACTCCAAAAATCAGCGGTTCCCCATCTCAGCCCAGAAAGCTGGTAGAACAACTTTTGTGGTGTCTTTCAGATGCCTACCAAGGTAGTGTAAAAACTACTAAGAGAACTCCTGTCTGGCACCTTCCCCGGTGGAGTTGTGCATGGGGTGTGTTTGGAACATTTTGTCACCGGCCGAGTCCAAAATTCAGCTGTTCCCCATCTCAGCCCAGAAAGCAGGTAGAACAACTTTTGTGGTGTCTTTCAGATGCCTACCAAGGTAGTGTAAAAACCACCAGGAGAACTCCTGTCTGGCACCTTCCCCGGTGGAGTTGTGCATGGGGTGTCTGTGAAACATTTTGTCACCGGCCGACTCCAAAAATCAGCGGTTCCCCATCTCAGCCCAGAAAGCTGGTAGAACAACTTTTGTGGTGTCTTTCAGATGCCTACCGGAGCAATGTAAAAACTACCAGGAGAACTCCTGTCTGGCACCTTCCCCGGTGGAGTTGTGCAGGGGGTGTTTTTGGAACATTTTGTCACCAGCCGACTCCAAAATTCAGCGTTTCCCCATCTCAGCCCAGAAAGCAGGCAGAACAACTTTTGTGGTGTCTTTCAGATGCCTACCAAGGTAGTGTAAAAACTACCAGGAGAACTCCTGTCTGGCACCTTCCCCGGTGGAGTTGTGCATGGGGTGTCTGTGAAACATTTTGTCACCGGCCGACTCCAAAATTCAGCGGTTCCCCATCTCAGCCCAGAAAGCAGGTAGAACAACTTTTGTGGTGTCTTTCAGATGCCTACCAAGGTAGTGTAAAAACTACCAGGAGAACTCCTGTCTGGCACCTTCCCCGGTGGAGTTGTGCATGGGGTGTCTTTGGAACATTTTGTCACCGGCCGACTCCAAAATTCAGCGGTTCCCCATCTCAGCCCAGAAAGCTGGTAGAACAACTTTTGTGGTGCCTTTCAGATGCCTACCAAGGTAGTGTAAAAACTACCAAGAGAACTCCTGTCTGGCACCTTCCCCGGTGGAGTTGTGCATGGGGTGTCTGTGGAACATTTTGTCACCGGCCGACTCCAAAATTCAGCGGTTCCCCATCTCAGCCCACAAAGCAGGAAGAACAACTTTTGTGGTGCCATTCAAATGCCTACCAAGGTAGTGTAAAAACCACCAGGAGAACTCCTGTCTGGCACCTTCCCCGGTGGAGTTGTGCATGGGGTGTCTGTGAAACATTTTGTCACCGGCCGACTCCAAAATTCAGCGATTCCCCATCTCAGCCCAGAAAGCAGGTAGAACAACTTTTGTGGTGTCTTTCAGATGCCTACCGGAGCAATGTAAAAACTACCAGGAGAACTCCTGTCTGGCACCTTCCCCGGTGGAGTTGTGCAGGGGGTGTGTTTGGAACATTCTGTCACCAGCCGAGTCCAAAATTCAGCGGTTCCCCATCTCAGCCCAGAAAGCAGGTAGAACAACTTTTCTTGTGCCTTTCAGCTGCCTACCAAGGTAGTGTAAAAACTACCAAGAGAACTCCTGTCTGGCACCTTCCCCGGTGGAGTTGTGCATGGGGTGTGTTTGGAACATTTTGTCACCAGCCGACTCCAAAATTCAGCGTTTCCCCATCTCAGCCCACAAAGCAGGTAGAACAACTTTTGTGGTGCCTTTCAGCTGCCTACCAAGGTAGTGTAAAAACTACCAACAGAATTCGTTCCTGGCACCTTCCCCGGTGGAGTTGTGCATGGGGTGTGTTTGGAACATTTTGTCACCGGCCGAGTCCAAAATTCAGCGGTTCCCCATCTCAGCCCAGAAAGCAGGTAGAACAACTTTTGTGGTGTCTTTCAGATGCCTACCAAGGTAGTGTAAAAACTACCAGGAGAACTCCTGTCTGGCACCTTCCCCGGTGGAGTTGTGCAGGGGGTGTGTTTGGAACATTTTGTCACCAGCCGAGTCCAAAATTCAGCGTTTCCCCATCTCAGCCCAGAAAGCAGGTAGAACAACTTTTGTGGTGCCTTTCAGATGCCTACCAAGGTAGTGTAAAAACTACCAGGAGAACTCCTGTCTGGCACCTTCCCCGGTGGAGTTGTGCAGGGGGTGTGTTTGGAACATTTTGTCACCGGCCGAGTCCAAAATTCAGCGGTTCCCCATCTCAGCCCACAAAGCAGGTAGAACAACTTTTCTTGTGCCTTTCAGCTGCCTACCAAGGTAGTGTAAAAACTACCAACAGAATTCGTTCCTGGCACCTTCCCCGGTGGAGTTGTGCATGGGGTGTGTTTGGAACATTTTGTCACCGGCCGAGTCCAAAATTCAGCGGTTCCCCATCTCAGCCCACAAAGCAGGTAGAACAACTTTTCCTGTGCCTTTCAGATGCCTACCAAGGTAGTGTAAAAACTACCAGGAGAACTCCTGTCTGGCACCTTCCCCGGTGGAGTTGTGCAGGGGGTGTGTTTGGAACATTTTGTCACCAGCCGAGTCCAAAATTCAGCGTTTCCCCATCTCAGCCCAGAAAGCAGGTAGAACAACTTTTGTGGTGTCTTTCAGATGCCTACCAAGGTAGTGTAAAAACTACCAGGAGAACTCCTGTCTGGCACCTTCCCCGGTGGAGTTGTGCATGGGGTGTCTGTGAAACATTTTGTCACCGGCCGACTCCAAAAATCAGCGGTTCCCCATCTCAGCCCAGAAAGCTGGTAGAACAACTTTTGTGGTGTCTTTCAGATGCCTACCAAGGTAGTGTAAAAACTACTAAGAGAACTCCTGTCTGGCACCTTCCCCGGTGGAGTTGTGCATGGGGTGTGTTTGGAACATTTTGTCACCGGCCGAGTCCAAAATTCAGCTGTTCCCCATCTCAGCCCAGAAAGCAGGTAGAACAACTTTTGTGGTGTCTTTCAGATGCCTACCAAGGTAGTGTAAAAACCACCAGGAGAACTCCTGTCTGGCACCTTCCCCGGTGGAGTTGTGCATGGGGTGTCTGTGAAACATTTTGTCACCGGCCGACTCCAAAAATCAGCGGTTCCCCATCTCAGCCCAGAAAGCTGGTAGAACAACTTTTGTGGTGTCTTTCAGATGCCTACCGGAGCAATGTAAAAACTACCAGGAGAACTCCTGTCTGGCACCTTCCCCGGTGGAGTTGTGCAGGGGGTGTTTTTGGAACATTTTGTCACCAGCCGACTCCAAAATTCAGCGTTTCCCCATCTCAGCCCAGAAAGCAGGCAGAACAACTTTTGTGGTGTCTTTCAGATGCCTACCAAGGTAGTGTAAAAACTACCAGGAGAACTCCTGTCTGGCACCTTCCCCGGTGGAGTTGTGCATGGGGTGTCTGTGAAACATTTTGTCACCGGCCGACTCCAAAATTCAGCGGTTCCCCATCTCAGCCCAGAAAGCAGGTAGAACAACTTTTGTGGTGTCTTTCAGATGCCTACCAAGGTAGTGTAAAAACTACCAGGAGAACTCCTGTCTGGCACCTTCCCCGGTGGAGTTGTGCATGGGGTGTCTTTGGAACATTTTGTCACCGGCCGACTCCAAAATTCAGCGGTTCCCCATCTCAGCCCAGAAAGCTGGTAGAACAACTTTTGTGGTGCCTTTCAGATGCCTACCAAGGTAGTGTAAAAACTACCAAGAGAACTCCTGTCTGGCACCTTCCCCGGTGGAGTTGTGCATGGGGTGTCTGTGGAACATTTTGTCACCGGCCGACTCCAAAATTCAGCGGTTCCCCATCTCAGCCCACAAAGCAGGAAGAACAACTTTTGTGGTGCCATTCAAATGCCTACCAAGGTAGTGTAAAAACCACCAGGAGAACTCCTGTCTGGCACCTTCCCCGGTGGAGTTGTGCATGGGGTGTCTGTGAAACATTTTGTCACCGGCCGACTCCAAAATTCAGCGATTCCCCATCTCAGCCCAGAAAGCAGGTAGAACAACTTTTGTGGTGTCTTTCAGATGCCTACCGGAGCAATGTAAAAACTACCAGGAGAACTCCTGTCTGGCACCTTCCCCGGTGGAGTTGTGCAGGGGGTGTGTTTGGAACATTCTGTCACCAGCCGAGTCCAAAATTCAGCGGTTCCCCATCTCAGCCCAGAAAGAAGGTAGAACAACTTTTCTTGTGCCTTTCAGCTGCCTACCAAGGTAGTGTAAAAACTACCAAGAGAACTCCTGTCTGGCACCTTCCCCGGTGGAGTTGTGCATGGGGTGTGTTTGGAACATTTTGTCACCAGCCGACTCCAAAATTCAGCGTTTCCCCATCTCAGCCCACAAAGCAGGTAGAACAACTTTTGTGGTGTCTTTCAGATGCCTACCAAGGTAGTGTAAAAACTACCAACAGAATTCGTTCCTGGCACCTTCCCCGGTGGAGTTGTGCATGGGGTGTGTTTGGAACATTTTGTCACCGGCCGAGTCCAAAATTCAGCGGTTCCCCATCTCAGCCCAGAAAGCAGGTAGAACAACTTTTGTGGTGTCTTTCAGATGCCTACCAAGGTAGTGTAAAAACTACCAGGAGAACTCCTGTCTGGCACCTTCCCCGGTGGAGTTGTGCAGGGGGTGTGTTTGGAACATTTTGTCACCAGCCGAGTCCAAAATTCAGCGTTTCCCCATCTCAGCCCAGAAAGCAGGTAGAACAACTTTTGTGGTGCCTTTCAGATGCCTACCAAGGTAGTGTAAAAACTACCAGGAGAACTCCTGTCTGGCACCTTCCCCGGTGGAGTTGTGCAGGGGGTGTGTTTGGAACATTTTGTCACCGGCCGAGTCCAAAATTCAGCGGTTCCCCATCTCAGCCCACAAAGCAGGTAGAACAACTTTTCTTGTGCCTTTCAGCTGCCTACCAAGGTAGTGTAAAAACTACCAACAGAATTCGTTCCTGGCACCTTCCCCGGTGGAGTTGTGCATGGGGTGTGTTTGGAACATTTTGTCACCGGCCGAGTCCAAAATTCAGCGGTTCCCCATCTCAGCCCACAAAGCAGGTAGAACAACTTTTCCTGTGCCTTTCAGATGCCTACCAAGGTAGTGTAAAAACTACCAGGAGAACTCCTGTCTGGCACCTTCCCCGGTGGAGTTGTGCAGGGGGTGTGTTTGGAACATTTTGTCACCAGCCGAGTCCAAAATTCAGCGTTTCCCCATCTCAGCCCAGAAAGCAGGTAGAACAACTTTTGTGGTGTCTTTCAGATGCCTACCAAGGTAGTGTAAAAACTACCAGGAGAACTCCTGTCTGGCACCTTCCCCGGTGGAGTTGTGCATGGGGTGTCTGTGAAACATTTTGTCACCGGCCGACTCCAAAAATCAGCGGTTCCCCATCTCAGCCCAGAAAGCTGGTAGAACAACTTTTGTGGTGTCTTTCAGATGCCTACCAAGGTAGTGTAAAAACTACTAAGAGAACTCCTGTCTGGCACCTTCCCCGGTGGAGTTGTGCATGGGGTGTGTTTGGAACATTTTGTCACCGGCCGAGTCCAAAATTCAGCTGTTCCCCATCTCAGCCCAGAAAGCAGGTAGAACAACTTTTGTGGTGTCTTTCAGATGCCTACCAAGGTAGTGTAAAAACCACCAGGAGAACTCCTGTCTGGCACCTTCCCCGGTGGAGTTGTGCATGGGGTGTCTGTGAAACATTTTGTCACCGGCCGACTCCAAAAATCAGCGGTTCCCCATCTCAGCCCAGAAAGCTGGTAGAACAACTTTTGTGGTGTCTTTCAGATGCCTACCGGAGCAATGTAAAAACTACCAGGAGAACTCCTGTCTGGCACCTTCCCCGGTGGAGTTGTGCAGGGGGTGTTTTTGGAACATTTTGTCACCAGCCGACTCCAAAATTCAGCGTTTCCCCATCTCAGCCCAGAAAGCAGGCAGAACAACTTTTGTGGTGTCTTTCAGATGCCTACCAAGGTAGTGTAAAAACTACCAGGAGAACTCCTGTCTGGCACCTTCCCCGGTGGAGTTGTGCATGGGGTGTCTGTGAAACATTTTGTCACCGGCCGACTCCAAAATTCAGCGGTTCCCCATCTCAGCCCAGAAAGCAGGTAGAACAACTTTTGTGGTGTCTTTCAGATGCCTACCAAGGTAGTGTAAAAACTACCAGGAGAACTCCTGTCTGGCACCTTCCCCGGTGGAGTTGTGCATGGGGTGTCTTTGGAACATTTTGTCACCGGCCGACTCCAAAATTCAGCGGTTCCCCATCTCAGCCCAGAAAGCTGGTAGAACAACTTTTGTGGTGCCTTTCAGATGCCTACCAAGGTAGTGTAAAAACTACCAAGAGAACTCCTGTCTGGCACCTTCCCCGGTGGAGTTGTGCATGGGGTGTCTGTGGAACATTTTGTCACCGGCCGACTCCAAAATTCAGCGGTTCCCCATCTCAGCCCACAAAGCAGGAAGAACAACTTTTGTGGTGCCATTCAAATGCCTACCAAGGTAGTGTAAAAACCACCAGGAGAACTCCTGTCTGGCACCTTCCCCGGTGGAGTTGTGCATGGGGTGTCTGTGAAACATTTTGTCACCGGCCGACTCCAAAATTCAGCGATTCCCCATCTCAGCCCAGAAAGCAGGTAGAACAACTTTTGTGGTGTCTTTCAGATGCCTACCGGAGCAATGTAAAAACTACCAGGAGAACTCCTGTCTGGCACCTTCCCCGGTGGAGTTGTGCAGGGGGTGTGTTTGGAACATTCTGTCACCAGCCGAGTCCAAAATTCAGCGGTTCCCCATCTCAGCCCAGAAAGCAGGTAGAACAACTTTTCTTGTGCCTTTCAGCTGCCTACCAAGGTAGTGTAAAAACTACCAAGAGAACTCCTGTCTGGCACCTTCCCCGGTGGAGTTGTGCATGGGGTGTGTTTGGAACATTTTGTCACCAGCCGACTCCAAAATTCAGCGTTTCCCCATCTCAGCCCAGAAAGCAGGTAGAACAACTTTTGTGGTGCCTTTCAGATGCCTACCAAGGTAGTGTAAAAACTACCAACAGAATTCGTTCCTGGCACCTTCCCCGGTGGAGTTGTGCATGGGGTGTGTTTGGAACATTTTGTCACCGGCCGACTCCAAAATTCAGCGGTTCCCCATCTCAGCCCAGAAAGCAGGTAGAACAACTTTTGTGGTGTCTTTCAGATGCCTACCAAGGTAGTGTAAAAACTACCAGGAGAACTCCTGTCTGGCACCTTCCCCGGTGGAGTTGTGCAGGGGGTGTGTTTGGAACATTTTGTCACCAGCCGAGTCCAAAATTCAGCGTTTCCCCATCTCAGCCCAGAAAGCAGGTAGAACAACTTTTGTGGTGTCTTTCAGATGCCTACCAAGGTAGTGTAAAAACTACCAGGAGAACTCCTGTCTGGCACCTTCCCCGGTGGAGTTGTGCAGGGGGTGTGTTTGGAACATTTTTTCACCGGCCGAGTCCAAAATTCAGCGGTTCCCCATCTCAGCCCACAAAGCAGGTAGAACAACTTTTGTGGTGCCTTTCAGCTGCCTACCAAGGTAGTGTAAAAACTACCAACAGAATTCGTTCCTGGCACCTTCCCCGGTGGAGTTGTGCATGGGGTGTGTTTGGAACATTTTGTCACCGGCCGAGTCCAAAATTCAGCGGTTCCCCATCTCAGCCCAGAAAGCAGGTAGAACAACTTTTCTTGTGCCTTTCAGATGCCTACCAAGGTAGTGTAAAAACTACCAGGAGAACTCCTGTCTGGCACCTTCCCCGGTGGAGTTGTGCAGGGGGTGTGTTTGGAACATATTGTCACCAGCCGAGTCCAAAATTCAGCGTTTCCCCATCTCAGCCCAGAAAGCAGGTAGAACAACTTTTGTGGTGTCTTTCAGATGCCTACCAAGGTAGTGTAAAAACTACCAGGAGAACTCCTGTCTGGCACCTTCCCCGGTGGAGTTGTGCATGGGGTGTCTGTGAAACATTTTGTCACCGGCCGACTCCAAAAATCAGCGGTTCCCCATCTCAGCCCAGAAAGCTGGTAGAACAACTTTTGTGGTGTCTTTCAGATGCCTACCAAGGTAGTGTAAAAACTACTAAGAGAACTCCTGTCTGGCACCTTCCCCGGTGGAGTTGTGCATGGGGTGTGTTTGGAACATTTTGTCACCGGCCGAGTCCAAAATTCAGCTGTTCCCCATCTCAGCCCAGAAAGCAGGTAGAACAACTTTTGTGGTGTCTTTCAGATGCCTACCAAGGTAGTGTAAAAACCACCAGGAGAACTCCTGTCTGGCACCTTCCCCGGTGGAGTTGTGCATGGGGTGTCTGTGAAACATTTTGTCACCGGCCGACTCCAAAAATCAGCGGTTCCCCATCTCAGCCCAGAAAGCTGGTAGAACAACTTTTGTGGTGTCTTTCAGATGCCTACCGGAGCAATGTAAAAACTACCAGGAGAACTCCTGTCTGGCACCTTCCCCGGTGGAGTTGTGCAGGGGGTGTGTTTGGAACATTTTGTCACCAGCCGAGTCCAAAATTCAGCTGTTCCCCATCTCAGCCCAGAAAGCAGGTAGAACAACTTTTGTGGTGTCTTTCAGATGCCTACCAAGGTAGTGTAAAAACTACGAAGAGAACTCCTGTCTGGCACCTTCCCCGGTGGAGTTGTGCAGGGGGTGTGTTTGGAACATTTTGTCACCGGTCGAGTCCAAAATTCAGCGGTTCCCCATCTCAGCCCAGAAAGCAGGTAGAACAACTTTTGTGGTGTCTTTCAGATGCCTACCAAGGTAGTGTAAAAACTACCAGGAGAACTCCTGTCTGGCACCTTCCCCGGTGGAGTTGTGCATGGGGTGTGTTTGGAACATTTTGTCACCAGCCGAGTCCAAAATTCAGCGTTTCCCCATCTCAGCCCAGAAAGCAGGTAGAACAACTTTTGTGGTGTCTTTCAGATGCCTACCAAGGTAGTGTAAAAACTACTAAGAGAACTCCTGTCTGGCACCTTCCCCGGTGGAGTTGTGCATGGGGTGTGTTTGGAACATTTTGTCACCAGCCGAGTCCAAAATTCAGCGGTTCCCTATCTCAGCCCAGAAAGCAGGTAGAACAACTTTTGTGGTGCCTTTCAGCTGCCTACCAAGGTAGTGTAAAAACTACCAGGAGAACTCCTGTCTGGCACCTTCCCCGGTGGAGTTGTGCAGGGGGTGTGTTTGGAACATTTTGTCACCAGCCGAGTCCAAAATTCAGCGATTCCCCATCTCAGCCCAGAAAGCAGGTAGAACAACTTTTGTGGTGCCTTTCAGCTGCCTACCAAGGTAGTGTAAAAACTACCAGGAGAACTCCTGTCTGGCACCTTCCCCGGTGGAGTTGTGCATGGGGTGTGTTTGGAACATTTTGTCACCGGCCGAGTCCAAAATTCAGCGGTTCCCCATCTCAGCCCAGAAAGCAGGTAGAACAACTTTTGTGGTGTCTTTCAGATGCCTACCAAGGTAGTGTAAAAACTACCAGGAGAACTCCTGTCTGGCACCTTCCCCGGTGGAGTTGTGCAGGGGGTGTGTTTGGAACATTTTGTCACCAGCCGAGTCCAAAATTCAGCGGTTCCCCATCTCAGCCCAGAAAGCAGGTAGAACAACTTTTGTGGTGCCTTTCAGCTGCCTACCAAGGTAGTGTAAAAACTACCAAGAGAACTCCTGTCTGGCACCTTCCCCGGTGGAGTTGTGCATGGGGTGTGTTTGGAACATTTTGTCACAAGCCGACTCCAAAATTCAGCGGTTCCCCATCTCAGCCCAGAAAGCAGGAAGAACAACATTTGTGGTGTCTTTCAGATGCCTACCAAGGTAGTGTAAAAACTACCAGGAGAACTCCTGTCTGGCACCTTCCCCGGTGGAGTTGTGCAGGGGGTGTGTTTGGAACATTTTGTCACCAGCCGAGTCCAAAATTCAGCGGTTCCCCATCTCAGCCCAGAAAGCAGGTAGAACAACTTTTGTGGTGTCTTTCAGATGCCTACCAAGGTAGTGTAAAAACTACCAGGAGAACTCCTGTCTGGCACCTTCCCCGGTGGAGTTGTGCAGGGGGTGTGTTTGGAACATTTTGTCACCGGCCGAGTCCAAAATTCAGCGGTTCCCCATCTCAGCCCAGAAAGCAGGTAGAACAACTTTTGTGGTGCCTTTCAGATGCCTACCAAGGTAGTGTAAAAACTACCAAGAGAACTCCTGTCTGGCACCTTCCCCGGTGGAGTTGTGCATGGGGTGTGTTTGGAACATTTTGTCAACGGCCGACTCCAAAATTCAGCGGTTCCCCATCTCAGCCCACAAAGCAGGTAGAACAACTTTTGTGGTGCCTTTCAGATGCCTACCAAGGTAGTGTAAAAACTACTAAGAGAACTCCTGTCTGGCACCTTCCCCGGTGGAGTTGTGCAGGGGGTGTGTTTGGAACATTTTGTCACCGGCCGAGTCCAAAATTCAGCTGTTCCCCATCTCAGCCCAGAAAGCAGGTAGAACAACTTTTGTGGTGTCTTTCAGATGCCTACCAAGGTAGTGTAAAAACCACCAGGAGAACTCCTGTCTGGCACCTTCCCCGGTGGAGTTGTGCATGGGGTGTCTGTGAAACATTTTGTCACCGGCCGACTCCAAAAATCAGCGGTTCCCCATCTCAGCCCAGAAAGCAGGTAGAACAACTTTTGTGGTGTCTTTCAGATGCCTACCGGAGCAATGTAAAAACTACCAGGAGAACTCCTGTCTGGCACCTTCCCCGGTGGAGTTGTGCAGGGGGTGTGTTTGGAACATTTTATCACCAGCCGAGTCCAAAATTCAGCTGTTCCCCATCTCAGCCCAGAAAGCAGGTAGAACAACTTTTGTGGTGCCTTTCAGATGCCTACCAAGGTAGTGTAAAAACTACCAAGAGAACTCCTGTCTGGCACCTTCCCCGGTGGAGTTGTGCATGGGGTGTGTTTGGAACATTTTGTCACCGGCCGAGTCCAAAATTCAGCGGTTCCCCATCTCAGCCCAGAAAGCAGGAAGAACAACATTTGCGGTGCCTTTCAAATGCCTACCAAGGTAGTGTAAAAACTACCAGGAGAACTCCTGTCTGGCACCTTCCCCGGTGGAGTTGTGCATGGGGTGTCTTTGGAACATTTTGTCACAAGCCGACTCCAAAATTCAGCGGTTCCCCATCTCAGCCCAGAAAGCAGGTAGAACAACTTTTGTGGTGCCTTTCAGATGCCTACCAAGGTAGTGTAAAAACTATCAAGAGATCTCCTTTCTGGCACCTTCCCCGGTGGAGTTGTGCATGGGGTGTGTTTGGAACATTTTGTCACCGGCCGAGTCCAAAATTCAGCGGTTCCCCATCTCAGCCCACAAAGCAGGTAGAAAAACTTTTGTGGTGTCTTTCAGATGCCTACCGGACCAATGTAAAAACTACCAGGAGAACTCCTGTCTGGCACCTTCCCCGGTGGAGTTGTGCATGGGGTGTGTTTGGAACATTTTGTCACAAGCCGACTCCAAAATTCAGCGGTTCCCCATCTCAGCCCAGAAAGCAGGTAGAACAACTTTTGTGGTGTCTTTCAGCTGCCTACCAAGGTAGTGTAAAAACTACCAACAGAATTCGTTCCTGGCACCTTCCCCGGTGGAGTTGTGCATGGGGTGTGTTTGGAACATTTTGTCACCGGCCGAGTCCAAAATTCAGCGGTTCCCCATCTCAGCCCAGAAAGCAGGTAGAACAACTTTTGTGGTGTCTTTCAGATGCCTACCGGACCAATGTAAAAACTACCAGGAGAACTCCTGTCTGGCACCTTCCCCGGTGGAGTTGTGCATGGGGTGTGTTTGGAACATTTTGTCACCAGCCGACTCCAAAATTCAGCGATTCCCCATCTCAGCCCAGAAAGCAGGTAGAACAACTTTTGTGGTGTCTTTCAGATGCCTACCAAGGTAGTGTAAAAACTACCAGGAGAACTCCTGTCTGGCACCTTCCCCGGTGGAGTTGTGCATGGGGTGTGTTTGGAACATTTTGTCACCAGCCGACTCCAAAATTCAGCGTTTCCCCATCTCAGCCCAGAAAGCAGGTAGAACAACTTTTGTGGTGTCTTTCAGATGCCTACCAAGGTAGTGTAAAAACTACGAAGAGAACTCCTGTCTGGCACCTTCCCCGGTGGAGTTGTGCATGGGGTGTGTTTGGAAAATTTTGTCACCGGCCGAGTCCAAAATTCAGCGATTCCCCATCTCAGCCCAGAAAGCAGGTAGAACAACTTTTGTGGTGTCTTTCAGATGCCTACCAAGGTAGTGTAAAAACTACCAAGAGAACTCCTGTCTGGCACCTTCCCCGGTGGAGTTGTGCATGGGGTGTGTTTGGAACATTTTGTCACCAGCCGACTCCAAAATTCAGCGGTTCCCCATCTCAGCCCAGAAAGCAGGTAGAACAACTTTTGTGGTGTCTTTCAGATGCCTACCAAGGTAGTGTAAAAACTACCAAGAGAACTCCTGTCTGGCACCTTCCCCGGTGGAGTTGTGCAAGGGGTGTCTGTGGAACATTTTGTCACCAGCCGAGTCCAAAATTCAGCGGTTCCCCATCTCAGCCCACAAAGCAGGTACAACAACTTTTGTGGTGTCTTTCAGCTGCCTACCAAGGTAGTGTAAAAACTACCAACAGAATTCGTTCCTGGCACCTTCCCCGGTGGAGTTGTGCATGGGGTGTGTTTGGAACATTTTGTCACCGGCCGAGTCCAAAATTCAGCGTTTCCCCATCTCAGCCCAGAAAGCAGGTAGAACAACTTTTGTGGTGTCTTTCAGATGCCTACCAAGGTAGTGTAAAAACTACCAACAGAATTCGTTCCTGGCACCTTCCCCGGTGGAGTTGTGCATGGGGTGTCTGTGAAACATTTTGTCACCGGCCGACTCCAAAATTCAGCGGTTCCCCATCTCAGCCCAGAAAGCAGGTAGAACAACTTTTGTGGTGTCTTTCAGATGCCTACCGGAGCAATGTAAAAACTACCAGGAGAACTCCTGTCTGGCACCTTCCCCGGTGGAGTTGTGCAGGGGGTGTGTTTGGAACATTTTGTCACCAGCCGAGTCCAAAATTCAGCGGTTCCCCATCTCAGCCCAGAAAGCAGGTAGAACAACTTTTGTGGTGTCTTTCAGATGCCTACCAAGGTAGTGTAAAAACTACCAGGAGAACTCCTGTCTGGCACCTTCCCCGGTGGAGTTGTGCATGGGGTGTCTGTGAAACATTTTGTCACCGGCCGACTCCAAAAATCAGCGGTTCCCCATCTCAGCCCAGAAAGCTGGTAGAACAACTTTTGTGGTGTCTTTCAGATGCCTACCAAGGTAGTGTAAAAACTACTAAGAGAACTCCTGTCTGGCACCTTCCCCGGTGGAGTTGTGCAGGGGGTGTGTTTGGAACATTTTGTCACCGGCCGAGTCCAAAATTCAGCTGTTCCCCATCTCAGCCCAGAAAGCAGGTAGAACAACTTTTGTGGTGTCTTTCAGATGCCTACCAAGGTAGTGTAAAAACCACCAGGAGAACTCCTGTCTGGCACCTTCCCCGGTGGAGTTGTGCATGGGGTGTCTGTGAAACATTTTGTCACCGGCCGACTCCAAAAATCAGCGGTTCCCCATCTCAGCCCAGAAAGCAGGTAGAACAACTTTTGTGGTGTCTTTCAGATGCCTACCGGAGCAATGTAAAAACTACCAGGAGAACTCCTGTCTGGCACCTTCCCCGGTGGAGTTGTGCAGGGGGTGTGTTTGGAACATTTTATCACCAGCCGAGTCCAAAATTCAGCTGTTCCCCATCTCAGCCCAGAAAGCAGGTAGAACAACTTTTGTGGTGCCTTTCAGATGCCTACCAAGGTAGTGTAAAAACTACCAAGAGAACTCCTGTCTGGCACCTTCCCCGGTGGAGTTGTGCATGGGGTGTGTTTGGAACATTTTGTCACCGGCCGAGTCCAAAATTCAGCGGTTCCCCATCTCAGCCCAGAAAGCAGGAAGAACAACATTTGCGGTGCCTTTCAAATGCCTACCAAGGTAGTGTAAAAACTACCAGGAGAACTCCTGTCTGGCACCTTCCCCGGTGGAGTTGTGCATGGGGTGTCTTTGGAACATTTTGTCACAAGCCGACTCCAAAATTCAGCGGTTCCCCATCTCAGCCCAGAAAGCAGGTAGAACAACTTTTGTGGTGCCTTTCAGATGCCTACCAAGGTAGTGTAAAAACTATCAAGAGATCTCCTTTCTGGCACCTTCCCCGGTGGAGTTGTGCATGGGGTGTGTTTGGAACATTTTGTCACCGGCCGAGTCCAAAATTCAGCGGTTCCCCATCTCAGCCCACAAAGCAGGTAGAAAAACTTTTGTGGTGTCTTTCAGATGCCTACCGGAGCAATGTAAAAACTACCAGGAGAACTCCTGTCTGGCACCTTCCCCGGTGGAGTTGTGCATGGGGTGTGTTTGGAACATTTTGTCACCAGCCGACTCCAAAATTCAGCGGTTCCCCATCTCAGCCCAGAAAGCAGGTAGAACAACTTTTGTGGTGTCTTTCAGCTGCCTACCAAGGTAGTGTAAAAACTACCAACAGAATTCGTTCCTGGCACCTTCCCCGGTGGAGTTGTGCATGGGGTGTGTTTGGAACATTTTGTCACCGGCCGAGTCCAAAATTCAGCGGTTCCCCATCTCAGCCCAGAAAGCAGGTAGAACAACTTTTGTGGTGTCTTTCAGATGCCTACCGGACCAATGTAAAAACTACCAGGAGAACTCCTGTCTGGCACCTTCCCCGGTGGAGTTGTGCATGGGGTGTGTTTGGAACATTTTGTCACCAGCCGACTCCAAAATTCAGCGATTCCCCATCTCAGCCCAGAAAGCAGGTAGAACAACTTTTGTGGTGTCTTTCAGATGCCTACCAAGGTAGTGTAAAAACTACCAGGAGAACTCCTGTCTGGCACCTTCCCCGGTGGAGTTGTGCATGGGGTGTGTTTGGAACATTTTGTCACCAGCCGACTCCAAAATTCAGCGTTTCCCCATCTCAGCCCAGAAAGCAGGTAGAACAACTTTTGTGGTGTCTTTCAGATGCCTACCAAGGTAGTGTAAAAACTACGAAGAGAACTCCTGTCTGGCACCTTCCCCGGTGGAGTTGTGCATGGGGTGTGTTTGGAAAATTTTGTCACCGGCCGAGTCCAAAATTCAGCGATTCCCCATCTCAGCCCAGAAAGCAGGTAGAACAACTTTTGTGGTGTCTTTCAGATGCCTACCAAGGTAGTGTAAAAACTACCAAGAGAACTCCTGTCTGGCACCTTCCCCGGTGGAGTTGTGCATGGGGTGTGTTTGGAACATTTTGTCACCAGCCGACTCCAAAATTCAGCGGTTCCCCATCTCAGCCCAGAAAGCAGGTAGAACAACTTTTGTGGTGTCTTTCAGATGCCTACCAAGGTAGTGTAAAAACTACCAAGAGAACTCCTGTCTGGCACCTTCCCCGGTGGAGTTGTGCATGGGGTGTCTGTGGAACATTTTGTCACCAGCCGAGTCCAAAATTCAGCGGTTCCCCATCTCAGCCCACAAAGCAGGTACAACAACTTTTGTGGTGTCTTTCAGCTGCCTACCAAGGTAGTGTAAAAACTACCAACAGAATTCGTTCCTGGCACCTTCCCCGGTGGAGTTGTGCATGGGGTGTGTTTGGAACATTTTGTCACCGGCCGAGTCCAAAATTCAGCGTTTCCCCATCTCAGCCCAGAAAGCAGGTAGAACAACTTTTGTGGTGTCTTTCAGATGCCTACCAAGGTAGTGTAAAAACTACCAACAGAATTCGTTCCTGGCACCTTCCCCGGTGGAGTTGTGCATGGGGTGTCTGTGAAACATTTTGTCACCGGCCGAGTCCAAAATTCAGCGGTTCCCCATCTCAGCCCAGAAAGCAGGTAGAACAACTTTTGTGGTGTCTTTCAGATGCCTACCGGAGCAATGTAAAAACTACCAGGAGAACTCCTGTCTGGCACCTTCCCCGGTGGAGTTGTGCAGGGGGTGTTTTTGGAACATTTTGTCACCAGCCGACTCCAAAATTCAGCGTTTCCCCATCTCAGCCCAGAAAGCAGGCAGAACAACTTTTGTGGTGTCTTTCAAATGCCTACCAAGGTAGTGTAAAAACTACCAACAGAATTCGTTCCTGGCACCTTCCCCGGTGGAGTTGTGCATGGGGTGTGTTTGGAACATTTTGTCACCGGCCGAGTCCAAAATTCAGCGGTTCCCCATCTCAGCCCACAAAGCAGGTAGAACAACTTTTCTTGTGCCTTTCAGATGCCTACCAAGGTAGTGTAAAAACTACCAGGAGAACTCCTGTCTGGCACCTTCCCCGGTGGAGTTGTGCATGGGGTGTGTTTGGAACATTTTGTCACCAGCCGAGTCCAAAATTCAGCGTTTCCCCATCTCAGCCCAGAAAGCAGGTAGAACAACTTTTGTGGTGTCTTTCAGATGCCTACCAAGGTAGTGTAAAAACTACCAGGAGAACTCCTGTCTGGCACCTTCCCCGGTGGAGTTGTGCATGGGGTGTCTGTGAAACATTTTGTCACCGGCCGACTCCAAAAATCAGCGGTTCCCCATCTCAGCCCAGAAAGCTGGTAGAACAACTTTTGTGGTGTCTTTCAGATGCCTACCAAGGTAGTGTAAAAACTACTAAGAGAACTCCTGTCTGGCACCTTCCCCGGTGGAGTTGTGCATGGGGTGTGTTTGGAACATTTTGTCACCAGCCGAGTCCAAAATTCAGCTGTTCCCCATCTCAGCCCAGAAAGCAGGTAGAACAACTTTTGTGGTGTCTTTCAGATGCCTACCAAGGTAGTGTAAAAACTACGAAGAGAACTCCTGTCTGGCACCTTCCCCGGTGGAGTTGTGCATGGGGTGTGTTTGGAACATTTTGTCACCGGCCGAGTCCAAAATTCAGCGATTCCCCATCTCAGCCCAGAAAGCAGGTAGAACAACTTTTGTGGTGTCTTTCAGATGCCTACCAAGGTAGTGTAAAAACTACCAGGAGAACTCCTGTCTGGCACCTTCCCCGGTGGAGTTGTGCATGGGGTGTGTTTGGAACATTTTGTCACCAGCCGAGTCCAAAATTCAGCGTTTCCCCATCTCAGCCCAGAAAGCAGGTAGAACAACTTTTGTGGTGTCTTTCAGATGCCTACCAAGGTAATGTAAAAACTACCAGGAGAACTCCTGTCTGGCACCTTCCCCGGTGGAGTTGTGCATGGGGTGTGTTTGGAACATTTTGTCACCAGCCGAGTCCAAAATTCAGCGTTTCCCCATCTCAGCCCAGAAAGCAGGTAGAACAACTTTTGTGGTGTCTTTCAGATGCCTACCAAGGTAGTGTAAAAACTACTAAGAGAACTCCTGTCTGGCACCTTCCCCGGTGGAGTTGTGCATGGGGTGTGTTTGGAACATTTTGTCACCAGCCGAGTCCAAAATTCAGCGGTTCCCCATCTCAGCCCAGAAAGCAGGTAGAACAACTTTTGTGGTGCCTTTCAGCTGCCTACCAAGGTAGTGTAAAAACTACCAGGAGAACTCCTGTCTGGCACCTTCCCCGGTGGAGTTGTGCAGGGGGTGTGTTTGGAACATTTTGTCACCAGCCGAGTCCAAAATTCAGCGATTCCCCATCTCAGCCCAGAAAGCAGGTAGAACAACTTTTGTGGTGTCTTTCAGATGCCTACCAAGGTAGTGTAAAAACTACCAGGAGAACTCCTGTCTGGCACCTTCCCCGGTGGAGTTGTGCATGGGGTGTGTTTGGAACATTTTGTCACCGGCCGACTCCAAAAATCAGCGGTTCCCCATCTCAGCCCAGAAAGCAGGTAGAACAACTTTTGTGGTGTCTTTCAGATGCCTACCGGAGCAATGTAAAAACTACCAGGAGAACTCCTGTCTGGCACCTTCCGTGGTGGAGTTGTGCATGGGGTGTGTTTGGAACATTTTGTCACCAGCCGAGTCCAAAATTCAGCTGTTCCGCATCTCAGCCCAGAAAGCAGGTAGAACAACTTTTGTGGTGTCTTTCAGATGCCTACCAAGGTAGTGTAAAAACTACCAGGAGAACTCCTGTCTGGCACCTTCCGTGGTGGAGTTGTGCATGGGGTGTGTTTGGAACATTTTGTCACCGGCCGACTCCAAAATTCAGCGGTTCCCCATCTCAGCCCAGAAAGCAGGTAGAACAACTTTTGTGGTGCCTTTCAGATGCCTACCAAGGTAGTGTAAAAACTACCAAGAGAACTCCTGTCTGGCACCTTCCCCGGTGGAGTTGTGCATGGGGTGTGTTTGGAACATTTTGTCAACGGCCGACTCCAAAATTCAGCGGTTCCCCATCTCAGCCCACAAAGCAGGTACAACAACTTTTCTTGTGCCTTTCAGCTGCCTACCAAGGTAGTGTAAAAACTACCAACAGAATTCGTTCCTGGCACCTTCCCCGGTGGAGTTGTGCATGGGGTGTCTGTGAAACATTTTGTCACCGGCCGACTCCAAAATTCAGCGGTTCCCCATCTCAGCCCAGAAAGCAGGTAGAACAACTTTTGTGGTGTCTTTCAGATGCCTACCGGAGCAATGTAAAAACTACCAGGAGAACTCCTGTCTGGCACCTTCCCCGGTGGAGTTGTGCAGGGGGTGTTTTTGGAACATTTTGTCACCAGCCGACTCCAAAATTCAGCGTTTCCCCATCTCAGCCCAGAAAGCAGGCAGAACAACTTTTGTGGTGTCTTTCAAATGCCTACCAAGGTAGTGTAAAAACTACCAGGAGAACTCCTGTCTGGCACCTTCCCCGGTGGAGTTGTGCATGGGGTGTCTGTGAAACATTTTGTCACCGGCCGACTCCAAAATTCAGCGGTTCCCCATCTCAGCCCAGAAAGCAGGTAGAACAACTTTTGTGGTGTCTTTCAGATGCCTACCAAGGTAGTGTAAAAACTACCAGGAGAACTCCTGTCTGGCACCTTCCCCGGTGGAGTTGTGCATGGGGTGTGTTTGGAACATTTTGTCACCGGCCGACTCCAAAATTCAGCTGTTCCCCATCTCAGCCCAGAAAGCAGGTAGAACAACTTTTTTGGTGCCTTTCAGATGCCTACCAAGGTAGTGTAAAAACTACCAAGAGAACTCCTGTCTGGCACCTTCCCCGGTGGAGTTGTGCATGGGGTGTGTTTGGAACATTTTGTCAACGGCCGACTCCAAAATTCAGCGGTTCCCCATCTCAGCCCACAAAGCAGGTAGAACAACTTTTGTGGTGCCTTTCAGCTGCCTACCAAGGTAGTGTAAAAACTACCAACAGAATTCGTTCCTGGCACCTTCCCCGGTGGAGTTGTGCATGGGGTGTCTGTGGAACATTTTGTCACCGGCCGAGTCCAAAATTCAGCGGTTCCCCATCTCAGCCCAGAAAGCAGGAAGAACAACTTTTGTGGTGCCTTTCAAATGCCTACCAAGGTAGTGTAAAAACCACCAGGAGAACTCCTGTCTGGCACCTTCCCCGGTGGAGTTGTGCATGGGGTGTCTGTGAAACATTTTGTCACCGGCCGACTCCAAAATTCAGCGATTCCCCATCTCAGCCCAGAAAGCAGGTAGAACAACTTTTGTGGTGTCTTTCAGATGCCTACCGGAGCAATGTAAAAACTACCAGGAGAACTCCTGTCTGGCACCTTCCCCGGTGGAGTTGTGCAGGGGGTGTGTTTGGAACATTTTGTCACCAGCCGAGTCCAAAATTCAGCGGTTCCCCATCTCAGCCCAGAAAGCAGGTAGAACAACTTTTGTGGTGTCTTTCAGCTGCCTACCAAGGTAGTGTAAAAACTACCAAGAGAACTCCTGTCTGGCACCTTCCCCGGTGGAGTTGTGCATGGGGTGTGTTTGGAACATTTTGTCACCAGCCGACTCCAAAATTCAGCGTTTCCCCATCTCAGCCCAGAAAGCAGGTAGAACAACTTTTGTGGTGCCTTTCAACTGCCTACCAAGGTAGTGTAAAAACTACCAACAGAATTCGTTCCTGGCACCTTCCCCGGTGGAGTTGTGCATGGGGTGTGTTTGGAACATTTTGTCACCGGCCGAGTCCAAAATTCAGCGGTTCCCCATCTCAGCCCACAAAGCAGGTAGAACAACTTTTCTTGTGCCTTTCAGCTGCCTACCAAGGCAGTGTAAAAACTACCAAGAGAATTCGTTCCTGGCACCTTCCCCGGTGGAGTTGTGCATGGGGTGTCTGTGGAACATTTTGTCACCGGCCGAGTCCAAAATTCAGCGGTTCCCCATCTCAGCCCAGAAAGCAGGTAGAACAACTTTTGTGGTGCCTTTCAGATGCCTACCGGAGCAATGTAAAAACTACCAGGAGAACTCCTGTCTGGCACCTTCCCCGGTGGAGTTGTGCATGGGGTGTGTTTGGAACATTTTGTCACCAGCCGACTCCAAAATTCAGCGTTTCCCCATCTCAGCCCACAAAGCAGGTAGAACAACTTTTGTGGTGCCTTTCAGCTGCCTACCAAGGTAGTGTAAAAACTACCAACAGAATTCGTTCCTGGCACCTTCCCCGGTGGAGTTGTGCATGGGGTGTGTTTGGAACATTTTGTCACCAGCCGAGTCCAAAATTCAGCGGTTCCCCATCTCAGCCCAGAAAGCAGGTAGAACAACTTTTGTGGTGTCTTTCAGATGCCTACCAAGGTAGTGTAAAAACTACCAGGAGAACTCCTGTCTGGCACCTTCCCCGGTGGAGTTGTGCAGGGGGTGTGTTTGGAACATTTTGTCACCGGCCGAGTCCAAAATTCAGCGGTTCCCCATCTCAGCCCACAAAGCAGGTAGAACAACTTTTCTTGTGCCTTTCAGCTGCCTACCAAGGTAGTGTAAAAACTACCAACAGAATTCGTTCCTGGCACCTTCCCCGGTGGAGTTGTGCATGGGGTGTGTTTGGAACATTTTGTCACCGGCCGAGTCCAAAATTCAGCGGTTCCCCATCTCAGCCCACAAAGCAGGTAGAACAACTTTTCCTGTGCCTTTCAGATGCCTACCAAGGTAGTGTAAAAACTACCAGGAGAACTCCTGTCTGGCACCTTCCCCGGTGGAGTTGTGCAGGGGGTGTGTTTGGAACATTTTGTCACCAGCCGAGTCCAAAATTCAGCGTTTCCCCATCTCAGCCCAGAAAGCAGGTAGAACAACTTTTGTGGTGTCTTTCAGATGCCTACCAAGGTAGTGTAAAAACTACCAGGAGAACTCCTGTCTGGCACCTTCCCCGGTGGAGTTGTGCATGGGGTGTCTGTGAAACATTTTGTCACCGGCCGACTCCAAAAATCAGCGGTTCCCCATCTCAGCCCAGAAAGCTGGTAGAACAACTTTTGTGGTGTCTTTCAGATGCCTACCAAGGTAGTGTAAAAACTACTAAGAGAACTCCTGTCTGGCACCTTCCCCGGTGGAGTTGTGCATGGGGTGTGTTTGGAACATTTTGTCACCGGCCGAGTCCAAAATTCAGCTGTTCCCCATCTCAGCCCAGAAAGCAGGTAGAACAACTTTTGTGGTGTCTTTCAGATGCCTACCAAGGTAGTGTAAAAACCACCAGGAGAACTCCTGTCTGGCACCTTCCCCGGTGGAGTTGTGCATGGGGTGTGTTTGGAACATTTTGTCACCGGCCGAGTCCAAAATTCAGCGATTCCCCATCTCAGCCCACAAAGCAGGTAGAACAACTTTTGTGGTGTCTTTCAGATGCCTACCAAGGTAGTGTAAAAACTACCAGGAGAACTCCTGTCTGGCACCTTCCCCGGTGGAGTTGTGCAGGGGGTGTGTTTGGAACATTTTGTCACCAGCCGACTCCAAAATTCAGCTGTTCCCCATCTCAGCCCAGAAAGCAGGTAGAACAACTTTTGTGGTGTCTTTCAGATGCCTACCAAGGTAGTGTAAAAACTACTAAGAGAACTCCTGTCTGGCACCTTCCCCGGTGGAGTTGTGCATGGGGTGTGTTTGGAACATTTTGTCACCAGCCGAGTCCAAAATTCAGCGTTTCCCTATCTCAGCCCAGAAAGCAGGTAGAACAACTTTTGTGGTGTCTTTCAGCTGCCTACCAAGGTAGTGTAAAAACTACCAGGAGAACTCCTGTCTGGCACCTTCCCCGGTGGAGTTGTGCATGGGGTGTGTTTGGAACATTTTGTCACCGGCCGACTCCAAAATTCAGCTGTTCCCCATCTCAGCCCAGAAAGCAGGTAGAACAACTTTTGTGGTGTCTTTCAGATGCCTACCAAGGTAGTGTAAAAACTACCAGGAGAACTCCTGTCTGGCACCTTCCGTGGTGGAGTTGTGCATGGGGTGTGTTTGGAACATTTTGTCACCGGCCGACTCCAAAATTCAGCGGTTCCCCATCTCAGCCCAGAAAGCAGGTAGAACAACTTTTGTGGTGCCTTTCAGATGCCTACCAAGGTAGTGTAAAAACTACCAAGAGAACTCCTATCTGGCACCTTCCCCGGTGGAGTTGTGCATGGGGTGTGTTTGGAACATTTTGTCAACGGCCGACTCCAAAATTCAGCGGTTCCCCATCTCAGCCCACAAAGCAGGTACAACAACTTTTCTTGTGCCTTTCAGCTGCCTACCAAGGTAGTGTAAAAACTACCAACAGAATTCGTTCCTGGCACCTTCCCCGGTGGAGTTGTGCATGGGGTGTCTGTGAAACATTTTGTCACCGGCCGACTCCAAAATTCAGCGGTTCCCCATCTCAGCCCAGAAAGCAGGTAGAACAACTTTTGTGGTGTCTTTCAGATGCCTACCAAGGTAGTGTAAAAACTACCAGGAGAACTCCTGTCTGGCACCTTCCCCGGTGGAGTTGTGCATGGGGTGTCTTTGGAACATTTTGTCACCGGCCGACTCAAAAATTCAGCGTTTCCCCATCTCAGCCCAGAAAGCAGGTAGAACAACTTTTGTGGTGTCTTTCAGATGCCTACCGGAGCAATGTAAAAACTACCAGGAGAACTCCTGTCTGGCACCTTCCCCGGTGGAGTTGTGCAGGGGGTGTGTTTGGAACATTTTATCACCAGCCGAGTCCAAAATTCAGCGATTCCCCATCTCAGCCCAGAAAGCAGGTAGAACAACTTTTGTGGTGTCTTTCAGATGCCTACCAAGGTAGTGTAAAAACTACCAAGAGAACTCCTGTCTGGCACCTTCCCCGGTGGAGTTGTGCATGGGGTGTGTTTGGAAAATTTTGTCACCGGCCGAGTCCAAAATTCAGCGATTCCCCATCTCAGCCCAGAAAGCAGGTAGAACAACTTTTGTGGTGTCTTTCAGATGCCTACCAAGGTAGTGTAAAAACTACTAAGAGAACTCCTGTCTGGCACCTTCCCCGGTGGAGTTGTGCATGGGGTGTGTTTGGAACATTTTGTCACCAGCCGAGTCCAAAATTCAGCGTTTCCCTATCTCAGCCCAGAAAGCAGGTAGAACAACTTTTGTGGTGCCTTTCAGCTGCCTACCAAGGTAGTGTAAAAACTACCAGGAGAACTCCTGTCTGGCACCTTCCCCGGTGGAGTTGTGCAGGGGGTGTGTTTGGAACATTTTGTCACCAGCCGAGTCCAAAATTCAGCGATTCCCCATCTCAGCCCAGAAAGCAGGTAGAACAACTTTTGTGGTGTCTTTCAGATGCCTACCGGAGCAATGTAAAAACTACCAGGAGAACTCCTGTCTGGCACCTTCCCCGGTGGAGTTGTGCATGGGGTGTGTTTGGAACATTTTGTCACCGGCCGAGTCCAAAATTCAGCGGTTCCCCATCTCAGCCCAGAAAGCAGGTAGAACAACTTTTGTGGTGTCTTTCAGATGCCTACCAAGGTAGTGTAAAAACTACCAGGAGAACTCCTGTCTGGCACCTTCCCCGGTGGAGTTGTGCATGGGGTGTGTTTGGAACATTTTGTCACCGGCCGACTCCAAAAATCAGCGGTTCCCCATCTCAGCCCAGAAAGCAGGTAGAACAACTTTTGTGGTGTCTTTCAGATGCCTACCGGAGCAATGTAAAAACTACCAGGAGAACTCCTGTCTGGCACCTTCCCCGGTGGAGTTGTGCATGGGGTGTGTTTGGAACATTTTGTCACCGGCCGAGTCCAAAATTCAGCGGTTCCCCATCTCAGCCCAGAAAGCAGGTAGAACAACTTTTGTGGTGTCTTTCAGATGCCTACCAAGGTAGTGTAAAAACTACCAGGAGAACTCCTGTCTGGCACCTTCCCCGGTGGAGTTGTGCATGGGGTGTGTTTGGAACATTTTGTCACCGGCCGACTCCAAAATTCAGCTGTTCCCCATCTCAGCCCAGAAAGCAGGTAGAACAACTTTTGTGGTGTCTTTCAGATGCCTACCAAGGTAGTGTAAAAACTACCAGGAGAACTCCTGTCTGGCACCTTCCGTGGTGGAGTTGTGCATGGGGTGTGTTTGGAACATTTTGTCACCGGCCGAGTCCAAAATTCAGCGGTTCCCCATCTCAGCCCAGAAAGCAGGTAGAACAACTTTTGTGGTGCCTTTCAGATGCCTACCAAGGTAGTGTAAAAACTACCAAGAGAACTCCTGTCTGGCACCTTCCCCGGTGGAGTTGTGCATGGGGTGTGTTTGGAACATTTTGTCAACGGCCGACTCCAAAATTCAGCGGTTCCCCATCTCAGCCCACAAAGCAGGTACAACAACTTTTCTTGTGCCTTTCAGCTGCCTACCAAGGTAGTGTAAAAACTACCAACAGAATTCGTTCCTGGCACCTTCCCCGGTGGAGTTGTGCATGGGGTGTCTGTGAAACATTTTGTCACCGGCCGACTCCAAAATTCAGCGGTTCCCCATCTCAGCCCAGAAAGCAGGTAGAACAACTTTTGTGGTGTCTTTCAGATGCCTACCGGAGCAATGTAAAAACTACCAGGAGAACTCCTGTCTGGCACCTTCCCCGGTGGAGTTGTGCAGGGGGTGTGTTTGGAACATTTTGTCACCAGCCGAGTCCAAAATTCAGCGGTTCCCCATCTCAGCCCAGAAAGCAGGCAGAACAACTTTTGTGGTGTCTTTCAGATGCCTACCAAGGTAGTGTAAAAACTACCAGGAGAACTCCTGTCTGGCACCTTCCCCGGTGGAGTTGTGCAGGGGGTGTGTTTGGAACATTTTTTCACCGGCCGAGTCCAAAATTCAGCGGTTCCCCATCTCAGCCCACAAAGCAGGTAGAACAACTTTTCTTGTGCCTTTCAGCTGCCTACCAAGGTAGTGTAAAAACTACCAACAGAATTCGTTCCTGGCACCTTCCCCGGTGGAGTTGTGCATGGGGTGTGTTTGGAACATTTTGTCACCGGCCGAGTCCAAAATTCAGCGGTTCCCCATCTCAGCCCACAAAGCAGGTAGAACAACTTTTCTTGTGCCTTTCAGATGCCTACCAAGGTAGTGTAAAAACTACCAGGAGAACTCCTGTCTGGCACCTTCCCCGGTGGAGTTGTGCATGGGGTGTGTTTGGAACATTTTGTCACCAGCCGAGTCCAAAATTCAGCGTTTCCCCATCTCAGCCCAGAAAGCAGGTAGAACAACTTTTGTGGTGTCTTTCAGATGCCTACCGGAGCAATGTAAAAACTACCAGGAGAACTCCTGTCTGGCACCTTCCCCGGTGGAGTTGTGCAGGGGGTGTGTTTGGAACATTTTGTCACCAGCCGACTCCAAAATTCAGCGGTTCCCCATCTCAGCCCAGAAAGCAGGTAGAACAACTTTTGTGGTGCCTTTCAGCTGCCTACCAAGGTAGTGTAAAAACTACCAGGAGAACTCCTGTCTGGCACCTTCCCCGGTGGAGTTGTGCATGGGGTGTGTTTGGAACATTTTGTCACCAGCCGACTCCAAAATTCAGCGTTTCCCCATCTCAGCCCAGAAAGCAGGTAGAACAACTTTTGTGGTGCCTTTCAACTGCCTACCAAGGTAGTGTAAAAACTACCAACAGAATTCGTTCCTGGCACCTTCCCCGGTGGAGTTGTGCATGGGGTGTGTTTGGAACATTTTGTCACCGGCCGAGTCCAAAATTCAGCGGTTCCCCATCTCAGCCCACAAAGCAGGTAGAACAACTTTTGTGGTGCCTTTCAGCTGCCTACCAAGGCAGTGTAAAAACTACCAACAGAATTCGTTCCTGGCACCTTCCCCGGTGGAGTTGTGCATGGGGTGTCTGTGGAACATTTTGTCACCGGCCGAGTCCAAAATTCAGCGGTTCCCCATCTCAGCCCAGAAAGCAGGTAGAACAACTTTTGTGGTGTCTTTCAGATGCCTACCAAGGTAGTGTAAAAACTACCAGGAGAACTCCTGTCTGGCACCTTCCCCGGTGGAGTTGTGCAGGGGGTGTGTTTGGAACATTTTGTCACCAGCCGAGTCCAAAATTCAGCGTTTCCCCATCTCAGCCCAGAAAGCAGGTAGAACAACTTTTGTGGTGCCTTTCAGATGCCTACCAAGGTAGTGTAAAAACTACCAGGAGAACTCCTGTCTGGCACCTTCCCCGGTGGAGTTGTGCAGGGGGTGTGTTTGGAACATTTTGTCACCGGCCGAGTCCAAAATTCAGCGGTTCCCCATCTCAGCCCACAAAGCAGGTAGAACAACTTTTCTTGTGCCTTTCAGCTGCCTACCAAGGTAGTGTAAAAACTACCAACAGAATTCGTTCCTGGCACCTTCCCCGGTGGAGTTGTGCATGGGGTGTGTTTGGAACATTTTGTCACCGGCCGAGTCCAAAATTCAGCGGTTCCCCATCTCAGCCCACAAAGCAGGTAGAACAACTTTTCCTGTGCCTTTCAGATGCCTACCAAGGTAGTGTAAAAAACTACCAGGAGAACTCCTGTCTGGCACCTTCCCCGGTGGAGTTGTGCAGGGGGTGTGTTTGGAACATTTTGTCACCAGCCGAGTCCAAAATTCAGCGTTTCCCCATCTCAGCCCAGAAAGCAGGTAGAACAACTTTTGTGGTGTCTTTCAGATGCCTACCAAGGTAGTGTAAAAACTACCAGGAGAACTCCTGTCTGGCACCTTCCCCGGTGGAGTTGTGCATGGGGTGTCTGTGAAACATTTTGTCACCGGCCGACTCCAAAAAACAGCGGTTCCCCATCTCAGCCCAGAAAGCTGGTAGAACAACTTTTGTGGTGTCTTTCAGATGCCTACCAAGGTAGTGTAAAAACTACTAAGAGAACTCCTGTCTGGCACCTTCCCCGGTGGAGTTGTGCATGGGGTGTGTTTGGAACATTTTGTCACCGGCCGAGTCCAAAATTCAGCTGTTCCCCATCTCAGCCCAGAAAGCAGGTAGAACAACTTTTGTGGTGTCTTTCAGATGCCTACCAAGGTAGTGTAAAAACCACCAGGAGAACTCCTGTCTGGCACCTTCCCCGGTGGAGTTGTGCATGGGGTGTCTGTGAAACATTTTGTCACCGGCCGACTCCAAAAATCAGCGGTTCCCCATCTCAGCCCAGAAAGCTGGTAGAACAACTTTTGTGGTGTCTTTCAGATGCCTACCGGAGCAATGTAAAAACTACCAGGAGAACTCCTGTCTGGCACCTTCCCCGGTGGAGTTGTGCAGGGGGTGTTTTTGGAACATTTTGTCACCAGCCGACTCCAAAATTCAGCGTTTCCCCATCTCAGCCCAGAAAGCAGGCAGAACAACTTTTGTGGTGTCTTTCAGATGCCTACCAAGGTAGTGTAAAAACTACCAGGAGAACTCCTGTCTGGCACCTTCCCCGGTGGAGTTGTGCATGGGGTGTCTGTGAAACATTTTGTCACCGGCCGACTCCAAAATTCAGCGGTTCCCCATCTCAGCCCAGAAAGCAGGTAGAACAACTTTTGTGGTGTCTTTCAGATGCCTACCAAGGTAGTGTAAAAACTACCAGGAGAACTCCTGTCTGGCACCTTCCCCGGTGGAGTTGTGCATGGGGTGTGTTTGGAACATTTTGTCACCGGCCGACTCCAAAATTCAGCGGTTCCCCATCTCAGCCCAGAAAGCAGGTAGAACAACTTTTTTGGTGCCTTTCAGATGCCTACCAAGGTAGTGTAAAAACTACCAAGAGAACTCCTGTCTGGCACCTTCCCCGGTGGAGTTGTGCATGGGGTGTCTGTGGAACATTTTGTCACCGGCCGACTCCAAAATTCAGCGGTTCCCCATCTCAGCCCACAAAGCAGGAAGAACAACTTTTGTGGTGCCATTCAAATGCCTACCAAGGTAGTGTAAAAACCACCAGGAGAACTCCTGTCTGGCACCTTCCCCGGTGGAGTTGTGCATGGGGTGTCTGTGAAACATTTTGTCACCGGCCGACTCCAAAATTCAGCGATTCCCCATCTCAGCCCAGAAAGCAGGTAGAACAACTTTTGTGGTGTCTTTCAGATGCCTACCGGAGCAATGTAAAAACTACCAACAGAACTCGTCCCTGGCACCTTCCCCGGTGGAGTTGTGCAGGGGGTGTGTTTGGAACATTTTGTCACCAGCCGAGTCCAAAATTCAGCGGTTCCCCATCTCAGCCCAGAAAGCAGGTAGAACAACTTTTCTTGTGCCTTTCAGCTGCCTACCAAGGTAGTGTAAAAACTACCAAGAGAACTCCTGTCTGGCACCTTCCCCGGTGGAGTTGTGCATGGGGTGTGTTTGGAACATTTTGTCACCAGCCGACTCCAAAATTCAGCGTTTCCCCATCTCAGCCCAGAAAGCAGGTAGAACAACTTTTGTGGTGCCTTTCAACTGCCTACCAAGGTAGTGTAAAAACTACCAACAGAATTCGTTCCTGGCACCTTCCCCGGTGGAGTTGTGCATGGGGTGTGTTTGGAACATTTTGTCACCGGCCGAGTCCAAAATTCAGCGGTTCCCCATCTCAGCCCAGAAAGCAGGTAGAACAACTTTTGTGGTGTCTTTCAGATGCCTACCAAGGTAGTGTAAAAACTACCAGGAGAACTCCTGTCTGGCACCTTCCCCGGTGGAGTTGTGCAGGGGGTGTGTTTGGAACATTTTGTCACCAGCCGAGTCCAAAATTCAGCGTTTCCCCATCTCAGCCCAGAAAGCAGGTAGAACAACTTTTGTGGTGTCTTTCAGATGCCTACCAAGGTAGTGTAAAAACTACCAGGAGAACTCCTGTCTGGCACCTTCCCCGGTGGAGTTGTGCAGGGGGTGTGTTTGGAACATTTTTTCACCGGCCGAGTCCAAAATTCAGCGGTTCCCCATCTCAGCCCACAAAGCAGGTAGAACAACTTTTGTGGTGTCTTTCAGCTGCCTACCAAGGTAGTGTAAAAACTACCAACAGAATTCGTTCCTGGCACCTTCCCCGGTGGAGTTGTGCATGGGGTGTGTTTGGAACATTTTGTCACCGGCCGAGTCCAAAATTCAGCGGTTCCCCATCTCAGCCCAGAAAGCAGGTAGAACAACTTTTGTGGTGTCTTTCAGATGCCTACCAAGGTAGTGTAAAAACTACCAGGAGAACTCCTGTCTGGCACCTTCCCCGGTGGAGTTGTGCAGGGGGTGTGTTTGGAACATTTTGTCACCAGCCGAGTCCAAAATTCAGCGTTTCCCCATCTCAGCCCAGAAAGCAGGTAGAACAACTTTTGTGGTGTCTTTCAGATGCCTACCAAGGTAGTGTAAAAACTACCAGGAGAACTCCTGTCTGGCACCTTCCCCGGTGGAGTTGTGCATGGGGTGTCTGTGAAACATTTTGTCACCGGCCGACTCCAAAAATCAGCGGTTCCCCATCTCAGCCCAGAAAGCTGGTAGAACAACTTTTGTGGTGTCTTTCAGATGCCTACCAAGGTAGTGTAAAAACTACTAAGAGAACTCCTGTCTGGCACCTTCCCCGGTGGAGTTGTGCATGGGGTGTGTTTGGAACATTTTGTCACCGGCCGAGTCCAAAATTCAGCGGTTCCCCATCTCAGCCCAGAAAGCAGGTAGAACAACTTTTGTGGTGTCTTTCAGATGCCTACCAAGGTAGTGTAAAAACTACCAGGAGAACTCCTGTCTGGCACCTTCCCCGGTGGAGTTGTGCATGGGGTGTGTTTGGAACATTTTGTCACCGGCCGACTCCAAAAATCAGCTGTTCCCCATCTCAGCCCAGAAAGCAGGTAGAACAACTTTTGTGGTGTCTTTCAGATGCCTACCGGAGCAATGTAAAAACTACCAGGAGAACTCCTGTCTGGCACCTTCCCCGGTGGAGTTGTGCATGGGGTGTGTTTGGAACATTTTGTCACCGGCCGAGTCCAAAATTCAGCGGTTCCCCATCTCAGCCCAGAAAGCAGGTAGAACAACTTTTGTGGTGTCTTTCAGATGCCTACCAAGGTAGTGTAAAAACTACCATGAGAACTCCTGTCTGGCACCTTCCCCGGTGGAGTTGTGCATGGGGTGTGTTTGGAACATTTTGTCACCGGCCGACTCCAAAATTCAGCTGTTCCCCATCTCAGCCCAGAAAGCAGGTAGAACAACTTTTGTGGTGTCTTTCAGATGCCTACCAAGGTAGTGTAAAAACTACCAGGAGAACTCCTGTCTGGCACCTTCCCCGGTGGAGTTGTGCATGGGGTGTGTTTGGAACATTTTGTCACCGGCCGAGTCCAAAATTCAGCGGTTCCCCATCTCAGCCCAGAAAGCAGGTAGAACAACTTTTGTGGTGCCTTTCAGATGCCTACCAAGGTAGTGTAAAAACTACCAAGAGAACTCCTGTCTGGCACCTTCCCCGGTGGAGTTGTGCATGGGGTGTGTTTGGAACATTTTGTCAACGGCCGACTCCAAAATTCAGCGGTTCCCCATCTCAGCCCACAAAGCAGGTACAACAACTTTTCTTGTGCCTTTCAGCTGCCTACCAAGGTAGTGTAAAAACTACCAACAGAATTCGTTCCTGGCACCTTCCCCGGTGGAGTTGTGCATGGGGTGTCTGTGAAACATTTTGTCACCGGCCGACTCCAAAATTCAGCGGTTCCCCATCTCAGCCCAGAAAGCAGGTAGAACAACTTTTGTGGTGTCTTTCAGATGCCTACCGGAGCAATGTAAAAACTACCAGGAGAACTCCTGTCTGGCACCTTCCCCGGTGGAGTTGTGCAGGGGGTGTGTTTGGAACATTTTGTCACCAGCCGAGTCCAAAATTCAGCGTTTCCCCATCTCAGCCCAGAAAGCAGGCAGAACAACTTTTGTGGTGTCTTTCAGATGCCTACCAAGGTAGTGTAAAAACTACCAGGAGAACTCCTGTCTGGCACCTTCCCCGGTGGAGTTGTGCAGGGGGTGTGTTTGGAACATTTTTTCACCGGCCGAGTCCAAAATTCAGCGGTTCCCCATCTCAGCCCACAAAGCAGGTAGAACAACTTTTCTTGTGCCTTTCAGCTGCCTACCAAGGTAGTGTAAAAACTACCAACAGAATTCGTTCCTGGCACCTTCCCCGGTGGAGTTGTGCATGGGGTGTGTTTGGAACATTTTGTCACCGGCCGAGTCCAAAATTCAGCGGTTCCCCATCTCAGCCCACAAAGCAGGTAGAACAACTTTTCTTGTGCCTTTCAGATGCCTACCAAGGTAGTGTAAAAACTACCAGGAGAACTCCTGTCTGGCACCTTCCCCGGTGGAGTTGTGCATGGGGTGTGTTTGGAACATTTTGTCACCAGCCGAGTCCAAAATTCAGCGTTTCCCCATCTCAGCCCAGAAAGCAGGTAGAACAACTTTTGTGGTGTCTTTCAGATGCCTACCGGAGCAATGTAAAAACTACCAGGAGAACTCCTGTCTGGCACCTTCCCCGGTGGAGTTGTGCAGGGGGTGTGTTTGGAACATTTTGTCACCAGCCGACTCCAAAATTCAGCGTTTCCCCATCTCAGCCCAGAAAGCAGGTAGAACAACTTTTGTGGTGCCTTTCAGCTGCCTACCAAGGTAGTGTAAAAACTACCAGGAGAACTCCTGTCTGGCACCTTCCCCGGTGGAGTTGTGCATGGGGTGTGTTTGGAACATTTTGTCACCAGCCGACTCCAAAATTCAGCGTTTCCCCATCTCAGCCCAGAAAGCAGGTAGAACAACTTTTGTGGTGCCTTTCAACTGCCTACCAAGGTAGTGTAAAAACTACCAACAGAATTCGTTCCTGGCACCTTCCCCGGTGGAGTTGTGCATGGGGTGTGTTTGGAACATTTTGTCACCGGCCGAGTCCAAAATTCAGCGGTTCCCCATCTCAGCCCACAAAGCAGGTAGAACAACTTTTGTGGTGCCTTTCAGCTGCCTACCAAGGCAGTGTAAAAACTACCAACAGAATTCGTTCCTGGCACCTTCCCCGGTGGAGTTGTGCATGGGGTGTCTGTGGAACATTTTGTCACCGGCCGAGTCCAAAATTCAGCGGTTCCCCATCTCAGCCCAGAAAGCAGGTAGAACAACTTTTGTGGTGTCTTTCAGATGCCTACCAAGGTAGTGTAAAAACTACCAGGAGAACTCCTGTCTGGCACCTTCCCCGGTGGAGTTGTGCAGGGGGTGTGTTTGGAACATTTTGTCACCAGCCGAGTCCAAAATTCAGCGTTTCCCCATCTCAGCCCAGAAAGCAGGTAGAACAACTTTTGTGGTGCCTTTCAGATGCCTACCAAGGTAGTGTAAAAACTACCAGGAGAACTCCTGTCTGGCACCTTCCCCGGTGGAGTTGTGCAGGGGGTGTGTTTGGAACATTTTGTCACCGGCCGAGTCCAAAATTCAGCGGTTCCCCATCTCAGCCCACAAAGCAGGTAGAACAACTTTTCTTGTGCCTTTCAGCTGCCTACCAAGGTAGTGTAAAAACTACCAACAGAATTCGTTCCTGGCACCTTCCCCGGTGGAGTTGTGCATGGGGTGTGTTTGGAACATTTTGTCACCGGCCGAGTCCAAAATTCAGCGGTTCCCCATCTCAGCCCACAAAGCAGGTAGAACAACTTTTCCTGTGCCTTTCAGATGCCTACCAAGGTAGTGTAAAAACTACCAGGAGAACTCCTGTCTGGCACCTTCCCCGGTGGAGTTGTGCAGGGGGTGTGTTTGGAACATTTTGTCACCAGCCGAGTCCAAAATTCAGCGTTTCCCCATCTCAGCCCAGAAAGCAGGTAGAACAACTTTTGTGGTGTCTTTCAGATGCCTACCAAGGTAGTGTAAAAACTACCAGGAGAACTCCTGTCTGGCACCTTCCCCGGTGGAGTTGTGCATGGGGTGTCTGTGAAACATTTTGTCACCGGCCGACTCCAAAAATCAGCGGTTCCCCATCTCAGCCCAGAAAGCTGGTAGAACAACTTTTGTGGTGTCTTTCAGATGCCTACCAAGGTAGTGTAAAAACTACTAAGAGAACTCCTGTCTGGCACCTTCCCCGGTGGAGTTGTGCATGGGGTGTGTTTGGAACATTTTGTCACCGGCCGAGTCCAAAATTCAGCTGTTCCCCATCTCAGCCCAGAAAGCAGGTAGAACAACTTTTGTGGTGTCTTTCAGATGCCTACCAAGGTAGTGTAAAAACCACCAGGAGAACTCCTGTCTGGCACCTTCCCCGGTGGAGTTGTGCATGGGGTGTCTGTGAAACATTTTGTCACCGGCCGACTCCAAAAATCAGCGGTTCCCCATCTCAGCCCAGAAAGCTGGTAGAACAACTTTTGTGGTGTCTTTCAGATGCCTACCGGAGCAATGTAAAAACTACCAGGAGAACTCCTGTCTGGCACCTTCCCCGGTGGAGTTGTGCAGGGGGTGTTTTTGGAACATTTTGTCACCAGCCGACTCCAAAATTCAGCGTTTCCCCATCTCAGCCCAGAAAGCAGGCAGAACAACTTTTGTGGTGTCTTTCAGATGCCTACCAAGGTAGTGTAAAAACTACCAGGAGAACTCCTGTCTGGCACCTTCCCCGGTGGAGTTGTGCATGGGGTGTCTGTGAAACATTTTGTCACCGGCCGACTCCAAAATTCAGCGGTTCCCCATCTCAGCCCAGAAAGCAGGTAGAACAACTTTTGTGGTGTCTTTCAGATGCCTACCAAGGTAGTGTAAAAACTACCAGGAGAACTCCTGTCTGGCACCTTCCCCGGTGGAGTTGTGCATGGGGTGTGTTTGGAACATTTTGTCACCGGCCGACTCCAAAATTCAGCGGTTCCCCATCTCAGCCCAGAAAGCAGGTAGAACAACTTTTTTGGTGCCTTTCAGATGCCTACCAAGGTAGTGTAAAAACTACCAAGAGAACTCCTGTCTGGCACCTTCCCCGGTGGAGTTGTGCATGGGGTGTCTGTGGAACATTTTGTCACCGGCCGACTCCAAAATTCAGCGGTTCCCCATCTCAGCCCACAAAGCAGGTAGAACAACTTTTGTGGTGCCATTCAAATGCCTACCAAGGTAGTGTAAAAACCACCAGGAGAACTCCTGTCTGGCACCTTCCCCGGTGGAGTTGTGCATGGGGTGTCTGTGAAACATTTTGTCACCGGCCGACTCCAAAATTCAGCGATTCCCCATCTCAGCCCAGAAAGCAGGTAGAACAACTTTTGTGGTGTCTTTCAGATGCCTACCGGAGCAATGTAAAAACTACCAGGAGAACTCCTGTCTGGCACCTTCCCCGGTGGAGTTGTGCAGGGGGTGTGTTTGGAACATTTTGTCACCAGCCGAGTCCAAAATTCAGCGGTTCCCCATCTCAGCCCAGAAAGCAGGTAGAACAACTTTTCTTGTGCCTTTCAGCTGCCTACCAAGGTAGTGTAAAAACTACCAAGAGAACTCCTGTCTGGCACCTTCCCCGGTGGAGTTGTGCATGGGGTGTGTTTGGAACATTTTGTCACCAGCCGACTCCAAAATTCAGCGTTTCCCCATCTCAGCCCAGAAAGCAGGTAGAACAACTTTTGTGGTGCCTTTCAGATGCCTACCAAGGTAGTGTAAAAACTACCAACAGAATTCGTTCCTGGCACCTTCCCCGGTGGAGTTGTGCATGGGGTGTGTTTGGAACATTTTGTCACCGGCCGAGTCCAAAATTCAGCGGTTCCCCATCTCAGCCCAGAAAGCAGGTAGAACAACTTTTGTGGTGTCTTTCAGATGCCTACCAAGGTAGTGTAAAAACTACCAGGAGAACTCCTGTCTGGCACCTTCCCCGGTGGAGTTGTGCAGGGGGTGTGTTTGGAACATTTTGTCACCAGCCGAGTCCAAAATTCAGCGTTTCCCCATCTCAGCCCAGAAAGCAGGTAGAACAACTTTTGTGGTGTCTTTCAGATGCCTACCAAGGTAGTGTAAAAACTACCAGGAGAACTCCTGTCTGGCACCTTCCCCGGTGGAGTTGTGCAGGGGGTGTGTTTGGAACATTTTTTCACCGGCCGAGTCCAAAATTCAGCGGTTCCCCATCTCAGCCCACAAAGCAGGTAGAACAACTTTTGTGGTGTCTTTCAGCTGCCTACCAAGGTAGTGTAAAAACTACCAACAGAATTCGTTCCTGGCACCTTCCCCGGTGGAGTTGTGCATGGGGTGTGTTTGGAACATTTTGTCACCGGCCGAGTCCAAAATTCAGCGGTTCCCCATCTCAGCCCAGAAAGCAGGTAGAACAACTTTTCTTGTGCCTTTCAGATGCCTACCAAGGTAGTGTAAAAACTACCAGGAGAACTCCTGTCTGGCACCTTCCCCGGTGGAGTTGTGCAGGGGGTGTGTTTGGAACATTTTGTCACCAGCCGAGTCCAAAATTCAGCGTTTCCCCATCTCAGCCCAGAAAGCAGGTAGAACAACTTTTGTGGTGTCTTTCAGATGCCTACCAAGGTAGTGTAAAAACTACCAGGAGAACTCCTGTCTGGCACCTTCCCCGGTGGAGTTGTGCATGGGGTGTCTGTGAAACATTTTGTCACCGGCCGACTCCAAAAATCAGCGGTTCCCCATCTCAGCCCAGAAAGCTGGTAGAACAACTTTTGTGGTGTCTTTCAGATGCCTACCAAGGTAGTGTAAAAACTACTAAGAGAACTCCTGTCTGGCACCTTCCCCGGTGGAGTTGTGCATGGGGTGTGTTTGGAACATTTTGTCACCGGCCGAGTCCAAAATTCAGCGGTTCCCCATCTCAGCCCAGAAAGCAGGTAGAACAACTTTTGTGGTGTCTTTCAGATGCCTACCAAGGTAGTGTAAAAACCACCAGGAGAACTCCTGTCTGGCACCTTCCCCGGTGGAGTTGTGCATGGGGTGTCTGTGAAACATTTTGTCACCGGCCGACTCCAAAAATCAGCGGTTCCCCATCTCAGCCCAGAAAGCTGGTAGAACAACTTTTGTGGTGTCTTTCAGATGCCTACCGGAGCAATGTAAAAACTACCAGGAGAACTCCTGTCTGGCACCTTCCCCGGTGGAGTTGTGCAGGGGGTGTGTTTGGAACATTTTGTCACCAGCCGAGTCCAAAATTCAGCTGTTCCCCATCTCAGCCCAGAAAGCAGGTAGAACAACTTTTGTGGTGTCTTTCAGATGCCTACCAAGGTAGTGTAAAAACTACGAAGAGAACTCCTGTCTGGCACCTTCCCCGGTGGAGTTGTGCATGGGGTGTGTTTGGAACATTTTGTCACCGGTCGAGTCCAAAATTCAGCGGTTCCCCATCTCAGCCCAGAAAGCAGGTAGAACAACTTTTGTGGTGTCTTTCAGATGCCTACCAAGGTAGTGTAAAAACTACCAGGAGAACTCCTGTCTGGCACCTTCCCCGGTGGAGTTGTGCATGGGGTGTGTTTGGAACATTTTGTCACCAGCCGAGTCCAAAATTCAGCGTTTCCCCATCTCAGCCCAGAAAGCAGGTAGAACAACTTTTGTGGTGTCTTTCAGATGCCTACCAAGGTAGTGTAAAAACTACTAAGAGAACTCCTGTCTGGCACCTTCCCCGGTGGAGTTGTGCATGGGGTGTGTTTGGAACATTTTGTCACCAGCCGAGTCCAAAATTCAGCCGTTCCCTATCTCAGCCCAGAAAGCAGGTAGAACAACTTTTGTGGTGCCTTTCAGCTGCCTACCAAGGTAGTGTAAAAACTACCAGGAGAACTCCTGTCTGGCACCTTCCCCGGTGGAGTTGTGCAGGGGGTGTGTTTGGAACATTTTGTCACCAGCCGAGTCCAAAATTCAGCGATTCCCCATCTCAGCCCAGAAAGCAGGTAGAACAACTTTTGTGGTGCCTTTCAGCTGCCTACCAAGGTAGTGTAAAAACTACCAGGAGAACTCCTGTCTGGCACCTTCCCCGGTGGAGTTGTGCATGGGGTGTGTTTGGAACATTTTGTCACCGGCCGAGTCCAAAATTCAGCGGTTCCCCATCTCAGCCCAGAAAGCAGGTAGAACAACTTTTGTGGTGTCTTTCAGATGCCTACCAAGGTAGTGTAAAAACTACCAGGAGAACTCCTGTCTGGCACCTTCCCCGGTGGAGTTGTGCAGGGGGTGTGTTTGGAACATTTTGTCACCAGCCGAGTCCAAAATTCAGCGGTTCCCCATCTCAGCCCAGAAAGCAGGTAGAACAACTTTTGTGGTGCCTTTCAGCTGCCTACCAAGGTAGTGTAAAAACTACCAAGAGAACTCCTGTCTGGCACCTTCCCCGGTGGAGTTGTGCATGGGGTGTGTTTGGAACATTTTGTCACAAGCCGACTCCAAAATTCAGCGGTTCCCCATCTCAGCCCAGAAAGCAGGAAGAACAACATTTGTGGTGTCTTTCAGATGCCTACCAAGGTAGTGTAAAAACTACCAGGAGAACTCCTGTCTGGCACCTTCCCCGGTGGAGTTGTGCAGGGGGTGTGTTTGGAACATTTTGTCACCAGCCGAGTCCAAAATTCAGCGGTTCCCCATCTCAGCCCAGAAAGCAGGTAGAACAACTTTTGTGGTGTCTTTCAGATGCCTACCAAGGTAGTGTAAAAACTACCAGGAGAACTCCTGTCTGGCACCTTCCCCGGTGGAGTTGTGCAGGGGGTGTGTTTGGAACATTTTGTCACCGGCCGAGTCCAAAATTCAGCGGTTCCCCATCTCAGCCCAGAAAGCAGGTAGAACAACTTTTATGGTGCCTTTCAGATGCCTACCAAGGTAGTGTAAAAACTACCAGGAGAACTCCTGTCTGGCACCTTCCCCGGTGGAGTTGTGCAGGGGGTGTGTTTGGAACATTTTGTCACCAGCCGAGTCCAAAATTCAGCGTTTCCCCATCTCAGCCCAGAAAGCAGGTAGAACAACTTTTGTGGTGTCTTTCAGATGCCTACCAAGGTAGTGTAAAAACTACCAGGAGAACTCCTGTCTGGCACCTTCCCCGGTGGAGTTGTGCATGGGGTGTCTGTGAAACATTTTGTCACCGGCCGACTCCAAAAATCAGCGGTTCCCCATCTCAGCCCAGAAAGCTGGTAGAACAACTTTTGTGGTGTCTTTCAGATGCCTACCAAGGTAGTGTAAAAACTACTAAGAGAACTCCTGTCTGGCACCTTCCCCGGTGGAGTTGTGCATGGGGTGTGTTTGGAACATTTTGTCACCGGCCGAGTCCAAAATTCAGCGGTTCCCCATCTCAGCCCAGAAAGCAGGTAGAACAACTTTTGTGGTGTCTTTCAGATGCCTACCAAGGTAGTGTAAAAACCACCAGGAGAACTCCTGTCTGGCACCTTCCCCGGTGGAGTTGTGCATGGGGTGTCTGTGAAACATTTTGTCACCGGCCGACTCCAAAAATCAGCGGTTCCCCATCTCAGCCCAGAAAGCTGGTAGAACAACTTTTGTGGTGTCTTTCAGATGCCTACCGGAGCAATGTAAAAACTACCAGGAGAACTCCTGTCTGGCACCTTCCCCGGTGGAGTTGTGCAGGGGGTGTGTTTGGAACATTTTGTCACCAGCCGAGTCCAAAATTCAGCTGTTCCCCATCTCAGCCCAGAAAGCAGGTAGAACAACTTTTGTGGTGTCTTTCAGATGCCTACCAAGGTAGTGTAAAAACTACGAAGAGAACTCCTGTCTGGCACCTTCCCCGGTGGAGTTGTGCATGGGGTGTGTTTGGAACATTTTGTCACCGGTCGAGTCCAAAATTCAGCGGTTCCCCATCTCAGCCCAGAAAGCAGGTAGAACAACTTTTGTGGTGTCTTTCAGATGCCTACCAAGGTAGTGTAAAAACTACCAGGAGAACTCCTGTCTGGCACCTTCCCCGGTGGAGTTGTGCATGGGGTGTGTTTGGAACATTTTGTCACCAGCCGACTCCAAAATTCAGCGTTTCCCCATCTCAGCCCAGAAAGCAGGTAGAACAACTTTTGTGGTGTCTTTCAGATGCCTACCAAGGTAGTGTAAAAACTACTAAGAGAACTCCTGTCTGGCACCTTCCCCGGTGGAGTTGTGCATGGGGTGTGTTTGGAACATTTTGTCACCAGCCGAGTCCAAAATTCAGCCGTTCCCTATCTCAGCCCAGAAAGCAGGTAGAACAACTTTTGTGGTGCCTTTCAGCTGCCTACCAAGGTAGTGTAAAAACTACCAGGAGAACTCCTGTCTGGCACCTTCCCCGGTGGAGTTGTGCAGGGGGTGTGTTTGGAACATTTTGTCACCAGCCGAGTCCAAAATTCAGCGGTTCCCCATCTCAGCCCAGAAAGCAGGTAGAACAACTTTTGTGGTGTCTTTCAGCTGCCTACCAAGGTAGTGTAAAAACTACCAGGAGAACTCCTGTCTGGCACCTTCCCCGGTGGAGTTGTGCATGGGGTGTGTTTGGAACATTTTGTCACCAGCCGAGTCCAAAATTCAGCGGTTCCCCATCTCAGCCCAGAAAGCAGGTAGAACAACTTTTGTGGTGTCTTTCAGATGCCTACCAAGGTAGTGTAAAAACTACTAAGAGAACTCCTGTCTGGCACCTTCCCCGGTGGAGTTGTGCAGGGGGTGTGTTTGGAACATTTTGTCACCAGCCGAGTCCAAAATTCAGCGGTTCCCCATCTCAGCCCAGAAAGCAGGTAGAACAACTTTTGTGGTGCCTTTCAGCTGCCTACCAAGGTAGTGTAAAAACTACCAAGAGAACTCCTGTCTGGCACCTTCCCCGGTGGAGTTGTGCATGGGGTGTGTTTGGAACATTTTGTCACAAGCCGACTCCAAAATTCAGCGGTTCCCCATCTCAGCCCAGAAAGCAGGAAGAACAACATTTGTGGTGTCTTTCAGATGCCTACCAAGGTAGTGTAAAAACTACCAGGAGAACTCCTGTCTGGCACCTTCCCCGGTGGAGTTGTGCAGGGGGTGTGTTTGGAACATTTTGTCACCAGCCGAGTCCAAAATTCAGCGATTCCCCATCTCAGCCCAGAAAGCAGGTAGAACAACTTTTGTGGTGTCTTTCAGATGCCTACCAAGGTAGTGTAAAAACTACCAGGAGAACTCCTGTCTGGCACCTTCCCCGGTGGAGTTGTGCAGGGGGTGTGTTTGGAACATTTTGTCACCGGCCGAGTCCAAAATTCAGCGGTTCCCCATCTCAGCCCAGAAAGCAGGTAGAACAACTTTTATGGTGCCTTTCAGATGCCTACCAAGGTAGTGTAAAAACTACCAAGAGAACTCCTGTCTGGCACCTTCCCCGGTGGAGTTGTGCATGGGGTGTGTTTGGAACATTTTGTCAACGGCCGACTCCAAAATTCAGCGGTTCCCCATCTCAGCCCACAAAGCAGGTACAACAACTTTTCTTGTGCCTTTCAGCTGCCTACCAAGGTAGTGTAAAAACTACCAACAGAATTCGTTCCTTGCACCTTCCCCGGTGGAGTTGTGCATGGGGTGTCTGTGGAACATTTTGTCACCGGCCGAGTCCAAAATTCAGCGGTTCCCCATCTCAGCCCAGAAAGCAGGTAGAACAACTTTTGTGGTGTCTTTCAGATGCCTACCAAGGTAGTGTAAAAACTACCAGGAGAACTCCTGTCTGGCACCTTCCCCGGTGGAGTTGTGCAGGGGGTGTGTTTGGAACATTTTGTCACCAGCCGAGTCCAAAATTCAGCGGTTCCCCATCTCAGCCCAGAAAGCAGGTAGAACAACTTTTGTGGTGTCTTTCAGATGCCTACCAAGGTAGTGTAAAAACTACCAGGAGAACTCCTGTCTGGCACCTTCCCCGGTGGAGTTGTGCATGGGGTGTCTGTGAAACATTTTGTCACCGGCCGACTCCAAAAATCAGCGGTTCCCCATCTCAGCCCAGAAAGCTGGTAGAACAACTTTTGTGGTGTCTTTCAGATGCCTACCAAGGTAGTGTAAAAACTACTAAGAGAACTCCTGTCTGGCACCTTCCCCGGTGGAGTTGTGCATGGGGTGTGTTTGGAACATTTTGTCACCGGCCGAGTCCAAAATTCAGCGGTTCCCCATCTCAGCCCAGAAAGCAGGTAGAACAACTTTTGTGGTGTCTTTCAGATGCCTACCAAGGTAGTGTAAAAACCACCAGGAGAACTCCTGTCTGGCACCTTCCCCGGTGGAGTTGTGCATGGGGTGTCTGTGAAACATTTTGTCACCGGCCGACTCCAAAAATCAGCGGTTCCCCATCTCAGCCCAGAAAGCTGGTAGAACAACTTTTGTGGTGTCTTTCAGATGCCTACCGGAGCAATGTAAAAACTACCAGGAGAACTCCTGTCTGGCACCTTCCCCGGTGGAGTTGTGCAGGGGGTGTGTTTGGAACATTTTGTCACCAGCCGAGTCCAAAATTCAGCTGTTCCCCATCTCAGCCCAGAAAGCAGGTAGAACAACTTTTGTGGTGTCTTTCAGATGCCTACCAAGGTAGTGTAAAAACTACGAAGAGAACTCCTGTCTGGCACCTTCCCCGGTGGAGTTGTGCATGGGGTGTGTTTGGAACATTTTGTCACCGGTCGAGTCCAAAATTCAGCGGTTCCCCATCTCAGCCCAGAAAGCAGGTAGAACAACTTTTGTGGTGTCTTTCAGATGCCTACCAAGGTAGTGTAAAAACTACCAGGAGAACTCCTGTCTGGCACCTTCCCCGGTGGAGTTGTGCATGGGGTGTGTTTGGAACATTTTGTCACCAGCCGACTCCAAAATTCAGCGTTTCCCCATCTCAGCCCAGAAAGCAGGTAGAACAACTTTTGTGGTGTCTTTCAGATGCCTACCAAGGTAGTGTAAAAACTACTAAGAGAACTCCTGTCTGGCACCTTCCCCGGTGGAGTTGTGCATGGGGTGTGTTTGGAACATTTTGTCACCAGCCGAGTCCAAAATTCAGCCGTTCCCTATCTCAGCCCAGAAAGCAGGTAGAACAACTTTTGTGGTGCCTTTCAGCTGCCTACCAAGGTAGTGTAAAAACTACCAGGAGAACTCCTGTCTGGCACCTTCCCCGGTGGAGTTGTGCAGGGGGTGTGTTTGGAACATTTTGTCACCAGCCGAGTCCAAAATTCAGCGGTTCCCCATCTCAGCCCAGAAAGCAGGTAGAACAACTTTTGTGGTGCCTTTCAGCTGCCTACCAAGGTAGTGTAAAAACTACCAGGAGAACTCCTGTCTGGCACCTTCCCCGGTGGAGTTGTGCATGGGGTGTGTTTGGAACATTTTGTCACCAGCCGAGTCCAAAATTCAGCGGTTCCCCATCTCAGCCCAGAAAGCAGGTAGAACAACTTTTGTGGTGTCTTTCAGATGCCTACCAAGGTAGTGTAAAAACTACTAAGAGAACTCCTGTCTGGCACCTTCCCCGGTGGAGTTGTGCAGGGGGTGTGTTTGGAACATTTTGTCACCAGCCGAGTCCAAAATTCAGCGGTTCCCCATCTCAGCCCAGAAAGCAGGTAGAACAACTTTTGTGGTGCCTTTCAGCTGCCTACCAAGGTAGTGTAAAAACTACCAAGAGAACTCCTGTCTGGCACCTTCCCCGGTGGAGTTGTGCATGGGGTGTGTTTGGAACATTTTGTCACAAGCCGACTCCAAAATTCAGCGGTTCCCCATCTCAGCCCAGAAAGCAGGAAGAACAACATTTGTGGTGTCTTTCAGATGCCTACCAAGGTAGTGTAAAAACTACCAGGAGAACTCCTGTCTGGCACCTTCCCCGGTGGAGTTGTGCAGGGGGTGTGTTTGGAACATTTTGTCACCAGCCGAGTCCAAAATTCAGCGATTCCCCATCTCAGCCCAGAAAGCAGGTAGAACAACTTTTGTGGTGTCTTTCAGATGCCTACCAAGGTAGTGTAAAAACTACCAGGAGAACTCCTGTCTGGCACCTTCCCCGGTGGAGTTGTGCAGGGGGTGTGTTTGGAACATTTTGTCACCGGCCGAGTCCAAAATTCAGCGGTTCCCCATCTCAGCCCAGAAAGCAGGTAGAACAACTTTTATGGTGCCTTTCAGATGCCTACCAAGGTAGTGTAAAAACTACCAAGAGAACTCCTGTCTGGCACCTTCCCCGGTGGAGTTGTGCATGGGGTGTGTTTGGAACATTTTGTCAACGGCCGACTCCAAAATTCAGCGGTTCCCCATCTCAGCCCACAAAGCAGGTACAACAACTTTTCTTGTGCCTTTCAGCTGCCTACCAAGGTAGTGTAAAAACTACCAACAGAATTCGTTCCTTGCACCTTCCCCGGTGGAGTTGTGCATGGGGTGTCTGTGGAACATTTTGTCACCGGCCGAGTCCAAAATTCAGCGGTTCCCCATCTCAGCCCAGAAAGCAGGTAGAACAACTTTTGTGGTGTCTTTCAGATGCCTACCAAGGTAGTGTAAAAACTACCAGGAGAACTCCTGTCTGGCACCTTCCCCGGTGGAGTTGTGCAGGGGGTGTGTTTGGAACATTTTGTCACCAGCCGAGTCCAAAATTCAGCGGTTCCCCATCTCAGCCCAGAAAGCAGGTAGAACAACTTTTGTGGTGTCTTTCAGATGCCTACCAAGGTAGTGTAAAAACTACCAGGAGAACTCCTGTCTGGCACCTTCCCCGGTGGAGTTGTGCATGGGGTGTCTGTGAAACATTTTGTCACCGGCCGACTCCAAAAATCAGCGGTTCCCCATCTCAGCCCAGAAAGCTGGTAGAACAACTTTTGTGGTGTCTTTCAGATGCCTACCAAGGTAGTGTAAAAACTACTAAGAGAACTCCTGTCTGGCACCTTCCCCGGTGGAGTTGTGCAGGGGGTGTGTTTGGAACATTTTGTCACCGGCCGAGTCCAAAATTCAGCTGTTCCCCATCTCAGCCCAGAAAGCAGGTAGAACAACTTTTGTGGTGTCTTTCAGATGCCTACCAAGGTAGTGTAAAAACCACCAGGAGAACTCCTGTCTGGCACCTTCCCCGGTGGAGTTGTGCATGGGGTGTCTGTGAAACATTTTGTCACCGGCCGACTCCAAAAATCAGCGGTTCCCCATCTCAGCCCAGAAAGCAGGTAGAACAACTTTTGTGGTGTCTTTCAGATGCCTACCGGAGCAATGTAAAAACTACCAGGAGAACTCCTGTCTGGCACCTTCCCCGGTGGAGTTGTGCAGGGGGTGTGTTTGGAACATTTTATCACCAGCCGAGTCCAAAATTCAGCTGTTCCCCATCTCAGCCCAGAAAGCAGGTAGAACAACTTTTGTGGTGCCTTTCAGATGCCTACCAAGGTAGTGTAAAAACTACCAAGAGAACTCCTGTCTGGCACCTTCCCCGGTGGAGTTGTGCATGGGGTGTGTTTGGAACATTTTGTCACCGGCCGAGTCCAAAATTCAGCGGTTCCCCATCTCAGCCCAGAAAGCAGGTAGAACAACTTTTGTGGTGTCTTTCAGATGCCTACCGGACCAATGTAAAAACTACCAGGAGAACTCCTGTCTGGCACCTTCCCCGGTGGAGTTGTGCATGGGGTGTCTTTGGAACATTTTGTCACAAGCCGACTCCAAAATTCAGCGGTTCCCCATCTCAGCCCAGAAAGCAGGTAGAACAACTTTTGTGGTGCCTTTCAGATGCCTACCAAGGTAGTGTAAAAACTATCAAGAGATCTCCTTTCTGGCACCTTCCCCGGTGGAGTTGTGCATGGGGTGTGTTTGGAACATTTTGTCACCGGCCGAGTCCAAAATTCAGCGGTTCCCCATCTCAGCCCACAAAGCAGGTAGAACAACTTTTGTGGTGTCTTTCAGATGCCTACCGGACCAATGTAAAAACTACCAGGAGAACTCCTGTCTGGCACCTTCCCCGGTGGAGTTGTGCATGGGGTGTGTTTGGAACATTTTGTCACAAGCCGACTCCAAAATTCAGCGGTTCCCCATCTCAGCCCAGAAAGCAGGTAGAACAACTTTTGTGGTGTCTTTCAGCTGCCTACCAAGGTAGTGTAAAAACTACCAACAGAATTCGTTCCTGGCACCTTCCCCGGTGGAGTTGTGCATGGGGTGTGTTTGGAACATTTTGTCACCGGCCGAGTCCAAAATTCAGCGGTTCCCCATCTCAGCCCAGAAAGCAGGTAGAACAACTTTTGTGGTGTCTTTCAGATGCCTACCGGACCAATGTAAAAACTACCAGGAGAACTCCTGTCTGGCACCTTCCCCGGTGGAGTTGTGCATGGGGTGTGTTTGGAACATTTTGTCACCAGCCGACTCCAAAATTCAGCGATTCCCCATCTCAGCCCAGAAAGCAGGTAGAACAACTTTTGTGGTGTCTTTCAGATGCCTACCAAGGTAGTGTAAAAACTACCAAGAGAACTCCTGTCTGGCACCTTCCCCGGTGGAGTTGTGCATGGGGTGTGTTTGGAACATTTTGTCACCAGCCGACTCCAAAATTCAGCGGTTCCCCATCTCAGCCCAGAAAGCAGGTAGAACAACTTTTGTGGTGTCTTTCAGATGCCTACCAAGGTAGTGTAAAAACTACCAAGAGAACTCCTGTCTGGCACCTTCCCCGGTGGAGTTGTGCATGGGGTGTCTGTGGAACATTTTGTCACCAGCCGAGTCCAAAATTCAGCGTTTCCCCATCTCAGCCCAGAAAGCAGGTAGAACAACTTTTGTGGTGTCTTTCAGATGCCTACCAAGGTAGTGTAAAAACTACCAGGAGAACTCCTGTCTGGCACCTTCCCCGGTGGAGTTGTGCAGGGGGTGTGTTTGGAACATTTTGTCACCGGCCGAGTCCAAAATTCAGCGGTTCCCCATCTCAGCCCAGAAAGCAGGTAGAACAACTTTTGTGGTGCCTTTCAGATGCCTACCAAGGTAGTGTAAAAACTACCAAGAGAACTCCTGTCTGGCACCTTCCCCGGTGGAGTTGTGCATGGGGTGTGTTTGGAACATTTTGTCAACGGCCGACTCCAAAATTCAGCGGTTCCCCATCTCAGCCCACAAAGCAGGTACAACAACTTTTCTTGTGCCTTTCAGCTGCCTACCAAGGTAGTGTAAAAACTACCAACAGAATTCGTTCCTTGCACCTTCCCCGGTGGAGTTGTGCATGGGGTGTCTGTGGAACATTTTGTCACCGGCCGAGTCCAAAATTCAGCGGTTCCCCATCTCAGCCCAGAAAGCAGGTAGAACAACTTTTGTGGTGTCTTTCAGATGCCTACCAAGGTAGTGTAAAAACTACCAAGAGAACTCCTGTCTGGCACCTTCCCCGGTGGAGTTGTGCAGGGGGTGTGTTTGGAACATTTTGTCACCAGCCGAGTCCAAAATTCAGCGGTTCCCCATCTCAGCCCAGAAAGCAGGTAGAACAACTTTTGTGGTGTCTTTCAGATGCCTACCAAGGTAGTGTAAAAACCACCAGGAGAACTCCTGTCTGGCACCTTCCCCGGTGGAGTTGTGCATGGGGTGTCTGTGAAACATTTTGTCACCGGCCGACTCCAAAAATCAGCGGTTCCCCATCTCAGCCCAGAAAGCTGGTAGAACAACTTTTGTGGTGTCTTTCAGATGCCTACCAAGGTAGTGTAAAAACTACTAAGAGAACTCCTGTCTGGCACCTTCCCCGGTGGAGTTGTGCAGGGGGTGTGTTTGGAACATTTTGTCACCGGCCGAGTCCAAAATTCAGCTGTTCCCCATCTCAGCCCAGAAAGCAGGTAGAACAACTTTTGTGGTGTCTTTCAGATGCCTACCAAGGTAGTGTAAAAACCACCAGGAGAACTCCTGTCTGGCACCTTCCCCGGTGGAGTTGTGCATGGGGTGTCTGTGAAACATTTTGTCACCGGCCGACTCCAAAAATCAGCGGTTCCCCATCTCAGCCCAGAAAGCAGGTAGAACAACTTTTGTGGTGTCTTTCAGATGCCTACCGGAGCAATGTAAAAACTACCAGGAGAACTCCTGTCTGGCACCTTCCCCGGTGGAGTTGTGCAGGGGGTGTCTTTGGAACATTTTGTCACAAGCCGACTCCAAAATTCAGCGGTTCCCCATCTCAGCCCAGAAAGCAGGTAGAACAACTTTTGTGGTGCCTTTCAGATGCCTACCAAGGTAGTGTAAAAACTACCAAGAGATCTCCTTTCTGGCACCTTCCCCGGTGGAGTTGTGCATGGGGTGTGTTTGGAACATTTTGTCACCGGCCGAGTCCAAAATTCAGCGGTTCCCCATCTCAGCCCACAAAGCAGGTAGAACAACTTTTGTGGTGTCTTTCAGATGCCTACCGGACCAATGTAAAAACTACCAGGAGAACTCCTGTCTGGCACCTTCCCCGGTGGAGTTGTGCATGGGGTGTGTTTGGAACATTTTGTCACAAGCCGACTCCAAAATTCAGCGGTTCCCCATCTCAGCCCAGAAAGCAGGTAGAACAACTTTTGTGGTGTCTTTCAGCTGCCTACCAAGGTAGTGTAAAAACTACCAACAGAATTCGTTCCTGGCACCTTCCCCGGTGGAGTTGTGCATGGGGTGTGTTTGGAACATTTTGTCACCGGCCGAGTCCAAAATTCAGCGGTTCCCCATCTCAGCCCAGAAAGCAGGTAGAACAACTTTTGTGGTGTCTTTCAGATGCCTACCGGACCAATGTAAAAACTACCAGGAGAACTCCTGTCTGGCACCTTCCCCGGTGGAGTTGTGCATGGGGTGTGTTTGGAACATTTTGTCACCAGCCGACTCCAAAATTCAGCGATTCCCCATCTCAGCCCAGAAAGCAGGTAGAACAACTTTTGTGGTGTCTTTCAGATGCCTACCAAGGTAGTGTAAAAACTACCAGGAGAACTCCTGTCTGGCACCTTCCCCGGTGGAGTTGTGCATGGGGTGTGTTTGGAACATTTTGTCACCAGCCGACTCCAAAATTCAGCGTTTCCCCATCTCAGCCCAGAAAGCAGGTAGAACAACTTTTGTGGTGTCTTTCAGATGCCTACCAAGGTAGTGTAAAAACTACGAAGAGAACTCCTGTCTGGCACCTTCCCCGGTGGAGTTGTGCATGGGGTGTGTTTGGAAAATTTTGTCACCGGCCGAGTCCAAAATTCAGCGATTCCCCATCTCAGCCCAGAAAGCAGGTAGAACAACTTTTGTGGTGTCTTTCAGATGCCTACCAAGGTAGTGTAAAAACTACCAAGAGAACTCCTGTCTGGCACCTTCCCCGGTGGAGTTGTGCATGGGGTGTGTTTGGAACATTTTGTCACCAGCCGACTCCAAAATTCAGCGGTTCCCCATCTCAGCCCAGAAAGCAGGTAGAACAACTTTTGTGGTGTCTTTCAGATGCCTACCAAGGTAGTGTAAAAACTACCAAGAGAACTCCTGTCTGGCACCTTCCCCGGTGGAGTTGTGCATGGGGTGTCTGTGGAACATTTTGTCACCAGCCGAGTCCAAAATTCAGCGGTTCCCCATCTCAGCCCACAAAGCAGGTACAACAACTTTTGTGGTGTCTTTCAGCTGCCTACCAAGGTAGTGTAAAAACTACCAACAGAATTCGTTCCTGGCACCTTCCCCGGTGGAGTTGTGCATGGGGTGTGTTTGGAACATTTTGTCACCGGCCGAGTCCAAAATTCAGCGTTTCCCCATCTCAGCCCAGAAAGCAGGTAGAACAACTTTTGTGGTGTCTTTCAGATGCCTACCAAGGTAGTGTAAAAACTACCAACAGAATTCGTTCCTGGCACCTTCCCCGGTGGAGTTGTGCATGGGGTGTCTGTGAAACATTTTGTCACCGGCCGACTCCAAAATTCAGCGGTTCCCCATCTCAGCCCAGAAAGCAGGTAGAACAACTTTTGTGGTGTCTTTCAGATGCCTACCAAGGTAGTGTAAAAACCACCAGGAGAACTCCTGTCTGGCACCTTCCCCGGTGGAGTTGTGCATGGGGTGTGTTTGGAACATTTTGTCACCAGCCGACTCCAAAATTCAGCGGTTCCCCATCTCAGCCCAGAAAGCAGGTAGAACAACTTTTGTGGTGTCTTTCAGATGCCTACCAAGGTAGTGTAAAAACTACCAAGAGAACTCCTGTCTGGCACCTTCCCCGGTGGAGTTGTGCATGGGGTGTCTGTGGAACATTTTGTCACCAGCCGAGTCCAAAATTCAGCGGTTCCCCATCTCAGCCCACAAAGCAGGTACAACAACTTTTGTGGTGTCTTTCAGCTGCCTACCAAGGTAGTGTAAAAACTACCAACAGAATTCGTTCCTGGCACCTTCCCCGGTGGAGTTGTGCATGGGGTGTGTTTGGAACATTTTGTCACCGGCCGAGTCCAAAATTCAGCGTTTCCCCATCTCAGCCCAGAAAGCAGGTAGAACAACTTTTGTGGTGTCTTTCAGATGCCTACCAAGGTAGTGTAAAAACTACCAACAGAATTCGTTCCTGGCACCTTCCCCGGTGGAGTTGTGCATGGGGTGTCTGTGAAACATTTTGTCACCGGCCGACTCCAAAATTCAGCGGTTCCCCATCTCAGCCCAGAAAGCAGGTAGAACAACTTTTGTGGTGTCTTTCAGATGCCTACCAAGGTAGTGTAAAAACCACCAGGAGAACTCCTGTCTGGCACCTTCCCCGGTGGAGTTGTGCATGGGGTGTCTGTGAAACATTTTGTCACCGGCCGACTCCAAAAATCAGCGGTTCCCCATCTCAGCCCAGAAAGCAGGTAGAACAACTTTTGTGGTGTCTTTCAGATGCCTACCGGAGCAATGTAAAAACTACCAGGAGAACTCCTGTCTGGCACCTTCCCCGGTGGAGTTGTGCAGGGGGTGTGTTTGGAACATTTTATCACCAGCCGAGTCCAAAATTCAGCTGTTCCCCATCTCAGCCCAGAAAGCAGGTAGAACAACTTTTGTGGTGCCTTTCAGATGCCTACCAAGGTAGTGTAAAAACTACCAAGAGAACTCCTGTCTGGCACCTTCCCCGGTGGAGTTGTGCATGGGGTGTGTTTGGAACATTTTGTCACCGGCCGAGTCCAAAATTCAGCGGTTCCCCATCTCAGCCCAGAAAGCAGGAAGAACAACATTTGCGGTGCCTTTCAAATGCCTACCAAGGTAGTGTAAAAACTACCAGGAGAACTCCTGTCTGGCACCTTCCCCGGTGGAGTTGTGCATGGGGTGTCTTTGGAACATTTTGTCACAAGCCGACTCCAAAATTCAGCGGTTCCCCATCTCAGCCCAGAAAGCAGGTAGAACAACTTTTGTGGTGCCTTTCAACTGCCTACCAAGGTAGTGTAAAAACTATCAAGAGATCTCCTTTCTGGCACCTTCCCCGGTGGAGTTGTGCATGGGGTGTGTTTGGAACATTTTGTCACCGGCCGAGTCCAAAATTCAGCGGTTCCCCATCTCAGCCCACAAAGCAGGTAGAACAACTTTTGTGGTGTCTTTCAGATGCCTACCGGACCAATGTAAAAACTACCAGGAGAACTCCTGTCTGGCACCTTCCCCGGTGGAGTTGTGCATGGGGTGTGTTTGGAACATTTTGTCACAAGCCGACTCCAAAATTCAGCGGTTCCCCATCTCAGCCCAGAAAGCAGGTAGAACAACTTTTGTGGTGTCTTTCAGCTGCCTACCAAGGTAGTGTAAAAACTACCAACAGAATTCGTTCCTGGCACCTTCCCCGGTGGAGTTGTGCATGGGGTGTGTTTGGAACATTTTGTCACCGGCCGAGTCCAAAATTCAGCGGTTCCCCATCTCAGCCCAGAAAGCAGGTAGAACAACTTTTGTGGTGTCTTTCAGATGCCTACCGGACCAATGTAAAAACTACCAGGAGAACTCCTGTCTGGCACCTTCCCCGGTGGAGTTGTGCATGGGGTGTGTTTGGAACATTTTGTCACCAGCCGACTCCAAAATTCAGCGATTCCCCATCTCAGCCCAGAAAGCAGGTAGAACAACTTTTGTGGTGTCTTTCAGATGCCTACCAAGGTAGTGTAAAAACTACCAGGAGAACTCCTGTCTGGCACCTTCCCCGGTGGAGTTGTGCATGGGATGTATTTGGAACATTTTGTCACCAGCCGACTCCAAAATTCAGCGTTTCCCCATCTCAGCCCAGAAAGCAGGTAGAACAACTTTTGTGGTGTCTTTCAGATGCCTACCAAGGTAGTGTAAAAACTACGAAGAGAACTCCTGTCTGGCACCTTCCCCGGTGGAGTTGTGCATGGGGTGTGTTTGGAAAATTTTGTCACCGGCCGAGTCCAAAATTCAGCGATTCCCCATCTCAGCCCAGAAAGCAGGTAGAACAACTTTTGTGGTGTCTTTCAGATGCCTACCAAGGTAGTGTAAAAACTACCAAGAGAACTCCTGTCTGGCACCTTCCCCGGTGGAGTTGTGCATGGGGTGTGTTTGGAACATTTTGTCACCAGCCGACTCCAAAATTCAGCGGTTCCCCATCTCAGCCCAGAAAGCAGGTAGAACAACTTTTGTGGTGTCTTTCAGATGCCTACCAAGGTAGTGTAAAAACTACCAAGAGAACTCCTGTCTGGCACCTTCCCCGGTGGAGTTGTGCATGGGGTGTCTGTGGAACATTTTGTCACCAGCCGAGTCCAAAATTCAGCGGTTCCCCATCTCAGCCCACAAAGCAGGTACAACAACTTTTGTGGTGTCTTTCAGCTGCCTACCAAGGTAGTGTAAAAACTACCAACAGAATTCGTTCCTGGCACCTTCCCCGGTGGAGTTGTGCATGGGGTGTGTTTGGAACATTTTGTCACCGGCCGAGTCCAAAATTCAGCGTTTCCCCATCTCAGCCCAGAAAGCAGGTAGAACAACTTTTGTGGTGTCTTTCAGATGCCTACCAAGGTAGTGTAAAAACTACCAACAGAATTCGTTCCTGGCACCTTCCCCGGTGGAGTTGTGCATGGGGTGTCTGTGAAACATTTTGTCACCGGCCGACTCCAAAATTCAGCGGTTCCCCATCTCAGCCCAGAAAGCAGGTAGAACAACTTTTGTGGTGTCTTTCAGATGCCTACCGGAGCAATGTAAAAACTACCAGGAGAACTCCTGTCTGGCACCTTCCCCGGTGGAGTTGTGCAGGGGGTGTTTTTGGAACATTTTGTCACCAGCCGACTCCAAAATTCAGCGTTTCCCCATCTCAGCCCAGAAAGCAGGAAGAACAACTTTTGTGGTGTCTTTCAGATGCCTACCAAGGTAGTGTAAAAACTACCAGGAGAACTCCTGTCTGGCACCTTCCCCGGTGGAGTTGTGCATGGGGTGTGTTTGGAACATTTTGTCACCAGCCGACTCCAAAATTCAGCGGTTCCCCATCTCAGCCCAGAAAGCAGGTAGAACAACTTTTGTGGTGTCTTTCAGATGCCTACCGGAGCAATGTAAAAACTACCAGGAGAACTCCTGTCTGGCACCTTCCCCGGTGGAGTTGTGCAGGGGGTGTGTTTGGAACATTTTGTCACCAGCCGAGTCCAAAATTCAGCGGTTCCCCATCTCAGCCCAGAAAGCAGGTAGAACAACTTTTGTGGTGCCTTTCAGCTGCCTACCAAGGTAGTGTAAAAACTACCAAGATAACTCCTGTCTGGCACCTTCCCCGGTGGAGTTGTGCATGGGGTGTGTTTGGAACATTTTGTCACCGGCCGAGTCCAAAATTCAGCGGTTCCCCATCTCAGCCCAGAAAGCAGGAAGAACAACATTTGCGGTGCCTTTCAGATGCCTACCAAGGTAGTGTAAAAACTACCAGGAGAACTCCTGTCTGGCACCTTCCCCGGTGGAGTTGTGCATGGGGTGTGTTTGGAACATTTTGTCACCAGCCGACTCCAAAATTCAGCGTTTCCCCATCTCAGCCCAGAAAGCAGGTAGAACAACTTTTGTGGTGCCTTTCAGCTGCCTACCAAGGTAGTGTAAAAACTATCAAGAGATCTCCTTTCTGGCACCTTCCCCGGTGGAGTTGTGCATGGGGTGTGTTTGGAACATTTTGTCACCGGCCGAGTCCAAAATTCAGCGGTTCCCCATCTCAGCCCAGAAAGCAGGTAGAACAACTTTTGTGGTGCCTTTCAGATGCCTACCGGACCAATGTAAAAACTACCAGGAGAACTCCTGTCTGGCACCTTCCCCGGTGGAGTTGTGCATGGGGTGTGTTTGGAACATTTTGTCACCAGCCGACTCCAAAATTCAGCGATTCCCCATCTCAGCCCAGAAAGCAGGTAGAACAACTTTTGTGGTGTCTTTCAGATGCCTACCAAGGTAGTGTAAAAACTACCAGGAGAACTCCTGTCTGGCACCTTCCCCGGTGGAGTTGTGCATGGGGTGTGTTTGGAACATTTTGTCACCAGCCGACTCCAAAATTCAGCGTTTCCCCATCTCAGCCCAGAAAGCAGGTAGAACAACTTTTGTGGTGTCTTTCAGATGCCTACCAAGGTAGTGTAAAAACTACTAAGAGAACTCCTGTCTGGCACCTTCCCCGGTGGAGTTGTGCATGGGGTGTGTTTGGAAAATTTTGTCACCGGCCGAGTCCAAAATTCAGCGATTCCCCATCTCAGCCCAGAAAGCAGGTAGAACAACTTTTGTGGTGTCTTTCAGATGCCTACCAAGGTAGTGTAAAAACTACCAAGAGAACTCCTGTCTGGCACCTTCCCCGGTGGAGTTGTGCATGGGGTGTGTTTGGAACATTTTGTCACCAGCCGACTCCAAAATTCAGCGGTTCCCCATCTCAGCCCACAAAGCAGGTACAACAACTTTTCTTGTGCCTTTCAGCTGCCTACCAAGGTAGTGTAAAAACTACCAAGAGAATTCGTTCCTGGCACCTTCCCCGGTGGAGTTGTGCATGGGGTGTCTGTGGAACATTTTGTCACCAGCCGACTCCAAAATTCAGCGGTTCCCCATCTCAGCCCAGAAAGCAGGTACAACAACTTTTGTGGTGTCTTTCAGCTGCCTACCAAGGTAGTGTAAAAACTACCAACAGAATTCGTTCCTGGCACCTTCCCCGGTGGAGTTGTGCATGGGGTGTGTTTGGAACATTTTGTCACCGGCCGAGTCCAAAATTCAGCGTTTCCCCATCTCAGCCCAGAAAGCAGGTAGAACAACTTTTGTGGTGTCTTTCAGATGCCTACCAAGGTAGTGTAAAAACTACTAAGAGAACTCCTGTCTGGCACCTTCCCCGGTGGAGTTGTGCATGGGGTGTGTTTGGAAAATTTTGTCACCGGCCGAGTCCAAAATTCAGCGATTCCCCATCTCAGCCCAGAAAGCAGGTAGAACAACTTTTGTGGTGTCTTTCAGATGCCTACCAAGGTAGTGTAAAAACTACCAAGAGAACTCCTGTCTGGCACCTTCCCCGGTGGAGTTGTGCATGGGGTGTGTTTGGAACATTTTGTCAACGGCCGACTCCAAAATTCAGCGGTTCCCCATCTCAGCCCACAAAGCAGGTACAACAACTTTTCTTGTGCCTTTCAGCTGCCTACCAAGGTAGTGTAAAAACTACCAACAGAATTCGTTCCTGGCACCTTCCCCGGTGGAGTTGTGCATGGGGTGTCTGTGAAACATTTTGTCACCGGCCGACTCCAAAATTCAGCGGTTCCCCATCTCAGCCCAGAAAGCAGGTAGAACAACTTTTGTGGTGTCTTTCAGATGCCTACCGGAGCAATGTAAAAACTACCAGGAGAACTCCTGTCTGGCACCTTCCCCGGTGGAGTTGTGCAGGGGGTGTGTTTGGAACATTTTGTCACCAGCCGACTCCAAAATTCAGCTGTTCCCCATCTCAGCCCAGAAAGCAGGTAGAACAACTTTTGTGGTGTCTTTCAGATGCCTACCAAGGTAGTGTAAAAACTACTAAGAGAACTCCTGTCTGGCACCTTCCCCGGTGGAGTTGTGCATGGGGTGTGTTTGGAACATTTTGTCACCAGCGGAGTCCAAAATTCAGCGTTTCCCTATCTCAGCCCAGAAAGCAGGTAGAACAACTTTTGTGGTGCCTTTCACCTGCCTACCAAGGTAGTGTAAAAACTACCAGGAGAACTCCTGTCTGGCACCTTCCCCGGTGGAGTTGTGCAGGGGGTGTGTTTGGAACATTTTGTCAACGGCCGACTCCAAAATTCAGCGGTTCCCCATCTCAGCCCAGAAAGCAGGTAGAACAACTTTTGTGGTGTCTTTCAGCTGCCTACCAAGGTAGTGTAAAAACTACCAACAGAATTCGTTCCTGGCACCTTCCCCGGTGGAGTTGTGCATGGGGTGTGTTTGGAACATTTTGTCACCGGCCGAGTCCAAAATTCAGCGGTTCCCCATCTCAGCCCAGAAAGCAGGTAGAACAACTTTTGTGGTGTCTTTCAGATGCCTACCGGACCAATGTAAAAACTACCAGGAGAACTCCTGTCTGGCACCTTCCCCGGTGGAGTTGTGCATGGGGTGTGTTTGGAACATTTTGTCACCAGCCGACTCCAAAATTCAGCGATTCCCCATCTCAGCCCAGAAAGCAGGTAGAACAACTTTTGTGGTGTCTTTCAGATGCCTACCAAGGTAGTGTAAAAACTACCAGGAGAACTCCTGTCTGGCACCTTCCCCGGTGGAGTTGTGCATGGGGTGTGTTTGGAACATTTTGTCACCAGCCGACTCCAAAATTCAGCGTTTCCCCATCTCAGCCCAGAAAGCAGGTAGAACAACTTTTGTGGTGTCTTTCAGATGCCTACCAAGGTAGTGTAAAAACTACGAAGAGAACTCCTGTCTGGCACCTTCCCCGGTGGAGTTGTGCATGGGGTGTGTTTGGAAAATTTTGTCACCGGCCGAGTCCAAAATTCAGCGATTCCCCATCTCAGCCCAGAAAGCAGGTAGAACAACTTTTGTGGTGTCTTTCAGATGCCTACCAAGGTAGTGTAAAAACTACCAAGAGAACTCCTGTCTGGCACCTTCCCCGGTGGAGTTGTGCATGGGGTGTGTTTGGAACATTTTGTCACCAGCCGACTCCAAAATTCAGCGGTTCCCCATCTCAGCCCAGAAAGCAGGTAGAACAACTTTTGTGGTGTCTTTCAGATGCCTACCAAGGTAGTGTAAAAACTACCAAGAGAACTCCTGTCTGGCACCTTCCCCGGTGGAGTTGTGCATGGGGTGTCTGTGGAACATTTTGTCACCAGCCGAGTCCAAAATTCAGCGGTTCCCCATCTCAGCCCAGAAAGCAGGTAGAACAACTTTTGTGGTGTCTTTCAGATGCCTACCAAGGTAGTGTAAAAACTACTAAGAGAACTCCTGTCTGGCACCTTCCCCGGTGGAGTTGTGCATGGGGTGTGTTTGGAAAATTTTGTCACCGGCCGAGTCCAAAATTCAGCGATTCCCCATCTCAGCCCAGAAAGCAGGTAGAACAACTTTTGTGGTGTCTTTCAGATGCCTACCAAGGTAGTGTAAAAACTACCAAGAGAACTCCTGTCTGGCACCTTCCCCGGTGGAGTTGTGCATGGGGTGTGTTTGGAACATTTTGTCACCAGCCGACTCCAAAATTCAGCGGTTCCCCATCTCAGCCCACAAAGCAGGTACAACAACTTTTCTTGTGCCTTTCAGCTGCCTACCAAGGTAGTGTAAAAACTACCAAGAGAATTCGTTCCTGGCACCTTCCCCGGTGGAGTTGTGCATGGGGTGTCTGTGGAACATTTTGTCACCAGCCGACTCCAAAATTCAGCGGTTCCCCATCTCAGCCCAGAAAGCAGGTAGAACAACTTTTGTGGTGTCTTTCAGCTGCCTACCAAGGTAGTGTAAAAACTACCAACAGAATTCGTTCCTGGCACCTTCCCCGGTGGAGTTGTGCATGGGGTGTGTTTGGAACATTTTGTCACCGGCCGAGTCCAAAATTCAGCGTTTCCCCATCTCAGCCCAGAAAGCAGGTAGAACAACTTTTGTGGTGTCTTTCAGATGCCTACCAAGGTAGTGTAAAAACTACTAAGAGAACTCCTGTCTGGCACCTTCCCCGGTGGAGTTGTGCATGGGGTGTGTTTGGAAAATTTTGTCACCGGCCGAGTCCAAAATTCAGCGATTCCCCATCTCAGCCCAGAAAGCAGGTAGAACAACTTTTGTGGTGTCTTTCAGATGCCTACCAAGGTAGTGTAAAAACTACCAAGAGAACTCCTGTCTGGCACCTTCCCCGGTGGAGTTGTGCATGGGGTGTGTTTGGAACATTTTGTCAACGGCCGACTCCAAAATTCAGCGGTTCCCCATCTCAGCCCACAAAGCAGGTACAACAACTTTTCTTGTGCCTTTCAGCTGCCTACCAAGGTAGTGTAAAAACTACCAACAGAATTCGTTCCTGGCACCTTCCCCGGTGGAGTTGTGCATGGGGTGTCTGTGAAACATTTTGTCACCGGCCGACTCCAAAATTCAGCGGTTCCCCATCTCAGCCCAGAAAGCAGGTAGAACAACTTTTGTGGTGTCTTTCAGATGCCTACCGGAGCAATGTAAAAACTACCAGGAGAACTCCTGTCTGGCACCTTCCCCGGTGGAGTTGTGCATGGGGTGTGTTTGGAACATTTTGTCACCAGCCGACTCCAAAATTCAGCTGTTCCCCATCTCAGCCCAGAAAGCAGGTAGAACAACTTTTGTGGTGTCTTTCAGATGCCTACCAAGGTAGTGTAAAAACTACTAAGAGAACTCCTGTCTGGCACCTTCCCCGGTGGAGTTGTGCATGGGGTGTGTTTGGAACATTTTGTCACCAGCCGAGTCCAAAATTCAGCGTTTCCCTATCACAGCCCAGAAAGCAGGTAGAACAACTTTTGTGGTGCCTTTCACCTGCCTACCAAGGTAGTGTAAAAACTACCAGGAGAACTCCTGTCTGGCACCTTCCCCGGTGGAGTTGTGCAGGGGGTGTGTTTGGAACATTTTGTCAACGGCCGACTCCAAAATTCAGCGGTTCCCCATCTCAGCCCACAAAGCAGGTACAACAACTTTTCTTGTGCCTTTCAGCTGCCTACCAAGGTAGTGTAAAAACTACCAACAGAATTCGTTCCTGGCACCTTCCCCGGTGGAGTTGTGCATGGGGTGTCTGTGAAACATTTTGTCACCGGCCGACTCCAAAATTCAGCGGTTCCCCATCTCAGCCCAGAAAGCAGGTAGAACAACTTTTGTGGTGTCTTTCAGATGCCTACCGGAGCAATGTAAAAACTACCAGGAGAACTCCTGTCTGGCACCTTCCCCGGTGGAGTTGTGCAGGGGGTGTGTTTGGAACATTTTATCACCAGCCGAGTCCAAAATTCAGCTGTTCCCCATCTCAGCCCAGAAAGCAGGTAGAACAACTTTTGTGGTGTCTTTCAGATGCCTACCAAGGTAGTGTAAAAACTACGAAGAGAACTCCTATCTGGCACCTTCCCCGGTGGAGTTGTGCATGGGGTGTGTTTGGAACATTTTGTCACCGGCCGAGTCCAAAATTCAGCGTTTCCCCATCTCAGCCCAGAAAGCAGGTAGAACAACTTTTGTGGTGTCTTTCAGATGCCTACCAAGGTAGTGTAAAAACTACCAGGAGAACTCCTGTCTGGCACCTTCCCCGGTGGAGTTGTGCATGGGGTGTGTTTGGAACATTTTGTCACCAGCCGACTCCAAAATTCAGCGTTTCCCCATCTCAGCCCAGAAAGCAGGTAGAACAACTTTTGTGGTGTCTTTCAGCTGCCTACCAAGGTAGTGTAAAAACTACCAACAGAATTCGTTCCTGGCACCTTCCCCGGTGGAGTTGTGCATGGGGTGTCTGTGGAACATTTTGTCACCAGCCGAGTCCAAAATTCAGCGGTTCCCCATCTCAGCCCAGAAAGCAGGTACAACAACTTTTGTGGTGTCTTTCAGCTGCCTACCAAGGTAGTGTAAAAACTACCAACAGAATTCGTTCCTGGCACCTTCCCCGGTGGAGTTGTGCATGGGGTGTGTTTGGAACATTTTGTCAACGGCCGACTCCAAAATTCAGCGTTTCCCCATCTCAGCCCAGAAAGCAGGTAGAACAACTTTTGTGGTGTCTTTCAGATGCCTACCAAGGTAGTGTAAAAACTACCAACAGAATTCGTTCCTGGCACCTTCCCCGGTGGAGTTGTGCATGGGGTGTCTGTGAAACATTTTGTCACCGGCCGACTCCAAAATTCAGCGGTTCCCCATCTCAGCCCAGAAAGCAGGTAGAACAACTTTTGTGGTGTCTTTCAGATGCCTACCGGAGCAATGTAAAAACTACCAGGAGAACTCCTGTCTGGCACCTTCCCCGGTGGAGTTGTGCATGGGGTGTTTTTGGAACATTTTGTCACCAGCCGACTCCAAAATTCAGCGTTTCCCCATCTCAGCCCAGAAAGCAGGTAGAACAACTTTTGTGGTGTCTTTCAGATGCCTACCAAGGTAGTGTAAAAACTACCAGGAGAACTCCTGTCTGGCACCTTCCCCGGTGGAGTTGTGCATGGGGTGTGTTTGGAACATTTTGTCACCAGCCGACTCCAAAATTCAGCGGTTCCCCATCTCAGCCCAGAAAGCAGGTAGAACAACTTTTGTGGTGTCTTTCAGATGCCTACCGGAGCAATGTAAAAACTACCAGGAGAACTCCTGTCTGGCACCTTCCCCGGTGGAGTTGTGCATGGGGTGTGTTTGGAACATTTTGTCACCAGCCGACTCCAAAATTCAGCGTTTCCCCATCTCAGCCCAGAAAGCAGGTAGAACAACTTTTGTGGTGTCTTTCAGATGCCTACCAAGGTAGTGTAAAAACTACGAAGAGAACTCCTGTCTGGCACCTTCCCCGGTGGAGTTGTGCATGGGGTGTGTTTGGAAAATTTTGTCACCGGCCGAGTCCAAAATTCAGCGATTCCCCATCTCAGCCCAGAAAGCAGGTAGAACAACTTTTGTGGTGTCTTTCAGATGCCTACCAAGGTAGTGTAAAAACTACCAAGAGAACTCCTGTCTGGCACCTTCCCCGGTGGAGTTGTGCATGGGGTGTGTTTGGAACATTTTGTCACCAGCCGACTCCAAAATTCAGCGGTTCCCCATCTCAGCCCAGAAAGCAGGTAGAACAACTTTTGTGGTGTCTTTCAGATGCCTACCAAGGTAGTGTAAAAACTACCAAGAGAACTCCTGTCTGGCACCTTCCCCGGTGGAGTTGTGCATGGGGTGTCTGTGGAACATTTTGTCACCAGCCGAGTCCAAAATTCAGCGGTTCCCCATCTCAGCCCACAAAGCAGGTACAACAACTTTTGTGGTGTCTTTCAGCTGCCTACCAAGGTAGTGTAAAAACTACCAACAGAATTCGTTCCTGGCACCTTCCCCGGTGGAGTTGTGCATGGGGTGTGTTTGGAACATTTTGTCACCGGCCGAGTCCAAAATTCAGCGTTTCCCCATCTCAGCCCAGAAAGCAGGTAGAACAACTTTTGTGGTGTCTTTCAGATGCCTACCAAGGTAGTGTAAAAACTACCAACAGAATTCGTTCCTGGCACCTTCCCCGGTGGAGTTGTGCATGGGGTGTCTGTGAAACATTTTGTCACCGGCCGACTCCAAAATTCAGCGGTTCCCCATCTCAGCCCAGAAAGCAGGTAGAACAACTTTTGTGGTGTCTTTCAGATGCCTACCGGAGCAATGTAAAAACTACCAGGAGAACTCCTGTCTGGCACCTTCCCCGGTGGAGTTGTGCAGGGGGTGTTTTTGGAACATTTTGTCACCAGCCGACTCCAAAATTCAGCGTTTCCCCATCTCAGCCCAGAAAGCAGGAAGAACAACTTTTGTGGTGTCTTTCAGATGCCTACCAAGGTAGTGTAAAAACTACCAGGAGAACTCCTGTCTGGCACCTTCCCCGGTGGAGTTGTGCATGGGGTGTGTTTGGAACATTTTGTCACCAGCCGACTCCAAAATTCAGCGGTTCCCCATCTCAGCCCAGAAAGCAGGTAGAACAACTTTTGTGGTGTCTTTCAGATGCCTACCGGAGCAATGTAAAAACTACCAGGAGAACTCCTGTCTGGCACCTTCCCCGGTGGAGTTGTGCAGGGGGTGTGTTTGGAACATTTTGTCACCAGCCGAGTCCAAAATTCAGCGGTTCCCCATCTCAGCCCAGAAAGCAGGTAGAACAACTTTTGTGGTGCCTTTCAGCTGCCTACCAAGGTAGTGTAAAAACTACCAAGAGAACTCCTGTCTGGCACCTTCCCCGGTGGAGTTGTGCATGGGGTGTGTTTGGAACATTTTGTCACCGGCCGAGTCCAAAATTCAGCGGTTCCCCATCTCAGCCCAGAAAGCAGGAAGAACAACATTTGCGGTGCCTTTCAGATGCCTACCAAGGTAGTGTAAAAACTACCAGGAGAACTCCTGTCTGGCACCTTCCCCGGTGGAGTTGTGCATGGGGTGTGTTTGGAACATTTTGTCACAAGCCGACTCCAAAATTCAGCGGTTCCCCATCTCAGCCCAGAAAGCAGGTAGAACAACTTTTGTGGTGCCTTTCAGCTGCCTACCAAGGTAGTGTAAAAACTATCAAGAGATCTCCTTTCTGGCACCTTCCCCGGTGGAGTTGTGCATGGGGTGTGTTTGGAACATTTTGTCACCGGCCGAGTCCAAAATTCAGCGGTTCCCCATCTCAGCCCAGAAAGCAGGTAGAACAACTTTTGTGGTGTCTTTCAGATGCCTACCGGACCAATGTAAAAACTACCAGGAGAACTCCTGTCTGGCACCTTCCCCGGTGGAGTTGTGCATGGGGTGTGTTTGGAACATTTTGTCACCAGCCGACTCCAAAATTCAGCGATTCCCCATCTCAGCCCAGAAAGCAGGTAGAACAACTTTTGTGGTGTCTTTCAGATGCCTACCAAGGTAGTGTAAAAACTACCAGGAGAACTCCTGTCTGGCACCTTCCCCGGTGGAGTTGTGCATGGGGTGTGTTTGGAACATTTTGTCACCAGCCGACTCCAAAATTCAGCGTTTCCCCATCTCAGCCCAGAAAGCAGGTAGAACAACTTTTGTGGTGTCTTTCAGATGCCTACCAAGGTAGTGTAAAAACTACTAAGAGAACTCCTGTCTGGCACCTTCCCCGGTGGAGTTGTGCATGGGGTGTGTTTGGAAAATTTTGTCACCGGCCGAGTCCAAAATTCAGCGATTCCCCATCTCAGCCCAGAAAGCAGGTAGAACAACTTTTGTGGTGTCTTTCAGATGCCTACCAAGGTAGTGTAAAAACTACCAAGAGAACTCCTGTCTGGCACCTTCCCCGGTGGAGTTGTGCATGGGGTGTGTTTGGAACATTTTGTCACCAGCCGACTCCAAAATTCAGCGGTTCCCCATCTCAGCCCACAAAGCAGGTACAACAACTTTTCTTGTGCCTTTCAGCTGCCTACCAAGGTAGTGTAAAAACTACCAAGAGAATTCGTTCCTGGCACCTTCCCCGGTGGAGTTGTGCATGGGGTGTCTGTGGAACATTTTGTCACCAGCCGACTCCAAAATTCAGCGGTTCCCCATCTCAGCCCAGAAAGCAGGTACAACAACTTTTGTGGTGTCTTTCAGCTGCCTACCAAGGTAGTGTAAAACTACCAACAGAATTCGTTCCTGGCACCTTCCCCGGTGGAGTTGTGCATGGGGTGTGTTTGGAACATTTTGTCACCGGCCGAGTCCAAAATTCAGCGTTTCCCCATCTCAGCCCAGAAAGCAGGTAGAACAACTTTTGTGGTGTCTTTCAGATGCCTACCAAGGTAGTGTAAAAACTACTAAGAGAACTCCTGTCTGGCACCTTCCCCGGTGGAGTTGTGCATGGGGTGTGTTTGGAAAATTTTGTCACCGGCCGAGTCCAAAATTCAGCGATTCCCCATCTCAGCCCAGAAAGCAGGTAGAACAACTTTTGTGGTGTCTTTCAGATGCCTACCAAGGTAGTGTAAAAACTACCAAGAGAACTCCTGTCTGGCACCTTCCCCGGTGGAGTTGTGCATGGGGTGTGTTTGGAACATTTTGTCAACGGCCGACTCCAAAATTCAGCGGTTCCCCATCTCAGCCCACAAAGCAGGTACAACAACTTTTCTTGTGCCTTTCAGCTGCCTACCAAGGTAGTGTAAAAACTACCAACAGAATTCGTTCCTGGCACCTTCCCCGGTGGAGTTGTGCATGGGGTGTCTGTGAAACATTTTGTCACCGGCCGACTCCAAAATTCAGCGGTTCCCCATCTCAGCCCAGAAAGCAGGTAGAACAACTTTTGTGGTGTCTTTCAGATGCCTACCGGAGCAATGTAAAAACTACCAGGAGAACTCCTGTCTGGCACCTTCCCCGGTGGAGTTGTGCATGGGGTGTGTTTGGAACATTTTGTCACCAGCCGACTCCAAAATTCAGCTGTTCCCCATCTCAGCCCAGAAAGCAGGTAGAACAACTTTTGTGGTGTCTTTCAGATGCCTACCAAGGTAGTGTAAAAACTACTAAGAGAACTCCTGTCTGGCACCTTCCCCGGTGGAGTTGTGCATGGGGTGTGTTTGGAACATTTTGTCACCAGCCGAGTCCAAAATTCAGCGTTTCCCTATCTCAGCCCAGAAAGCAGGTAGAACAACTTTTGTGGTGCCTTTCACCTGCCTACCAAGGTAGTGTAAAAACTACCAGGAGAACTCCTGTCTGGCACCTTCCCCGGTGGAGTTGTGCAGGGGGTGTGTTTGGAACATTTTGTCAACGGCCGACTCCAAAATTCAGCGGTTCCCCATCTCAGCCCACAAAGCAGGTACAACAACTTTTCTTGTGCCTTTCAGCTGCCTACCAAGGTAGTGTAAAAACTACCAACAGAATTCGTTCCTGGCACCTTCCCCGGTGGAGTTGTGCATGGGGTGTCTGTGAAACATTTTGTCACCGGCCGACTCCAAAATTCAGCGGTTCCCCATCTCAGCCCAGAAAGCAGGTAGAACAACTTTTGTGGTGTCTTTCAGATGCCTACCGGAGCAATGTAAAAACTACCAGGAGAACTCCTGTCTGGCACCTTCCCCGGTGGAGTTGTGCAGGGGGTGTGTTTGGAACATTTTATCACCAGCCGAGTCCAAAATTCAGCTGTTCCCCATCTCAGCCCAGAAAGCAGGTAGAACAACTTTTGTGGTGTCTTTCAGATGCCTACCAAGGTAGTGTAAAAACTACGAAGAGAACTCCTATCTGGCACCTTCCCCGGTGGAGTTGTGCATGGGGTGTGTTTGGAACATTTTGTCACCGGCCGAGTCCAAAATTCAGCGTTTCCCCATCTCAGCCCAGAAAGCAGGTAGAACAACTTTTGTGGTGTCTTTCAGATGCCTACCAAGGTAGTGTAAAAACTACCAGGAGAACTCCTGTCTGGCACCTTCCCCGGTGGAGTTGTGCATGGGGTGTGTTTGGAACATTTTGTCACCAGCCGACTCCAAAATTCAGCGTTTCCCCATCTCAGCCCAGAAAGCAGGTAGAACAACTTTTGTGGTGTCTTTCAGATGCCTACCAAGGTAGTGTAAAAACTACTAAGAGAACTCCTGTCTGGCACCTTCCCCGGTGGAGTTGTGCATGGGGTGTGTTTGGAACATTTTGTCACCAGCCGAGTCCAAAATTCAGCGTTTCCCTATCTCAGCCCAGAAAGCAGGTAGAACAACTTTTGTGGTGCCTTTCAGCTGCCTACCAAGGTAGTGTAAAAACTACCAGGAGAACTCCTGTCTGGCACCTTCCCCGGTGGAGTTGTGCATGGGGTGTGTTTGGAACATTTTGTCACCAGCCGACTCCAAAATTCAGCGTTTCCCCATCTCAGCCCAGAAAGCAGGTAGAACAACTTTTGTGGTGTCTTTCAGATGCCTACCAAGGTAGTGTAAAAACTACCAACAGAATTCGTTCCTGGCACCTTCCCCGGTGGAGTTGTGCATGGGGTGTCTGTGGAACATTTTGTCACCAGCCGAGTCCAAAATTCAGCGGTTCCCCATCTCAGCCCAGAAAGCAGGTACAACAACTTTTGTGGTGTCTTTCAGCTGCCTACCAAGGTAGTGTAAAAACTACCAACAGAATTCGTTCCTGGCACCTTCCCCGGTGGAGTTGTGCATGGGGTGTGTTTGGAACATTTTGTCACCGGCCGAGTCCAAAATTCAGCGTTTCCCCATCTCAGCCCAGAAAGCAGGTAGAACAACTTTTGTGGTGTCTTTCAGATGCCTACCAAGGTAGTGTAAAAACTACCAACAGAATTCGTTCCTGGCACCTTCCCCGGTGGAGTTGTGCATGGGGTGTCTGTGAAACATTTTGTCACCGGCCGACTCCAAAATTCAGCGGTTCCCCATCTCAGCCCAGAAAGCAGGTAGAACAACTTTTGTGGTGTCTTTCAGATGCCTACCGGAGCAATGTAAAAACTACCAGGAGAACTCCTGTCTGGCACCTTCCCCGGTGGAGTTGTGCAGGGGGTGTTTTTGGAACATTTTGTCACCAGCCGACTCCAAAATTCAGCGTTTCCCCATCTCAGCCCAGAAAGCAGGCAGAACAACTTTTGTGGTGTCTTTCAGATGCCTACCAAGGTAGTGTAAAAACTACCAGGAGAACTCCTGTCTGGCACCTTCCCCGGTGGAGTTGTGCATGGGGTGTGTTTGGAACATTTTGTCACCAGCCGACTCCAAAATTCAGCGGTTCCCCATCTCAGCCCAGAAAGCAGGTAGAACAACTTTTGTGGTGTCTTTCAGATGCCTACCGGAGCAATGTAAAAACTACCAGGAGAACTCCTGTCTGGCACCTTCCCCGGTGGAGTTGTGCAGGGGGTGTGTTTGGAACATTTTGTCACCAGCCGAGTCCAAAATTCAGCGGTTCCCCATCTCAGCCCAGAAAGCAGGTAGAACAACTTTTGTGGTGCCTTTCAGCTGCCTACCAAGGTAGTGTAAAAACTACCAACAGAATTCGTTCCTGGCACCTTCCCCGGTGGAGTTGTGCATGGGGTGTGTTTGGAACATTTTGTCACCGGCCGAGTCCAAAATTCAGCGGTTCCCCATCTCAGCCCAGAAAGCAGGAAGAACAACATTTGCGGTGCCTTTCAAATGCCTACCAAGGTAGTGTAAAAACTACCAGGAGAACTCCTGTCTGGCACCTTCCCCGGTGGAGTTGTGCATGGGGTGTGTTTGGAACATTTTGTCACAAGCCGACTCCAAAATTCAGCGGTTCCCCATCTCAGCCCAGAAAGCAGGTAGAACAACTTTTGTGGTGCCTTTCAGCTGCCTACCAAGGTAGTGTGAAAACTATCAAGAGATCTCCTTTCTGGCACCTTCCCCGGTGGAGTTGTGCATGGGGTGTGTTTGGAACATTTTGTCACCGGCCGAGTCCAAAATTCAGCGGTTCCCCATCTCAGCCCAGAAAGCAGGTAGAACAACTTTTGTGGTGTCTTTCAGATGCCTACCGGACCAATGTAAAAACTACCAGGAGAACTCCTGTCTGGCACCTTCCCCGGTGGAGTTGTGCATGGGGTGTGTTTGGAACATTTTGTCACCAGCCGACTCCAAAATTCAGCGATTCCCCATCTCAGCCCAGAAAGCAGGTAGAACAACTTTTGTGGTGTCTTTCAGATGCCTACCAAGGTAGTGTAAAAACTACCAGGAGAACTCCTGTCTGGCACCTTCCCCGGTGGAGTTGTGCATGGGGTGTGTTTGGAACATTTTGTCACCAGCCGACTCCAAAATTCAGCGTTTCCCCATCTCAGCCCAGAAAGCAGGTAGAACAACTTTTGTGGTGTCTTTCAGATGCCTACCAAGGTAGTGTAAAAACTACTAAGAGAACTCCTGTCTGGCACCTTCCCCGGTGGAGTTGTGCATGGGGTGTGTTTGGAAAATTTTGTCACCGGCCGAGTCCAAAATTCAGCGATTCCCCATCTCAGCCCAGAAAGCAGGTAGAACAAGTTTTGTGGTGTCTTTCAGATGCCTACCAAGGTAGTGTAAAAACTACTAAGAGAACTCCTGTCTGGCACCTTCCCCGGTGGAGTTGTGCAGGGGGTGTGTTTGGAACATTTTGTCACCGGCCGACTCCAAAATTCAGCGTTTCCCCATCTCAGCCCAGAAAGCAGGTAGAACAACTTTTGTGGTGTCTTTCAGATGCCTACCAAGGTAGTGTAAAAACTACCAACAGAATTCGTTCCTGGCACCTTCCCCGGTGGAGTTGTGCATGGGGTGTCTGTGAAACATTTTGTCACCAGCCGACTCCAAAATTCAGCGGTTCCCCATCTCAGCCCAGAAAGCAGGTAGAACAACTTTTGTGGTGTCTTTCAGATGCCTACCGGAGCAATGTAAAAACTACCAGGAGAACTCCTGTCTGGCACCTTCCCCGGTGGAGTTGTGCAGGGGGTGTTTTTGGAACATTTTGTCACCAGCCGACTCCAAAATTCAGCGTTTCCCCATCTCAGCCCAGAAAGCAGGAAGAACAACTTTTGTGGTGTCTTTCAGATGCCTACCAAGGTAGTGTAAAAACTACCAGGAGAACTCCTGTCTGGCACCTTCCCCGGTGGAGTTGTGCATGGGGTGTGTTTGGAACATTTTGTCACCAGCCGACTCCAAAATTCAGCGGTTCCCCATCTCAGCCCAGAAAGCAGGTAGAACAACTTTTGTGGTGTCTTTCAGATGCCTACCGGAGCAATGTAAAAACTACCAGGAGAACTCCTGTCTGGCACCTTCCCCGGTGGAGTTGTGCATGGGGTGTCTGTGGAACATTTTGTCACCAGCCGAGTCCAAAATTCAGCGGTTCCCCATCTCAGCCCAGAAAGCAGGTAGAACAACTTTTGTGGTGCCTTTCAGCTGCCTACCAAGGTAGTGTAAAAACTACCAAGAGAACTCCTGTCTGGCACCTTCCCCGGTGGAGTTGTGCATGGGGTGTGTTTGGAACATTTTGTCACCGGCCGAGTCCAAAATTCAGCGGTTCCCCATCTCAGCCCAGAAAGCAGGAAGAACAACATTTGCGGTGCCTTTCAAATGCCTACCAAGGTAGTGTAAAAACTACCAGGAGAACTCCTGTCTGGCACCTTCCCCGGTGGAGTTGTGCATGGGGTGTGTTTGGAACATTTTGTCACAAGCCGACTCCAAAATTCAGCGGTTCCCCATCTCAGCCCAGAAAGCAGGTAGAACAACTTTTGTGGTGCCTTTCAGCTGCCTACCAAGGTAGTGTAAAAACTATCAAGAGATCTCCTTTCTGGCACCTTCCCCGGTGGAGTTGTGCATGGGGTGTGTTTGGAACATTTTGTCACCGGCCGAGTCCAAAATTCAGCGGTTCCCCATCTCAGCCCAGAAAGCAGGTAGAACAACTTTTGTGGTGTCTTTCAGATGCCTACCGGACCAATGTAAAAACTACCAGGAGAACTCCTGTCTGGCACCTTCCCCGGTGGAGTTGTGCAGGGGGTGTGTTTGGAACATTTTGTCACCAGCCGACTCCAAAATTCAGCGATTCCCCATCTCAGCCCAGAAAGCAGGTAGAACAACTTTTGTGGTGTCTTTCAGATGCCTACCAAGGTAGTGTAAAAACTACCAGGAGAACTCCTGTCTGGCACCTTCCCCGGTGGAGTTGTGCATGGGGTGTGTTTGGAACATTTTGTCACCAGCCGACTCCAAAATTCAGCGTTTCCCCATCTCAGCCCAGAAAGCAGGTAGAACAACTTTTGTGGTGTCTTTCAGATGCCTACCAAGGTAGTGTAAAAACTACTAAGAGAACTCCTGTCTGGCACCTTCCCCGGTGGAGTTGTGCATGGGGTGTGTTTGGAAAATTTTGTCACCGGCCGAGTCCAAAATTCAGCGATTCCCCATCTCAGCCCAGAAAGCAGGTAGAACAACTTTTGTGGTGTCTTTCAGATGCCTACCAAGGTAGTGTAAAAACTACCAAGAGAACTCCTGTCTGGCACCTTCCCCGGTGGAGTTGTGCATGGGGTGTGTTTGGAACATTTTGTCACCAGCCGACTCCAAAATTCAGCGGTTCCCCATCTCAGCCCACAAAGCAGGTACAACAACTTTTCTTGTGCCTTTCAGCTGCCTACCAAGGTAGTGTAAAAACTACCAAGAGAATTCGTTCCTGGCACCTTCCCCGGTGGAGTTGTGCATGGGGTGTCTGTGGAACATTTTGTCACCAGCCGACTCCAAAATTCAGCGGTTCCCCATCTCAGCCCAGAAAGCAGGTACAACAACTTTTGTGGTGTCTTTCAGCTGCCTACCAAGGTAGTGTAAAAACTACCAACAGAATTCGTTCCTGGCACCTTCCCCGGTGGAGTTGTGCATGGGGTGTGTTTGGAACATTTTGTCACCGGCCGAGTCCAAAATTCAGCGTTTCCCCATCTCAGCCCAGAAAGCAGGTAGAACAACTTTTGTGGTGTCTTTCAGATGCCTACCAAGGTAGTGTAAAAACTACTAAGAGAACTCCTGTCTGGCACCTTCCCCGGTGGAGTTGTGCATGGGGTGTCTGTGGAACATTTTGTCACCAGCCGACTCCAAAATTCAGCGGTTCCCCATCTCAGCCCAGAAAGCAGGTACAACAACTTTTGTGGTGTCTTTCAGCTGCCTACCAAGGTAGTGTAAAAACTACCAACAGAATTCGTTCCTGGCACCTTCCCCGGTGGAGTTGTGCATGGGGTGTGTTTGGAACATTTTGTCACCGGCCGAGTCCAAAATTCAGCGTTTCCCCATCTCAGCCCAGAAAGCAGGCAGAACAACTTTTGTGGTGTCTTTCAGATGCCTACCAAGGTAGTGTAAAAACTACCAGGAGAACTCCTGTCTGGCACCTTCCCCGGTGGAGTTGTGCATGGGGTGTGTTTGGAACATTTTGTCACCAGCCGACTCCAAAATTCAGCGGTTCCCCATCTCAGCCCAGAAAGCAGGTAGAACAACTTTTGTGGTGTCTTTCAGATGCCTACCGGAGCAATGTAAAAACTACCAGGAGAACTCCTGTCTGGCACCTTCCCCGGTGGAGTTGTGCAGGGGGTGTGTTTGGAACATTTTGTCACCAGCCGAGTCCAAAATTCAGCGGTTCCCCATCTCAGCCCAGAAAGCAGGTAGAACAACTTTTGTGGTGTCTTTCAGCTGCCTACCAAGGTAGTGTAAAAACTACCAAGAGAACTCCTGTCTGGCACCTTCCCCGGTGGAGTTGTGCATGGGGTGTGTTTGGAACATTTTGTCACCGGCCGAGTCCAAAATTCAGCGGTTCCCCATCTCAGCCCAGAAAGCAGGAAGAACAACATTTGCGGTGCCTTTCAAATGCCTACCAAGGTAGTGTAAAAACTACCAGGAGAACTCCTGTCTGGCACCTTCCCCGGTGGAGTTGTGCATGGGGTGTGTTTGGAACATTTTGTCACAAGCCGACTCCAAAATTCAGCGGTTCCCCATCTCAGCCCAGAAAGCAGGTAGAACAACTTTTGTGGTGCCTTTCAGCTGCCTACCAAGGTAGTGTGAAAACTATCAAGAGATCTCCTTTCTGGCACCTTCCCCGGTGGAGTTGTGCATGGGGTGTGTTTGGAACATTTTGTCACCGGCCGAGTCCAAAATTCAGCGGTTCCCCATCTCAGCCCAGAAAGCAGGTAGAACAACTTTTGTGGTGTCTTTCAGATGCCTACCGGACCAATGTAAAAACTACCAGGAGAACTCCTGTCTGGCACCTTCCCCGGTGGAGTTGTGCATGGGGTGTGTTTGGAACATTTTGTCACCAGCCGACTCCAAAATTCAGCGATTCCCCATCTCAGCCCAGAAAGCAGGTAGAACAACTTTTGTGGTGTCTTTCAGATGCCTACCAAGGTAGTGTAAAAACTACCAGGAGAACTCCTGTCTGGCACCTTCCCCGGTGGAGTTGTGCATGGGGTGTGTTTGGAACATTTTGTCACCAGCCGACTCCAAAATTCAGCGTTTCCCCATCTCAGCCCAGAAAGCAGGTAGAACAACTTTTGTGGTGTCTTTCAGATGCCTACCAAGGTAGTGTAAAAACTACTAAGAGAACTCCTGTCTGGCACCTTCCCCGGTGGAGTTGTGCATGGGGTGTGTTTGGAAAATTTTGTCACCGGCCGAGTCCAAAATTCAGCGATTCCCCATCTCAGCCCAGAAAGCAGGTAGAACAAGTTTTGTGGTGTCTTTCAGATGCCTACCAAGGTAGTGTAAAAACTACCAACAGAATTCGTTCCTGGCACCTTCCCCGGTGGAGTTGTGCATGGGGTGTGTTTGGAACATTTTGTCACCGGCCGAGTCCAAAATTCAGCGTTTCCCCATCTCAGCCCAGAAAGCAGGTAGAACAACTTTTGTGGTGTCTTTCAGATGCCTACCAAGGTAGTGTAAAAACTACCAACAGAATTCGTTCCTGGCACCTTCCCCGGTGGAGTTGTGCATGGGGTGTCTGTGAAACATTTTGTCACCGGCCGACTCCAAAATTCAGCGGTTCCCCATCTCAGCCCAGAAAGCAGGTAGAACAACTTTTGTGGTGTCTTTCAGATGCCTACCGGAGCAATGTAAAAACTACCAGGAGAACTCCTGTCTGGCACCTTCCCCGGTGGAGTTGTGCAGGGGGTGTTTTTGGAACATTTTGTCACCAGCCGACTCCAAAATTCAGCGTTTCCCCATCTCAGCCCAGAAAGCAGGAAGAACAACTTTTGTGGTGTCTTTCAGATGCCTACCAAGGTAGTGTAAAAACTACCAGGAGAACTCCTGTCTGGCACCTTCCCCGGTGGAGTTGTGCATGGGGTGTGTTTGGAACATTTTGTCACCAGCCGACTCCAAAATTCAGCGGTTCCCCATCTCAGCCCAGAAAGCAGGTAGAACAACTTTTGTGGTGTCTTTCAGATGCCTACCGGAGCAATGTAAAAACTACCAGGAGAACTCCTGTCTGGCACCTTCCCCGGTGGAGTTGTGCATGGGGTGTCTGTGGAACATTTTGTCACCAGCCGAGTCCAAAATTCAGCGGTTCCCCATCTCAGCCCAGAAAGCAGGTAGAACAACTTTTGTGGTGCCTTTCAGCTGCCTACCAAGGTAGTGTAAAAACTACCAAGAGAACTCCTGTCTGGCACCTTCCCCGGTGGAGTTGTGCATGGGGTGTGTTTGGAACATTTTGTCACCGGCCGAGTCCAAAATTCAGCGGTTCCCCATCTCAGCCCAGAAAGCAGGAAGAACAACATTTGCGGTGCCTTTCAAATGCCTACCAAGGTAGTGTAAAAACTACCAGGAGAACTCCTGTCTGGCACCTTCCCCGGTGGAGTTGTGCATGGGGTGTGTTTGGAACATTTTGTCACAAGCCGACTCCAAAATTCAGCGGTTCCCCATCTCAGCCCAGAAAGCAGGTAGAACAACTTTTGTGGTGCCTTTCAGCTGCCTACCAAGGTAGTGTAAAAACTATCAAGAGATCTCCTTTCTGGCACCTTCCCCGGTGGAGTTGTGCATGGGGTGTGTTTGGAACATTTTGTCACCGGCCGAGTCCAAAATTCAGCGGTTCCCCATCTCAGCCCAGAAAGCAGGTAGAACAACTTTTGTGGTGTCTTTCAGATGCCTACCGGACCAATGTAAAAACTACCAGGAGAACTCCTGTCTGGCACCTTCCCCGGTGGAGTTGTGCATGGGGTGTGTTTGGAACATTTTGTCACCAGCCGACTCCAAAATTCAGCGATTCCCCATCTCAGCCCAGAAAGCAGGTAGAACAACTTTTGTGGTGTCTTTCAGATGCCTACCAAGGTAGTGTAAAAACTACCAGGAGAACTCCTGTCTGGCACCTTCCCCGGTGGAGTTGTGCATGGGGTGTGTTTGGAACATTTTGTCACCAGCCGACTCCAAAATTCAGCGTTTCCCCATCTCAGCCCAGAAAGCAGGTAGAACAACTTTTGTGGTGTCTTTCAGATGCCTACCAAGGTAGTGTAAAAACTACTAAGAGAACTCCTGTCTGGCACCTTCCCCGGTGGAGTTGTGCATGGGGTGTGTTTGGAAAATTTTGTCACCGGCCGAGTCCAAAATTCAGCGATTCCCCATCTCAGCCCAGAAAGCAGGTAGAACAACTTTTGTGGTGTCTTTCAGATGCCTACCAAGGTAGTGTAAAAACTACCAAGAGAACTCCTGTCTGGCACCTTCCCCGGTGGAGTTGTGCATGGGGTGTGTTTGGAACATTTTGTCACCAGCCGACTCCAAAATTCAGCGGTTCCCCATCTCAGCCCACAAAGCAGGTACAACAACTTTTCTTGTGCCTTTCAGCTGCCTACCAAGGTAGTGTAAAAACTACCAAGAGAATTCGTTCCTGGCACCTTCCCCGGTGGAGTTGTGCATGGGGTGTCTGTGGAACATTTTGTCACCAGCCGAGTCCAAAATTCAGCGGTTCCCCATCTCAGCCCAGAAAGCAGGTACAACAACTTTTGTGGTGTCTTTCAGCTGCCTACCAAGGTAGTGTAAAAACTACCAACAGAATTCGTTCCTGGCACCTTCCCCGGTGGAGTTGTGCATGGGGTGTGTTTGGAACATTTTGTCACCGGCCGAGTCCAAAATTCAGCGTTTCCCCATCTCAGCCCAGAAAGCAGGTAGAACAACTTTTGTGGTGTCTTTCAGATGCCTACCAAGGTAGTGTAAAAACTACTAAGAGAACTCCTGTCTGGCACCTTCCCCGGTGGAGTTGTGCATGGGGTGTGTTTGGAAAATTTTGTCACCGGCCGAGTCCAAAATTCAGCGATTCCCCATCTCAGCCCAGAAAGCAGGTAGAACAACTTTTGTGGTGTCTTTCAGATGCCTACCAAGGTAGTGTAAAAACTACCAAGAGAACTCCTGTCTGGCACCTTCCCCGGTGGAGTTGTGCATGGGGTGTGTTTGGAACATTTTGTCAACGGCCGACTCCAAAATTCAGCGGTTCCCCATCTCAGCCCACAAAGCAGGTACAACAACTTTTCTTGTGCCTTTCAGCTGCCTACCAAGGTAGTGTAAAAACTACCAACAGAATTCGTTCCTGGCACCTTCCCCGGTGGAGTTGTGCATGGGGTGTGTTTGGAACATTTTGTCACCGGCCGAGTCCAAAATTCAGCGTTTCCCCATCTCAGCCCAGAAAGCAGGCAGAACAACTTTTGTGGTGTCTTTCAGATGCCTACCAAGGTAGTGTAAAAACTACCAGGAGAACTCCTGTCTGGCACCTTCCCCGGTGGAGTTGTGCATGGGGTGTGTTTGGAACATTTTGTCACCAGCCGACTCCAAAATTCAGCGGTTCCCCATCTCAGCCCAGAAAGCAGGTAGAACAACTTTTGTGGTGTCTTTCAGATGCCTACCGGAGCAATGTAAAAACTACCAGGAGAACTCCTGTCTGGCACCTTCCCCGGTGGAGTTGTGCAGGGGGTGTGTTTGGAACATTTTGTCACCAGCCGAGTCCAAAATTCAGCGGTTCCCCATCTCAGCCCAGAAAGCAGGTAGAACAACTTTTGTGGTGTCTTTCAGCTGCCTACCAAGGTAGTGTAAAAACTACCAAGAGAACTCCTGTCTGGCACCTTCCCCGGTGGAGTTGTGCATGGGGTGTGTTTGGAACATTTTGTCACCGGCCGAGTCCAAAATTCAGCGGTTCCCCATCTCAGCCCAGAAAGCAGGAAGAACAACATTTGCGGTGCCTTTCAAATGCCTACCAAGGTAGTGTAAAAACTACCAGGAGAACTCCTGTCTGGCACCTTCCCCGGTGGAGTTGTGCATGGGGTGTGTTTGGAACATTTTGTCACAAGCCGACTCCAAAATTCAGCGGTTCCCCATCTCAGCCCAGAAAGCAGGTAGAACAACTTTTGTGGTGCCTTTCAGCTGCCTACCAAGGTAGTGTGAAAACTATCAAGAGATCTCCTTTCTGGCACCTTCCCCGGTGGAGTTGTGCATGGGGTGTGTTTGGAACATTTTGTCACCGGCCGAGTCCAAAATTCAGCGGTTCCCCATCTCAGCCCAGAAAGCAGGTAGAACAACTTTTGTGGTGTCTTTCAGATGCCTACCGGACCAATGTAAAAACTACCAGGAGAACTCCTGTCTGGCACCTTCCCCGGTGGAGTTGTGCATGGGGTGTGTTTGGAACATTTTGTCACCAGCCGACTCCAAAATTCAGCGATTCCCCATCTCAGCCCAGAAAGCAGGTAGAACAACTTTTGTGGTGTCTTTCAGATGCCTACCAAGGTAGTGTAAAAACTACCAGGAGAACTCCTGTCTGGCACCTTCCCCGGTGGAGTTGTGCATGGGGTGTGTTTGGAACATTTTGTCACCAGCCGACTCCAAAATTCAGCGTTTCCCCATCTCAGCCCAGAAAGCAGGTAGAACAACTTTTGTGGTGTCTTTCAGATGCCTACCAAGGTAGTGTAAAAACTACTAAGAGAACTCCTGTCTGGCACCTTCCCCGGTGGAGTTGTGCATGGGGTGTGTTTGGAAAATTTTGTCACCGGCCGAGTCCAAAATTCAGCGATTCCCCATCTCAGCCCAGAAAGCAGGTAGAACAAGTTTTGTGGTGTCTTTCAGATGCCTACCAAGGTAGTGTAAAAACTACCAACAGAATTCGTTCCTGGCACCTTCCCCGGTGGAGTTGTGCATGGGGTGTGTTTGGAACATTTTGTCACCGGCCGAGTCCAAAATTCAGCGTTTCCCCATCTCAGCCCAGAAAGCAGGTAGAACAACTTTTGTGGTGTCTTTCAGATGCCTACCAAGGTAGTGTAAAAACTACCAACAGAATTCGTTCCTGGCACCTTCCCCGGTGGAGTTGTGCATGGGGTGTCTGTGAAACATTTTGTCACCGGCCGACTCCAAAATTCAGCGGTTCCCCATCTCAGCCCAGAAAGCAGGTAGAACAACTTTTGTGGTGTCTTTCAGATGCCTACCGGAGCAATGTAAAAACTACCAGGAGAACTCCTGTCTGGCACCTTCCCCGGTGGAGTTGTGCAGGGGGTGTTTTTGGAACATTTTGTCACCAGCCGACTCCAAAATTCAGCGTTTCCCCATCTCAGCCCAGAAAGCAGGAAGAACAACTTTTGTGGTGTCTTTCAGATGCCTACCAAGGTAGTGTAAAAACTACCAGGAGAACTCCTGTCTGGCACCTTCCCCGGTGGAGTTGTGCATGGGGTGTGTTTGGAACATTTTGTCACCAGCCGACTCCAAAATTCAGCGGTTCCCCATCTCAGCCCAGAAAGCAGGTAGAACAACTTTTGTGGTGTCTTTCAGATGCCTACCGGAGCAATGTAAAAACTACCAGGAGAACTCCTGTCTGGCACCTTCCCCGGTGGAGTTGTGCAGGGGGTGTGTTTGGAACATTTTGTCACCAGCCGAGTCCAAAATTCAGCGGTTCCCCATCTCAGCCCAGAAAGCAGGTAGAACAACTTTTGTGGTGTCTTTCAGCTGCCTACCAAGGTAGTGTAAAAACTACCAAGAGAACTCCTGTCTGGCACCTTCCCCGGTGGAGTTGTGCATGGGGTGTGTTTGGAACATTTTGTCACCGGCCGAGTCCAAAATTCAGCGGTTCCCCATCTCAGCCCAGAAAGCAGGAAGAACAACATTTGCGGTGCCTTTCAAATGCCTACCAAGGTAGTGTAAAAACTACCAGGAGAACTCCTGTCTGGCACCTTCCCCGGTGGAGTTGTGCATGGGGTGTGTTTGGAACATTTTGTCACCAGCCGACTCCAAAATTCAGCGGTTCCCCATCTCAGCCCAGAAAGCAGGTAGAACAACTTTTGTGGTGCCTTTCAGCTGCCTACCAAGGTAGTGTGAAAACTATCAAGAGATCTCCTTTCTGGCACCTTCCCCGGTGGAGTTGTGCATGGGGTGTGTTTGGAACATTTTGTCACCGGCCGAGTCCAAAATTCAGCGGTTCCCCATCTCAGCCCAGAAAGCAGGTAGAACAACTTTTGTGGTGTCTTTCAGATGCCTACCGGACCAATGTAAAAACTACCAGGAGAACTCCTGTCTGGCACCTTCCCCGGTGGAGTTGTGCATGGGGTGTGTTTGGAACATTTTGTCACCAGCCGACTCCAAAATTCAGCGATTCCCCATCTCAGCCCAGAAAGCAGGTAGAACAACTTTTGTGGTGTCTTTCAGATGCCTACCAAGGTAGTGTAAAAACTACCAGGAGAACTCCTGTCTGGCACCTTCCCCGGTGGAGTTGTGCATGGGGTGTGTTTGGAACATTTTGTCACCAGCCGACTCCAAAATTCAGCGTTTCCCCATCTCAGCCCAGAAAGCAGGTAGAACAACTTTTGTGGTGTCTTTCAGATGCCTACCAAGGTAGTGTAAAAACTACTAAGAGAACTCCTGTCTGGCACCTTCCCCGGTGGAGTTGTGCATGGGGTGTGTTTGGAAAATTTTGTCACCGGCCGAGTCCAAAATTCAGCGATTCCCCATCTCAGCCCAGAAAGCAGGTAGAACAAGTTTTGTGGTGTCTTTCAGATGCCTACCAAGGTAGTGTAAAAACTACCAACAGAATTCGTTCCTGGCACCTTCCCCGGTGGAGTTGTGCATGGGGTGTGTTTGGAACATTTTGTCACCGGCCGAGTCCAAAATTCAGCGTTTCCCCATCTCAGCCCAGAAAGCAGGTAGAACAACTTTTGTGGTGTCTTTCAGATGCCTACCAAGGTAGTGTAAAAACTACCAACAGAATTCGTTCCTGGCACCTTCCCCGGTGGAGTTGTGCATGGGGTGTCTGTGAAACATTTTGTCACCGGCCGACTCCAAAATTCAGCGGTTCCCCATCTCAGCCCAGAAAGCAGGTAGAACAACTTTTGTGGTGTCTTTCAGATGCCTACCGGAGCAATGTAAAAACTACCAGGAGAACTCCTGTCTGGCACCTTCCCCGGTGGAGTTGTGCAGGGGGTGTTTTTGGAACATTTTGTCACCAGCCGACTCCAAAATTCAGCGTTTCCCCATCTCAGCCCAGAAAGCAGGAAGAACAACTTTTGTGGTGTCTTTCAGATGCCTACCAAGGTAGTGTAAAAACTACCAGGAGAACTCCTGTCTGGCACCTTCCCCGGTGGAGTTGTGCATGGGGTGTGTTTGGAACATTTTGTCACCAGCCGACTCCAAAATTCAGCGGTTCCCCATCTCAGCCCAGAAAGCAGGTAGAACAACTTTTGTGGTGTCTTTCAGATGCCTACCGGAGCAATGTAAAAACTACCAGGAGAACTCCTGTCTGGCACCTTCCCCGGTGGAGTTGTGCATGGGGTGTCTGTGGAACATTTTGTCACCAGCCGAGTCCAAAATTCAGCGGTTCCCCATCTCAGCCCAGAAAGCAGGTAGAACAACTTTTGTGGTGCCTTTCAGCTGCCTACCAAGGTAGTGTAAAAACTACCAAGAGAACTCCTGTCTGGCACCTTCCCCGGTGGAGTTGTGCATGGGGTGTGTTTGGAACATTTTGTCACCGGCCGAGTCCAAAATTCAGCGGTTCCCCATCTCAGCCCAGAAAGCAGGAAGAACAACATTTGCGGTGCCTTTCAAATGCCTACCAAGGTAGTGTAAAAACTACCAGGAGAACTCCTGTCTGGCACCTTCCCCGGTGGAGTTGTGCATGGGGTGTGTTTGGAACATTTTGTCACAAGCCGACTCCAAAATTCAGCGGTTCCCCATCTCAGCCCAGAAAGCAGGTAGAACAACTTTTGTGGTGCCTTTCAGCTGCCTACCAAGGTAGTGTAAAAACTATCAAGAGATCTCCTTTCTGGCACCTTCCCCGGTGGAGTTGTGCATGGGGTGTGTTTGGAACATTTTGTCACCGGCCGAGTCCAAAATTCAGCGGTTCCCCATCTCAGCCCAGAAAGCAGGTAGAACAACTTTTGTGGTGTCTTTCAGATGCCTACCGGACCAATGTAAAAACTACCAGGAGAACTCCTGTCTGGCACCTTCCCCGGTGGAGTTGTGCATGGGGTGTGTTTGGAACATTTTGTCACCAGCCGACTCCAAAATTCAGCGATTCCCCATCTCAGCCCAGAAAGCAGGTAGAACAACTTTTGTGGTGTCTTTCAGATGCCTACCAAGGTAGTGTAAAAACTACCAGGAGAACTCCTGTCTGGCACCTTCCCCGGTGGAGTTGTGCATGGGGTGTGTTTGGAACATTTTGTCACCAGCCGACTCCAAAATTCAGCGTTTCCCCATCTCAGCCCAGAAAGCAGGTAGAACAACTTTTGTGGTGTCTTTCAGATGCCTACCAAGGTAGTGTAAAAACTACTAAGAGAACTCCTGTCTGGCACCTTCCCCGGTGGAGTTGTGCATGGGGTGTGTTTGGAAAATTTTGTCACCGGCCGAGTCCAAAATTCAGCGATTCCCCATCTCAGCCCAGAAAGCAGGTAGAACAACTTTTGTGGTGTCTTTCAGATGCCTACCAAGGTAGTGTAAAAACTACCAAGAGAACTCCTGTCTGGCACCTTCCCCGGTGGAGTTGTGCATGGGGTGTGTTTGGAACATTTTGTCACCAGCCGACTCCAAAATTCAGCGGTTCCCCATCTCAGCCCACAAAGCAGGTACAACAACTTTTCTTGTGCCTTTCAGCTGCCTACCAAGGTAGTGTAAAAACTACCAAGAGAATTCGTTCCTGGCACCTTCCCCGGTGGAGTTGTGCATGGGGTGTCTGTGGAACATTTTGTCACCAGCCGAGTCCAAAATTCAGCGGTTCCCCATCTCAGCCCAGAAAGCAGGTACAACAACTTTTGTGGTGTCTTTCAGCTGCCTACCAAGGTAGTGTAAAAACTACCAACAGAATTCGTTCCTGGCACCTTCCCCGGTGGAGTTGTGCATGGGGTGTGTTTGGAACATTTTGTCACCGGCCGAGTCCAAAATTCAGCGTTTCCCCATCTCAGCCCAGAAAGCAGGTAGAACAACTTTTGTGGTGTCTTTCAGATGCCTACCAAGGTAGTGTAAAAACTACTAAGAGAACTCCTGTCTGGCACCTTCCCCGGTGGAGTTGTGCATGGGGTGTGTTTGGAAAATTTTGTCACCGGCCGAGTCCAAAATTCAGCGATTCCCCATCTCAGCCCAGAAAGCAGGTAGAACAACTTTTGTGGTGTCTTTCAGATGCCTACCAAGGTAGTGTAAAAACTACCAAGAGAACTCCTGTCTGGCACCTTCCCCGGTGGAGTTGTGCATGGGGTGTGTTTGGAACATTTTGTCAACGGCCGACTCCAAAATTCAGCGGTTCCCCATCTCAGCCCACAAAGCAGGTACAACAACTTTTCTTGTGCCTTTCAGCTGCCTACCAAGGTAGTGTAAAAACTACCAACAGAATTCGTTCCTGGCACCTTCCCCGGTGGAGTTGTGCAGGGGGTGTCTGTGAAACATTTTGTCACCGGCCGACTCCAAAATTCAGCGGTTCCCCATCTCAGCCCAGAAAGCAGGTAGAACAACTTTTGTGGTGTCTTTCAGATGCCTACCGGAGCAATGTAAAAACTACCAGGAGAACGCCTGTCTGGCACCTTCCCCGGTGGAGTTGTGCATGGGGTGTGTTTGGAACATTTTGTCACCAGCCGACTCCAAAATTCAGCTGTTCCCCATCTCAGCCCAGAAAGCAGGTAGAACAACTTTTGTGGTGTCTTTCAGATGCCTACCAAGGTAGTGTAAAAACTACTAAGAGAACTCCTGTCTGGCACCTTCCCCGGTGGAGTTGTGCATGGGGTGTGTTTGGAACATTTTGTCACCAGCCGAGTCCAAAATTCAGCGTTTCCCCATCTCAGCCCAGAAAGCAGGTAGAACAACTTTTGTGGTGCCTTTCAGCTGCCTACCAAGGTAGTGTAAAAACTACCAGGAGAACTCCTGTCTGGCACCTTCCCCGGTGGAGTTGTGCATGGGGTGTGTTTGGAACATTTTGTCAACGGCCGACTCCAAAATTCAGCGGTTCCCCATCTCAGCCCACAAAGCAGGTACAACAACTTTTCTTGTGCCTTTCAGCTGCCTACCAAGGTAGTGTAAAAACTACCAACAGAATTCGTTCCTGGCACCTTCCCCGGTGGAGTTGTGCATGGGGTGTCTGTGAAACATTTTGTCACCGGCCGACTCCAAAATTCAGCGGTTCCCCATCTCAGCCCAGAAAGCAGGTAGAACAACTTTTGTGGTGTCTTTCAGATGCCTACCGGAGCAATGTAAAAACTACCAGGAGAACTCCTGTCTGGCACCTTCCCCGGTGGAGTTGTGCAGGGGGTGTGTTTGGAACATTTTATCACCAGCCGAGTCCAAAATTCAGCTGTTCCCCATCTCAGCCCAGAAAGCAGGTAGAACAACTTTTGTGGTGTCTTTCAGATGCCTACCAAGGTAGTGTAAAAACTACGAAGAGAACTCCTATCTGGCACCTTCCCCGGTGGAGTTGTGCATGGGGTGTGTTTGGAACATTTTGTCACCGGCCGAGTCCAAAATTCAGCGTTTCCCCATCTCAGCCCAGAAAGCAGGTAGAACAACTTTTGTGGTGTCTTTCAGATGCCTACCAAGGTAGTGTAAAAACTACCAGGAGAACTCCTGTCTGGCACCTTCCCCGGTGGAGTTGTGCATGGGGTGTGTTTGGAACATTTTGTCACCAGCCGACTCCAAAATTCAGCGTTTCCCCATCTCAGCCCAGAAAGCAGGTAGAACAACTTTTGTGGTGTCTTTCAGATGCCTACCAAGGTAGTGTAAAAACTACTAAGAGAACTCCTGTCTGGCACCTTCCCCGGTGGAGTTGTGCATGGGGTGTGTTTGGAACATTTTGTCACCAGCCGAGTCCAAAATTCAGCGTTTCCCTATCTCAGCCCAGAAAGCAGGTAGAACAACTTTTGTGGTGCCTTTCAGCTGCCTACCAAGGTAGTGTAAAAACTACCAGGAGAACTCCTGTGTGGCACCTTCCCCGGTGGAGTTGTGCATGGGGTGTGTTTGGAACATTTTGTCACCAGCCGACTCCAAAATTCAGCGGTTCCCCATCTCAGCCCACAAAGCAGGTACAACAACTTTTCTTGTGCCTTTCAGCTGCCTACCAAGGTAGTGTAAAAACTACCAACAGAATTCGTTCCTGGCACCTTCCCCGGTGGAGTTGTGCATGGGGTGTCTGTGGAACATTTTGTCACCAGCCGAGTCCAAAATTCAGCGGTTCCCCATCTCAGCCCAGAAAGCAGGTACAACAACTTTTGTGGTGTCTTTCAGCTGCCTACCAAGGTAGTGTAAAAACTACCAACAGAATTCGTTCCTGGCACCTTCCCCGGTGGAGTTGTGCATGGGGTGTGTTTGGAACATTTTGTCACCGGCCGAGTCCAAAATTCAGCGTTTCCCCATCTCAGCCCAGAAAGCAGGTAGAACAACTTTTGTGGTGTCTTTCAGATGCCTACCAAGGTAGTGTAAAAACTACCAACAGAATTCGTTCCTGGCACCTTCCCCGGTGGAGTTGTGCATGGGGTGTCTGTGAAACATTTTGTCACCGGCCGACTCCAAAATTCAGCGGTTCCCCATCTCAGCCCAGAAAGCAGGTAGAACAACTTTTGTGGTGTCTTTCAGATGCCTACCGGAGCAATGTAAAAACTACCAGGAGAACTCCTGTCTGGCACCTTCCCCGGTGGAGTTGTGCAGGGGGTGTTTTTGGAACATTTTGTCACCAGCCGACTCCAAAATTCAGCGTTTCCCCATCTCAGCCCAGAAAGCAGGCAGAACAACTTTTGTGGTGTCTTTCAGATGCCTACCAAGGTAGTGTAAAAACTACCAGGAGAACTCCTGTCTGGCACCTTCCCCGGTGGAGTTGTGCATGGGGTGTGTTTGGAACATTTTGTCACCAGCCGACTCCAAAATTCAGCGGTTCCCCATCTCAGCCCAGAAAGCAGGTAGAACAACTTTTTTGGTGTCTTTCAGATGCCTACCGGAGCAATGTAAAAACTACCAGGAGAACTCCTGTCTGGCACCTTCCCCGGTGGAGTTGTGCAGGGGGTGTGTTTGGAACATTTTGTCACCAGCCGAGTCCAAAATTCAGCGGTTCCCCATCTCAGCCCAGAAAGCAGGTAGAACAACTTTTGTGGTGCCTTTCAGCTGCCTACCAAGGTAGTGTAAAAACTACCAAGAGAACTCCTGTCTGGCACCTTCCCCGGTGGAGTTGTGCATGGGGTGTGTTTGGAACATTTTGTCACCGGCCGAGTCCAAAATTCAGCGGTTCCCCATCTCAGCCCAGAAAGCAGGAAGAACAACATTTGCGGTGCCTTTCAAATGCCTACCAAGGTAGTGTAAAAACTACCAGGAGAACTCCTGTCTGGCACCTTCCCCGGTGGAGTTGTGCATGGGGTGTGTTTGGAACATTTTGTCACAAGCCGACTCCAAAATTCAGCGGTTCCCCATCTCAGCCCAGAAAGCAGGTAGAACAACTTTTGTGGTGCCTTTCAGCTGCCTACCAAGGTAGTGTAAAAACTATCAAGAGATCTCCTTTCTGGCACCTTCCCCGGTGGAGTTGTGCATGGGGTGTGTTTGGAACATTTTGTCACCGGCCGAGTCCAAAATTCAGCGGTTCCCCATCTCAGCCCAGAAAGCAGGTAGAACAACTTTTGTGGTGTCTTTCAGATGCCTACCGGACCAATGTAAAAACTACCAGGAGAACTCCTGTCTGGCACCTTCCCCGGTGGAGTTGTGCATGGGGTGTGTTTGGAACATTTTGTCACCAGCCGACTCCAAAATTCAGCGATTCCCCATCTCAGCCCAGAAAGCAGGTAGAACAACTTTTGTGGTGTCTTTCAGATGCCTACCAAGGTAGTGTAAAAACTACCAGGAGAACTCCTGTCTGGCACCTTCCCCGGTGGAGTTGTGCATGGGGTGTGTTTGGAACATTTTGTCACCAGCCGACTCCAAAATTCAGCGTTTCCCCATCTCAGCCCAGAAAGCAGGTAGAACAACTTTTGTGGTGTCTTTCAGATGCCTACCAAGGTAGTGTAAAAACTACTAAGAGAACTCCTGTCTGGCACCTTCCCCGGTGGAGTTGTGCATGGGGTGTGTTTGGAAAATTTTGTCACCGGCCGAGTCCAAAATTCAGCGATTCCCCATCTCAGCCCAGAAAGCAGGTAGAACAACTTTTGTGGTGTCTTTCAGATGCCTACCAAGGTAGTGTAAAAACTACCAAGAGAACTCCTGTCTGGCACCTTCCCCGGTGGAGTTGTGCATGGGGTGTGTTTGGAACATTTTGTCACCGGCCGACTCCAAAATTCAGCGATTCCCCATCTCAGCCCAGAAAGCAGGTAGAACAACTTTTGTGGTGTCTTTCAGATGCCTACCGGAGCAATGTAAAAACTACCAGGAGAACTCCTGTCTGGCACCTTCCCCGGTGGAGTTGTGCATGGGGTGTGTTTGGAACATTTTGTCACCGGCCGACTCCAAAATTCAGCGATTCCCCATCTCAGCCCAGAAAGCAGGTAGAACAACTTTTGTGGTGTCTTTCAGATGCCTACCAAGGTAGTGTAAAAACTACCAGGAGAACTCCTGTCTGGCACCTTCCGTGGTGGAGTTGTGCATGGGGTGTGTTTGGAACATTTTGTCACCGGCCGACTCCAAAATTCAGCGTTTCCCCATCTCAGCCCAGAAAGCAGGTAGAACAACTTTTGTGGTGCCTTTCAGATGCCTACCAAGGTAGTGTAAAAACTACCAAGAGAACTCCTGTCTGGCACCTTCCCCGGTGGAGTTGTGCATGGGGTGTGTTTGGAACATTTTGTCAACGGCTGACTCCAAAATTTAGCGGTTCCCCATCTCAGCCCACAAAGCAGGTACAACAACTTTTCTTGTGCCTTTCAGCTGCCTACCAAGGTAGTGTAAAAACTACCAACAGAATTCGTTCCTTGCACCTTCCCCGGTGGAGTTGTGCAGGGGGTGTGTTTGGAACATTTTGTCACCGGCCGACTCCAAAATTCAGCTGTTCCCCATCTCAGCCCAGAAAGCAGGTAGAACAACTTTTGTGGTGTCTTTCAGATGCCTACCAAGGTAGTGTAAAAACTACCAGGAGAACTCCTGTCTGGCACCTTCCCCGGTGGAGTTGTGCATGGGGTGTGTTTGGAACATTTTGTCACCGGCCGACTCCAAAATTCAGCGGTTCCCCATCTCAGCCCAGAAAGCAGGTACAACAACTTTTGTGGTGTCTTTCAGCTGCCTACCAAGGTAGTGTAAAAACTACCAAGAGAACTCCTGTCTGGCACCTTCCCCGGTGGAGTTGTGCATGGGGTGTGTTTGGAACATTTTGTCACCGGCCGAGTCCAAAATTCAGCGTTTCCCCATCTCAGCCCAGAAAGCAGGTAGAACAACTTTTGTGGTGTCTTTCAGATGCCTACCAAGGTAGTGTAAAAACTACCAGGAGAACTCCTGTCTGGCACCTTCCCCGGTGGAGTTGTGCAGGGGTTGTGTTTGGAACATTTTGTCACCAGCCGAGTCCAAAATTCAGCGGTTCCCCATCTCAGCCCACAAAGCAGGTACAACAACTTTTGTGGTGTCTTTCAGATGCCTACCAAGGTAGTGTAAAAACTACCAGGAGAACTCCTGTCTGGCACCTTCCCCGGTGGAGTTGTGCATGGGGTGTGTTTGGAACATTTTGTCACCGGCCGAGTCCAAAATTCAGCGGTTCCCCATCTCAGCCCAGAAAGCAGGAAGAACAACATTTGCGGTGCCTTTCAAATGCCTACCAAGGTAGTGTAAAAACTACCAGGAGAACTCCTGTCTGGCACCTTCCCCGGTGGAGTTGTGCATGGGGTGTGTTTGGAACATTTTGTCACAAGCCGACTCCAAAATTCAGCGGTTCCCCATCTCAGCCCAGAAAGCAGGTAGAACAACTTTTGTGGTGCCTTTCAGCTGCCTACCAAGGTAGTGTAAAAACTACCAACAGAATTCGTTCCTGGCACCTTCCCCGGTGGAGTTGTGCAGGGGGTGTGTTTGGAACATTTTGTCACCGGCCGACTCCAAAATTCAGCTGTTCCCCATCTCAGCCCAGAAAGCAGGTAGAACAACTTTTGTGGTGTCTTTCAGATGCCTACCGGAGCAATGTAAAAACTACCAGGAGAACTCCTGTCTGGCACCTTCCCCGGTGGAGTTGTGCAGGGGGTGTGTTTGGAACATTTTATCACCAGCCGAGTCCAAAATTCAGCGTTTCCCCATCTCAGCCCAGAAAGCAGGTAGAACAACTTTTGTGGTGTCTTTCAGATGCCTACCAAGGTAGTGTAAAAACTACTAAGAGAACTCCTGTCTGGCACCTTCCCCGGTGGAGTTGTGCATGGGGTGTGTTTGGAACATTTTGTCACCGGCCGACTCCAAAATTCAGCGATTCCCCATCTCAGCCCAGAAAGCAGGTAGAACAACTTTTGTGGTGTCTTTCAGATGCCTACCAAGGTAGTGTAAAAACTACCAGGAGAACTCCTGTCTGGCACCTTCCCCGGTGGAGTTGTGCAGGGGGTGTGTTTGGAACATTTTGTCACCAGCCGACTCCAAAATTCAGCGTTTCCCCATCTCAGCCCAGAAAGCAGGTAGAACAACTTTTGTGGTGCCTTTCAGATGCCTACCAAGGTAGTGTAAAAACTACCAAGAGAACTCCTGTCTGGCACCTTCCCCGGTGGAGTTGTGCATGGGGTGTGTTTGGAACATTTTGTCAAAGGCCGACTCCTAAATTTAGCGGTTCCCCATCTCAGCCCACAAAGCAGGTACAACAACTTTTCTTGTGCCTTTCAGCTGCCTACCAAGGTAGTGTAAAAACTACCAACAGAATTCGTTCCTGGCACCTTCCCCGGTGGAGTTGTGCAGGGGGTGTGTTTGGAACATTTTGTCACCGGCCGAATCCAAAATTCAGCTGTTCCCCATCTCAGCCCAGAAAGCAGGTAGAACAACTTTTGTGGTGTCTTTCAGATGCCTACCGGAGCAATGTAAAAACTACCAGGAGAACTCCTGTCTGGCACCTTCCCCGGTGGAGTTGTGCAGGGGGTGTGTTTGGAACATTTTGTCACCAGCCGACTCCAAAATTCAGCTGTTCCCCATCTCAGCCCAGAAAGCAGGTAGAACAACTTTTGTGGTGTCTTTCAGATGCCTACCAAGGTAGTGTAAAAACTACTAAGAGAACTCCTGTCTGGCACCTTCCCCGGTGGAGTTGTGCATGGGGTGTGTTTGGAACATTTTGTCACCAGCCGAGTCCAAAATTCAGCGTTTCCCTATCTCAGCCCAGAAAGCAGGTAGAACAACTTTTGTGGTGCCTTTCAGCTGCCTACCAAGGTAGTGTAAAAACTACCAGGAGAACTCCTGTCTGGCACCTTCCCCGGTGGAGTTGTGCAGGGGGTGTGTTTGGAACATTTTGTCAACGGCCGACTCCAAAATTCAGCGGTTCCCCATCTCAGCCCACAAAGCAGGTACAACAACTTTTCTTGTGCCTTTCAGCTGCCTACCAAGGTAGTGTAAAAACTACCAACAGAATTCGTTCCTGGCACCTTCCCCGGTGGAGTTGTGCAGGGGGTGTGTTTGGAACATTTTGTCACCGGCCGACTCCAAAATTCAGCTGTTCCCCATCTCAGCCCAGAAAGCAGGTAGAACAACTTTTGTGGTGTCTTTCAGATGCCTACCGGAGCAATGTAAAAACTACCAGGAGAACTCCTGTCTGGCACCTTCCCCGGTGGAGTTGTGCAGGGGGTGTGTTTGGAACATTTTATCACCAGCCGAGTCCAAAATTCAGCTGTTCCCCATCTCAGCCCAGAAAGCAGGTAGAACAACTTTTGTGGTGTCTTTCAGATGCCTACCAAGGTAGTGTAAAAACTACGAAGAGAACTCCTGTCTGGCACCTTCCCCGGTGGAGTTGTGCATGGGGTGTGTTTGGAACATTTTGTCACCGGCCGACTCCAAAATTCAGCGATTCCCCATCTCAGCCCAGAAAGCAGGTAGAACAACTTTTGTGGTGTCTTTCAGATGCCTACCAAGGTAGTGTAAAAACTACCAGGAGAACTCCTGTCTGGCACCTTCCCCGGTGGAGTTGTGCATGGGGTGTGTTTGGAACATTTTGTCACCAGCCGAGTCCAAAATTCAGCGTTTCCCCATCTCAGCCCAGAAAGCAGGTAGAACAACTTTTGTGGTGTCTTTCAGATGCCTACCAAGGTAGTGTAAAAACTACCAGGAGAACTCCTGTCTGGCACCTTCCCCGGTGGAGTTGTGCATGGGGTGTGTTTGGAACATTTTGTCACCAGCCGACTCCAAAATTCAGCGTTTCCCCATCTCAGCCCAGAAAGCAGGTAGAACAACTTTTGTGGTGTCTTTCAGATGCCTACCAAGGTAGTGTAAAAACTACTAAGAGAACTCCTGTCTGGCACCTTCCCCGGTGGAGTTGTGCATGGGGTGTGTTTGGAACATTTTGTCACCAGCCGAGTCCAAAATTCAGCGTTTCCCTATCTCAGCCCAGAAAGCAGGTAGAACAACTTTTGTGGTGCCTTTCAGCTGCCTACCAAGGTAGTGTAAAAACTACCAGGAGAACTCCTGTCTGGCACCTTCCCCGGTGGAGTTGTGCAGGGGGTGTGTTTGGAACATTTTGTCACCAGCCGAGTCCAAAATTCAGCGTTTCCCCATCTCAGCCCAGAAAGCAGGTAGAACAACTTTTGTGGTGTCTTTCAGATGCCTACCGGAGCAATGTAAAAACTACCAGGAGAACTCCTGTCTGGCACCTTCCCCGGTGGAGTTGTGCATGGGGTGTGTTTGGAACATTTTGTCACCGGCCGACTCCAAAATTCAGCGATTCCCCATCTCAGCCCAGAAAGCAGGTAGAACAACTTTTGTGGTGTCTTTCAGATGCCTACCAAGGTAGTGTAAAAACTACCAGGAGAACTCCTGTCTGGCACCTTCCCCGGTGGAGTTGTGCAGGGGGTGTGTTTGGAACATTTTGTCACCAGCCGACTCCAAAATTCAGCGTTTCCCCATCTCAGCCCAGAAAGCAGGCAGAACAACTTTTGTGGTGCCTTTCAGATGCCTACCAAGGTAGTGTAAAAACTACCAACAGAATTCGTTCCTGGCACCTTCCCCGGTGGAGTTGTGCAGGGGGTGTGTTTGGAACATTTTGTCACCGGCCGACTCCAAAATTCAGCTGTTCCCCATCTCAGCCCAGAAAGCAGGTAGAACAACTTTTGTGGTGTCTTTCAGATGCCTACCAAGGTAGTGTAAAAACTACCAGGAGAACTCCTGTCTGGCACCTTCCCCGGTGGAGTTGTGCATGGGGTGTGTTTGAAACATTTTGTCACCGGCCGACTCCAAAATTCAGCGGTTCCCCATCTCAGCCCAGAAAGCAGGTAGAACAACTTTTGTGGTGTCTTTCAGATGCCTACCGGAGCAATGTAAAAACTACCAGGAGAACTCCTGTCTGGCACCTTCCCCGGTGGAGTTGTGCAGGGGGTGTGTTTGGAACATTTTGTCACCAGCCGACTCCAAAATTCAGCTGTTCCCCATCTCAGCCCAGAAAGCAGGTAGAACAACTTTTGTGGTGTCTTTCAGATGCCTACCAAGGTAGTGTAAAAACTACCAGGAGAACTCCTGTCTGGCACCTTCCCCGGTGGAGTTGTGCATGGGGTGTGTTTGGAACATTTTGTCACCAGCCGAGTCCAAAATTCAGCGTTTCCCCATCTCAGCCCAGAAAGCAGGTAGAACAACTTTTGTGGTGTCTTTCAGATGCCTACCAAGGTAGTGTAAAAACTACCAGGAGAACTCCTGTCTGGCACCTTCCCCGGTGGAGTTGTGCATGGGGTGTGTTTGGAACATTTTGTCACCAGCCGACTCCAAAATTCAGCGGTTCCCCATCTCAGCCCAGAAAGCAGGTAGAACAACTTTTGTGGTGTCTTTCAGATGCCTACCAAGGTAGTGTAAAAACTACTAAGAGAACTCCTGTCTGGCACCTTCCCCGGTGGAGTTGTGCATGGGGTGTGTTTGGAACATTTTGTCACCAGCCGAGTCCAAAATTCAGCGTTTCCCTATCTCAGCCCAGAAAGCAGGTAGAACAACTTTTGTGGTGCCTTTCAGCTGCCTACCAAGGTAGTGTAAAAACTACCAGGAGAACTCCTGTCTGGCACCTTCCCCGGTGGAGTTGTGCAGGGGGTGTGTTTGGAACATTTTGTCACCAGCCGAGTCCAAAATTCAGCGTTTCCCCATCTCAGCCCAGAAAGCAGGTAGAACAACTTTTGTGGTGTCTTTCAGATGCCTACCGGAGCAATGTAAAAACTACCAGGAGAACTCCTGTCTGGCACCTTCCCCGGTGGAGTTGTGCATGGGGTGTGTTTGGAACATTTTGTCACCGGCCGACTCCAAAATTCAGCGATTCCCCATCTCAGCCCAGAAAGCAGGTAGAACAACTTTTGTGGTGTCTTTCAGATGCCTACCAAGGTAGTGTAAAAACTACCAGGAGAACTCCTGTCTGGCACCTTCCCCGGTGGAGTTGTGCAGGGGGTGTGTTTGGAACATTTTGTCACCAGCCGACTCCAAAATTCAGCGTTTCCCCATCTCAGCCCAGAAAGCAGGTAGAACAACTTTTGTGGTGCCTTTCAGATGCCTACCAAGGTAGTGTAAAAACTACCAAGAGAACTCCTGTCTGGCACCTTCCCCGGTGGAGTTGTGCATGGGGTGTGTTTGGAACATTTTGTCAAAGGCCGACTCCAAAATTTAGCGGTTCCCCATCTCAGCCCACAAAGCAGGTACAACAACTTTTCTTGTGCCTTTCAGCTGCCTACCAAGGTAGTGTAAAAACTACCAACAGAATTCGTTCCTGGCACCTTCCCCGGTGGAGTTGTGCAGGGGGTGTGTTTGGAACATTTTGTCACCGGCCGACTCCAAAATTCAGCTGTTCCCCATCTCAGCCCAGAAAGCAGGTAGAACAACTTTTGTGGTGTCTTTCAGATGCCTACCGGAGCAATGTAAAAACTACCAGGAGAACTCCTGTCTGGCACCTTCCCCGGTGGAGTTGTGCAGGGGGTGTGTTTGGAACATTTTGTCACCGGCCGACTCCAAAATTCAGCGGTTCCCCATCTCAGCCCAGAAAGCAGGTAGAACAACTTTTGTGGTGTCTTTCAGATGCCTACCAAGGTAGTGTAAAAACTACGAAGAGAACTCCTGTCTGGCACCTTCCCCGGTGGAGTTGTGCATGGGGTGTGTTTGGAACATTTTGTCACCGGCCGACTCCAAAATTCAGCGATTCCCCATCTCAGCCCAGAAAGCAGGTAGAACAACTTTTGTGGTGTCTTTCAGATGCCTACCAAGGTAGTGTAAAAACTACCAGGAGAACTCCTGTCTGGCACCTTCCCCGGTGGAGTTGTGCATGGGGTGTGTTTGGAACATTTTGTCAAAGGCCGACTCCAAAATTTAGCGGTTCCCCATCTCAGCCCACAAAGCAGGTACAACAACTTTTCTTGTGCCTTTCAGCTGCCTACCAAGGTAGTGTAAAAACTACCAACAGAATTCGTTCCTGGCACCTTCCCCGGTGGAGTTGTGCAGGGGGTGTGTTTGGAACATTTTGTCACCGGCCGAATCCAAAATTCAGCTGTTCCCCATCTCAGCCCAGAAAGCAGGTAGAACAACTTTTGTGGTGTCTTTCAGATGCCTACCGGAGCAATGTAAAAACTACCAGGAGAACTCCTGTCTGGCACCTTCCCCGGTGGAGTTGTGCAGGGGGTGTGTTTGGAACATTTTGTCACCAGCCGACTCCAAAATTCAGCTGTTCCCCATCTCAGCCCAGAAAGCAGGTAGAACAACTTTTGTGGTGTCTTTCAGATGCCTACCAAGGTAGTGTAAAAACTACTAAGAGAACTCCTGTCTGGCACCTTCCCCGGTGGAGTTGTGCATGGGGTGTGTTTGGAACATTTTGTCACCAGCCGACTCCAAAATTCAGCGATTCCCCATCTCAGCCCAGAAAGCAGGTAGAACAACTTTTGTGGTGTCTTTCAGATGCCTACCAAGGTAGTGTAAAAACTACCAGGAGAACTCCTGTCTGGCACCTTCCCCGGTGGAGTTGTGCAGGGGGTGTGTTTGGAACATTTTGTCACCAGCCGACTCCAAAATTCAGCGTTTCCCTATCTCAGCCCAGAAAGCAGGTAGAACAACTTTTGTGGTGCCTTTCAGCTGCCTACCAAGGTAGTGTAAAAACTACCAGGAGAACTCCTGTCTGGCACCTTCCCCGGTGGAGTTGTGCAGGGGGTGTGTTTGGAACATTTTGTCAACGGCCGACTCCAAAATTCAGCGGTTCCCCATCTCAGCCCACAAAGCAGGTACAACAACTTTTCTTGTGCCTTTCAGCTGCCTACCAAGGTAGTGTAAAAACTACCAACAGAATTCGTTCCTGGCACCTTCCCCGGTGGAGTTGTGCAGGGGGTGTGTTTGGAACATTTTGTCACCGGCCGACTCCAAAATTCAGCTGTTCCCCATCTCAGCCCAGAAAGCAGGTAGAACAACTTTTGTGGTGTCTTTCAGATGCCTACCGGAGCAATGTAAAAACTACCAGGAGAACTCCTGTCTGGCACCTTCCCCGGTGGAGTTGTGCAGGGGGTGTGTTTGGAACATTTTATCACCAGCCGAGTCCAAAATTCAGCTGTTCCCCATCTCAGCCCAGAAAGCAGGTAGAACAACTTTTGTGGTGTCTTTCAGATGCCTACCAAGGTAGTGTAAAAACTACGAAGAGAACTCCTGTCTGGCACCTTCCCCGGTGGAGTTGTGCATGGGGTGTGTTTGGAACATTTTGTCACCGGCCGACTCCAAAATTCAGCGATTCCCCATCTCAGCCCAGAAAGCAGGTAGAACAACTTTTGTGGTGTCTTTCAGATGCCTACCAAGGTAGTGTAAAAACTACCAGGAGAACTCCTGTCTGGCACCTTCCCCGGTGGAGTTGTGCATGGGGTGTGTTTGGAACATTTTGTCACCAGCCGACTCCAAAATTCAGCGATTCCCCATCTCAGCCCAGAAAGCAGGTAGAACAACTTTTGTGGTGTCTTTCAGATGCCTACCAAGGTAGTGTAAAAACTACCAGGAGAACTCCTGTCTGGCACCTTCCCCGGTGGAGTTGTGCATGGGGTGTGTTTGGAACATTTTGTCACCAGCCGACTCCAAAATTCAGCGTTTCCCCATCTCAGCCCAGAAAGCAGGTAGAACAACTTTTGTGGTGTCTTTCAGATGCCTACCAAGGTAGTGTAAAAACTACTAAGAGAACTCCTGTCTGGCACCTTCCCCGGTGGAGTTGTGCATGGGGTGTGTTTGGAACATTTTGTCACCAGCCGAGTCCAAAATTCAGCGTTTCCCTATCTCAGCCCAGAAAGCAGGTACAACAACTTTTCTTGTGCCTTTCAGCTGCCTACCAAGGTAGTGTAAAAACTACCAGGAGAACTCCTGTCTGGCACCTTCCCCGGTGGAGTTGTGCAGGGGGTGTGTTTGGAACATTTTGTCACCAGCCGAGTCCAAAATTCAGCGTTTCCCCATCTCAGCCCAGAAAGCAGGTAGAACAACTTTTGTGGTGTCTTTCAGATGCCTACCGGAGCAATGTAAAAACTACCAGGAGAACTCCTGTCTGGCACCTTCCCCGGTGGAGTTGTGCAGGGGGTGTGTTTGGAACATTTTGCCACCAGCCGACTCCAAAATTCAGCGGTTCCCCATCTCAGCCCAGAAAGCAGGTAGAACAACTTTTGTGGTGTCTTTCAGATGCCTACCAAGGTAGTGTAAAAACTACCAGGAGAACTCCTGTCTGGCACCTTCCCCGGTGGAGTTGTGCATGGGGTGTGTTTGAAACATTTTGTCACCGGCCGACTCCAAAATTCAGCGGTTCCCCATCTCAGCCCAGAAAGCAGGTAGAACAACTTTTGTGGTGTCTTTCAGATGCCTACCGGAGCAATGTAAAAACTACCAGGAGAACTCCTGTCTGGCACCTTCCCCGGTGGAGTTGTGCAGGGGGTGTGTTTGGAACATTTTGTCACCAGCCGACTCCAAAATTCAGCTGTTCCCCATCTCAGCCCAGAAAGCAGGTAGAACAACTTTTGTGGTGTCTTTCAGATGCCTACCAAGGTAGTGTAAAAACTACTAAGAGAACTCCTGTCTGGCACCTTCCCCGGTGGAGTTGTGCATGGGGTGTGTTTGGAACATTTTGTCACCAGCCGAGTCCAAAATTCAGCGTTTCCCTATCTCAGCCCAGAAAGCAGGTAGAACAACTTTTGTGGTGCCTTTCAGCTGCCTACCAAGGTAGTGTAAAAACTACCAGGAGAACTCCTGTCTGGCACCTTCCCCGGTGGAGTTGTGCAGGGGGTGTGTTTGGAACATTTTGTCAACGGCCGACTCCAAAATTCAGCGGTTCCCCATCTCAGCCCACAAAGCAGGTACAACAACTTTTCTTGTGCCTTTCAGCTGCCTACCAAGGTAGTGTAAAAACTACCAACAGAATTCGTTCCTGGCACCTTCCCCGGTGGAGTTGTGCAGGGGGTGTGTTTGGAACATTTTGTCACCGGCCGACTCCAAAATTCAGCTGTTCCCCATCTCAGCCCAGAAAGCAGGTAGAACAACTTTTGTGGTGTCTTTCAGATGCCTACCAAGGTAGTGTAAAAACTACGAAGAGAACTCCTGTCTGGCACCTTCCCCGGTGGAGTTGTGCATGGGGTGTGTTTGGAACATTTTGTCACCGGCCGACTCCAAAATTCAGCGATTCCCCATCTCAGCCCAGAAAGCAGGTAGAACAACTTTTGTGGTGTCTTTCAGATGCCTACCAAGGTAGTGTAAAAACTACCAGGAGAACTCCTGTCTGGCACCTTCCCCGGTGGAGTTGTGCATGGGGTGTGTTTGGAACATTTTGTCACCAGCCGAGTCCAAAATTCAGCGGTTCCCCATCTCAGCCCAGAAAGCAGGTAGAACAACTTTTGTGGTGTCTTTCAGATGCCTACCAAGGTAGTGTAAAAACTACCAGGAGAACTCCTGTCTGGCACCTTCCCCGGTGGAGTTGTGCATGGGGTGTGTTTGGAACATTTTGTCACCAGCCGACTCCAAAATTCAGCGTTTCCCCATCTCAGCCCAGAAAGCAGGTAGAACAACTTTTGTGGTGTCTTTCAGATGCCTACCAAGGTAGTGTAAAAACTACTAAGAGAACTCCTGTCTGGCACCTTCCCCGGTGGAGTTGTGCATGGGGTGTGTTTGGAACATTTTGTCACCAGCCGAGTCCAAAATTCAGCGTTTCCCTATCTCAGCCCAGAAAGCAGGTAGAACAACTTTTGTGGTGCCTTTCAGCTGCCTACCAAGGTAGTGTAAAAACTACCAGGAGAACTCCTGTCTGGCACCTTCCCCGGTGGAGTTGTGCAGGGGGTGTGTTTGGAACATTTTGTCACCAGCCGAGTCCAAAATTCAGCGATTCCCCATCTCAGCCCAGAAAGCAGGTAGAACAACTTTTGTGGTGTCTTTCAGATGCCTACCGGAGCAATGTAAAAACTACCAGGAGAACTCCTGTCTGGCACCTTCCCCGGTGGAGTTGTGCATGGGGTGTGTTTGGAACATTTTGTCACCGGCCGACTCCAAAATTCAGCGATTCCCCATCTCAGCCCAGAAAGCAGGTAGAACAACTTTTGTGGTGCCTTTCAGATGCCTACCAAGGTAGTGTAAAAACTACCAAGAGAACTCCTGTCTGGCACCTTCCCCGGTGGAGTTGTGCATGGGGTGTGTTTGGAACATTTTGTCAACGGCCGACTCCAAAATTTAGCGGTTCCCCATCTCAGCCCACAAAGCAGGTACAACAACTTTTCTTGTGCCTTTCAGCTGCCTACCAAGGTAGTGTAAAAACTACCAACAGAATTCGTTCCTGGCACCTTCCCCGGTGGAGTTGTGCAGGGGGTGTGTTTGGAACATTTTGTCACCGGCCGACTCCAAAATTCAGCTGTTCCCCATCTCAGCCCAGAAAGCAGGTAGAACAACTTTTGTGGTGTCTTTCAGATGCCTACCAAGGTAGTGTAAAAACTACCAGGAGAACTCCTGTCTGGCACCTTCCCCGGTGGAGTTGTGCATGGGGTGTGTTTGGAACATTTTGTCACCGGCCGACTCCAAAATTCAGCGGTTCCCCATCTCAGCCCAGAAAGCAGGTAGAACAACTTTTGTGGTGTCTTTCAGATGCCTACCGGAGCAATGTAAAAACTACCAGGAGAACTCCTGTCTGGCACCTTCCCCGGTGGAGTTGTGCATGGGGTGTGTTTGGAACATTTTGTCAACGGCCGACTCCAAAATTCAGCGGTTCCCCATCTCAGCCCACAAAGCAGGTACAACAACTTTTCTTGTGCCTTTCAGCTGCCTACCAAGGTAGTGTAAAAACTACCAACAGAATTCGTTCCTGGCACCTTCCCCTGTGGAGTTGTGCATGGGGTGTCTGTGAAACATTTTGTCACCGGCCGACTCCAAAATTCAGCGGTTCCCCATCTCAGCCCAGAAAGCAGGTAGAACAACTTTTGTGGTGTCTTTCAGATGCCTACCGGAGCAATGTAAAAACTACCAGGAGAACTCCTGTCTGGCACCTTCCCCGGTGGAGTTGTGCATGGGGTGTGTTTGGAACATTTTTCACCAGCCGAGTCCAAAATTCAGCTGTTCCCCATCTCAGCCCAGAAAGCAGGTAGAACAACTTTTGTGGTGTCTTTCAGATGCCTACCGGAGCAATGTAAAAACTACCAGGAGAACTCCTGTCTGGCACCTTCCCCGGTGGAGTTGTGCAGGGGGTGTGTTTGGAACATTTTGTCACCAGCCAACTCCAAAATTCAGCGGTTCCCCATCTCAGCCCACAAAGCAGGTACAACAACTTTTCTTGTGCCTTTCAGCTGCCTACCAAGGTAGTGTAAAAACTACCAACAGAATTCGTTCCTGGCACCTTCCCCGGTGGAGTTGTGCAGGGGGTGTGTTTGGAACATTTTGTCACCGGCCGACTCCAAAATTCAGCTGTTCCCCATCTCAGCCCAGAAAGCAGGTAGAACAACTTTTGTGGTGTCTTTCAGATGCCTACCGGAGCAATGTAAAAACTACCAGGAGAACTCCTGTCTGGCACCTTCCCCGGTGGAGTTGTGCAGGGGGTGTGTTTGGAACATTTTATCACCAGCCGAGTCCAAAATTCAGCTGTTCCCCATCTCAGCCCAGAAAGCAGGTAGAACAACTTTTGTGGTGTCTTTCAGATGCCTACCAAGGTAGTGTAAAAACTACGAAGAGAACTCCTGTCTGGCACCTTCCCCGGTGGAGTTGTGCATGGGGTGTGTTTGGAACATTTTGTCACCGGCCGACTCCAAAATTCAGCGATTCCCCATCTCAGCCCAGAAAGCAGGTAGAACAACTTTTGTGGTGTCTTTCAGATGCCTACCAAGGTAGTGTAAAAACTACCAGGAGAACTCCTGTCTGGCACCTTCCCCGGTGGAGTTGTGCATGGGGTGTGTTTGGAACATTTTGTCACCAGCCGAGTCCAAAATTCAGCGTTTCCCCATCTCAGCCCAGAAAGCAGGTAGAACAACTTTTGTGGTGTCTTTCAGATGCCTACCAAGGTAGTGTAAAAACTACCAGGAGAACTCCTGTCTGGCACCTTCCCCGGTGGAGTTGTGCATGGGGTGTGTTTGGAACATTTTGTCACCAGCCGACTCCAAAATTCAGCGTTTCCCTATCTCAGCCCAGAAAGCAGGTAGAACAACTTTTGTGGTGCCTTTCAGCTGCCTACCAAGGTAGTGTAAAAACTACCAGGAGAACTCCTGTCTGGCACCTTCCCCGGTGGAGTTGTGCAGGGGGTGTGTTTGGAACATTTTGTCACCAGCCGAGTCCAAAATTCAGCGTTTCCCCATCTCAGCCCAGAAAGCAGGTAGAACAACTTTTGTGGTGTCTTTCAGATGCCTACCGGAGCAATGTAAAAACTACCAGGAGAACTCCTGTCTGGCACCTTCCCCGGTGGAGTTGTGCATGGGGTGTGTTTGGAACATTTTGTCACCGGCCGACTCCAAAATTCAGCGATTCCCCATCTCAGCCCAGAAAGCAGGTAGAACAACTTTTGTGGTGTCTTTCAGATGCCTACCAAGGTAGTGTAAAAACTACCAGGAGAACTCCTGTCTGGCACCTTCCCCGGTGGAGTTGTGCAGGGGGTGTGTTTGGAACATTTTGTCACCAGCCGACTCCAAAATTCAGCGTTTCCCCATCTCAGCCCAGAAAGCAGGTAGAACAACTTTTGTGGTGCCTTTCAGATGCCTACCAAGGTAGTGTAAAAACTACCAACAGAATTCGTTCCTGGCACCTTCCCCGGTGGAGTTGTGCAGGGGGTGTGTTTGGAACATTTTGTCACCGGCCGACTCCAAAATTCAGCTGTTCCCCATCTCAGCCCAGAAAGCAGGTAGAACAACTTTTGTGGTGTCTTTCAGATGCCTACCAAGGTAGTGTAAAAACTACCAGGAGAACTCCTGTCTGGCACCTTCCCCGGTGGAGTTGTGCATGGGGTGTGTTTGAAACATTTTGTCACCGGCCGACTCCAAAATTCAGCGGTTCCCCATCTCAGCCCAGAAAGCAGGTAGAACAACTTTTGTGGTGTCTTTCAGATGCCTACCGGAGCAATGTAAAAACTACCAGGAGAACTCCTGTCTGGCACCTTCCCCGGTGGAGTTGTGCAGGGGGTGTGTTTGGAACATTTTGTCACCAGCCGACTCCAAAATTCAGCTGTTCCCCATCTCAGCCCAGAAAGCAGGTAGAACAACTTTTGTGGTGTCTTTCAGATGCCTACCAAGGTAGTGTAAAAACTACTAAGAGAACTCCTGTCTGGCACCTTCCCCGGTGGAGTTGTGCATGGGGTGTGTTTGGAACATTTTGTCACCAGCCGAGTCCAAAATTCAGCGTTTCCCTATCTCAGCCCAGAAAGCAGGTAGAACAACTTTTGTGGTGCCTTTCAGCTGCCTACCAAGGTAGTGTAAAAACTACCAGGAGAACTCCTGTCTGGCACCTTCCCCGGTGGAGTTGTGCAGGGGGTGTGTTTGGAACATTTTGTCAACGGCCGACTCCAAAATTCAGCGGTTCCCCATCTCAGCCCACAAAGCAGGTACAACAACTTTTCTTGTGCCTTTCAGCTGCCTACCAAGGTAGTGTAAAAACTACCAACAGAATTCGTTCCTGGCACCTTCCCCGGTGGAGTTGTGCAGGGGGTGTGTTTGGAACATTTTGTCACCGGCCGACTCCAAAATTCAGCTGTTCCCCATCTCAGCCCAGAAAGCAGGTAGAACAACTTTTGTGGTGTCTTTCAGATGCCTACCAAGGTAGTGTAAAAACTACGAAGAGAACTCCTGTCTGGCACCTTCCCCGGTGGAGTTGTGCATGGGGTGTGTTTGGAACATTTTGTCACCGGCCGACTCCAAAATTCAGCGATTCCCCATCTCAGCCCAGAAAGCAGGTAGAACAACTTTTGTGGTGTCTTTCAGATGCCTACCAAGGTAGTGTAAAAACTACCAGGAGAACTCCTGTCTGGCACCTTCCCCGGTGGAGTTGTGCATGGGGTGTGTTTGGAACATTTTGTCACCAGCCGAGTCCAAAATTCAGCGGTTCCCCATCTCAGCCCAGAAAGCAGGTAGAACAACTTTTGTGGTGTCTTTCAGATGCCTACCAAGGTAGTGTAAAAACTACCAGGAGAACTCCTGTCTGGCACCTTCCCCGGTGGAGTTGTGCATGGGGTGTGTTTGGAACATTTTGTCACCAGCCGACTCCAAAATTCAGCGTTTCCCCATCTCAGCCCAGAAAGCAGGTAGAACAACTTTTGTGGTGTCTTTCAGATGCCTACCAAGGTAGTGTAAAAACTACTAAGAGAACTCCTGTCTGGCACCTTCCCCGGTGGAGTTGTGCATGGGGTGTGTTTGGAACATTTTGTCACCAGCCGAGTCCAAAATTCAGCGTTTCCCTATCTCAGCCCAGAAAGCAGGTAGAACAACTTTTGTGGTGCCTTTCAGCTGCCTACCAAGGTAGTGTAAAAACTACCAGGAGAACTCCTGTCTGGCACCTTCCCCGGTGGAGTTGTGCAGGGGGTGTGTTTGGAACATTTTGTCACCAGCCGAGTCCAAAATTCAGCGATTCCCCATCTCTAGCCCAGAAAGCAGGTAGAACAACTTTTGTGGTGTCTTTCAGATGCCTACCGGAGCAATGTAAAAACTACCAGGAGAACTCCTGTCTGGCACCTTCCCCGGTGGAGTTGTGCATGGGGTGTGTTTGGAACATTTTGTCACCGGCCGACTCCAAAATTCAGCGATTCCCCATCTCAGCCCAGAAAGCAGGTAGAACAACTTTTGTGGTGTCTTTCAGATGCCTACCGGAGCAATGTAAAAACTACCAGGAGAACTCCTGTCTGGCACCTTCCCCGGTGGAGTTGTGCATGGGGTGTGTTTGGAACATTTTGTCACCGGCCGACTCCAAAATTCAGCGTTTCCCCATCTCAGCCCAGAAAGCAGGTAGAACAACTTTTGTGGTGCCTTTCAGATGCCTACCAAGGTAGTGTAAAAACTACCAAGAGAACTCCTGTCTGGCACCTTCCCCGGTGGAGTTGTGCATGGGGTGTGTTTGGAACATTTTGTCAACGGCCGACTCCAAAATTTAGCGGTTCCCCATCTCAGCCCACAAAGCAGGTACAACAACTTTTCTTGTGCCTTTCAGCTGCCTACCAAGGTAGTGTAAAAACTACCAACAGAATTCGTTCCTGGCACCTTCCCCGGTGGAGTTGTGCAGGGGGTGTGTTTGGAACATTTTGTCACCGGCCGACTCCAAAATTCAGCGGTTCCCCATCTCAGCCCAGAAAGCAGGTAGAACAACTTTTGTGGTGTCTTTCAGATGCCTACCAAGGTAGTGTAAAAACTACCAGGAGAACTCCTGTCTGGCACCTTCCCCGGTGGAGTTGTGCATGGGGTGTGTTTGGAACATTTTGTCACCGGCCGACTCCAAAATTCAGCGGTTCCCCATCTCAGCCCAGAAAGCAGGTAGAACAACTTTTGTGGTGTCTTTCAGATGCCTACCGGAGCAATGTAAAAACTACCAGGAGAACTCCTGTCTGGCACCTTCCCCGGTGGAGTTGTGCAGGGGGTGTGTTTGGAACATTTTGTCAACGGCCGACTCCAAAATTCAGCGGTTCCCCATCTCAGCCCACAAAGCAGGTACAACAACTTTTCTTGTGCCTTTCAGCTGCCTACCAAGGTAGTGTAAAAACTACCAACAGAATTCGTTCCTGGCACCTTCCCCTGTGGAGTTGTGCATGGGGTGTCTGTGAAACATTTTGTCACCGGCCGACTCCAAAATTCAGCGGTTCCCCATCTCAGCCCAGAAAGCAGGTAGAACAACTTTTGTGGTGTCTTTCAGATGCCTACCGGAGCAATGTAAAAACTACCAGGAGAACTCCTGTCTGGCACCTTCCCCGGTGGAGTTGTGCAGGGGGTGTTTTTGGAACATTTTGTCACCAGCCGACTCCAAAATTCAGCGTTTCCCCATCTCAGCCCAGAAAGCAGGTAGAACAACTTTTGTGGTGCCTTTCAACTGCCTACCAAGGTAGTGTAAAAACTACCAACAGAATTCGTTCCTGGCACCTTCCCCGGTGGAGTTGTGCATGGGGTGTGTTTGGAACATTTTTCACCAGCCGAGTCCAAAATTCAGCTGTTCCCCATCTCAGCCCAGAAAGCAGGTAGAACAACTTTTGTGGTGTCTTTCAGATGCCTACCGGAGCAATGTAAAAACTACCAGGAGAACTCCTGTCTGGCACCTTCCCCGGTGGAGTTGTGCAGGGGGTGTGTTTGGAACATTTTGTCACCAGCCAACTCCAAAATTCAGCGGTTCCCCATCTCAGCCCACAAAGCAGGTACAACAACTTTTCTTGTGCCTTTCAGCTGCCTACAAAGGTAGTGTAAAAACTACCAAGAGAATTCGTTCCTGGCACCTTCCCCGGTGGAGTTGTGCATGGGGTGTCTGTGGAACATTTTGTCACCGGCCGACTCCAAAATTCAGCGGTTCCCCATCTCAGCCCAGAAAGCAGGTAGAACAACTTTTGTGGTGTCTTTCAGATGCCTACCGGAGCAATGTAAAAACTACCAGGAGAACTCCTGTCTGGCACCTTCCCCGGTGGAGTTGTGCAGGGGGTGTGTTTGGAACATTTTGTCACCAGCCGAGTCCAAAATTCAGCGGTTCCCCATCTCAGCCCAGAAAGCAGGTAGAACAACTTTTGTGGTGCCTTTCAGCTGCCTACCAAGGTAGTGTAAAAACTACCAAGAGAACTCCTGTCTGGCACCTTCCCCGGTGGAGTTGTGCATGGGGTGTGTTTGGAACATTTTGTCACCGGCCGAGTCCAAAATTCAGCTGTTCCCCATCTCAGCCCAGAAAGCAGGAAGAACAACATTTGCGGTGCCTTTCAAATGCCTACCAAGGTAGTGTAAAAACTTCCAGGAGAACTCCTGTCTGGCACCTTCCCCGGTGGAGTTGTGCATGGGGTGTGTTTGGAACATTTTGTCACAAGCCGACTCCAAAATTCAGCGGTTCCCCATCTCAGCCCAGAAAGCAGGTAGAACAACTTTTGTGGTGCCTTTCAGCTGCCTACCAAGGTAGTGTAAAAACTAACAACAGAATTCGTTCCTGGCACCTTCCCCGGTGGAGTTGTGCATGGGGTGTGTTTGGAACATTTTGTCACCGGCCGAGTCCAAAATTCAGCGGTTCCCCATCTCAGCCCAGAAAGCAGGTAGAACAACTTTTGTGGTGTCTTTCAGATGCCTACCAAGGTAGTGTAAAAACTACCAGGAGAACTCCTGTCTGGCACCTTCCCCGGTGGAGTTGTGCATGGGGTGTGTTTGGAACATTTTGTCACAAGCCGACTCCAAAATTCAGCGGTTCCCCATCTCAGCCCAGAAAGCAGGTAGAACAACTTTTGTGGTGCCTTTCAGCTGCCTACCAAGGTAGTGTAAAAACTACCAAGAGAATTCGTTCCTGGCACCTTCCCCGGTGGAGTTGTGCATGGGGTGTGTTTGGAACATTTTGTCACCGGCCGAGTCCAAAATTCAGCGGTTCCCCATCTCAGCCCAGAAAGCAGGTAGAACAACTTTTGTGGTGCCTTTCAGATGCCTACCAAGGTAGTGTAAAAACTACCAGGAGAACTCCTGTCTGGCACCTTCCCCGGTGGAGTTGTGCATGGGGTGTGTTTGAAACATTTTGTCACCGGCCGACTCCAAAAATCAGCGGTTCCCCATCTCAGCCCAGAAAGCTGGTAGAACAACTTTTGTGGTGTCTTTCAGATGCCTACCAAGGTAGTGTAAAAACTACTAAGAGAACTCCTGTCTGGCACCTTCCCCGGTGGAGTTGTGCATGGGGTGTGTTTGGAACATTTTGTCACCGGCCGACTCCAAAATTCAGCGGTTCCCCATCTCAGCCCAGAAAGCAGGTAGAACAACTTTTGTGGTGTCTTTCAGATGCCTACCGGAGCAATGTAAAAACTACCAGGAGAACTCCTGTCTGGCACCTTCCCCGGTGGAGTTGTGCAGGGGGTGTGTTTGGAACATTTTGTCAACGGCCGACTCCAAAATTCAGCGGTTCCCCATCTCAGCCCACAAAGCAGGTACAACAACTTTTCTTGTGCCTTTCAGCTGCCTACCAAGGTAGTGTAAAAACTACCAACAGAATTCGTTCCTGGCACCTTCCCCTGTGGAGTTGTGCATGGGGTGTCTGTGAAACATTTTGTCACCGGCCGACTCCAAAATTCAGCGGTTCCCCATCTCAGCCCAGAAAGCAGGTAGAACAACTTTTGTGGTGTCTTTCAGATGCCTACCGGAGCAATGTAAAAACTACCAGGAGAACTCCTGTCTGGCACCTTCCCCGGTGGAGTTGTGCATGGGGTGTGTTTGGAACATTTTTCACCAGCCGAGTCCAAAATTCAGCTGTTCCCCATCTCAGCCCAGAAAGCAGGTAGAACAACTTTTGTGGTGTCTTTCAGATGCCTACCGGAGCAATGTAAAAACTACCAGGAGAACTCCTGTCTGGCACCTTCCCCGGTGGAGTTGTGCAGGGGGTGTGTTTGGAACATTTTGTCACCAGCCAACTCCAAAATTCAGCGGTTCCCCATCTCAGCCCACAAAGCAGGTACAACAACTTTTCTTGTGCCTTTCAGCTGCCTACAAAGGTAGTGTAAAAACTACCAAGAGAATTCGTTCCTGGCACCTTCCCCGGTGGAGTTGTGCATGGGGTGTCTGTGGAACATTTTGTCACCGGCCGACTCCAAAATTCAGCGGTTCCCCATCTCAGCCCAGAAAGCAGGTAGAACAACTTTTGTGGTGTCTTTCAGATGCCTACCGGAGCAATGTAAAAACTACCAGGAGAACTCCTGTCTGGCACCTTCCCCGGTGGAGTTGTGCAGGGGGTGTGTTTGGAACATTTTGTCACCAGCCGAGTCCAAAATTCAGCGGTTCCCCATCTCAGCCCAGAAAGCAGGTAGAACAACTTTTGTGGTGCCTTTCAGCTGCCTACCAAGGTAGTGTAAAAACTACCAAGAGAACTCCTGTCTGGCACCTTCCCCGGTGGAGTTGTGCATGGGGTGTGTTTGGAACATTTTGTCACCGGCCGAGTCCAAAATTCAGCTGTTCCCCATCTCAGCCCAGAAAGCAGGAAGAACAACATTTGCGGTGCCTTTCAAATGCCTACCAAGGTAGTGTAAAAACTTCCAGGAGAACTCCTGTCTGGCACCTTCCCCGGTGGAGTTGTGCATGGGGTGTGTTTGGAACATTTTGTCACAAGCCGACTCCAAAATTCAGCGGTTCCCCATCTCAGCCCAGAAAGCAGGTAGAACAACTTTTGTGGTGCCTTTCAGCTGCCTACCAAGGTAGTGTAAAAACTAACAACAGAATTCGTTCCTGGCACCTTCCCCGGTGGAGTTGTGCATGGGGTGTGTTTGGAACATTTTGTCACCGGCCGAGTCCAAAATTCAGCGGTTCCCCATCTCAGCCCAGAAAGCAGGTAGAACAACTTTTGTGGTGTCTTTCAGATGCCTACCAAGGTAGTGTAAAAACTACCAGGAGAACTCCTGTCTGGCACCTTCCCCGGTGGAGTTGTGCATGGGGTGTGTTTGGAACATTTTGTCACAAGCCGACTCCAAAATTCAGCGGTTCCCCATCTCAGCCCAGAAAGCAGGTAGAACAACTTTTGTGGTGCCTTTCAGCTGCCTACCAAGGTAGTGTAAAAACTACCAAGAGAATTCGTTCCTGGCACCTTCCCCGGTGGAGTTGTGCATGGGGTGTGTTTGGAACATTTTGTCACCGGCCGAGTCCAAAATTCAGCGGTTCCCCATCTCAGCCCAGAAAGCAGGTAGAACAACTTTTGTGGTGCCTTTCAGATGCCTACCAAGGTAGTGTAAAAACTACCAGGAGAACTCCTGTCTGGCACCTTCCCCGGTGGAGTTGTGCATGGGGTGTCTGTGAAACATTTTGTCACCGGCCGACTCCAAAAATCAGCGGTTCCCCATCTCAGCCCAGAAAGCTGGTAGAACAACTTTTGTGGTGTCTTTCAGATGCCTACCAAGGTAGTGTAAAAACTACTAAGAGAACTCCTGTCTGGCACCTTCCCCGGTGGAGTTGTGCATGGGGTGTGTTTGGAACATTTTGTCACCGGCCGAGTCCAAAATTCAGCGGTTCCCCATCTCAGCCCAGAAAGCAGGTAGAACAACTTTTGTGGTGTCTTTCAGATGCCTACCAAGGTAGTGTAAAAACTACCAGGAGAACTCCTGTCTGGCACCTTCCGTGGTGGAGTTGTGCATGGGGTGTGTTTGGAACATTTTGTCACCAGCCGAGTCCAAAATTCAGCTGTTCCCCATCTCAGCCCAGAAAGCAGGTAGAACAACTTTTGTGGTGTCTTTCAGATGCCTACCGGAGCAATGTAAAAACTACCAGGAGAACTCCTGTCTGGCACCTTCCCCGGTGGAGTTGTGCAGGGGGTGTGTTTGGAACATTTTGTCACCAGCCGACTCCAAAATTCAGCGGTTCCCCATCTCAGCCCACAAAGCAGGTACAACAACTTTTCTTGTGCCTTTCAGCTGCCTACAAAGGTAGTGTAAAAACTACCAAGAGAATTCGTTCCTGGCACCTTCCCCGGTGGAGTTGTGCAGGGGGTGTGTTTGGAACATTTTGTCACCGGCCGACTCCAAAATTCAGCGGTTCCCCATCTCAGCCCAGAAAGCAGGTAGAACAACTTTTGTGGTGTCTTTCAGATGCCTACCGGAGCAATGTAAAAACTACCAGGAGAACTCCTGTCTGGCACCTTCCCCGGTGGAGTTGTGCAGGGGGTGTGTTTGGAACATTTTGTCACCAGCCGAGTCCAAAATTCAGCGGTTCCCCTCTCAGCCCAGAAAGCAGGTAGAACAACTTTTGTGGTGTCTTTCAGATGCCTACCAAGGTAGTGTAAAAACTACCAGGAGAACTCCTGTCTGGCACCTTCCCCGGTGGAGTTGTGCATGGGGTGTGTTTGGAACATTTTGTCACCGGCCGAGTCCAAAATTCAGCGGTTCCCCATCTCAGCCCAGAAAGCAGGTAGAACAACTTTTGTGGTGTTTTTCAGATGCCTACTAAGGTAGTGTAAAAACTACCAGGAGAACTCCTGTCTGGCACCTTCCCCGGTGGAGTTGTGCATGGGGTGTGTTTGGAACATTTTGTCACCGGCCGAGTCCAAAATTCAGCGATTCCCCATCTCAGCCCAGAAAGCAGGTAGAACAACTTTTGTGGTGTCTTTCAGATGCCTACCAAGGTAGTGTAAAAACTACCAGGAGAACTCCTGTCTGGCACCTTCCCCGGTGGAGTTGTGCATGGGGTGTGTTTGGAACATTTTGTCACCAGCCGAGTCCAAAATTCAGCGTTTCCCCATCTCAGCCCAGAAAGCAGGAAGAACAACTTTTGTGGTGTCTTTCAGATGCCTACCAAGGTAGTGTAAAAACTACCAGGAGAACTCCTGTCTGGCACCTTCCCCGGTGGAGTTGTGCATGGGGTGTGTTTGGAACATTTTGTCACCAGCCGAGTCCAAAATTCAGCGGTTCCCCATCTCAGCCCAGAAAGCAGGTAGAACAACTTTTGTGGTGTCTTTCAGATGCCTACCAAGGTAGTGTAAAAACTACCAGGAGAACTCCTGTCTGGCACCTTCCCCGGTGGAGTTGTGCATGGGGTCTGTTTGGAACATTTTGTCACCGGCCGAGTCCAAAATTCAGCGGTTCCCCATCTCAGCCCAGAAAGCAGGAAGAACAACTTTTGTGGTGCCTTTCAGATGCCTACCAAGGTAGTGTAAAATCTACCAAGAGAACTCCTGTCTGGCACCTTCCCCGGTGGAGTTGTGCAGGGGGTGTGTTTGGAACATTTTGTCACCAGCCGAGTCCAAAATTCAGCGGTTCCCCATCTCAGCCCAGAAAGCAGGTAGAACAACTTTTGTGGTGTCTTTCAGATGCCTACCAAGGTAGTGTAAAAACTACCAGGAGAACTCCTGTCTGGCACCTTCCCCGGTGGAGTTGTGCATGGGGTGTGTTTGGAACATTTTGTCACCGGCCGAGTCCAAAATTCAGCGATTCCCCATCTCAGCCCAGAAAGCAGGAAGAACAACTTTTGTGGTGTCTTTCAGATGCCTACCAGAGCAATGTAAAAACTACCAGGAGAACTCCTGTCTGGCACCTTCCCCGGTGGAGTTGTGCATGGGGTGTGTTTGGAACATTTTGTCACCAGCCGACTCCAAAATTCAGCTGTTCCCCATCTCAGCCCAGAAAGCAGGTAGAACAACTTTTGTGATGTCTTTCAGATGCCTACCAAGGTAGTGTAAAAACTACTAAGAGGACTCCTGTCTGGCACCTTCCCCGGTGGAGTTGTGCATGGGGTGTGTTTGGAACATTTTGTCACCGGCCGACTCCAAAATTCAGCGGTTCCCCATCTCAGCCCAGAAAGCAGGTACAACAACTTTTGTGGTGTCTTTCAGATGCCTACCAAGGTAGTGTAAAAACTACCAGGAGAACTCCTGTCTGGCACCTTCCGTGGTGGAGTTGTGCATGGGGTGTGTTTGGAACATTTTGTCACCAGCCGAGTCCAAAATTCAGCTCTTCCCCATCTCAGCCCAGAAAGCAGGTAGAACAACTTTTGTGGTGTCTTTTAGATGCCTACCAAGGTAGTGTAAAAACTATCAAGAGAATTCTTGTCTGGCACCTTCCCCGGTGGAGTTGTGCATGGGGTGTTTTTGGAACATTTTGTCACCAGCCGAGTCCAAAATTCAGCGTTTCCCCATCTCAGCCCACAAAGCAGGTAGAACAACTTTTCTTGTGCCTTTCAGATGCCTACCGGAGCAATGTAAAAACTACCAGGAGAACTCCTGTCTGGCACCTTCCCCGGTGGAGTTGTGCATGGCGTGTGTTTGGAACATTTTGTCACCAGCCGAGTCCAAACTTCAGCGGTTCCCCTCTCAGCCCAGAAAGCAGGTAGAACAACTTCTGTGGTGTCTTTCAGATGCCTACCAAGGTAGTGTAAAAACTACCAGGAGAACTCCTGTCTGGCACCTTCCCCGGTGGAGTTGTGCATGGGGTGTGTTTGGAACATTTTGTCACCGGCCGAGTCCAAAATTCAGCGTTTCCCCATCTCAGCCCAGAAAGCAGAAAGAACAACTTTTGTGGTGTCTTTCAGATGCCTACCGGAGCAATGTAAAAACTACCAGGAGAACTCCTGTCTGGCACCTTCCCCGGTGGAGTTGTGCATGGGGTGTCTTTGGAACATTTTGTCTCCGGCCGACTCCAAAATTCAGCGGTTCCCCATCTCAGCCCAGAAAGCAGGAAGAACAACTTTTGTGGTGTCTTTCAGATGCCTACCGGAGCAATGTAAAAACTACCAGGAGAACTCCTGTCTGGCACCTTCCCCGGTGGAGTTGTGCATGGGGTGTCTTTGGAACATTTTGTCACCGGCCGACTCCAAAATTCAGCGATTCCCCATCTCAGCCCAGAAAGCAGGTAGAACAACTTTTGTGGTGTCTTTCAGATGCCTACCGGAGCAATGTAAAAACTACCAGGAGAACTCCTGTCTGGCACCTTCCCCGGTGGAGTTGTGCATGGGGTGTGTTTGGAACATTTTGTCACCGGCCGACTCCAAAATTCAGCGGTTCCCCATCTCAGCCCAGAAAGCAGGTAGAACAACTTTTGTGGTGTCTTTCAGATGCCTACCGGAGCAATGTAAAAACTACCAGGAGAACTCCTGTCTGGCACCTTCCCCGGTGGAGTTGTGCATGGGGTGTGTTTGGAACATTTTGTCACCGGCCGACTCCAAAATTCAGCGGTTCCCCATCTCAGCCCAGAAAGCAGGTAGAACAACTTTTGTGGTGTCTTTCAGATGCCTACCAAGGTAGTGTAAAAACTAATAACAGAACTCCTGTCTGGCACCTTCCCCGGTGGAGTTGTGCAGGGGGTGTGTTTGGAACATTTTGTCACTGGCCGACTCCAAAATTCAGCGGTTCCCCATCTCAGCCCAGAAAGCAGGAAGAACAATTTTTGTGGTGTCTTTCAGGTGCCTACCAAGGTAGTGTAAAAACTTCCAATAGAACTCGTTTCTGGCACCTTCCCCGGTGGAGTTGTGCATGGGGTGTATTTGGAACATTTTGTCACCAGCCGACTCCAAAATTCAGCGGTTCCCCATCTCAGCCCAGAAAGCAGGTAGAACAACTTTTGTGGTGTCTTTCAGATGCCTACCAAGGTAGTGTAAAAACTACCAGGAGAACTCCTGTCTGGCACCTTCCCCGGTGGAGTTGTGCATGGGGTGTGTTTGGAACATTTTGTCACCGGCCGAGTCCAAAATTCAGCGGTTCCCCATCTCAGCCCACAAAGCAGGTAGAACAACTTTTGTGGTGTCTTTCAGATGCCTACCGGAGCAATGTAAAAACTACCAGGAGAACTCCTGTCTGTCACCTTCCCCGGTGGAGTTGTGCATGGGGTGTGTTTGGAACATTTTGTCACCAGCCGAGTCCAAAATTCAGCGGTTCCCCATCTCAGCCCAGAAAGCAGGTAGAACAACTTTTGTGGTGCCTTTCAGATGCCTACCAAGGTAGTGTAAAAACTACTAAGAGAATTCTTGTCTGGCACCTTCCCCGGTGGAGTTGTGCATGGGGTGTGTTTGGAACATTTTGTCACCGGCCGAGTCCAAAATTCAGCGGTTCCCCATCTCAGCCCAGAAAGCAGGTAGAACAACTTTTGTGGTGTCTTTCAGATGCCTACCGGAGCAATGTAAAAACTACCAGGAGAACTCCTGTCTGGCACCTTCCCCGGTGGAGTTGTGCAGGGGGTGTGTTTGGAACATTTTGTCACCGGCCGAGTCCAAAATTCAGCTGTTCCCCATCTCAGCCCAGAAAGCAGGTAGAACAACTTTTGTGGTGTCTTTCAGATGCCTACCGGAGCAATGTAAAAACTACCAGGAGAACTCCTGTCTGGCACCTTCCCCGGTGGAGTTGTGCAGGGGGTGTGTTTGGAACATTTTGTCACCGGCCGACTCCAAAATTCAGCGGTTCCCCATCTCAGCCCAGAAAGCAGGTCGAACACCTTTTGTTGTGCCATTCAGGTGCCTACCAAGGTAGTGTAAAAACTACCAAGAGAACTCCTGTCTGGCACCTTCCCCGGTGGAGTTGTGCATGGGGTGTGTTTGGAACATTTTGTCACCGGCCGAGTCCAAAATTCAGCGGTTCCCCATCTCAGCCCAGAAAGCAGGTAGAACAACTTTTGTGGTGTCTTTCAGATGCCTACCGGACCAATGTAAAAACTACCAGGAGAACTCCTGTCTGGCACCTTCCCCGGTGGAGTTGTGCATGGGGTGTGTTTGGAACATTTTGTCACCGGCTGACTCCAAAATTCAGCGGTTCCCCATCTCAGCCCAGAAAGCAGGTAGAACAACTTTTGTTGTGCCATTCAGGTGCCTACCAAGGTACTGTAAAAACTACCAAGAGAACTCCTGTCTGGCACCTTCCCCGGTGGAGTTGTGCATGGGGTGTGTTTGGAACATTTTGTCACCGGCCGAGTCCAAAATTCAGCGTTTCCCCATCTCAGCCCAGAAAGCAGGTAGAACAACTTTTCTGGTGCCTTTCAGGTGCCTACCGGAGCAATGTAAAAACTACCAGGAGAACTCCTGTCTGGCACCTTCCCCGGTGGAGTTGTGCAGGGGGTGTGTTTGGAACATTTTGTCACCGGCCGAGTCCAAAATTCAGCGGTTCCCCATCTCAGCCCACAAAGCAGGTAGAACAACTTTTGTGGTGTCTTTCAGATGCCTACCGGAGCAATGTAAAAACTACCAGGAGAACTCCTGTCTGGCACCTTCCCCGGTGGAGTTGTGCATGGGGTGTCTTTGGAACATTTTGTCACCGGCCGACTCCAAAATTCAGCGGTTCCCCATCTCAGCCCAGAAAGCAGGTAGAACAACTTTTGTGGTGTCTTTCAGATGCCTACCGGAGCAATGTAAAAACTACTAAGAGAACTCCTGTCTGGCACCTTCCCCGGTGGAGTTGTGCATGGGGTGTCTTTGGAACATTTTGTCACCGGCCGACTCCAAAATTCAGCGATTCCCCATCTCAGCCCAGAAAGCAGGAAGAACAACTTTTGTGGTGTCTTTCAGATGCCTACCAGAGCAATGTAAAAACTACCAGGAGAACTCCTGTCTGGCACCTTCCCCGGTGGAGTTGTGCATGGGGTGTGTTTGGAACATTTTGTCACCAGCCGACTCCAAAATTCAGCTGTTCCCCATCTCAGCCCACAAAGCAGGTAGAACAACTTTTGTGATGTCTTTCAGATGCCTACCAAGGTAGTGTAAAAACTACTAAGAGGACTCCTGTCTGGCACCTTCCCCGGTGGAGTTGTGCATGGGGTATGTTTGGAACATTTTGTCACCGGCCGACTCCAAAATTCAGCGGTTCCCCATCTCAGCCCAGAAAGCAGGTAGAACAACTTTTGTGGTGCCTTTCAAATGCCTACCAAGGTAGTGTAAAAACTACCAGGAGAACTCCTGTCTGGCACCTTCCCCGGTGGAGTTGTGCATGGGGTGTGTTTGGAACATTTTGTCACCAGCCGAGTCCAAAATTCAGCTGTTCCCCATCTCAGCCCAGAAAGCAGGTAGAACAACTTTTGTGGTGTCTTTTAGATGCCTACCAAGGTAGTGTAAAAACTATCAAGAGAATTCTTGTCTGGCACCTTCCCCGGTGGAGTTGTGCATGGGGTGTGTTTGGAACATTTTGTCACCAGCCGAGTCCAAAATTCAGCGTTTCCCCATCTCAGCCCACAAAGCAGGTAGAACAACTTTTCTTGTGCCTTTCAGATGCCTACCGGAGCAATGTAAAAACTACCAGGAGAACTCCTGTCTGGCACCTTCCCCGGTGGAGTTGTGCATGGCGTGTGTTTGGAACATTTTGTCACCAGCCGAGTCCAAACTTCAGCGGTTCCCCTCTCAGCCCAGAAAGCAGGTAGAACAACTTCTGTGGTGTCTTTCAGATGCCTACCAAGGTAGTGTAAAAACTACCAGGAGAACTCCTGTCTGGCACCTTCCCCGGTGGAGTTGTGCATGGGGTGTGTTTGGAACATTTTGTCACCGGCCGAGTCCAAAATTCAGCGTTTCCCCATCTCAGCCCAGAAAGCAGGAAGAACAACTTTTGTGGTGTCTTTCAGATGCCTACCGGAGCAATGTAAAAACTACCAGGAGAACTCCTGTCTGGCACCTTCCCCGGTGGAGTTGTGCATGGGGTGTCTTTGGAACATTTTGTCTCCGGCCGACTCCAAAATTCAGCGGTTCCCCATCTCAGCCCAGAAAGCAGGAAGAACAACTTTTGTGGTGTCTTTCAGATGCCTACCGGAGCAATGTAAAAACTACCAGGAGAACTCCTGTCTGGCACCTTCCCCGGTGGAGTTGTGCATGGGGTGTCTTTGGAACATTTTGTCACCGGCCGACTCCAAAATTCAGCGATTCCCCATCTCAGCCCAGAAAGCAGGTAGAACAACTTTTGTGGTGTCTTTCAGATGCCTACCGGAGCAATGTAAAAACTACCAGGAGAACTCCTGTCTGGCACCTTCCCCGGTGGAGTTGTGCATGGGGTGTGTTTGGAACATTTTGTCACCGGCCGACTCCAAAATTCAGCGGTTCCCCATCTCAGCCCAGAAAGCAGGTAGAACAACTTTTGTGGTGTCTTTCAGATGCCTACCGGAGCAATGTAAAAACTACCAGGAGAACTCCTGTCTGGCACCTTCCCCGGTGGAGTTGTGCATGGGGTGTGTTTGGAACATTTTGTCACCGGCCGACTCCAAAATTCAGCGGTTCCCCATCTCAGCCCAGAAAGCAGGTAGAACAACTTTTGTGGTGTCTTTCAGATGCCTACCAAGGTAGTGTAAAAACTAATAACAGAACTCCTGTCTGGCACCTTCCCCGGTGGAGTTGTGCAGGGGGTGTGTTTGGAACATTTTGTCACTGGCCGACTCCAAAATTCAGCGGTTCCCCATCTCAGCCCAGAAAGCAGGAAGAACAATTTTTGTGGTGTCTTTCAGGTGCCTACCAAGGTAGTGTAAAAACTTCCAATAGAACTCGTTTCTGGCACCTTCCCCGGTGGAGTTGTGCATGGGGTGTATTTGGAACATTTTGTCACCGGCCGACTCCAAAATTCAGCGGTTCCCCATCTCAGCCCAGAAAGCAGGTAGAACAACTTTTGTGGTGTCTTTCAGATGCCTACCAAGGTAGTGTAAAAACTACCAGGAGAACTCCTGTCTGGCACCTTCCCCGGTGGAGTTGTGCATGGGGTGTGTTTGGAACATTTTGTCACCGGCCGAGTCCAAAATTCAGCGGTTCCCCATCTCAGCCCACAAAGCAGGTAGAACAACTTTTGTGGTGTCTTTCAGATGCCTACCGGAGCAATGTAAAAACTACCAGGAGAACTCCTGTCTGTCACCTTCCCCGGTGGAGTTGTGCATGGGGTGTGTTTGGAACATTTTGTCACCAGCCGAGTCCAAAATTCAGCGGTTCCCCATCTCAGCCCAGAAAGCAGGTAGAACAACTTTTGTGGTGCCTTTCAGATGCCTACCAAGGTAGTGTAAAAACTACTAAGAGAATTCTTGTCTGGCACCTTCCCCGGTGGAGTTGTGCATGGGGTGTGTTTGGAACATTTTGTCACCGGCCGAGTCCAAAATTCAGCGGTTCCCCATCTCAGCCCAGAAAGCAGGTAGAACAACTTTTGTGGTGTCTTTCAGATGCCTACCGGAGCAATGTAAAAACTACCAGGAGAACTCCTGTCTGGCACCTTCCCCGGTGGAGTTGTGCAGGGGGTGTGTTTGGAACATTTTGTCACCAGCCGAGTCCAAAATTCAGCTGTTCCCCATCTCAGCCCAGAAAGCAGGTAGAACAACTTTTGTGGTGTCTTTCAGATGCCTACCGGAGCAATGTAAAAACTACCAGGAGAACTCCTGTCTGGCACCTTCCCCGGTGGAGTTGTGCAGGGGGTGTGTTTGGAACATTTTGTCACCGGCCGACTCCAAAATTCAGCGGTTCCCCATCTCAGCCCAGAAAGCAGGTCGAACACCTTTTGTTGTGCCATTCAGGTGCCTACCAAGGTAGTGTAAAAACTACCAGGAAAACTCCTGTCTGGCACCTTCCCCGGTGGAGTTGTGCATGGGGTGTCTGTGGAACATTTTGTCACCGGCCGAGTCCAAAATTCAGCGGTTCCCCATCTCAGCCCACAAAGCAGGTAGAACAACTTTTGTGGTGTCTTTCAGATGCCTACCGGAGCAATGTAAAAACTACCAGGAGAACTCCTGTCTGGCACCTTCCCCGGTGGAGTTGTGCATGGGGTGTGTTTGGAACATTTTGTCACCGGCTGACTCCAAAATTCAGCGGTTCCCCATCTCAGCCCAGAAAGCAGGTAGAACAACTTTTGTGGTGTCTTTCAGATGCCTACCGGAGCAATGTAAAAACTACCAGGAGAACTCCTGTCTGGCACCTTCCCCGGTGGAGTTGTGCATGGGGTGTCTTTGGAACATTTTGTCACCGGCCGACTCCAAAATTCAGCGGTTCCCCATCTCAGCCCAGAAAGCAGGTAGAACAACTTTTGTTGTGCCATTCAGGTGCCTACCAAGGTACTGTAAAAACTACCAAGAGAACTCCTGTCTGGCACCTTCCCCGGTGGAGTTGTGCATGGGGTGTGTTTGGAACATTTTGTCACCGGCCGAGTCCAAAATTCAGCGGTTCCCCATCTCAGCCCAGAAAGCTGGTAGAACAACTTTTGTGGTGCCTTTCAGGTGCCTACCGGAGCAATGTAAAAACTACCAGGAGAACTCCTGTCTGGCACCTTCCCCGGTGGAGTTGTGCAGGGGGTGTGTTTGGAACATTTTGTCACCGGCCGAGTCCAAAATTCAGCGGTTCCCCATCTCAGCCCACAAAGCAGGTAGAACAACTTTTGTGGTGTCTTTCAGATGCCTACCGGAGCAATGTAAAAACTACCAGGAGAACTCCTGTCTGGCACCTTCCCCGGTGGAGTTGTGCATGGGGTGTCTTTGGAACATTTTGTCACCGGCCGACTCCAAAATTCAGCGGTTCCCCATCTCAGCCCAGAAAGCAGGTAGAACAACTTTTGTGGTGTCTTTCAGATGCCTACCGGAGCAATGTAAAAACTACCAGGAGAACTCCTGTCTGGCACCTTCCCCGGTGGAGTTGTGCATGGGGTGTCTTTGGAACATTTTGTCACCGGCCGAGTCCAAAATTCAGCGGTTCCCCATCTCAGCCCAGAAAGCAGGTAGAACAACTTTTGTTGTGCCATTCAGGTGCCTACCAAGGTACTGTAAAAACTACCAGGAGAACTCCTGTCTGGCACCTTCCCCGGTGGAGTTGTGCAGGGGGTGTGTTTGGAACATTTTGTCACCAGCCGAGTCCAAAATTCAGCGGTTCCCCATCTCAGCCCAGAAAGCAGGTAGAACAACTTTTCTGGTGCCTTTCAGGTGCCTACCGGAGCAATGTAAAAACTACCAGGAGAACTCCTGTCTGGCACCTTCCCCGGTGGAGTTGTGCAGGGGGTGTGTTTGGAACATTTTGTCACCGGCCGAGTCCAAAATTCAGCGGTTCCCCATCTCAGCCCAGAAAGCAGGTAGAACAACTTTTGTGGTGCCTTTCAGCTGCCTACCAAGGTACTGTAAAAACTATTAAGAGAACTCCTGTCTGGCACCTTCCCCGGTGGAGTTGTGCAGGGGGTGTGTTTGGAACATTTTTTCACCGGCCGACTCCAAAATTCAGCGGTTCCCCATCTCAGCCCAGAAAGCAGGTAGAACAACTTTTGTGGTGCCTTTCAGATGCCTACCAAGGTAGTGTAAAAACTACTAAAAGAACTCCTGTCTGGCACCTTCCCCGGTGGAGTTGTGCATGGGGTGTCTTTGGAACATTTTGTCACCGTCCGAGTCCAAAATTCAGCGGTTCCCCATCTCAGCCCAGAAAGCAGGTAGAACAACTTTTGTGGTGTCTTTCAGATGCCTACCAAGGTAGTGTAAAAACTACCAAGAGAACTCTTTTCTGGCACCTTCCCCGGTGGAGTTGTGCATGGGGTGTGTTTGGAACACTTTGTCACCGGCCGAGTCCAAAATTCAGCGCTTCCCCATCTCAGCCCAGAAAGCAGGTAGAACAACTTTTGTGGTGTCTTTCAGATGCCTACCGGAGCAATGTAAAAACTACCAGGAGAACTCCTGTCTGGCACCTTCCCCGGTGGAGTTGTGCAGGGGGTGTGTTTGGAACATTTTGTCACCGGCCGACTCCAAAATTCAGCGGTTCCCCATCTCAGCCCAGAAAGCAGGTAGAACAACTTTTGTTGTGCCATTCAGGTGCCTACCAAGGTAGTGTAAAAACTACCAGGAGAACTCCTGTCTGGCACCTTCCCCGGTGGAGTTGTGCATGGGGTGTGTTTGGAACATTTTGTCACCGGCCGAGTCCAAAATTCAGCGGTTCCCCATCTCAGCCCAGAAAGCAGGTAGAACAACTTTTGTGGTGCCTTTCAGCTGCCTACCGGAGCAATGTAAAAACTACCAGGAGAACTCCTGTCTGGCACCTTCCCCGGTGGAGTTGTGCAGGGGGTGTGTTTGGAACATTTTGTCACCGCCCGAGTCCAAAATTCAGCGGTTCCCCATCTCAGCCCAGAAAGCAGGTAGAACAACTTTTGTGGTGTCTTTCAGATGCGTACCGGAGCAATGTAAAAACTACCAGGAGAACTCCTGTCTGGCACCTTCCCCGGTGGAGTTGTGCATGGGGTGTGTTTGGAACATTTTGTCACCGGCCGACTCCAAAATTCAGCGGTTCCCCATCTCAGCCCAGAAAGCAGGTAGAACAACTTTTGTTGTGCCATTCAGGTGCCTACCAAGGTAGTGTAAAATCTACCAACAGAACTCCTGTCTGGCACCTTCCCCGGTGGAGTTGTGCATGGGGTGTGTTTGGAACATTTTGTCACCGGCCGACTCCAAAATTCAGCGGTTCCCCATCTCAGCCCAGAAAGCAGGTAGAACAACTTTTGTGGTGTCTTTCAGATGCCTACCGGAGCAATGTAAAAACTACCAGGAGAACTCCTGTCTGGCACCTTCCCCGGTGGAGTTGTGCATGGGGTGTGTTTGGAACATTTTGTCACCGGCCGACTCCAAAATTCAGCGTTTCCCCATCTCAGCCCAGAAAGCAGGTAGAACAACTTTTGTGGTGTCTTTCAGATGCCTACCGGAGCAATGTAAAAACTACCAGGAGAACTCCTGTCTGGCACCTTCCCCGGTGGAGTTGTGCATGGGGTGTCTTTGGAACATTTTGTCACCGGCCGACTCCAAAATTCAGCGGTTCCCCATCTCAGCCCAGAAAGCAGGTAGAACAACTTTTGTGGTGTCTTTCAGGTGCCTACCAAGGTAGTGTAAAAACTATCAAGAGATCTCCTTTCTGGCACCTTCCCCGGTGGAGTTGTGCAGGGGGTGTGTTTGGAACATTTTGTCACCGGCCGACTCCAAAATTCAGCGGTTCCCCATCTCAGCCCAGAAAGCAGGTAGAACAATTTTTGTGGTGTCTTTCAGGTGCCTACCAAGGTACTGTAAAAACTTCCAATAGAACTCGTTTCTGGAACCTTCCCCGGTGGAGTTGTGCATGGGGTGTGTTTGGAACATTTTGTCACCGGCCGACTCCAAAATTCAGCGGTTCCCCATCTCAGCCCAGAAAGCAGGTAGAACAACTTTTGTGGTGTCTTTCAGATGCCTACCGGAGCAATGTAAAAACTACCAGGAGAACTCCTGTCTGGCACCTTCCCCGGTGGAGTTGTGCAGGGGGTGTGTTTGGAACATTTTGTCACCGGCCGAGTCCAAAATTCAGCGGTTCCCCATCTCAGCCCAGAAAGCAGGTAGAACAACTTTTGTGGTGCCTTTCAGCTGCCTACCAAGGTAGTGTAAAAACTACCAGGAGAACTCCTGTCTGGCACCTTCCCCGGTGGAGTTGTGCAGGGGGTGTGTTTGGAACATTTTGTCACCGGCCGAGTCCAAAATTCAGCGGTTCCCCATCTCAGCCCAGAAAGCAGGTAGAACAACTTTTGTTGTGCCATTCAGGTGCCTACCAAGGTAGTGTAAAATCTACCAACAGAACTCCTGTCTGGCACCTTCCCCGGTGGAGTTGTGCATGGGGTGTGTTTGGAACATTTTGTCACCGGCCGAGTCCAAAATTCAGCGGTTCCCCATCTCAGCCCAGAAAGCAGGTAGAACATCTTTTGTGGTATCTTTCAGGTGCCTACCGGAGCAATGTAAAAACTACCAGGAGAACTCCTGTCTGGCACCTTCCCCAGTGGAGTTGTGCAGGGGGTGTGTTTGGAACATTTTGTCACCGGCCGACTCCAAAATTCAGCGGTTCCCCATCTCAGCCCAGAAAGCAGGTAGAACAACTTTTGTGGTGTCTTTCAGATGCCTACCGGAGCAATGTAAAAACTACCAGGAGAACTCCTGTCTGGCACCTTCCCCGGTGGAGTTGTGCATGGGGTGTGTTTGGAACATTTTGTCACCGGCCGACTCCAAAATTCAGCTGTTCCCCATCTCAGCCCAGAAAGCAGGTAGAACAACTTTTGTTGTGCCATTCAGGTGCCTACCAAGGTAGTGTAAAATCTACCAACAGAACTCCTGTCTGGCACCTTCCCCGGTGGAGTTGTGCATGGGGTGTGTTTGGAACATTTTGTCACCGGCCGACTCCAAAATTCAGCGGTTCCCCATCTCAGCCCAGAAAGCAGGTAGAACAACTTTTGTGGTGTCTTTCAGATGCCTACCGGAGCAATGTAAAAACTACCAGGAGAACTCCTGTCTGGCACCTTCCCCGGTGGAGTTGTGCATGGGGTGTGTTTGGAACATTTTGTCAACGGCCGAGTCCAAAATTCAGCGGTTCCCCATCTCAGCCCAGAAAGCAGGTAGAACAACTTTTGTGGTGTCTTTCAGATGCCTACCGGAGCAATGTAAAAACTACCAGGAGAACTCCTGTCTGGCACCTTCCCCGGTGGAGTTGTGCAGGGGGTGTGTTTGGAACATTTTGTCACCAGCCGACTCCAAAATTCAGCGGTTCCCCATCTCAGCCCAGAAAGCAGGTAGAACGAGTTTTGTGGTGTCTTTGAGGTGCCTACCAGAGCAATGTAAAATCTATCAAGAAAACTCCTGTCTGGCACCTTCCCCGGTGGAGTTGTGCAGGGGGTGTGTTTGGAACATTTTGCCACCAGCCGACTCCAAAATTCACCTGTTCCTCATCTCAGCCCAGAAAGCAGGTAGAACAACTTTTGTGGTGCCTTTCAAATGCCTACCAAGGTAGTGTAAAAACTACCAGGAGAACTCCTGTCTGGCACCTTCCCCGGTGGAGTTGTGCATGGGGTGTGTTTGGAACATTTTGTCACCAGCCGTCTCCAAAATTCAGCGGTTCCCCATCTCAGCCCAGAAAGCAGGTAGAACAACTTTTCTTGTGCCTTTCAGCTGCCTACCAAGGTAGTGTAAAAACTACCAACAGAATTCGTTCCTGGCACCTTCCCCGGTGGAGTTGTGCATGGGGTGTGTTTGGAACATTTTGTCACCGGCCGAGTCCAAAATTCAGCGGTTCCCCATCTCAGCCCAGAAAGCAGGTAGAACAACTTTTGTGGTGCCTTTCAGCTGCCTACCAAGGTAGTGTAAAAACTACCAGGAGAACCCCTGTCTGGCACCTTCCCCGGTGGAGTTGTGCAGGGGGTGTGTTTGGAACATTTTGTCACCGGCCGAGTCCAAAATTCAGCGGTTCCCCATCTCAGCCCACAAAGCAGGTAGAACAACTTTTGTGGTGTCTTTCAGATGCCTACCGGAGCAATGTAAAAACTACCAGGAGAACTCCTGTCTGGCACCTTCCCCGGTGGAGTTGTGCATGGGGTGTCTTTGGAACATTTTGTCACCGGCCGACTCCAAAATTCAGCGGTTCCCCATCTCAGCCCAGAAAGCAGGTAGAACAACTTTTGTGGTGTCTTTCAGATGCCTACCGGAGCAATGTAAAAACTACCAGGAGAACTCCTGTCTGGCACCTTCCCCGGTGGAGTTGTGCATGGGGTGTCTTTGGAACATTTTGTCAGCGGCCGACTCCAAAATTCAGCGGTTCCCCATCTCAGCCCAGAAAGCAGGTAGAACAACTTTTGTTGTGCCATTCAGGTGCCTACCAAGGTACTGTAAAAACTATCAGGAGAACTCCTGTCTGGCACCTTCCCCGGTGGAGTTGTGCAGGGGGTGTGTTTGGAACATTTTGCCACCAGCCGACTCCAAAATTCAGCGGTTCCCCATCTCAGCCCAGAAAGCAGGTAGAACAACTTTTCTGGTGCCTTTCAAATGCCTACCAAGGTAGTGTAAAAACTACCAGGAGAACTCCTGTCTGGCACCTTCCCCGGTGGAGTTGTGCATGGGGTGTGTTTGGAACATTTTGTCACCAGCCGTCTCCAAAATTCAGCGGTTCCCCATCTCAGCCCAGAAAGCAGGTAGAACAACTTTTCCTGTGCCTTGCAGCTGCCTACCAAGGTAGTGTAAAAACTACCAACAGAATTCGTTCCTGGCACCTTCCCCGGTGGAGTTGTGCATGGGGTGTGTTTGGAACATTTTGTCACCGGCCGACTCCAAAATTCAGCGGTTCCCCATCTCAGCCCAGAAAGCAGGTAGAACAACTTTTGTGGTGTCTTTCAGCTGCCTACCAAGGTAGTGTAAAAACTATTAAGAGAACTCCTGTCTGGCACCTTCCCCGGTGGAGTTGTGCATGGGGTGTGTTTGGAACATTTTGTCACCAGCCGACTCCAAAATTCAGCTGTTCCCCATCTCAGCCCAGAAAGCAGGTAGAACGAGTTTTGTGGTGTCTTTGAGGTGCCTACCAGAGCAATGTAAAATCTATCAAGAAAACTCCTGTCTGGCACCTTCCCCGGTGGAGTCGTGCATGGGGTGTGTTTGGCATTTTGTTGCCAGCCGCTCCAAAATTCAGCTGTTCCTCATCTCAGCCCAGAAAGCAGGTAGAACAACTTTTGTGGTATCTTTCAGATGCCTACCAGAGCAATGTAAAAACTACCAGGAGAACTCCTGTCTGGCACCTTCCCCGGTGGAGTTGTGCATAGGGTGTGTTTGGAACATTTTGTCACCAGCCGAGTCCAAAATTCAGCTGTTCCCCATCTCAGCCCAGAAAGCAGGTAGAACAACTTTTGTGGTGCCTTTCAGATGCCTACCAAGGTAGTGTAAAAACTATCAAGAGATCTCCTGTCTGGCACCTTCCCCGGTGGAGTTGTGCATGGGGTGTGTTTGGAACATTTTGTCACCGGCCGACTCCAAAATTCAGCTGTTCCCCATCTCAGCCCAGAAAGCAGGTAGAACAACTTTTGTGGTATCTTTCAGATGCCTACCGGAGCAATGTAAAAACTACCAGGAGAACTCCTGTCTGGCACCTTCCCCGGTGGAGTTGTGCAGGGGGTGTGTTTGGAACATTTTGTCACCAGCCGAGTCCAAAATTCAGCTGTTCCCCATCTCAGCCCACAAAGCAGGTACAACAACTTTTCTTGTGCCTTGCAGCTGCCTACCAAGGTAGTGTAAAAACTATCAAGAGATCTCCTTTCTGGCACCTTCCCCGGTGGAGTTGTGCATGGGGTGTGTTTGGAACATTTTGTCACCAGCCGAGTCCAAAATTCAGCTGTTCCCCATCTCAGCCAAGAAAGCAGGTAGAACAACTTTTGTGGTATCTTTCAGATGCCTACCGGAGCAATGTAAAAACTACCAGGAGAACTCCTGTCTGGCACCTTCCCCGGTGGAGTCGTGCAGGGGGTGTGTTTGGAACATTTTGTCACCAGCCGACTCCAAAATTCAGCCGTTCCCCATCTCAGCCCAGAAAGCAGGTACAACAACTTTTCTTGTGCCTTGCAGCTTCCTACAAAGGTAGTGTAAAAACTACCAACAGAATTCGTTCCTGGCACCTTCCCCGGTGGAGTTGTGCATGGGGTGTCTTTGGAACATTTTGTCACCGGCCGACTCCAAAATTCAGCGGTTCCCCATCTCAGCCCAGAAAGCAGGAAGAACAACTTTTGTGGTGTCTTTCAGCTGCCTACCAAGGGAGTGTAAAAACTATCAAGAGAACTCCTGTCTGGCACCTTCCCCGGTGGAGTTGTGCAGGGGGTGTGTTTGGAACATTTTGTCACCGGCCAAGTCCAAAATTCAGCTGTTCCCCATCTCAGCCCAGAAAGCAGGTAGAACGAGTTTTGTGGTGTCTTTGAGGTGCCTACCAGAGCAATGTAAAAACTACCAGGAGAACTCCTGTCTGGCACCTTCCCCGGTGGAGTTGTGCATGGGGTGTGTTTGGAACATTTTGCCACCAGCTGACTCCAAAATTCAGCTGTTCCTCATCTCAGCCCAGAAAGCAGAAAGAACAACTTTTGTGGTGCCTTTCAGCTGCCTACCAAGGTAGTGTAAAAACTACCAACAGAATTCGTTCCTGGCACCTTCCCCGGTGGAGTTGTGCATAGGGTGTCTGTGGAACATTTTGTCACCGGCCGACTCCAAAATTCAGCTGTTCCCCATCTCAGCCCAGAAAGCAGGTACAACAACTTTTCTTGTGCCTTTCACCTGCCTACCAAGGTAGTGTAAAAACTACCAACAGAATTCGTTCCTGGCACCTTCCCCGGTGGAGTTGTGCATGGGGTGTCTTTGGAACATTTTGTCACCGGCCGAGTCCAAAATTCAGCGGTTCCCCATCTCAGCCCAGAAAGCAGGTAGAACAACTTTTGTGGTGCCTTTCAGATGCCTACCAAGGTAGTGTAAAATCTACCAAGAGAACTCCTGTCTGGCACCTTCCCCGGTGGAGTTGTGCAGGGGGTGTGTTTTGAACATTTTGTCACCAGCCGAGTCCAAAATTCAGCGGTTCCCCATCTCAGCCCAGAAAGAAGGAAGAACAACTTTTGTGATGCCTTTCAGCTGCCTACTGGAGCAATGTAAAAACTACCAACAGAATTCGTTCCTGGCACCTTCCCCGGTGGAGTTGTGCATGGGGTGTATTTATTAAAATTTTGTCACCAGCCGAGTCCAAAATTCAGCTGTTCCCCATCTCAGCCCAGAAAGCAGGTAGAACAACTTTTGTGGTGTCTTTCAGGTGCCTACCGGAGCAATGTAAAAACTACCAGGAGAACTCCTGTCTGGCACCTTCCCCGGTGGAGTTGTGCAGGGGGTGTGTTTGGAACATTTTGTCACCAGCCGAGTCCAAAATTCAGCTGTTCCCCATCTCAGCCCAGAAAGCAGGAAGAACAACTTTTGTGGTGCCTTTCAGATGCCTACCAAGGTAGTGTAAAAACTATCAAGAGATCTCCTTTCTGGCACCTTCCCCGGTGGAGTTGTGCAGGGGGTGTCTTTGGAACATTTTGTCACCAGCCGACTCCAAAATTCAGCTGTTCCCCATCTCAGCCCAGAAAGCAGGTAGAACGAGTTTTGTGGTGTCTTTGAGGTGCCTACCAGAGCAATGTAAAATCTATCAAGAAAACTCCTGTCTGGCACCTTCCCCGGTGGAGTCGTGCATGGGGTGTGTTTGGCATTTTGTTGCCAGCCGCTCCAAAATTCAGCTGTTCCTCATCTCAGCCCAGAAAGCAGGTAGAACAACTTTTGTGGTATCTTTCAGATGCCTACCAGAGCAATGTAAAAACTACCAGGAGAACTCCTGTCTGGCACCTTCCCCGGTGGAGTTGTGCATAGGGTGTGTTTGGAACATTTTGTCACCAGCCGAGTCCAAAATTCAGCTGTTCCCCATCTCAGCCCAGAAAGCAGGTAGAACAACTTTTGTGGTGCCTTTCAGATGCCTACCAAGGTAGTGTAAAAACTATCAAGAGATCTCCTTTCTGGCACCTTCCCCGGTGGAGTTGTGCATGGGGTGTGTTTGGAACATTTTGTCACCGGCCGACTCCAAAATTCAGCTGTTCCCCATCTCAGCCCAGAAAGCAGGTAGAACAACTTTTGTGGTATCTTTCAGATGCCTACCGGAGCAATGTAAAAACTACCAGGAGAACTCCTGTCTGGCACCTTCCCCGGTGGAGTTGTGCAGGGGGTGTGTTTGGAACATTTTGTCACCAGCCGAGTCCAAAATTCAGCTGTTCCCCATCTCAGCCCACAAAGCAGGTACAACAACTTTTCTTGTGCCTTGCAGCTGCCTACCAAGGTAGTGTAAAAACTATCAAGAGATCTCCTTTCTGGCACCTTCCCCGGTGGAGTTGTGCATGGGGTGTGTTTGGAACATTTTGTCACCAGCCGAGTCCAAAATTCAGCTGTTCCCCATCTCAGCCAAGAAAGCAGGTAGAACAACTTTTGTGGTATCTTTCAGATGCCTACCGGAGCAATGTAAAAACTACCAGGAGAACTCCTGTCTGGCACCTTCCCCGGTGGAGTCGTGCAGGGGGTGTGTTTGGAACATTTTGTCACCAGCCGACTCCAAAATTCAGCCGTTCCCCATCTCAGCCCAGAAAGCAGGTACAACAACTTTTCTTGTGCCTTGCAGCTTCCTACAAAGGTAGTGTAAAAACTACCAACAGAATTCGTTCCTGGCACCTTCCCCGGTGGAGTTGTGCAGGGGGTGTCTTTGGAACATTTTGTCACCGGCCGACTCCAAAATTCAGCGGTTCCCCATCTCAGCCCAGAAAGCAGGAAGAACAACTTTTGTGGTGTCTTTCAGCTGCCTACCAAGGGAGTGTAAAAACTATCAAGAGAACTCCTGTCTGGCACCTTCCCCGGTGGAGTTGTGCAGGGGGTGTGTTTGGAACATTTTGTCACCAGCCGAGTCCAAAATTCAGCTGTTCCCCATCTCAGCCCAGAAAGCAGGTAGAACAACTTTTGTGGTGTCTTTCAGATGCCTACCAAGGTAGTGTAAAAACTATTAAGAGAACTCCTGTCTGGCACCTTCCCCGGTGGAGTTGTGCATGGGGTGTGTTTGGAACATTTTGTCACCGGCCGAGTCCAAAATTCAGCTGTTCCCCATCTCAGCCCAGAAAGCAGGTAGAACGAGTTTTGTGGTGTCTTTGAGGTGCCTACCAGAGCAATGTAAAAACTACCAGGAGAACTCCTGTCTGGCACCTTCCCCGGTGGAGTTGTGCATGGGGTGTGTTTGGAACATTTTGCCACCAGCTGACTCCAAAATTCAGCTGTTCCTCATCTCAGCCCAGAAAGCAGAAAGAACAACTTTTGTGGTGCCTTGCAGCTGCCTACCAAGGTAGTGTAAAAACTACCAACAGAATTCGTTCCTGGCACCTTCCCCGGTGGAGTTGTGCATAGGGTGTCTGTGGAACATTTTGTCACCGGCCGACTCCAAAATTCAGCTGTTCCCCATCTCAGCCCAGAAAGCAGGTACAACAACTTTTCTTGTGCCTTTCACCTGCCTACCAAGGTAGTGTAAAAACTACCAACAGAATTCGTTCCTGGCACCTTCCCCGGTGGAGTTGTGCATGGGGTGTCTTTGGAACATTTTGTCACCGGCCGAGTCCAAAATTCAGCGGTTCCCCATCTCAGCCCAGAAAGCAGGTAGAACAACTTTTGTGGTGCCTTTCAGATGCCTACCAAGGTAGTGTAAAATCTACCAAGAGAACTCCTGTCTGGCACCTTCCCCGGTGGAGTTGTGCAGGGGGTGTGTTTTGAACATTTTGTCACCAGCCGAGTCCAAAATTCAGCGGTTCCCCATCTCAGCCCAGAAAGAAGGAAGAACAACTTTTGTGATGCCTTTCAGCTGCCTACTGGAGCAATGTAAAAACTACCAACAGAATTCGTTCCTGGCACCTTCCCCGGTGGAGTTGTGCATGGGGTGTATTTATTAAAATTTTGTCACCAGCCGAGTCCAAAATTCAGCTGTTCCCCATCTCAGCCCAGAAAGCAGGTAGAACAACTTTTGTGGTGTCTTTCAGGTGCCTACCGGAGCAATGTAAAAACTACCAGGAGAACTCCTGTCTGGCACCTTCCCCGGTGGAGTTGTGCAGGGGGTGTGTTTGGAACATTTTGTCACCAGCCGAGTCCAAAATTCAGCTGTTCCCCATCTCAGCCCAGAAAGCAGGAAGAACAACTTTTGTGGTGCCTTTCAGATGCCTACCAAGGTAGTGTAAAAACTATCAAGAGATCTCCTTTCTGGCACCTTCCCCGGTGGAGTTGTGCAGGGGGTGTCTTTGGAACATTTTGTCACCAGCCGACTCCAAAATTCAGCGGTTCCCCATCTCAGCCCAGAAAGCAGGTAGAACAACTTTTGTGGTGTCTTTCAGATGCCTACCAAGGTAGTGTAAAAACTACCAGGAGAACTCCTGCCTGGCACCTTCCCCGGTGGAGTTGTGCATGGGGTGTGTTTGGAACATTTTGTCACCGGCCGAGTCCAAAATTCAGCGTTTCCCCATCTCAGCCCAGAAAGCAGGTAGAATAACTTTTCTGGTGTCTTTCAGATGCCTACCAAGGTAGTGTAAAAACTACCAGGAGAACTCCTGTCTGGCACCTTCCCCGGTGGAGTTGTGCATGGGGTGTGTTTGGAACATTTTGTCACCAGCCGACTCCAAAATTCAGTGGTTCCCCATCTCAGCCCAGAAAGCAGGTAGAACAACTTTTGTGGTGTCTTTCAGATACCTACCGGAGCAATGTAAAAACTACCAAGAGAACTCCTGTCTGGCACCTTCCGTGGTGGAGTTGTGCATGGGGTGTGTTTGCAACATTTTGTCACCGGCCGACTCCAAAATTCAGCGTTTCCCCATCTCAGCCCAGAAAGCAGGTAGAACAAGTTTTGTGGTGTCTTTCAAATGCCTACCAAGGTAGTGTAAAAACTACCAGGAGAACTCCTGTCTGGCACCTTCCCCGGTGGAGTTGTGCATGGGGTGTGTTTGGAACATTTTGTCACCAGCCGACTCCAAAATTCAGCGGTTCCCCATCTCAGCCCAGAAAGCAGGTAGAACAACTTTTGTGGTGTCTTGCAGATGCCTACCAAGGTAGTGTAAAAACTACCAGGAGAACTCCTGTCTGGCACCTTCCGTGGTGGAGTTGTGCATGGGGTGTGTTTGGAACATTTTGTCACCGGCCGAGTCCAAAATTCAGCGATTCCCCATCTCAGCCCAGAAAGCAGGTACAACAACTTTTCTTGTGCCTTTCAGCTGCCTACCAAGGTAGTGTAAAAACTACCAGCAGAATTCGTTCCTGGCACCTTCCCCGGTGGAGTTGTGCATGGGGTGTCTTTGGAACATTTTGTCACCGGCCGAGTCCAAAATTCAGCTGTTCCCCATCTCAGCCCAGAAAGCAGGTAGAACAACTTTTGTGGTGTCTTTCAGATGCCTACCGGAGCAATGTAAAAACTACCAGGAGAACTCCTGCCTGGCACCTTCCGTGGTGGAGTTGTGCATGGGGTGTGTTTGGAACATTTTGTCACCGGCCGAGTCCAAAATTCAGCGGTTCCCCATCTCAGCCCAGAAAGCAGGAAGAACAACTTTTGTGGTGTCTTTCAGATGCCTACCAAGGTAGTGTAAAAACTATCAAGAGAACTCCTGTCTGGCACCTTCCCCGGTGGAGTTGTGCAGGGGGTGTGTTTGGAACATTTTGTCACCAGCCGAGTCCAAAATTCAGCTGTTCCCCATCTCAGCCCAGAAAGCAGGTAGAACAACTTTTGTGGTGTCTTTCAGATGCCTACCAAGGTAGTGTAAAAACTATTAAGAGAACTCCTGTCTGGCACCTTCCCCGGTGGAGTTGTGCATGGGGTGTGTTTGGAACATTTTGTCACCGGCCGACTCCAAAATTCAGCTGTTCCCCATCTCAGCCCAGAAAGCAGGTAGAACGAGTTTTGTGGTGTCTTTGAGGTGCCTACCAGAGCAATGTAAAAACTACCAGGAGAACTCCTGTCTGGCACCTTCCCCGGTGGAGTTGTGCATGGGGTGTGTTTGGAACATTTTGCCACCAGCCGACTCCAAAATTCAGCTGTTCCTCATCTCAGCCCAGAAAGCAGGAAGAACAACTTTTGTGGTGCCTTTCAAATGCCTACCAAGGTAGTGTAAAAACTACCAGGAGAACTCCTGTCTGGCACCTTCCCCGGTGGAGTTGTGCATGGGGTGTGTTTGGAACATTTTGTCACAAGCCGACTCCAAAATTCAGCGGTTCCCCATCTCAGCCCAGAAAGCAGGTAGAACAACTTTTCTTGTGCCTTGCAGCTGCCTACCAAGGTAGTGTAAAAACTACCAACAGAATTCGTTCCTGGCACCTTCCCCGGTGGAGTTGTGCATAGGGTGTCTGTGGAACATTTTGTCACCGGCCGACTCCAAAATTCAGCGTTTCCCCATCTCAGCCCAGAAAGCAGGTAGAACAAGTTTTCTGGTGCCTTTCAGCTGCCTACCAAGGTAGTGTAAAAACTATCAAGAGAACTCTTGTCTGGCACCTTCCCCGGTGGAGTTGTGCATAGGTTGTGTTTGGAACATTTTGTCACCAGCCGAGTCCAAAATCAGCGGTTCCCCATCTCAGTCCAGAAAGCAGGTAGAACAACTTTTGTGGTGTCTTTCAGATGCCTACCAAGGTAGTGTAAAAACTAGCAACAGAACTCCTTTCTGGCACCTTCCCCGGTGGAGTTGTGCATGGGGTGTGTTTGGAACATTTTGTCACCGGCCGACTCCAAAATTCAGCGGTTCCCCATCTCAGCCCAGAAAGCAGGTAGAACAACTTTTGTGGTGCCTTGCAGCTGCCTACCAAGGTAGTGTAAAATCTACCAACAGAACTCCTGTCTGGCACCTTCCCCGGTGGAGTTGTGCATGGGGTGTCTTTGGAACATTTTGTCACCAGCCGACTCCAAAATCCAGCGGTTCCCGATCTCAGCCCAGAAAGCAGGAAGAACAACTTTTCTTGTGCCTTTCACCTGCCTACCAAGGTAGTGTAAAAACTACCAACAGAATTCGTTCCTGGCACCTTCCCCGGTGGAGTTGTGCATGGGGTGTCTTTGGAACATTTTGTCACCGGCCGACTCCAAAATTCAGCGGTTCCCCATCTCAGCCCAGAAAGCAGGTAGAACAACTTTTGTGGTATCTTTCAGATGCCTACCAAGGCAGTGTAAAAACTACTAAGAGAACTCCTGTCTGGCACCTTCCCGGTGGAGTTGTGCAGGGGGTGTGTTTGGAACATTTTGTCACCAGCCGAGTCCAAAATTCAGCGTTTCCCCATCTCAGCCCAGAAAGCAGGTAGAACAACTTTTGTGGTGTCTTTTAGATGCCTACCAAGGTAGTGTAAAAACTATTAAGAGAACTCCTGTCTGGCACCTTCCCCGGTGGAGTTGTGCATGGGGTGTGTTTGGAACATTTTGTCACCGGCCGAGTCCAAAATTCAGCGATTCCCCATCTCAGCCCAGAAAGCAGGTAGAACAACTTTTGTGGTGCCTTTCAGCTGCCTACCAAGGTAGTGTAAAATCTACCAACAGAACTCCTGTCTGGCACCTTCCCCGGTGGAGTTGTGCATGGGGTGTGTTTGGAACATTTTGTCACCAGCCGACTCCAAAATTCAGCGGTTCCCGATCTCAGCCCAGAAAGCAGGTACAACAACTTTTCTTGTGCCTTTCACCTGCCTACCAAGGTAGTGTAAAAACTACCAACAGAATTCGTTCCTGGCACCTTCCCCGGTGGAGTTGTGCAGGGGGTGTCTTTGGAACATTTTGTCACCGGCCGACTCCAAAATTCAGCGGTTCCCCATCTCAGCCCAGAAAGCAGGTAGAACAACTTTTGTGGTGTCTTTCAGATGCCTACCAAGGTAGTGTAAAAACTACCAGGAGAACTCCTGCCTGGCACCTTCCCCGGTGGAGTTGTGCATGGGGTGTGTTTGGAACATTTTGTCACCGGCCGAGTCCAAAATTCAGCGTTTCCCCATCTCAGCCCAGAAAGCAGGTAGAATAACTTTTCTGGTGTCTTTCAGATGCCTACCAAGGTAGTGTAAAAACTACCAGGAGAACTCCTGTCTGGCACCTTCCGTGGTGGAGTTGTGCATGGGGTGTGTTTGGAACATTTTGTCACCAGCCGACTCCAAAATTCAGTGGTTCCCCATCTCAGCCCAGAAAGCAGGTAGAACAACTTTTGTGGTGTCTTTCAGATACCTACCGGAGCAATGTAAAAACTACCAAGAGAACTCCTGTCTGGCACCTTCCGTGGTGGAGTTGTGCATGGGGTGTGTTTGCAACATTTTGTCACCGGCCGACTCCAAAATTCAGCGTTTCCCCATCTCAGCCCAGAAAGCAGGTAGAACAAGTTTTGTGGTGTCTTTCAAATGCCTACCAAGGTAGTGTAAAAACTACCAGGAGAACTCCTGTCTGGCACCTTCCCCGGTGGAGTTGTGCATGGGGTGTGTTTGGAACATTTTGTCACCGGCCGACTCCAAAATTCAGCGGTTCCCCATCTCAGCCCAGAAAGCAGGTAGAACAACTTTTGTGGTGTCTTGCAGATGCCTACCAAGGTAGTGTAAAAACTACCAGGAGAACTCCTGTCTGGCACCTTCCGTGGTGGAGTTGTGCATGGGGTGTGTTTGGAACATTTTGTCACCGGCCGAGTCCAAAATTCAGCGATTCCCCATCTCAGCCCAGAAAGCAGGTACAACAACTTTTCTTGTGCCTTTCAGCTGCCTACCAAGGTAGTGTAAAAACTACCAAGAGAATTCGTTCCTGGCACCTTCCCCGGTGGAGTTGTGCATGGGGTGTCTTTGGAACATTTTGTCACCGGCCGAGTCCAAAATTCAGCTGTTCCCCATCTCAGCCCAGAAAGCAGGTAGAACAACTTTTGTGGTGTCTTTCAGATGCCTACCGGAGCAATGTAAAAACTACCAGGAGAACTCCTGCCTGGCACCTTCCGTGGTGGAGTTGTGCATGGGGTGTGTTTGGAACATTTTGTCACCGGCCGAGTCCAAAATTCAGCGGTTCCCCATCTCAGCCCAGAAAGCAGGAAGAACAACTTTTGTGGTGTCTTTCAGATGCCTACCAAGGTAGTGTAAAAACTATCAAGAGAACTCCTGTCTGGCACCTTCCCCGGTGGAGTTGTGCAGGGGGTGTGTTTGGAACATTTTGTCACCAGCCGAGTCCAAAATTCAGCTGTTCCCCATCTCAGCCCAGAAAGCAGGTAGAACAACTTTTGTGGTGTCTTTCAGATGCCTACCAAGGTAGTGTAAAAACTATTAAGAGAACTCCTGTCTGGCACCTTCCCCGGTGGAGTTGTGCATGGGGTGTGTTTGGAACATTTTGTCACCGGCCGACTCCAAAATTCAGCTGTTCCCCATCTCAGCCCAGAAAGCAGGTAGAACGAGTTTTGTGGTGTCTTTGAGGTGCCTACCAGAGCAATGTAAAAACTACCAGGAGAACTCCTGTCTGGCACCTTCCCCGGTGGAGTTGTGCATGGGGTGTGTTTGGAACATTTTGCCACCAGCCGACTCCAAAATTCAGCTGTTCCTCATCTCAGCCCAGAAAGCAGGAAGAACAACTTTTGTGGTGCCTTTCAAATGCCTACCAAGGTAGTGTAAAAACTACCAGGAGAACTCCTGTCTGGCACCTTCCCCGGTGGAGTTGTGCATGGGGTGTGTTTGGAACATTTTGTCACAAGCCGACTCCAAAATTCAGCGGTTCCCCATCTCAGCCCAGAAAGCAGGTAGAACAACTTTTCTTGTGCCTTGCAGCTGCCTACCAAGGTAGTGTAAAAACTACCAACAGAATTCGTTCCTGGCACCTTCCCCGGTGGAGTTGTGCATAGGGTGTCTGTGGAACATTTTGTCACCGGCCGACTCCAAAATTCAGCGTTTCCCCATCTCAGCCCAGAAAGCAGGTAGAACAAGTTTTCTGGTGCCTTTCAGCTGCCTACCAAGGTAGTGTAAAAACTATCAAGAGAACTCTTGTCTGGCACCTTCCCCGGTGGAGTTGTGCATAGGTTGTGTTTGGAACATTTTGTCACCAGCCGAGTCCAAAATCAGCGGTTCCCTATCTCAGTCCAGAAAGCAGGTAGAACAACTTTTGTGGTGTCTTTCAGATGCCTACCAAGGTAGTGTAAAAACTAGCAACAGAACTCCTTTCTGGCACCTTCCCCGGTGGAGTTGTGCATGGGGTGTGTTTGGAACATTTTGTCACCGGCCGACTCCAAAATTCAGCGGTTCCCCATCTCAGCCCAGAAAGCAGGTAGAACAACTTTTGTGGTGCCTTGCAGCTGCCTACCAAGGTAGTGTAAAATCTACCAACAGAACTCCTGTCTGGCACCTTCCCCGGTGGAGTTGTGCATGGGGTGTCTTTGGAACATTTTGTCACCAGCCGACTCCAAAATCCAGCGGTTCCCGATCTCAGCCCAGAAAGCAGGAAGAACAACTTTTCTTGTGCCTTTCACCTGCCTACCAAGGTAGTGTAAAAACTACCAACAGAATTCGTTCCTGGCACCTTCCCCGGTGGAGTTGTGCATGGGGTGTCTTTGGAACATTTTGTCACCGGCCGACTCCAAAATTCAGCGGTTCCCCATCTCAGCCCAGAAAGCAGGTAGAACAACTTTTGTGGTATCTTTCAGATGCCTACCAAGGCAGTGTAAAAACTACTAAGAGAACTCCTGTCTGGCACCTTCCCGGTGGAGTTGTGCAGGGGGTGTGTTTGGAACATTTTGTCACCAGCCGAGTCCAAAATTCAGCGTTTCCCCATCTCAGCCCAGAAAGCAGGTAGAACAACTTTTGTGGTGTCTTTTAGATGCCTACCAAGGTAGTGTAAAAACTATTAAGAGAACTCCTGTCTGGCACCTTCCCCGGTGGAGTTGTGCATGGGGTGTGTTTGGAACATTTTGTCACCGGCCGAGTCCAAAATTCAGCGATTCCCCATCTCAGCCCAGAAAGCAGGTAGAACAACTTTTGTGGTGCCTTTCAGCTGCCTACCAAGGTAGTGTAAAATCTACCAACAGAACTCCTGTCTGGCACCTTCCCCGGTGGAGTTGTGCATGGGGTGTGTTTGGAACATTTTGTCACCAGCCGACTCCAAAATTCAGCGGTTCCCGATCTCAGCCCAGAAAGCAGGTACAACAACTTTTCTTGTGCCTTTCACCTGCCTACCAAGGTAGTGTAAAAACTACCAACAGAATTCGTTCCTGGCACCTTCCCCGGTGGAGTTGTGCAGGGGGTGTCTTTGGAACATTTTGTCACCGGCCGACTCCAAAATTCAGCGGTTCCCCATCTCAGCCCAGAAAGCAGGTAGAACAACTTTTGTGGTATCTTTCAGATGCCTACCAAGGCAGTGTAAAAACTACTAAGAGAACTCCTGTCTGGCACCTTCCCGGTGGAGTTGTGCAGGGGGTGTGTTTGGAACATTTTGTCACCAGCCGACTCCAAAATTCAGCGTTTCCCCATCTCAGCCCAGAAAGCAGGTAGAACAACTTTTGTGGTGTCTTTCAGATGCCTACCAAGGTAGTGTAAAAACTATTAAGAGAACTCCTGTCTGGCACCTTCCCCGGTTGAGTTGTGCATGGGGTGTGTTTGGAACATTTTGTCACCGGCCGACTCCAAAATTCAGCGGTTCCCCATCTCAGCCCAGAAAGCAGGTAGAACAACTTTTGTGGTGCCTTTCAGATGCCTACCAAGGTAGTGTAAAATCTACCAAGAGAACTCCTGTCTGGCACCTTCCCCGGTGGAGTTGTGCAGGGGGTGTCTTTGGAACATTTTGTCACCAGCCGACTCCAAAATTCAGCGGTTCCCCATCTCAGCCCAGAAAGCAGGAAGAACAACTTTTCTTGTGCCTTTCAGCTGCCTACCGGAGCAATGTAAAAACTACCAAAAGAATTCGTTCCTGGCACCTTCGCTAGTGGAGTTGTGCATGGGGTGTATTTATTAAAATTTTGTCACCAGCCGAGTCCAAAATTCAGCTCTTCCCGATCTCAGCCCAGAAAGCAGGTAGAACAACTTTTGTGGTGTCTTTCAGATGCCTACCAAGGGAGTGTAAAAACTACTAAGAGAACTCCTGTCTGGCACCTTCCCCGGTGGAGTTGTGCAGGGGGTGTGTTTGGAACATTTTGTCACCAGCCGACTCCAAAATTCAGCGGTTCCCCATCTCAGCCCAGAAAGCAGGAAGAACAACTTTTGTGGTGTCTTTCAGGTGCCTACCAAGGTAGAGTAAAAACTATCAAGAGAACTCTTGTCTGGCACCTTCCCCGGTGGAGTTGTGCATGGGGTGTCTTTGGAACATTTTGTCACCAGCCGACTCCAAAATTCAGCGGTTCCCCATCTCAGCCCAGAAAGCAGGTAGAACAACTTTTGTGGTGTCTTTCAGGTGCCTACCGGAGCAATGTAAAAACTACCAGGAGAACTCCTGTCTGGCACCTTCCCCGGTGGAGTTGTGCAGGGGGTGTGTTTGGAACATTTTGTCACCAGCCGAGTCCAAAATTCAGCTGTTCCCCATCTCAGCCCAGAAAGCAGGAAGAACAACTTTTGTGGTGCCTTTCAGATGCCTACCAAGGTAGTGTAAAAACTATCAAGAGATCTCCTTTCTGGCACCTTCCCCGGTGGAGTTGTGCATGGGGTGTCTTTGGAACATTTTGTCACCAGCCGAGTCCAAAATTCAGCGGTTCCCCATCTCAGCCCAGAAAGCAGGTAGAACAACTTTTGTGGTATCTTTCAGATGCCTACCGGAGCAATGTAAAAACTACCAGGAGAACTCCTGTCTGGCACCTTCCCCGGTGGAGTCGTGCAGGGGGTGTGTTTGGAACATTTTGTCACCGCCCGACTCCAAAATTCAGCGGTTCCCCATCTCAGCCCAGAAAGCAGGAAGAACAACTTTTGTGGTGTCTTTGAGGTGCCTACCAGAGCAATGTAAAAACTACCAGGAGAACTCCTGTCTGGCACCTTCCGTGGTGGAGTTGTGCATGGGGTGTGTTTGGAACATTTTGCCACCAGCCGACTCCAAAATTCAGCTGTTCCTCATCTCAGCCCAGAAAGCAGGAAGAACAACTTTTGTGGTGCCTTTCAAATGCCTACCAAGGTAGTGTAAAAACTACCAGGAGAACTCCTGTCTGGCACCTTCCCCGGTGGAGTTGTGCATGGGGTGTGTTTGGAACATTTTGTCACCAGCCGTCTCCAAAATTCAGCCGTTCCCCATCTCAGCCCAGAAAGCAGGTACAAATACTTTTCTTGTGCCTTGCAGCTGCCTACCAAGGTAGTGTAAAAACTACCAACAGAATTCGTTCCTGGCACCTTCCCCGGTGGAGTTGTGCATAGGGTGTCTGTGGAACATTTTGTCACCGGCCGACTCCAAAATTCAGCGGTTCCCCATCTCAGCCCAGAAAGCAGGTAGAACAAGTTTTCTGGTGCCTTTCAGCTGCCTACCAAGGTAGTGTAAAAACTATCAAGAGAACTCTTGTCTGGCACCTTCCCCGGTGGAGTTGTGCATGGGGTGTGTTTGGAACATTTTGTCACCAGCCGACTCCAAAATTCAGCTGTTCCCCATCTCAGCCCAGAAAGCAGGTAGAACGAGTTTTGTGGTGTCTTTGAGGTGCCTACCAGAGCAATGTAAAATCTATCAAGAAAACTCCTGTCTGGCACCTTCCCCGGTGGAGTCGTGCATGGGGTGTGTTTGGCATTTTGTCGCCAGCCGCTCCAAAATTCAGCTGTTCCTCATCTCAGCCCAGAAAGCAGGTAGAACAACTTTTGTGGTATCTTTCAGATGCCTACCAGAGCAATGTAAAAACTACCAGGAGAACTCCTGTCTGGCACCTTCCCCGGTGGAGTTGTGCATAGGGTGTGTTTGGAACATTTTGTCACCAGCCGAGTCCAAAATTCAGCTGTTCCCCATCTCAGCCCAGAAAGCAGGTAGAACAACTTTTGTGGTGCCTTTCAGATGCCTACCAAGGTAGTGTAAAAACTATCAAGAGATCTCCTTTCTGGCACCTTCCCCGGTGGAGTTGTGCATGGGGTGTGTTTGGAACATTTTGTCACCGGCCGACTCCAAAATTCAGCTGTTCCCCATCTCAGCCCAGAAAGCAGGTAGAACAACTTTTGTGGTATCTTTCAGATGCCTACCGGAGCAATGTAAAAACTACCAGGAGAACTCCTGTCTGGCACCTTCCCCGGTGGAGTTGTGCAGGGGGTGTGTTTGGAACATTTTGTCACCAGCCGAGTCCAAAATTCAGCTGTTCCCCATCTCAGCCCACAAAGCAGGTACAACAACTTTTCTTGTGCCTTGCAGCTGCCTACCAAGGTAGTGTAAAAACTATCAAGAGAACTCCTTTCTGGCACCTTCCCCGGTGGAGTTGTGCATGGGGTGTGTTTGGAACATTTTGTCACCAGCCGAGTCCAAAATTCAGCTGTTCCCCATCTCAGCCAAGAAAGCAGGTAGAACAACTTTTGTGGTATCTTTCAGATGCCTACCGGAGCAATGTAAAAACTACCAGGAGAACTCCTGTCTGGCACCTTCCCCGGTGGAGTCGTGCAGGGGGTGTGTTTGGAACATTTTGTCACCAGCCGACTCCAAAATTCAGCGGTTCCCCATCTCAGCCCAGAAAGCAGGTACAACAACTTTTCTTGTGCCTTGCAGCTTCCTACAAAGGTAGTGTAAAAACTACCAACAGAATTCGTTCCTGGCACCTTCCCCGGTGGAGTTGTGCAGGGGGTGTCTTTGGAACATTTTGTCACCGGCCGACTCCAAAATTCAGCGGTTCCCCATCTCAGCCCAGAAAGCAGGAAGAACAACTTTTGTGGTGTCTTTCAGCTGCCTACCAAGGGAGTGTAAAAACTATCAAGAGAACTCCTGTCTGGCACCTTCCCCGGTGGAGTTGTGCAGGGGGTGTGTTTGGAACATTTTGTCACCAGCCGAGTCCAAAATTCAGCTGTTCCCCATCTCAGCCCAGAAAGCAGGTAGAACAACTTTTGTGGTGTCTTTCAGATGCCTACCAAGGTAGTGTAAAAACTATTAAGAGAACTCCTGTCTGGCACCTTCCCCGGTGGAGTTGTGCATGGGGTGTGTTTGGAACATTTTGTCACCGGCCGAGTCCAAAATTCAGCTGTTCCCCATCTCAGCCCAGAAAGCAGGTAGAACGAGTTTTGTGGTGTCTTTGAGGTGCCTACCAGAGCAATGTAAAAACTACCAGGAGAACTCCTGTCTGGCACCTTCCCCGGTGGAGTTGTGCATGGGGTGTGTTTGGAACATTTTGCCACCAGCTGACTCCAAAATTCAGCTGTTCCTCATCTCAGCCCAGAAAGCAGAAAGAACAACTTTTGTGGTGCCTTGCAGCTGCCTACCAAGGTAGTGTAAAAACTACCAACAGAATTCGTTCCTGGCACCTTCCCCGGTGGAGTTGTGCATAGGGTGTCTGTGGAACATTTTGTCACCGGCCGACTCCAAAATTCAGCTGTTCCCCATCTCAGCCCAGAAAGCAGGTACAACAACTTTTCTTGTGCCTTTCACCTGCCTACCAAGGTAGTGTAAAAACTACCAACAGAATTCGTTCCTGGCACCTTCCCCGGTGGAGTTGTGCATGGGGTGTCTTTGGAACATTTTGTCACCGGCCGAGTCCAAAATTCAGCGGTTCCCCATCTCAGCCCAGAAAGCAGGTAGAACAACTTTTGTGGTGCCTTTCAGATGCCTACCAAGGTAGTGTAAAATCTACCAAGAGAACTCCTGTCTGGCACCTTCCCCGGTGGAGTTGTGCAGGGGGTGTGTTTTGAACATTTTGTCACCAGCCGAGTCCAAAATTCAGCGGTTCCCCATCTCAGCCCAGAAAGAAGGAAGAACAACTTTTGTGATGCCTTTCAGCTGCCTACTGGAGCAATGTAAAAACTACCAACAGAATTCGTTCCTGGCACCTTCCCCGGTGGAGTTGTGCATGGGGTGTATTTATTAAAATTTTGTCACCAGCCGAGTCCAAAATTCAGCTGTTCCCCATCTCAGCCCAGAAAGCAGGTAGAACAACTTTTGTGGTGTCTTTCAGGTGCCTACCGGAGCAATGTAAAAACTACCAGGAGAACTCCTGTCTGGCACCTTCCCCGGTGGAGTTGTGCAGGGGGTGTGTTTGGAACATTTTGTCACCAGCCGAGTCCAAAATTCAGCTGTTCCCCATCTCAGCCCAGAAAGCAGGAAGAACAACTTTTGTGGTGCCTTTCAGATGCCTACCAAGGTAGTGTAAAAACTATCAAGAGATCTCCTTTCTGGCACCTTCCCCGGTGGAGTTGTGCAGGGGGTGTCTTTGGAACATTTTGTCACCAGCCGAGTCCAAAATTCAGCGGTTCCCCATCTCAGCCCAGAAAGCAGGTAGAACAACTTTTGTGGTGTCTTTCAGATGCCTACCAAGGTAGTGTAAAAACTACCAGGAGAACTCCTGCCTGGCACCTTCCCCGGTGGAGTTGTGCATGGGGTGTGTTTGGAACATTTTGTCACCGGCCGAGTCCAAAATTCAGCGTTTCCCCATCTCAGCCCAGAAAGCAGGTAGAATAACTTTTCTGGTGTCTTTCAGATGCCTACCAAGGTAGTGTAAAAACTACCAGGAGAACTCCTGTCTGGCACCTTCCGTGGTGGAGTTGTGCATGGGGTGTGTTTGGAACATTTTGTCACCAGCCGACTCCAAAATTCAGTGGTTCCCCATCTCAGCCCAGAAAGCAGGTAGAACAACTTTTGTGGTGTCTTTCAGATACCTACCGGAGCAATGTAAAAACTACCAAGAGAACTCCTGTCTGGCACCTTCCGTGGTGGAGTTGTGCATGGGGTGTGTTTGGAACATTTTGTCACCGGCCGACTCCAAAATTCAGCGTTTCCCCATCTCAGCCCAGAAAGCAGGTAGAACAAGTTTTGTGGTGTCTTTCAAATGCCTACCAAGGTAGTGTAAAAACTACCAGGAGAACTCCTGTCTGGCACCTTCCCCGGTGGAGTTGTGCATGGGGTGTGTTTGGAACATTTTGTCACCGGCCGACTCCAAAATTCAGCGGTTCCCCATCTCAGCCCAGAAAGCAGGTAGAACAACTTTTGTGGTGTCTTGCAGATGCCTACCAAGGTAGTGTAAAAACTACCAGGAGAACTCCTGTCTGGCACCTTCCGTGGTGGAGTTGTGCATGGGGTGTGTTTGGAACATTTTGTCACCGGCCGAGTCCAAAATTCAGCGATTCCCCATCTCAGCCCAGAAAGCAGGTACAACAACTTTTCTTGTGCCTTTCAGCTGCCTACCAAGGTAGTGTAAAAACTACCAGCAGAATTCGTTCCTGGCACCTTCCCCGGTGGAGTTGTGCATGGGGTGTCTGTGGAACATTTTGTCACCGGCCGAGTCCAAAATTCAGCTGTTCCCCATCTCAGCCCAGAAAGCAGGTAGAACAACTTTTGTGGTGTCTTTCAGATGCCTACCGGAGCAATGTAAAAACTACCAGGAGAACTCCTGCCTGGCACCTTCCCCGGTGGAGTTGTGCATGGGGTGTGTTTGGAACATTTTGTCACCGGCCGAGTCCAAAATTCAGCGGTTCCCCATCTCAGCCCAGAAAGCAGGAAGAACAACTTTTGTGGTGTCTTTCAGCTGCCTACCAAGGTAGTGTAAAAACTATCAAGAGAACTCCTGTCTGGCACCTTCCCCGGTGGAGTTGTGCAGGGGGTGTGTTTGGAACATTTTGTCACCAGCCGAGTCCAAAATTCAGCTGTTCCCCATCTCAGCCCAGAAAGCAGGTAGAACAACTTTTGTGGTGTCTTTCAGATGCCTACCAAGGTAGTGTAAAAACTATTAAGAGAACTCCTGTCTGGCACCTTCCCCGGTGGAGTTGTGCATGGGGTGTGTTTGGAACATTTTGTCACCGGCCGACTCCAAAATTCAGCTGTTCCCCATCTCAGCCCAGAAAGCAGGTAGAACGAGTTTTGTGGTGTCTTTGAGGTGCCTACCAGAGCAATGTAAAAACTACCAGGAGAACTCCTGTCTGGCACCTTCCCCGGTGGAGTTGTGCATGGGGTGTGTTTGGAACATTTTGCCACCAGCCGACTCCAAAATTCAGCTGTTCCTCATCTCAGCCCAGAAAGCAGGAAGAACAACTTTTGTGGTGCCTTTCAAATGCCTACCAAGGTAGTGTAAAAACTACCAGGAGAACTCCTGTCTGGCACCTTCCCCGGTGGAGTTGTGCATGGGGTGTGTTTGGAACATTTTGTCACAAGCCGACTCCAAAATTCAGCGGTTCCCCATCTCAGCCCAGAAAGCAGGTAGAACAACTTTTCTTGTGCCTTGCAGCTGCCTACCAAGGTAGTGTAAAAACTACCAACAGAATTCGTTCCTGGCACCTTCCCCGGTGGAGTTGTGCATAGGGTGTCTGTGGAACATTTTGTCACCGGCCGACTCCAAAATTCAGCGTTTCCCCATCTCAGCCCAGAAAGCAGGTAGAACAAGTTTTCTGGTGCCTTTCAGCTGCCTACCAAGGTAGTGTAAAAACTATCAAGAGAACTCTTGTCTGGCACCTTCCCCGGTGGAGTTGTGCATAGGTTGTGTTTGGAACATTTTGTCACCAGCCGAGTCCAAAATCAGCGGTTCCCCATCTCAGTCCAGAAAGCAGGTAGAACAACTTTTGTGGTGTCTTTCAGATGCCTACCAAGGTAGTGTAAAAACTAGCAACAGAACTCCTTTCTGGCACCTTCCCCGGTGGAGTTGTGCATGGGGTGTGTTTGGAACATTTTGTCACCGGCCGACTCCAAAATTCAGCGGTTCCCCATCTCAGCCCAGAAAGCAGGTAGAACAACTTTTGTGGTGCCTTGCAGCTGCCTACCAAGGTAGTGTAAAATCTACCAACAGAACTCCTGTCTGGCACCTTCCCCGGTGGAGTTGTGCATGGGGTGTCTTTGGAACATTTTGTCACCAGCCGACTCCAAAATCCAGCGGTTCCCGATCTCAGCCCAGAAAGCAGGAAGAACAACTTTTCTTGTGCCTTTCACCTGCCTACCAAGGTAGTGTAAAAACTACCAACAGAATTCGTTCCTGGCACCTTCCCCGGTGGAGTTGTGCATGGGGTGTCTTTGGAACATTTTGTCACCGGCCGACTCCAAAATTCAGCGGTTCCCCATCTCAGCCCAGAAAGCAGGTAGAACAACTTTTGTGGTATCTTTCAGATGCCTACCAAGGCAGTGTAAAAACTACTAAGAGAACTCCTGTCTGGCACCTTCCCGGTGGAGTTGTGCAGGGGGTGTGTTTGGAACATTTTGTCACCAGCCGAGTCCAAAATTCAGCGTTTCCCCATCTCAGCCCAGAAAGCAGGTAGAACAACTTTTGTGGTGTCTTTTAGATGCCTACCAAGGTAGTGTAAAATCTACCAAGAGAACTCCTGTCTGGCACCTTCCCCGGTGGAGTTGTGCAGGGGGTGTGTTTTGAACATTTTGTCACCAGCCGAGTCCAAAATTCAGCGGTTCCCCATCTCAGCCCAGAAAGAAGGAAGAACAACTTTTGTGATGCCTTTCTGCTGCCTACTGGAGCAATGTAAAAACTACCAACAGAATTCGTTCCTGGCACCTTCCCCGGTGGAGTTGTGCATGGGGTGTATTTATTAAAATTTTGTCACCAGCCGAGTCCAAAATTCAGCTGTTCCCCATCTCAGCCCAGAAAGCAGGTAGAACAACTTTTGTGGTGTCTTTCAGGTGCCTACCGGAGCAATGTAAAAACTACCAGGAGAACTCCTGTCTGGCACCTTCCCCGGTGGAGTTGTGCAGGGGGTGTGTTTGGAACATTTTGTCACCAGCCGAGTCCAAAATTCAGCTGTTCCCCATCTCAGCCCAGAAAGCAGGAAGAACAACTTTTGTGGTGCCTTTCAGATGCCTACCAAGGTAGTGTAAAAACTATCAAGAGATCTCCTTTCTGGCACCTTCCCCGGTGGAGTTGTGCAGGGGGTGTCTTTGGAACATTTTGTCACCAGCCGAGTCCAAAATTCAGCGGTTCCCCATCTCAGCCCAGAAAGCAGGTAGAACAACTTTTGTGGTGTCTTTCAGATGCCTACCAAGGTAGTGTAAAAACTACCAGGAGAACTCCTGCCTGGCACCTTCCCCGGTGGAGTTGTGCATGGGGTGTGTTTGGAACATTTTGTCACCGGCCGAGTCCAAAATTCAGCGTTTCCCCATCTCAGCCCAGAAAGCAGGTAGAATAACTTTTCTGGTGTCTTTCAGATGCCTACCAAGGTAGTGTAAAAACTACCAGGAGAACTCCTGTCTGGCACCTTCCGTGGTGGAGTTGTGCATGGGGTGTGTTTGGAACATTTTGTCACCAGCCGACTCCAAAATTCAGTGGTTCCCCATCTCAGCCCAGAAAGCAGGTAGAACAACTTTTGTGGTGTCTTTCAGATACCTACCGGAGCAATGTAAAAACTACCAAGAGAACTCCTGTCTGGCACCTTCCGTGGTGGAGTTGTGCATGGGGTGTGTTTGGAACATTTTGTCACCGGCCGACTCCAAAATTCAGCGTTTCCCCATCTCAGCCCAGAAAGCAGGTAGAACAAGTTTTGTGGTGTCTTTCAAATGCCTACCAAGGTAGTGTAAAAACTACCAGGAGAACTCCTGTCTGGCACCTTCCCCGGTGGAGTTGTGCATGGGGTGTGTTTGGAACATTTTGTCACCGGCCGACTCCAAAATTCAGCGGTTCCCCATCTCAGCCCAGAAAGCAGGTAGAACAACTTTTGTGGTGTCTTGCAGATGCCTACCAAGGTAGTGTAAAAACTACCAGGAGAACTCCTGTCTGGCACCTTCCCCGGTGGAGTTGTGCATGGGGTGTGTTTGGAACATTTTGTCACCGGCCGAGTCCAAAATTCAGCGATTCCCCATCTCAGCCCAGAAAGCAGGTACAACAACTTTTCTTGTGCCTTTCAGCTGCCTACCAAGGTAGTGTAAAAACTACCAGCAGAATTCGTTCCTGGCACCTTCCCCGGTGGAGTTGTGCATGGGGTGTCTGTGGAACATTTTGTCACCGGCCGAGTCCAAAATTCAGCTGTTCCCCATCTCAGCCCAGAAAGCAGGTAGAACAACTTTTGTGGTGTCTTTCAGATGCCTACCGGAGCAATGTAAAAACTACCAGGAGAACTCCTGCCTGGCACCTTCCGTGGTGGAGTTGTGCATGGGGTGTGTTTGGAACATTTTGTCACCGGCCGAGTCCAAAATTCAGCGGTTCCCCATCTCAGCCCAGAAAGCAGGAAGAACAACTTTTGTGGTGTCTTTCAGCTGCCTACCAAGGTAGTGTAAAAACTATCAAGAGAACTCCTGTCTGGCACCTTCCCCGGTGGAGTTGTGCAGGGGGTGTGTTTGGAACATTTTGTCACCAGCCGAGTCCAAAATTCAGCTGTTCCCCATCTCAGCCCAGAAAGCAGGTAGAACAACTTTTGTGGTGTCTTTCAGATGCCTACCAAGGTAGTGTAAAAACTATTAAGAGAACTCCTGTCTGGCACCTTCCCCGGTGGAGTTGTGCATGGGGTGTGTTTGGAACATTTTGTCACCGGCCGACTCCAAAATTCAGCTGTTCCCCATCTCAGCCCAGAAAGCAGGTAGAACGAGTTTTGTGGTGTCTTTGAGGTGCCTACCAGAGCAATGTAAAAACTACCAGGAGAACTCCTGTCTGGCACCTTCCCCGGTGGAGTTGTGCATGGGGTGTGTTTGGAACATTTTGCCACCAGCCGACTCCAAAATTCAGCTGTTCCTCATCTCAGCCCAGAAAGCAGGAAGAACAACTTTTGTGGTGCCTTTCAAATGCCTACCAAGGTAGTGTAAAAACTACCAGGAGAACTCCTGTCTGGCACCTTCCCCGGTGGAGTTGTGCATGGGGTGTGTTTGGAACATTTTGTCACAAGCCGACTCCAAAATTCAGCGGTTCCCCATCTCAGCCCAGAAAGCAGGTAGAACAACTTTTCTTGTGCCTTGCAGCTGCCTACCAAGGTAGTGTAAAAACTACCAACAGAATTCGTTCCTGGCACCTTCCCCGGTGGAGTTGTGCATAGGGTGTCTGTGGAACATTTTGTCACCGGCCGACTCCAAAATTCAGCGTTTCCCCATCTCAGCCCAGAAAGCAGGTAGAACAAGTTTTCTGGTGCCTTTCAGCTGCCTACCAAGGTAGTGTAAAAACTATCAAGAGAACTCTTGTCTGGCACCTTCCCCGGTGGAGTTGTGCATAGGTTGTGTTTGGAACATTTTGTCACCAGCCGAGTCCAAAATCAGCGGTTCCCCATCTCAGTCCAGAAAGCAGGTAGAACAACTTTTGTGGTGTCTTTCAGATGCCTACCAAGGTAGTGTAAAAACTAGCAACAGAACTCCTTTCTGGCACCTTCCCCGGTGGAGTTGTGCATGGGGTGTGTTTGGAACATTTTGTCACCGGCCGACTCCAAAATTCAGCGGTTCCCCATCTCAGCCCAGAAAGCAGGTAGAACAACTTTTGTGGTGCCTTGCAGCTGCCTACCAAGGTAGTGTAAAATCTACCAACAGAACTCCTGTCTGGCACCTTCCCCGGTGGAGTTGTGCATGGGGTGTCTTTGGAACATTTTGTCACCAGCCGACTCCAAAATCCAGCGGTTCCCGATCTCAGCCCAGAAAGCAGGAAGAACAACTTTTCTTGTGCCTTTCACCTGCCTACCAAGGTAGTGTAAAAACTACCAACAGAATTCGTTCCTGGCACCTTCCCCGGTGGAGTTGTGCATGGGGTGTCTTTGGAACATTTTGTCACCGGCCGACTCCAAAATTCAGCGGTTCCCCATCTCAGCCCAGAAAGCAGGTAGAACAACTTTTGTGGTATCTTTCAGATGCCTACCAAGGCAGTGTAAAAACTACTAAGAGAACTCCTGTCTGGCACCTTCCCGGTGGAGTTGTGCAGGGGGTGTGTTTGGAACATTTTGTCACCAGCCGAGTCCAAAATTCAGCGTTTCCCCATCTCAGCCCAGAAAGCAGGTAGAACAACTTTTGTGGTGTCTTTTAGATGCCTACCAAGGTAGTGTAAAAACTATTAAGAGAACTCCTGTCTGGCACCTTCCCCGGTGGAGTTGTGCATGGGGTGTGTTTGGAACATTTTGTCACCGGCCGAGTCCAAAATTCAGCGATTCCCCATCTCAGCCCAGAAAGCAGGTAGAACAACTTTTGTGGTGCCTTTCAGCTGCCTACCAAGGTAGTGTAAAATCTACCAACAGAACTCCTGTCTGGCACCTTCCCCGGTGGAGTTGTGCATGGGGTGTGTTTGGAACATTTTGTCACCAGCCGACTCCAAAATTCAGCGGTTCCCGATCTCAGCCCAGAAAGCAGGTACAACAACTTTTCTTGTGCCTTTCACCTGCCTACCAAGGTAGTGTAAAAACTACCAACAGAATTCGTTCCTGGCACCTTCCCCGGTGGAGTTGTGCATGGGGTGTCTTTGGAACATTTTGTCACCGGCCGACTCCAAAATTCAGCGGTTCCCCATCTCAGCCCAGAAAGCAGGTAGAACAACTTTTGTGGTATCTTTCAGATGCCTACCAAGGCAGTGTAAAAACTACTAAGAGAACTCCTGTCTGGCACCTTCCCGGTGGAGTTGTGCAGGGGGTGTGTTTGGAACATTTTGTCACCAGCCGACTCCAAAATTCAGCGTTTCCCCATCTCAGCCCAGAAAGCAGGTAGAACAACTTTTGTGGTGTCTTTCAGATGCCTACCAAGGTAGTGTAAAAACTATTAAGAGAACTCCTGTCTGGCACCTTCCCCGGTTGAGTTGTGCATGGGGTGTGTTTGGAACATTTTGTCACCGGCCGACTCCAAAATTCAGCGGTTCCCCATCTCAGCCCAGAAAGCAGGTAGAACAACTTTTGTGGTGCCTTTCAGATGCCTACCAAGGTAGTGTAAAATCTACCAAGAGAACTCCTGTCTGGCACCTTCCCCGGTGGAGTTGTGCAGGGGGTGTCTTTGGAACATTTTGTCACCAGCCGACTCCAAAATTCAGCGGTTCCCCATCTCAGCCCAGAAAGCAGGAAGAACAACTTTTCTTGTGCCTTTCAGCTGCCTACCGGAGCAATGTAAAAACTACCAAAAGAATTCGTTCCTGGCACCTTCGCTAGTGGAGTTGTGCATGGGGTGTATTTATTAAAATTTTGTCACCAGCCGAGTCCAAAATTCAGCTCTTCCCCATCTCAGCCCAGAAAGCAGGTAGAACAACTTTTGTGGTGTCTTTCAGATGCCTACCAAGGGAGTGTAAAAACTACTAAGAGAACTCCTGTCTGGCACCTTCCCCGGTGGAGTTGTGCAGGGGGTGTGTTTGGAACATTTTGTCACCAGCCGACTCCAAAATTCAGCGGTTCCCCATCTCAGCCCAGAAAGCAGGAAGAACAACTTTTGTGGTGTCTTTCAGGTGCCTACCAAGGTAGAGTAAAAACTATCAAGAGAACTCTTGTCTGGCACCTTCCCCGGTGGAGTTGTGCATGGGGTGTCTTTGGAACATTTTGTCACCAGCCGACTCCAAAATTCAGCGGTTCCCCATCTCAGCCCAGAAAGCAGGTAGAACAACTTTTGTGGTGTCTTTCAGGTGCCTACCGGAGCAATGTAAAAACTACCAGGAGAACTCCTGTCTGGCACCTTCCCCGGTGGAGTTGTGCAGGGGGTGTGTTTGGAACATTTTGTCACCAGCCGAGTCCAAAATTCAGCTGTTCCCCATCTCAGCCCAGAAAGCAGGAAGAACAACTTTTGTGGTGCCTTTCAGATGCCTACCAAGGTAGTGTAAAAACTATCAAGAGATCTCCTTTCTGGCACCTTCCCCGGTGGAGTTGTGCATGGGGTGTCTTTGGAACATTTTGTCACCAGCCGAGTCCAAAATTCAGCGGTTCCCCATCTCAGCCCAGAAAGCAGGTAGAACAACTTTTGTGGTATCTTTCAGATGCCTACCGGAGCAATGTAAAAACTACCAGGAGAACTCCTGTCTGGCACCTTCCCCGGTGGAGTCGTGCAGGGGGTGTGTTTGGAACATTTTGTCACCGCCCGACTCCAAAATTCAGCGGTTCCCCATCTCAGCCCAGAAAGCAGGAAGAACAACTTTTGTGGTGTCTTTGAGGTGCCTACCAGAGCAATGTAAAAACTACCAGGAGAACTCCTGTCTGGCACCTTCCGTGGTGGAGTTGTGCATGGGGTGTGTTTGGAACATTTTGCCACCAGCCGACTCCAAAATTCAGCTGTTCCTCATCTCAGCCCAGAAAGCAGGAAGAACAACTTTTGTGGTGCCTTTCAAATGCCTACCAAGGTAGTGTAAAAACTACCAGGAGAACTCCTGTCTGGCACCTTCCCCGGTGGAGTTGTGCATGGGGTGTGTTTGGAACATTTTGTCACAAGCCGACTCCAAAATTCAGCGGTTCCCCATCTCAGCCCAGAAAGCAGGTACAAATACTTTTCTTGTGCCTTGCAGCTGCCTACCAAGGTAGTGTAAAAACTACCAACAGAATTCGTTCCTGGCACCTTCCCCGGTGGAGTTGTGCATAGGGTGTCTGTGGAACATTTTGTCACCGGCCGACTCCAAAATTCAGCGGTTCCCCATCTCAGCCCAGAAAGCAGGTAGAACAAGTTTTCTGGTGCCTTTCAGCTGCCTACCAAGGTAGTGTAAAAACTATCAAGAGAACTCTTGTCTGGCACCTTCCCCGGTGGAGTTGTGCATAGGTTGTGTTTGGAACATTTTGTCACCAGCCGAGTCCAAAATCAGCGGTTCCCCATCTCAGTCCAGAAAGCAGGTAGAACAACTTTTGTGGTGTCTTTCAGATGCCTACCAAGGTAGTGTAAAAACTAGCAACAGAACTCCTTTCTGGCACCTTCCCCGGTGGAGTTGTGCATGGGGTGTGTTTGGAACATTTTGTCACCGGCCGACTCCAAAATTCAGCGGTTCCCCATCTCAGCCCAGAAAGCAGGTAGAACAACTTTTGTGGTGCCTTTCAGCTGCCTACCAAGGTAGTGTAAAATCTACCAACAGAACTCCTGTCTGGCACCTTCCCCGGTGGAGTTGTGCATGGGGTGTCTTTGGAACATTTTGTCACCAGCCGAGTCCAAAATTCAGCGGTTCCCGATCTCAGCCCAGAAAGCAGGTACAACAACTTTTCTTGTGCCTTTCACCTGCCTACCAAGGTAGTGTAAAAACTACCAACAGAATTCGTTCCTGGCACCTTCCCCGGTGGAGTTGTGCAGGGGGTGTCTTTGGAACATTTTGTCACCGGCCGACTCCAAAATTCAGCGTTTCCCCATCTCAGCCCAGAAAGCAGGTAGAACAACTTTTGTGGTATCTTTCAGATGCCTACCAAGGCAGTGTAAAAACTACTAAGAGAACTCCTGTCTGGCACCTTCCCGGTGGAGTTGTGCAGGGGGTGTGTTTGGAACATTTTGTCACCAGCCGACTCCAAAATTCAGCGTTTCCCCATCTCAGCCCAGAAAGCAGGTAGAACAACTTTTGTGGTGTCTTTCAGATGCCTACCAAGGTAGTGTAAAAACTATTAAGAGAACTCCTGTCTGGCACCTTCCCCGGTTGAGTTGTGCATGGGGTGTGTTTGGAACATTTTGTCACCGGCCGACTCCAAAATTCAGCGGTTCCCCATCTCAGCCCAGAAAGCAGGTAGAACAACTTTTGTGGTGCCTTTCAGATGCCTACCAAGGTAGTGTAAAATCTACCAAGAGAACTCCTGTCTGGCACCTTCCCCGGTGGAGTTGTGCATGGGGTGTCTTTGGAACATTTTGTCACCAGCCGACTCCAAAATTCAGCGGTTCCCCATCTCAGCCCAGAAAGCAGGAAGAACAACTTTTCTTGTGCCTTTCAGCTGCCTACCGGAGCAATGTAAAAACTACCAAAAGAATTCGTTCCTGGCACCTTCGCTAGTGGAGTTGTGCATGGGGTGTATTTATTAAAATTTTGTCACCAGCCGAGTCCAAAATTCAGCTCTTCCCCATCTCAGCCCAGAAAGCAGGTAGAACAACTTTTGTGGTGTCTTTCAGATGCCTACCAAGGGAGTGTAAAAACTACTAAGAGAACTCCTGTCTGGCACCTTCCCCGGTGGAGTTGTGCATAGGGTGTCTGTGGAACATTTTGTCACCGGCCGACTCCAAAATTCAGCGGTTCCCCATCTCAGCCCAGAAAGCAGGTAGAACAAGTTTTCTGGTGCCTTTCAGCTGCCTACCAAGGTAGTGTAAAAACTATCAAGAGAACTCTTGTCTGGCACCTTCCCCGGTGGAGTTGTGCAGGGGGTGTGTTTGGAACATTTTGTCACCAGCCGAGTCCAAAATCAGCGGTTCCCCATCTCAGCCCAGAAAGCAGGTAGAACAACTTTTGTGGTATCTTTCAGATGCCTACCAAGGCAGTGTAAAAACTACTAAGAGAACTCCTGTCTGGCACCTTCCCGGTGGAGTTGTGCAGGGGGTGTGTTTGGAACATTTTGTCACCAGCCGACTCCAAAATTCAGCGTTTCCCCATCTCAGCCCAGAAAGCAGGTAGAACAACTTTTGTGGTGTCTTTCAGATGCCTACCAAGGTAGTGTAAAAACTATTAAGAGAACTCCTGTCTGGCACCTTCCCCGGTTGAGTTGTGCATGGGGTGTGTTTGGAACATTTTGTCACCGGCCGACTCCAAAATTCAGCGGTTCCCCATCTCAGCCCAGAAAGCAGGTAGAACAACTTTTGTGGTGCCTTTCAGATGCCTACCAAGGTAGTGTAAAATCTACCAAGAGAACTCCTGTCTGGCACCTTCCCCGGTGGAGTTGTGCAGGGGGTGTCTTTGGAACATTTTGTCACCAGCCGACTCCAAAATTCAGCGGTTCCCCATCTCAGCCCAGAAAGCAGGAAGAACAACTTTTCTTGTGCCTTTCAGCTGCCTACCGGAGCAATGTAAAAACTACCAAAAGAATTCGTTCCTGGCACCTTCGCTAGTGGAGTTGTGCATGGGGTGTATTTATTAAAATTTTGTCACCAGCCGAGTCCAAAATTCAGCTCTTCCCCATCTCAGCCCAGAAAGCAGGTAGAACAACTTTTGTGGTGTCTTTCAGATGCCTACCAAGGGAGTGTAAAAACTACTAAGAGAACTCCTGTCTGGCACCTTCCCCGGTGGAGTTGTGCAGGGGGTGTGTTTGGAACATTTTGTCACCAGCCGACTCCAAAATTCAGCGGTTCCCCATCTCAGCCCAGAAAGCAGGAAGAACAACTTTTGTGGTGTCTTTCAGGTGCCTACCAAGGTAGAGTAAAAACTATCAAGAGAACTCTTGTCTGGCACCTTCCCCGGTGGAGTTGTGCATGGGGTGTCTTTGGAACATTTTGTCACCAGCCGACTCCAAAATTCAGCGGTTCCCCATCTCAGCCCAGAAAGCAGGTAGAACAACTTTTGTGGTGTCTTTCAGGTGCCTACCGGAGCAATGTAAAAACTACCAGGAGAACTCCTGTCTGGCACCTTCCCCGGTGGAGTTGTGCAGGGGGTGTGTTTGGAACATTTTGTCACCAGCCGAGTCCAAAATTCAGCTGTTCCCCATCTCAGCCCAGAAAGCAGGAAGAACAACTTTTGTGGTGCCTTTCAGATGCCTACCAAGGTAGTGTAAAAACTATCAAGAGATCTCCTTTCTGGCACCTTCCCCGGTGGAGTTGTGCATGGGGTGTCTTTGGAACATTTTGTCACCAGCCGAGTCCAAAATTCAGCGGTTCCCCATCTCAGCCCAGAAAGCAGGTAGAACAACTTTTGTGGTATCTTTCAGATGCCTACCGGAGCAATGTAAAAACTACCAGGAGAACTCCTGTCTGGCACCTTCCCCGGTGGAGTCGTGCAGGGGGTGTGTTTGGAACATTTTGTCACCGCCCGACTCCAAAATTCAGCGGTTCCCCATCTCAGCCCAGAAAGCAGGAAGAACAACTTTTGTGGTGTCTTTGAGGTGCCTACCAGAGCAATGTAAAAACTACCAGGAGAACTCCTGTCTGGCACCTTCCGTGGTGGAGTTGTGCATGGGGTGTGTTTGGAACATTTTGCCACCAGCCGACTCCAAAATTCAGCTGTTCCTCATCTCAGCCCAGAAAGCAGGAAGAACAACTTTTGTGGTGCCTTTCAAATGCCTACCAAGGTAGTGTAAAAACTACCAGGAGAACTCCTGTCTGGCACCTTCCCCGGTGGAGTTGTGCATGGGGTGTGTTTGGAACATTTTGTCACAAGCCGACTCCAAAATTCAGCGGTTCCCCATCTCAGCCCAGAAAGCAGGTACAAATACTTTTCTTGTGCCTTGCAGCTGCCTACCAAGGTAGTGTAAAAACTACCAACAGAATTCGTTCCTGGCACCTTCCCCGGTGGAGTTGTGCATAGGGTGTCTGTGGAACATTTTGTCACCGGCCGACTCCAAAATTCAGCGGTTCCCCATCTCAGCCCAGAAAGCAGGTAGAACAAGTTTTCTGGTGCCTTTCAGCTGCCTACCAAGGTAGTGTAAAAACTATCAAGAGAACTCTTGTCTGGCACCTTCCCCGGTGGAGTTGTGCAGGGGGTGTGTTTGGAACATTTTGTCACCAGCCGAGTCCAAAATCAGCGGTTCCCCATCTCAGTCCAGAAAGCAGGTAGAACAACTTTTGTGGTGTCTTTCAGATGCCTACCAAGGTAGTGTAAAAACTAGCAACAGAACTCCTTTCTGGCACCTTCCCCGGTGGAGTTGTGCATGGGGTGTGTTTGGAACATTTTGTCACCGGCCGACTCCAAAATTCAGCGGTTCCCCATCTCAGCCCAGAAAGCAGGTAGAACAACTTTTGTGGTGCCTTTCAGCTGCCTACCAAGGTAGTGTAAAATCTACCAACAGAACTCCTGTCTGGCACCTTCCCCGGTGGAGTTGTGCATGGGGTGTCTTTGGAACATTTTGTCACCAGCCGAGTCCAAAATCCAGCGGTTCCCGATCTCAGCCCAGAAAGCAGGTACAACAACTTTTCTTGTGCCTTTCACCTGCCTACCAAGGTAGTGTAAAAACTACCAACAGAATTCGTTCCTGGCACCTTCCCCGGTGGAGTTGTGCAGGGGGTGTCTTTGGAACATTTTGTCACCGGCCGACTCCAAAATTCAGCGGTTCCCCATCTCAGCCCAGAAAGCAGGTAGAACAACTTTTGTGGTATCTTTCAGATGCCTACCAAGGCAGTGTAAAAACTACTAAGAGAACTCCTGTCTGGCACCTTCCCGGTGGAGTTGTGCAGGGGGTGTGTTTGGAACATTTTGTCACCAGCCGAGTCCAAAATTCAGCGTTTCCCCATCTCAGCCCAGAAAGCAGGTAGAACAACTTTTGTGGTGTCTTTCAGATGCCTACCAAGGTAGTGTAAAAACTATTAAGAGAACTCCTGTCTGGCACCTTCCCCGGTGGAGTTGTGCATGGGGTGTGTTTGGAACATTTTGTCACCGGCCGACTCCAAAATTCAGCGTTTCCCCATCTCAGCCCAGAAAGCAGGTAGAACAACTTTTGTGGTGTCTTTCAGATGCCTACCGGAGCAATGTAAAAACTACCAGGAGAACTCCTGTCTGGCACCTTCCCCGGTGGAGTTGTGCAGGGGTTGTGTTTGGAACATTTTGTCACCAGCCGACTCCAAAATTCAGCGGTTCCCCATCTCAGCCCAGAAAGCAGGTAGAACAACTTTTGTGGTGCCTTTCAGATGCCTACCAAGGTAGTGTAAAATCTATCAAGAGATCTCCTTTCTGGCACCTTCCCCGGTGGAGTTGTGCAGGGGGTGTGTTTGGAATAATTTGTCAGCAGCTGAGTCCAAAATTCAGCTCTTCCCCATCTCAGCCCAGAAAGCAGGTAGACAACTTTTGTGGTGTCTTTCATCTGGATACCGGGGCAGTATAACTGTTAGGGTGAGGGTTGTTGTTAGGGTTATTGTTGGTGTTGTTGTTAGGGTTGTTGTTAGGGTAGGTAAGGGTTCGGTTAGGGTTAGGGTTAGGGTTGTTGTTAGGGTTAGGGTTAGGGTTAGGGTGAGGGTTAGGGTTGTTGTTAGGGTGGTTAGGGTTAAGGTTGTTGTTAGGGTTAGGGTTAGGGTTAGGGTTGTTGTTAGGGTTGTTGTTAGGGTTAGGGGTTAGGGTTAGGGTTGTTGTTAGGGTTAGGGGTTAGGGTTAGGGTTAGGGTTAGGGTTAGGGGTTAGGGTTGTTGTTAGGGTTAGGGTTAGGGTTAGGGTTAGGGTTAGGGTTAGGGTTGTTGTTAGGGTTAGGGTTAGGGTTAGGGTTAGGGTTGTTGTTAGGGTTAGGGTTGTTGTTAGGGTTAGGGTTAGGGTTAGGGTTAGGGTTAGGGTTGTTGTTAGGGTTGTTGTTAGGGTTAGGGTTAGGGTTAGGGTTGTTGTTAGGGTTAGGGTTAGGGTTAGGGTTAGGGTTAGGGTTAGGGTTAGGGTTAGGGTTAGGGTTAGGGTTAGGGTTAGGGTTAGGGTTAGGGTTGTTGTTAGGGTTAGGGTTAGGGTTAGGGTTAGGGTTAGGGTTAGGGTTAGGGTTAGGGTTAGGGTTGTTGTTAGGGTTAGGGTTAGGGTTAGGGTTAGGGTTAGGGTTAGGGTTAGGGTTAGGGTTAGGGTTGTTGTTAGGGTTAGGGTTAGGGTTAGGGTTAGGGTTAGGGTTAGGGTTAGGGTTAGGGTTGTTGTTAGGGTTAGGGTTAGGGTTAGGGTTAGGGTTAGGGTTAGGGTTAGGGTTAGGGTTAGGGTTAGGGTTAGGGTTGTTGTTAGGGTTAGGGTTAGGGTTAGGGTTAGGGTTAGGGTTAGGGTTAGGGTTAGGGTTAGGGTTAGGGTTAGGGTTAGGGTTAGGGTTAGGGTTAGGGTTAGGGTTAGGGTTAGGGTTAGGGTTAGGGTTAGGGTTAGGGTTAGGGTTAGGGTTAGGGTTAGGGTTAGGGTTAGGGTTAGGGTTAGGGTTAGGGTTAGGGTTAGGGTTAGGGTTAGGGTTAGGGTTAGGGTTAGGGTTAGGGTTAGGGTTAGGGTTAGGGTTAGGGTTAGGGTTAGGGTTAGGGTTAGGGTTAGGGTTAGGGTTAGGGTTAGGGTTAGGGTTAGGGTTAGGGTTAGGGTTAGGGTTAGGGTTAGGGTTAGGGTTAGGGTTAGGGTTAGGGTTAGGGTTAGGGTTAGGGTTAGGGTTAGGGTTAGGGTTAGGGTTAGGGTTAGGGTTAGGGTTAGGGTTAGGGTTAGGGTTAGGGTTAGGGTTAGGGTTAGGGTTAGGGTTAGGGTTAGGGTTAGGGTTAGGGTTAGGGTTAGGGTTAGGGTTAGGGTTAGGGTTAGGGTTAGGGTTAGGGTTAGGGTTAGGGTTAGGGTTAGGGTTAGGGTTAGGGTTAGGGTTAGGGTTAGGGTTAGGGTTAGGGTTAGGGTTAGGGTTAGGGTTAGGGTTAGGGTTAGGGTTAGGGTTAGGGTTAGGGTTAGGGTTAGGGTTAGGGTTAGGGTTAGGGTTAGGGTTAGGGTTAGGGTTAGGGTTAGGGTTAGGGTTAGGGTTAGGGTTAGGGTTAGGGTTAGGGTTAGGGTTAGGGTTAGGGTTAGGGTTAGGGTTAGGGTTAGGGTTAGGGTTAGGGTTAGGGTTAGGGTTAGGGTTAGGGTTAGGGTTAGGGTTAGGGTTAGGGTTAGGGTTAGGGTTAGGGTTAGGGTTAGGGTTAGGGTTAGGGTTAGGGTTAGGGTTAGGGTTAGGGTTAGGGTTAGGGTTAGGGTTAGGGTTAGGGTTAGGGTTAGGGTTAGGGTTAGGGTTAGGGTTAGGGTTAGGGTTAGGGTTAGGGTTAGGGTTAGGGTTAGGGTTAGGGTTAGGGTTAGGGTTAGGGTTAGGGTTAGGGTTAGGGTTAGGGTTAGGGTTAGGGTTAGGGTTAGGGTTAGGGTTAGGGTTAGGGTTAGGGTTAGGGTTAGGGTTAGGGTTAGGGTTAGGGTTAGGGTTAGGGTTAGGGTTAGGGTTAGGGTTAGGGTTAGGGTTAGGGTTAGGGTTAGGGTTAGGGTTAGGGTTAGGGTTAGGGTTAGGGTTAGGGTTAGGGTTAGGGTTAGGGTTAGGGTTAGGGTTAGGGTTAGGGTTAGGGTTAGGGTTAGGGTTAGGGTTAGGGTTAGGGTTAGGGTTAGGGTTAGGGTTAGGGTTAGGGTTAGGGTTAGGGTTAGGGTTAGGGTTAGGGTTAGGGTTAGGGTTAGGGTTAGGGTTAGGGTTAGGGTTAGGGTTAGGGTTAGGGTTAGGGTTAGGGTTAGGGTTAGGGTTAGGGTTAGGGTTAGGGTTAGGGTTAGGGTTAGGGTTAGGGTTAGGGTTAGGGTTAGGGTTAGGGTTAGGGTTAGGGTTAGGGTTAGGGTTAGGGTTAGGGTTAGGGTTAGGGTTAGGGTTAGGGTTAGGGTTAGGGTTAGGGTTAGGGTTAGGGTTAGGGTTAGGGTTAGGGTTAGGGTTAGGGTTAGGGTTAGGGTTAGGGTTAGGGTTAGGGTTAGGGTTAGGGTTAGGGTTAGGGTTAGGGTTAGGGTTAGGGTTAGGGTTAGGGTTAGGGTTAGGGTTAGGGTTAGGGTTAGGGTTAGGGTTAGGGTTAGGGTTAGGGTTAGGGTTAGGGTTAGGGTTAGGGTTAGGGTTAGGGTTAGGGTTAGGGTTAGGGTTAGGGTTAGGGTTAGGGTTAGGGTTAGGGTTAGGGTTAGGGTTAGGGTTAGGGTTAGGGTTAGGGTTAGGGTTAGGGTTAGGGTTAGGGTTAGGGTTAGGGTTAGGGTTAGGGTTAGGGTTAGGGTTAGGGTTAGGGTTAGGGTTAGGGTTAGGGTTAGGGTTAGGGTTAGGGTTAGGGTTAGGGTTAGGGTTAGGGTTAGGGTTAGGGTTAGGGTTAGGGTTAGGGTTAGGGTTAGGGTTAGGGTTAGGGTTAGGGTTAGGGTTAGGGTTAGGGTTAGGGTTAGGGTTAGGGTTAGGGTTAGGGTTAGGGTTAGGGTTAGGGTTAGGGTTAGGGTTAGGGTTAGGGTTAGGGTTAGGGTTAGGGTTAGGGTTAGGGTTAGGGTTAGGGTTAGGGTTAGGGTTAGGGTTAGGGTTAGGGTTAGGGTTAGGGTTAGGGTTAGGGTTAGGGTTAGGGTTAGGGTTAGGGTTAGGGTTAGGGTTAGGGTTAGGGTTAGGGTTAGGGTTAGGGTTAGGGTTAGGGTTAGGGTTAGGGTTAGGGTTAGGGTTAGGGTTAGGGTTAGGGTTAGGGTTAGGGTTAGGGTTAGGGTTAGGGTTAGGGTTAGGGTTAGGGTTAGGGTTAGGGTTAGGGTTAGGGTTAGGGTTAGGGTTAGGGTTAGGGTTAGGGTTAGGGTTAGGGTTAGGGTTAGGGTTAGGGTTAGGGTTAGGGTTAGGGTTAGGGTTAGGGTTAGGGTTAGGGTTAGGGTTAGGGTTAGGGTTAGGGTTAGGGTTAGGGTTAGGGTTAGGGTTAGGGTTAGGGTTAGGGTTAGGGTTAGGGTTAGGGTTAGGGTTAGGGTTAGGGTTAGGGTTA